>NW_026642179.1:7489321-8203642 GCF_028554395.1 Pezoporus wallicus | reverse complement strand
GTTCTCAGTGTGTGTCTATGGTTTTTGTGAGTGTGTTTTACTTTGTGAGCCTTGCAGGGCAGCTTACAGTGGTCAGCCGACTACTCATTTGCATGGTTCCTCTCCTCAAACTGTGGCCAGGTGGCTGGGTGCCTTCCTTTCCTTGTCCCCTGAGGGCTCTGGTTTTGAGACTAGTCTTGGTCCCCACCTGCCCCTCCTGTTCATGCTTTCCTGCTTAGGAATGCTTTGAAGTCACTGCTGGATTTGAAGCAGCTTGCCTTGGCTAAAGGTTTGACAGAATGATTGCAGAAATGGCATGTTTCTATTTTATGCTTAGCTGTGCCAAAACTGGGGCTGCCCCCAGCATATGATCTGTATTGTTATCGGGGTTTTTACTGCTGAGGTTATGGTTTCCTGTAATGCGCTTTTAAAACTTGAATTTTGTTTTTAAACTTCAACTCTGTCTCCTTACATGGTTTGAAAAAGAAAAAACAAACAAGAAACCCAGAGGAAACAAACAAAACCTCATAGTATGTGGTTCCCACTTCTCCAGAACAAATAGGCATTCGACAATAAATGCAGGCATCACCTCAGGCAGTGCTCTGTTCAAGGAAATGCTTGCTTATGTATGGAGTCCACAAGCTGTAATCAGTGTCGTGCTGTCTCTTTGTGTAGAGGCACCTGTGGTCTTCATACATTTTGTAATACACACACATAGTATATGAGTATATATTCTGTATATATGAGACAATATGTGTAGTGGATTATATATCCTAATTTTATTTTTTTTTATAGACTATATCTAGGTAGAAAGAGATATGTTGTTCTGCCTCTGCCTTTTTTTTTATCCAAGTACTGAATCAGTGAAATGAAAATGGAACCTCCTCTGCTTTGACTTTGAAGTGTGGACAAAGAAATTCATTTGTGTTTTGAAAAGACGCTGTCAAAGCCGTACTGATAATTTTTGTGAGCACATTCCAATACAACTTTTGTCCTGTGTGGGTTTTTATTTTTTGTGTTTAAGAGATGGGGAGGAAGCCGTTTGATGGTGATGGCCTATATTTGGGTGATTTTTTTTGTGGAAGGGTAACAGCATCTTCGGTTTTAAAGGATGAGAAGACTTTTGAACTTCTATATACCAAGGTGTTTGAAAGGTCCAAAATCTCAGTGTTTTTCAAGCCTGTAACTTCTACTTGGGCAGCAGCGTATCTGAAAAACATCAGTTTTGATTTAGAGGTGAGCATTTTGGTGCTTACTGTTAATAATTGACAACTTTATTTGCAGTCAAACCTCCTTTAGCTTCCAGTTCCACATATGAGATCTCCTTACGGCCTTTATTCCTGCTGGAGCAAAGAATCATCTGCTCTTAGAAACCTCTTTCTTAGGTGTTCGTAGACTGCAATTAAGTCACCTCTCCTCTGATTTGTGCTTGGATGCAGTTTAAATGAACTGCACGTCCTTGGTGTTTCTCTACAGGGGCTGTCTTCTGGCGACTGAGCTAGTGTAGTTCCTTTCTAAGCAAAGGGACATTTGCTGTTCCTTTCCAAAACTGTGTCAAGTGACCACAGAAGCTGATTTCCCAGGAATAGTTTCCCTAATGATGTATATTAGGGGAATACTCCTCCCACTTCCAGTCCTGCTGTTTCTGAAACCAGTGATCTCATTTTCTCCGCAGTGTTGCGCTGGGAGTTCATGCTCACTTAGGCACTGTGAGCATCAAGTCCTTTTAATGCCAAAGCCTGATTGCTGCCATAATATGGATATGCCTTCACAATATCTGCATGGGGTGTGGGGAGGAAAGTGGAGGTGGGTGAGAGGGAACTGTTTTATTTGAATGTAGTACTTCTTTGGGTAATATTCACATATCTCATAAAAGACTATGTTTTTTTTAAGGCATTTAATAGTATCAAACTTTAAGGCTGCAACTCCAAGCTACCACCTCAGTCTGTGCCTCACTCCCGTATACGTAAAGGGTGATGATATAAAAAATAACATTTTTTTAACCCCTAAGTAAAAGAATTAAAAACATCAGGGACTGTATCACAGCTGACAGCTATGCTTGGGTAAGGTTATAGTGGGAAGGGAAGTTAAAGCAGAACCTGTAACTCAGGCATCTGACTGAAAAGTGTCAAAGTCTTTGGAGGAAAGAGGGCATTAACTCTGATTATTTAGGTATGGGAGGAACAATGTGCCCTTGTTTCTATCTTAATAACTTTGATAGTGATACAAATAATCTGGGGGGTTTAGGTGGACTGCATGCTGCTCAGGGAGGGGAATGCTGGTAAGACAGGTGATCCTTTGTTAGGAGAATGGTTACTTCTGCTGTGTGAAGTGATTACTGTATATCACTGCCTTTCATCTTTGCCCATTTAGTTAATTTTTCCTTCCTGGCAGGCACTTTAAAAAATGGGACCCTGATGTTTGATATTCAAACAGTATCTCCTTTGTCGAGGCTGTTTTGCTGGGTTTAGTTTCATTATTCGTGGTGAGAGTGTATGTGCATGCTGGGATGGGGAAATGCCATCTGGAAAGTCTGTGAGAGGAACTGTTTGTCAATGAATATGGGCTCTTACCTCACGGGAGTTGGCGGGTAGCTTTAGCAGCGTTGGAGGTCAGCATTTCAGTCATAATAAACAGGGCTTGTTCCTGCCAGGGTGTGTTACGTGATCCCAGAGCTGGGCACTAGGTACGGTGTGACCCCAGAGGGGAAACAAGGAAGCAGTTATTCCTCTAAAAATGTCCAGTTTGCCTTTGGGAGGCTGGAGAGGCTCAGACTGCAGAGCTGGGGACTCTGAACTTCCTTGCGAGTGGCATGTACACCAGCACACCCAGAATCTGTGCATCAGCAGAGGCCCCTTTCAGGTTCCTGATGGGATATTTCTGCTGACAGAGATGGAGCAGCCATTTTCCCCACAGGCAAGCTGTGTCCCATTTCCAGAGGTGTTTTCCCCTTGCAGCTGTGTTCCCAGTTTGCAGCTGTATTTGTGTGGCATAGAGCTAGTAAGCACCCTTAGATCCTGCTGCTAGCTCTATAGGGGCAGCAACCTCAGAAGTAGGATGCAGGCAAGGATGCAGTGCTTATTCAAAGTACAGCTTTGCAAATGTGGACCCTTGGTTCAAATGTAAATGCCATCTGAGTCAAAGGGTCTTATTTATCTGTGATGAGCTGAGTCTGAGACTGCATACTGTTGTGCAGAAGCAATGCGGGCTGTGCATCTAGGCTCTGTGGTTCATAATGGCAGTACAAGGTCTGTCATGGACCAGAAGGAATTAGTTGAAGCCCTTTTACTCAAATCCTTGACACAGCTAAGAGAGAGATTATTTAAATACGCTTTGCTGGAGAACAGTTTAACTCATGAGGGATCTTCTTGCATTACGTTGTCCAGAGAAGTCTCTTCTGTTACCTGTGCAAAGCACTTAGACCAGTAGTCTGTTGTGGTCTCCTTAAGTTTCTGGGTTTGTCTTTCTCTAGCTGTTTTATCTGTTGGTTGGATGGTGAACTTGAGAAGGTGAGATCTGCCTCTTCATTCTGCTTATGCAGATAAGCATATCCCTTGGTGCTTCTGCAGCAGGCTTGTTTCAAATGACATGCAGTCATGCATCTCTTTTCTGTGTGATTATGATCTGTCATGGTGGTATGGGGTTTTTTTCTTTCCCCTTCAAGTTTAGGTTCAGTGGTATACCCCTCAGGTGGGTTTGTTTACCTGGTGGTGCTGTCTTCCTTTTTACTGTAGAGGGGAAAAAAATGTGAAAATGGTGAAATGGTGTTGTTTCTCTGAGTACTTGCATTCTCTGTACTTGGGAGGGGTGAAGTTGAGATACAGAGTGCAGTTCTACCGTAATTTGTTTAAAATTACACAGCAACTCACCAGTGCAATGTGGTTATCCATGCAGAAAGTGTCTCTGATAAACTTTTTAATGACTAGTGCTGAAATGAATGCGGGGAGCAAGGCAGATCTTTTTATTTACTTCATAAGCTCTATTTTGCTGTACATCTATCACAGAGGGTGAAATTTAGTCAATATTGGAGAAGATCTATTTTTTCTCTGGAAAGGAGGTGGTATGTCAGACAAGACTGAAGGCGCACTTGGATAGAACAATGTTGGATAGAAATATTTTTTAAAAGGAAAGCAAAACTTGCTGGGAACTGTGATACTAAAAAAAATGTATGGTTGAAGTAAGCATTTTTGACCTTGTTTTCCACTTTTCCTCCCCTGCCTTCTTATAATACTATATGGAACAAGGAAAGAAACAAAATGTTGAGGTTCTTCAGAGAAGTATGAGTATCTTAGAAAGCTGCACATGGTGTTGTTAAGAGATTATGTTTAATTTTTTACATATTACAGATACATTAAAAAATTGGTTTTGACAAACACAGAAGTAGTATTCTGCCATGTACAAACACAGCCCTTCTTGGTTGTGTATTTTTCATGTACACCTAAATCACACATACTGATTATCGCTTCAGCTGTGATGCATAGAGGAGCACTGAAATCCATGTCTGCTGAAAACTATCATTATAATGTATATGGTGTGCAGCATAGAAAGAAGTTGACTTGGGTGTGTTGTGCACCCAAATCCAGGTGTATAACTCAGCCTTCATAATGGACTTTAAAGATCTTAAGTTTTCATTGTGCAGAATGTTGCATAGCCTTTTCCCTTTTGGGTTTAGTGATCTGGAGAAAGAGAAGAGAAAAGGGAAAGTCAACTTGTGGTATATTGAGTAGATCCTACTAGCATTGCCCATCTTAACAGCAGATGGTGGAACCTACAGCAGGATTAGTAAATAAAAACAGAGGAGAGGAGTTTGGTACTTGGACACCTTGCTGTAGATAAACACAACATGCAGTGCTTACGCTTACAGTTCTGAGGTAATTATGTCCTATTTTGAGCTTCCCCTCTTGCATTATCTCATACACAGCATTTTGGAACATACTGCATGTTGTATCTGGGACCAAGCTGGACTTGCAAGGAGTGGAGATGTGAAAGGACATGTTTAAAGCTTTTCCTATCAGTGTTAACATTGCCTCAGTTCACTGATTGCACTTATTTTGTCACTTTGTAAAGCTCCTACATTTTGTTGTTGTTGTTGTTGTTTTTAAAGTGGCAGATGCATACTAAATGTGAGTCTACAGGAAAAGTGGGATGATCTTGGTAACGGAAGCGGCACACAAGCTTTCTGAAGGAATGTAATCTTAGGCACAGACACAGAAGACAAGATCTTAAATGCATGTGTCACCCTGGGTTGCTGTGATGAATGGGTTGTCTGGATGCTTGGTTTGAAACTCTGATGTTTAACTTCCAGAAGTGGTAGCATTCACAGCCGCACCTGAAAATTTGATGCATGCTGTATTTTGATAAAGTATAACAACAGTGCTAAACTGTTTGAAAAATCCAATTCCAGTTATCTCCAGTTAGCCATTTTAAATTACTAGATACTTTTTAGCCTAAATTTCTCCATGGTTTACTTGAATTTTCAGGACCTCTGTGGAAATTAATTCAGGTTTGTGAAGCATCTCCCTAGAAGGGAATTAAACATCCCTGTGGGAAGAGAATTTGAATTGTATTGGGTAAAGGAGAGATGAGGCTGTGCATGAGACTGTGAGAATAACAAAGCATGGAATAACTCCCCAGTTAGGGGAGCACCATGCATTCATCTTGTTGGGTAAAGCACAGATTCTGTAGAGAAACTGTTTGATCATGTTGTTAAAACATTCCTATTTTTAGATATATATAATGTGCAAAAGTATACTGAATTAAACCTTCATAAGAATGTCTTAATACCTGGGTGCTTTGCAACGTTAATGTTCAGTTAACATAGTTTGTATGTGAAATTTATCAGTTCTAGTTAAATTATTGCACAGAGAAATGGTAGCTGAGATTTTGATAAGTACTGTGTAGACTCCTTAAATGCCATATTTTGTGTGCCAGAATGCCTACCATTCATGGACTCATGGAAGGATAAGAGAGGAGAATTCTCCTCTAAACAGTCAGTGCATGATAGAGCTCTGAAGTTCATGGGAAGTTTCAGCTAGGAATGGGGACTAGCAGCCTGCATCGCTTGTTCAACAATGAACTTCGGGATCAGTGTTTTGAAGCCTGAGAAGAGATTTTTACCAGCCAAAGTGGCCACCTTTAGGATGTGGATTTTCCTGGCCATTTGAATAGCTAAATAAATCTCATGGTTAGGCTTTCTTCCCCCTGAAGAAATGTAGTATCTGAATAGTTTGCAGGCATGTTTTGCCTCATCTTAGCAATGCAGTGTTGCTCTATTCATATCTGCCTAGAACACTGTCACCAAGATAATTTTCTCTGTTTTTTGTTTTGGACAGTCTTAACAGTTCAGGATCATGTCAAGCATAAACACCTGTAATTCGTCAACACCAGTAATCTACTCTTTCCATACCATGTCTTTCTTTTTTCCTTCAGTGGGTCCCTTGAGCCAGCCTCTGTCCTTTCATTTCAGTATTTCATGAGCACCTTCTTGCTTGGCCTCTTTATTCCATGAAACCTCTCTGATGGTTCCCCATACCCCTCCATCTGACTCTTGTCTTGGAGAGGGTATGCTGTGCCTCTCAGTATGACCAGTATTCTATAGCCCGCTCAATTTTTCCCATTTGCCTAAATTTGTCTGGTTTTGGCAGAGTAGACTGAGGTCCTATGAGGTATTATAAGAGTAAACTAAGAATGATTTACAAATAATGTCAACGTGCTGTGCTCATGAAGAAAAGGAAGGAGAGTGGGAAATGTCCTGGTAGCTGTCTTAGAGCAGAGAAGAGAAAAAGTAGGAAGGGGGAGAGTGTCAAGGTGGGATTCCAGCAGTATATTGCTTCATCCCTACCTTTTGCAGGGTTATTCATTTGGAATGAAATCTGTCACAATGCATCATAACAGGCAGTGTCAAAGAAGTGTTAGATGCAGTTCTTCAAAATTATTTTGGTGTTAAATGCAACGTGTTGCTGTCGCTGAAAGCCATCCATAACCTTACAAACTGGTTAGACTGGATTTCAAGCCTAGAATAACTCCAAGCAGTTTGTGCAGATCTAAGTGGTGATGGCAGGGATGTCAAGTTAATCAGCAAAGTCAGATTCCAGAGGACTAAAATGGTCAGCTGAAGGCCTGCATATCTTACAGTTTTACAGCAGCTGAATCCTTGTGATGAGTCTGAGTTAGAGGTGAGAAACATCACAAAGTGCAGCCTTAGAGGACATGCCCTGTTTCGCTGGGCATCCATGGCTAGGTTTCTCTTCTACTTGCATGATGATACAAATCAGAGCTAATTACTTGCTTCGCTGATAGCTCTCATTTATATGTAACCTTCCTTCCCAAAAGGCATCTACAGTAGATTACAGATGATCGCATTGCTATGTGTAGCTTGCCCCAGAGGTACAAGAGAAAGCAAGCGGAGGCTCTGCACACCATGATGCGGGGGAGATCTTGGCAGAAGTTATCCAAACAAGTGTTTTAAAGTTGCACTTGCCAAGGCATTCTGGATTTCCAGGCAAAGATACCACTTTAAAGCATTTACCTGAACGATCCTCACACAGCGAGGTACAGGTAGTCCACAGATCCACTGAATATTTCATTGCAGTCAGCAGGGATTGACCTGCGGTCTCCTGTTTGTGAGTAGAGAGGCTCAGGGAGGGTTGAAGGAGAGCAATGTCCTCTCTCCTGAGTTAATATTTAGACAATGCTACCTCTTTTTTTCATAAATACTTCTATTTTTATATATCTGCATTTCCCAGAAAGCTTTGGGAGTAAGCTCTTCAGAAACTTAAATACGGTGTTTGGCCCTTGCTGTAGAGTTACTTCTTTTGGCAGAGCTGGGCTCACTGTTCTTGAGCTTCTGATTACAGGATACATATTTTTTCATTTTAATTCCTTGGTGTGTCTTTACTCAAATTACCTCCTTCCTTGCCAGTGGTGGAGGTTCGGTCCCACCACAGAGTAATTACTAGCACTGGAGATGTACATGCTTCTCCCTTCTTCCAGTCACCCAGCTTCTGCCCAGTGCCTGTGTGCCGTATATGTGTGTGGTGTTAACAGCTTGGAGGGTGTAAGCCTGCTTTTATTTTTGTTACCTGTTTGCAGCTGAACTCTGCCGACATCTCACCAGCTTCATAGGCTTAGATGTGTAAGGAAGGGTCTTGTGTCAGCCTTGCAGACTGCTGGTGGCACAGCCACAGCACTGTGGCTGTCTCCCACAGTGTGGATGCAGCATGAGGTTAATTCAAAGCTCTAAGGTGTACGTGTTTGCTCTCTGCTTTAATGCCATATATGCAGTAAACACTCTGTTTGAAAGCAGAATAAAGCTTTGAAAGAAAAAAGATCAGCACTCTTATCTCTTGTGTATATTTGGCCGCAGATTCCAGCTGCTCAATTTAATGAGCTCCCACAACTACTGACTAATTGTAGCAGAGGACTGTGCTGTGTGCTCTTGGGATGCAGTACAGCTGGTATAGGGTACTCTTCTGCAAGAGAAAATAATTTATATGACTGAAGTCTGGCAGTAGGGATGGGAATAATTTTAAGTCAGAATTACAGTTGCCAAAAATGCGTTTGTTTTTTTTTTTATCTTTTTTAAGTGGGGTTGTTAATAGCCTTGTAGGAGTGTTTTAAAAGTTGAGATCTTCCAAGTTCCTCTTCTATCATATTTTAGACCTGGGATAGTAAGTCCCTTCTCAGCAAGCCAGACAGCAGCTGCTTCATGAGTGGAAACTACCAACTTACCATGCCAGCTATATTCCAGTTCTTGACAGGGCAGGGCAAACCTTTCAGCTTTGTTCAGGAAAGAGTTGCCTGACTTCCTCCTGAGTAGTAAGCTTGCAGTAAGTGGAGCTAAGGGACAATTCTGTCAATGCATGATGCACGTTTCATTGCTGCCAGTCAAAATACGCATCCCATGCTGTGACTTCCAGAGGCTCAGGGGAGGAAATTAGCATGGTCACCACAGCATTGGTGCTCCTGTGAGATCATCAAAGCCTTTATCCTCTTTTATACTTTCTTAATGAATCCTTGGGAGAAAATTTTGAAGTTAAAAGTATGAAAAATCCCTTGGTTTTAAAAGTATAGTATCACCACTCCAGCTATTTGATGATTGCAAGCAGTAGAAGGAACAGAACTGGCTAAATGCTGTCTCTACAAGGAGGAATAAAACTGAATCAGCAGGCATTAGCATGTGTAGGACATAGCTCCCTGGCTGCTTTACCAAATGGCTTGTTTAGTCTTGTTCTCCTGTGTGTAAGCAGTTTTCGGCAATGTACAGTGATTAGTGTCCTGTGTCTTTCCTCACTGCTCCTCTGCATATCCTGGGGCTAGGATTAGGTTACAGCCCTGAAGTGGCATGGTTGTCTGCATTGACTGAGAGCTGAATAGTAAGGGCAGAGTTTTGTTGATGGCCTTCTGTGTTTGTTTCCCTTCTCTGGAGGAGGACTGTCATTATTTTCATTTGTAGTCTTTCTGTCTCTGACCTAAACATGTGGTGTCCAATTTCCTTCCCTGGCAGGTGACCTGGAAAATGAGGAATGGTGTCTGGCTACAGAGCTTACTCCAGCAGCAATAAAGACTGAGCAAGTGTTGTGCGAGACATCAGGCCTTGCTCCTTCAGTCAGTCTCACTGTCACAACCACGTCACTGGAGGGGGAACAACCTGAGCTACAGACTGATGCCCTGGTACCCGCAGTTTTTCTGTTCTCCTCTCTGCTCAATTAGCTACAGATTCTCCTAAGACTGCATACCAGTGTAGCCTTCTTGGTGCCAATGCTTGTCAATTCAGGATGCACACTGCAGTCTGCTTTAATGGTTTTTAATGTTTGCTGTAAGAACTCGTGCTTCAAAACCCTTATCTGTATCTTCCGTTCTTAATGGTTGAATGCACAATTTTCTCTTCTGTGCCAGCCCCAAAGCTTGGAGCTCATGTGGCTTTAGAAGTATTTAAACAGTTTCTAATGAACCAGTCCCACCTGAACTAACCCATTTTCCCTGTCAAGCCTGTGACAAGCTAAGTGTCTTCCATAATAACTTGCTTAAGTGCTGCAGTGCTTCACCTACTCAGAAGAAGACTCCTTGTTTGAAACAGTTGGAGAGTTTCCCTTGTTTGCCTGCTAAGTCACTTCTGTCAGGTCTGTGAAGTTTGACAGTGCAAGCTGCTGCTTCCACACCAACCTGCCTCATGAGGAGCATTTGTGATGCCTTTCTGACCACAGCTGGAGCAGCCAGTGGGCATTCTCAGGGGCTTAGTTTGGTTGTGGTTGGGTTAAGGAGAATGAACTGCTGTAGCTCATAGCTCACCACGGTCCCCTGTTTGTGGAGGAAGAAGCATGAGCGTTCTCACTCCCCAGGGTGTGATGTCAGTCCAGGCTGGGTCGAGTTAGTATATGCTGAAATAAATGTTTCCATTTGGTTGTGGATCAGAAATATGTGCAACAAATTATTTTATGAGAAACTGAAGAAATTCAACGTAAGTTTCCCATAATTCTCTTCTAGTCTAGATGTGCTGTACATAGTCCTGGTGTAGTCTGTGATGCAGTGATTTGCAGAGTACACTAGGACTAGCTGGTGGCTCATTACCATTGCGTGGATTAATTACACAGTTATAGAGAGTTTGGCTGCATTGAGCTTGCTGATGTGTCAAGACTGACTTCCTCAAACCTGGATCTGTAGCACACAGGCGGACTCTGGGCAGCAGCTTGTCAGCCTAGTGCCCCAGCCCCATCAGCAGGGCAAGCATATGTTTCCTCCAAACTTCAGTCATCCATGACTGTCTCTTTTCCTGCTCCTCTACATTGTGAAATGAATTTAGGTCTGATAATCTGGTGCTTCAGTAACTGGCACCTTATTCTTGCTCCCAGATGACAACACTACCAGGAGTGTTTCTGTCTCTGCTCGAACAGACTGTGCGGTCCGGCAAATCCTAGCGGCAGCTCTGTTGCTAAGAGAAGTAATTTGAGTGGGTTGCATGCTAGCTTTCAGTCTGAAATGTCATCTCTGAGGCGTAATCTTTTATTTAGCTAAATATAGTAGTAAGAAAAGCCATAGTGGGAGTAGTCAGGGCAGTATTCTCTGTAGCCTGGTTTAGCAAACTGTGTGAAGCAGCTAAAGCTTTGCCTGTAGCAGAGCAGGAGCAGAAGGAACCTCTCCATTTTATGGGGAAGTCATCCTCAACTCCCTCTGTTAAGATTTTTAAGATGTGTGCTTAGGGTTTTCATGCTGTTAATTTCTTTTTTCTAGATGAAACCACTGAGCCAGAAAATTCTTCCAGAGATTAAATTGGAGCCCCATGAAGTGGATCAGTTCTTGAATCTCTCTTCTAAGGAAGGTCTGTTAGTTATCAACCTGAAATGTAGTGGGAGATGACCAGAATGCATAATAAGTGTACTTTAGCCTGATTAAATATTTGGCTTCCTCATTTGCCATGTTAATCTTTAGGCTGAAGCTGTTGCCTTCTAGGGATTCAACTTAGGCTGTTGAAGAGCCAGACTCTTTTCTGACCCATTTATGTGTTTTTCTTGTGGAGGGAGCTTGAATACTTAAATTATTTAGGCTTAATTAGGCTTTATCCTTACTTATTTAGGCTGCAGATCAATTTGAGGGGACTTAAATAGGGCTTAGAAAACATGAAGAGTGTAAGTGGAAATGCTACTGCTTTAACCTCTGATACAAAATCAAGGATGTGAGTTCATGGGAAATTTAAAGTTAGGTGCATCTTTTTGTGGCATATTAGTTTTAGTAGAGTTTTTAAGAATTACTAGGATCCCTTTGCACTAATCTGTGAATGAGGAATGAGAGACAATGATCCCTGCCCTGAAAGTTGAACACAGTTTTGTGGCACATAATATGTTAACACAAGAAAATTTTGAAGGAGCCAAATATTTGGGCTGAAATTTGAGCTGATGACTGCTTCTCATACTTGATACTCTGTTAATGAACTCATTTGTATAGGTAAGTATGACTGCTCTAGGGAGAGAAACAAGTGATGTAGCAGGTGGAAAAAAGGAAGGCTATATCTCAACCCAGGGAGTAGATTCAATTGCTCAATCTGTGGGATTAAGGGCCTTGCTGTTTTTCAAGTGTGTATCTTGTGACAAGTACTAGAGTTCAGATGCTAGACAGAAAAAGCTCATGTGTGATAGCTTTTCTTTTTTTATTTTTTTTTTAATTCTTCCCCCACCGCCCATTTGATTTTTTCAACTCCAATTTTCAAAGTATAACAGAAGTGGAAGGTGGCAAATTCATCCCTGTATCTTCCTACTCCCAAGTCTCATTGCTGTAAATCTATCTTGGAGAAAAAAATTGCTTAGTTATGGCTGGTTTGAACACCTGTGAAATTATCCATGTGAGTGAGTGAGACATTGCCCCATTTCTCTTGGTCCAGACCCATTTGGAGATAACCAGCACTTTGCTTGCCAATTCTAGCATAGGTTCTTTTGGCTGCAAGTGCAGTAGAAGCTAGCTTGATGTCCCTGGATAGCACAGTGTGAGAGGTTCCTGTGCTGGTTGCCTGTGCTGCTCCTGCTCCGTTAGTACACTTGCTGTCACAAGGTTATCCCTTCCTTCCAGTTGTGCCAAACCAGGTCCTTTGGAGGCAGATTTCTCTCCTCCCTGTTCATAGAACACCTTGGATGAGATCCCTGCTCTTGAAAAATGCTGACAATTAATTTAATCCACAGCGAAGTTAGGATAGACTACTGGTTTTGGAGAGAAAGTATGCTGGCTCAGAGCCCCTCTGTTGATGCAGCTTCCCAGGGACAAGGGACCTCTACTGCAGGGATATGCTTAAACCTCCAAAGCATTTGGAGAAGAAGCTGTAGTGTAGGTAGAAATGTCTGGAGCATATGTGCAGAGCCCTGTTTTGTCTGTTGAGCCTAAAGATAGCTGCTGCATTTCATTCCTTCTTGGGAGACCTACATGCTCTGAAAATCTTCCAAGATGCCACTCTTGCTAGTGCTTTTGCCACTTTTTAGCAGACAGTCCTAGACTTGGAAACTGGATGGTGGCTGTGGCTCTAGTGGAAATTGAAATTAGCACCTCAAAACCTTATGTTATATGTCTCTCTTGCCATTTAGCAGTGGATCCCCTGCATTTGCCTCCAACCCCTCCGAGCAGCCATGGCAGTGACTCTGAAGGAGGGCAGAGCCCAGCTAGATCACTCCCTCCTTCAAGCCCAATCCAGCTGCAAGCCACTGCTAAAGTGACATCGCGCACAGCTTCAGCGCTCTCCAATTCCCCTCTCCTGACTGCACCACATGTAAGTTGGGCTGGCTTTTTCCATTATCTCTTTCTCTCTTTCTTTAAGTACTGGTTTTGCCATGGATTTGCTAGCTTTCTGTTGTTCTCTAGAGGAGTAGATCTCTGGTCAAAACTGCACAGCCAGTAATTCTTGCTCACTGGTCTGTTTTGTTCCCACAGAGAACAGAGTGTGCTCCTTTCTAAGTTGAGACAGGGTTCAGGAGTGCTTTGAGGTTTGTCCCACCATGGATTGTGTTTCACATGAGGGCCCAGCCCTTCTAGGTTAACCTGTCCCTGGTAGATCTGAATCTGTCCTCTTGTCCTGTTGAATGCAAGTGGTGATTTTCAGGGAAGGATTATTTCATTTGTCTCTTTCCATGTTTGAGCCAAGAGAAGTTTTGCTTTTGGCCTTAGTGTGTGCAGAGCTGGGCTGAGAACAATCCTGTCCCAAAGGTTCAGTCTCTGAATGGAAGCTACCTAAAAGGTCTTCCAGTTCCACACGTTCACAATTGCAAGAGGCTGCTGGTTTAGTAGGCAGAGTTTTCTGAATTGGGAAGAGCTGCTGCCTCTCTTCCCTTACACCCTTTTCTCTAGGGCTGTGTGCACTTACTGGTACATCATTTCATTTCTATACCACTTGCAGAAATTACAGGGGACCGGTCCACTCATCCTGACCGAGGAGGAGAAGAGGACACTGATAGCAGAGGGGTACCCAATCCCTACCAAACTGCCCCTGACAAAGGCAGAGGAGAAGGTGCTGAAGAAAATCCGCAGGAAAATAAAGAACAAGGTAAATGTTAGTTAGCTTTGCTGGGTCATTCTAACTTACTCTTCATTTAAAAAGAAGCTGCAGCAGTTCTGCAGCAGTGATCTGTGGTACTGCTGAATGCTGTAAGATGCCTTTTAATACAGTGTTTTTCTTTGTTCCTAAACACATGCATCACATTGTCTGTCACTGACTCTGTGCCTCTGTCTAGTTATTTACCTGAGCACATGAACAATAGAGTATTTAGCAAGCAAGGTATCAAGTTGCTGTTGCTTGGCTCCATTTTAAAAATAGGACAATCCTACCCTTATGGTAGGCAAAGACCTCTGTATTTTTTCCATGGTGATGAAGGTGTTCTTTTCCACTGTTTCATGTTTTAAAATCTGACTGTGTATTTCAGTGCCCTAGTCTTTTATCATTGAATTTCATGACCTTTAAATAAACGGTTGATACTAAGACTGTGAAATGCCCTATACAACTGTTCTTTCTTCCAGCTTGGGGAAGTGCCTATTGATAGGGAGGAAAGCATTTTATTTCAAACCTGGCCAGCTCGCTTGTTGAAATTATCACATATTTTAAAGTTAATGCCTTCTGTTACTGGTTTTGCAGATAAAGGTGTAAATTTGCCCACACTGAATTAGAATTTGGTCTTGTAATACAGTTTTGAAAATTTTTGGAAGTTAGCTTGTGTATTTTATTTACCACTTTCATATAATCAGAGCCATTTATATTGGAGGACATCTCTGCAGGTCCTTTGGTCCAGCTCTTTGCTTTGGAAACAGGCTTAGCTTAGAGCAAGTTGCTCAGGGACTCGTCTAGTCTCAAAGGTTGATGAGTCCCTTGCCAGCATCTCTGGGCAACCTGTTCCCATATTAGGCCAGTCTTGTGGTAAAACCAAATAATAACTAATTGGATTTCCCTGGTTGCAGCTTGCATTTAATGCTGTACACCTCTGAGAAGAGTCTGAATCATTTTTACTGCGCAAGACAGTTGAAGACAGCAATAGGATTCCTTTCTTAGCCTTCTATTCTTAAATCTGAACAAACCCAGCTTTCTCTGCCTTTCCTGATATGGCATGTGCTCCAACATGCTTATTATAGCAGTGGTCCTCCTCTGAGCTTGTTTCTGTACATCCAAAGTATTTATTTCAGAGCCACAAAACTCTACACTGTACTCAACTGTGGTCTTGCAGGCACTGAACAGAGGGGAAGAACCACTTCACTCAACTTGCTACTTAATGTAGACCTGGATATGGTTAGCTGCCTTTGCTACAGAGGCACATTGCTGACTTACATTTGACTTGTTCTTCAGGACTCCCAAGTATTTTTCTACAAAGCTGCTTTCTAGTGCATGTATGGGCTTTACTTTCTCAGATGCAGGACATTGTCCTGGGATCATCTTTTAGTGTTTGTCCTAGGATATTCTCTCCAGATGAATCTGATTTACTTTTTAAGTTTGGTTCTGTGAGAGCAGGGACTGATCTTTTTCCTGCTACTGAGAGAAGCTTCAGGATGTGGGAACAGACCAAGTCAGTGCTTTGGTTGCCAGAAATAGAAATGAGAACAGCACAGAGGCTTTAATCTAATGACATCAGGTCTTTTCACCAGTTTATTAATTCATCTCTGATGCTTTTTTTTTTTCTACACAAATATTTGGTATTTTTCTTCCTTTTTCCTTAGATTTCTGCCCAAGAAAGTAGAAGAAAAAAGAAAGAATACATGGACAGTCTGGAAAAAAAGTAAGCCAGCTGCCTTCCTGTTTCAAGCAGGCCAATAGCACTAGTTGCTGGACTGGGAAGGGATCCAGCTGTTGATGCTGGGACTGTTTCTTGCTCAGAGTGCCAGCTGCCATCTCGTGGTTATGACTGAGAAAAGGCCCTTCTGTTTTCCGCTTGAACGTGTGCTGGGGTGCTGCATTCATTACTGTGTCTACCTGCAACACATTGCTAGCATGCTGACAAAGACTTTAAACATTAAATAAGGCAAGACCCATTTGCTATCAGCTGCCATCTCATGCAACCCTGTTGGCCTGGTGGGTGGGCAGTGTCCAGAGAAAAGTGGATTCTGAGTGAATATATTCTGTCTTCTAGTGCAGGTGAAGACAAGAATAGGAAATGGATGAGTCAAGTCTGCCTGGGAAAATAAGCAGGATTCAGGAAAACAGCATGTGACCCATCAACTTCCCTTAGCGAGAAAAAGCCAAACCCCCATTTAGTGATTTATATCCCAAATTAATATTTTTCCAAGAGGCAAGCACTCTAGTATTTGTCTCCACAGATGGATCAGTTAAACCCCTTTTACCATCTTTGGTGATACCCTTGATGTAATTTCCTTTTTTTCTTCTTATCTCTTTATAGCTGAATCTTGCTTCCTCAGAGTTACTCTTGTGAAATTCCACCCTATGCATTTTCCCTTCACGTTTTTCCTTTTTGAAGCTATTTCAAGTGGTCATGTTTGTCTTTTTAGGTGTCCCATAGTTTAACTTGGATCTCTTACTTGGTTTACTATATGATAATCTTTAGTTTAGGGGGTTTCCAGGGGCAGTGTGGAAATGATCACTCTATTGGGAGTCTCCTGGCTTGTTTAGCCTCCATACACTTGAAGTTTGAGGATCTGATTTCAGAAGCATGGTATTCGCCAAATTGCTTGGTGCCTTGTCTTAGCAATGAAATGCAAGGAGCACCTTTGCACAACATATTAGCTAACAACATCAATATAGCATGTTCTGTGACTTTAAAGTAGCTATCCATGGCCCAATGAACAGAGAAAGCCAGAGCAGGGTGTTTGCTGTTGCTATTTCAAAGGGCAAAAAGTAGTTACGATCCATCCTGAATGAGCTGTACCTACTTGGATGTAGTTGAGCAATATAAGCAGGTGCTCCACAGCTAATAATGTCTTTTACACTATGAAGTATGATTAAAGGTCATGATTAAGTTTGGTGGTGTCACTTTTCATTAAATATAGGCAAGATCATAGAGTTCTCTGTGAAAGCAAGTTTGGTTTGCTTTACAATCTCTTTAATAAATGACTGATTTTATGTTCCTCTTTCTTTCCTGGTGCTGTCTTCAGAGTTGAGACCTGTTCCAATGAAAATAGTGAGCTGCGTAAGAAGGTTGAAGTGCTGGAGAATACTAACAGGTAAGGTATGAAGGGTGTAAACCAAAATTTGAGCATAATATTACAGTGAAAAGTGAAAATGTGGTATTTAGGAGATCAATTGAAATGTGAACAATAGTGGTATCTGATGTGGTTAATGTCAAAGAAGGATGAGGAAGACCAATTACTGTGATGGAGGTTTTGATGTCATGTCTTAAGTTGTTTCCCTAGCCTGTGTTGCACTTGAGAAACCTTTTAGATTTCTTCCACTGCCCAAGGCAACATTATTAGTGGTACACAACAAACAGAAAACAACAGCCCTACTCTCCAAATAGTCTTTATTTAGTACTTTTACCGGAGAGCTTGACCTGGAACATAGCACTTCCAGAAATTACAGTGCTGAAGCTCAAGAGTCATCATTAATTCTTTCTGGACTACTAAATGTTACTTCAATTATTGCTCACCCTTCTAACCAACTCACATGCTAGAACTTCTTTCAGTTGGAGGAGGAGAATGAACTCCTTTCTTCATTTCTGAAGAAATGGGTAACTCGGTGGTGGCTTTCGCAAAGGACACATGGCAGAAAATTTTGAATAGCTGAGCTTTTAACTGGATGTCAGCCAAGAGTGAAGCATCAGTCATGACTTACGCTTGTTGTGTTCTCTAATGATGGCAAATTCCAATTAGTAGGTACTAGATAAAGCCCACTGTTAGCACCTTCTAGTTACAGGCATTTGTAATGATGGTTGAATATTACCATTGAACATGATGGTGGCACTGAAGTGTGGGAGGAGGCTGGGTTTTGAAGATAAGATCCATGATCATGGAAAATGGCCCTAGAGCTTGTCTTGCAGCCAGTGTATTGCTAATTGAGTGGCATGTGTTGTTTCTAATCTCTGGATCCAATCTCTGATTTCATGGAGCCAGACCCTGCAGCTCTGAAATTTGCTGGGAGAGTGTCTCCCACACACTGCTCATGCATAAAGACATCTGCTGCTTGTTTGAAGGGAGCCAAGCCATTTCTGTGCTGCTTGTATCTTCCTCCAGGGATTTACATAAAAGAACCAGGAATTGTTCTGTAGGTGTGGAGTAGGGTTTTATCTCCCAATATCTGTCCCAGGAGGTGCTGAAGCCTAGAGTTGTTCTTGCCAGTTCATCTGAATTTGGCCAGCTGTTTTAATCTCCGAGTTGTTGTGGATGTGGTTGTGAGAACAGCTTTCTTGGTATTGTCCATCCTTTTGGGCAGGACCTTTAGTATCTTCTCTATTATTTCATGATCTTAATTCTCTCACATGAAATACTCTACAAATATTTAGCGAAGTGACACTATCTCCAAATTCTTCATCTTTAGGGCATGTGGGATGGTTTGCATTGTTCTGTTGTCTCTGCAATAGCATTGATACTGATTTGTAATCTCCTGCAGAGAAGCAGATCTTCCTGACCCTCTGCACAGAAATTCTTATAACTGATGGCGATGTTATTTTGGCTCTTTAGATAGAAATTGTCTCTAAAATCTGTTAAGGCTTCGAATTGAAGTACTGAGAAATTTGGTGAAATTTCACGAAGCCTACATTATGTAACATATCACTTTATGTTTGTTTTTTTTTTTCAGGTTAACCCCAGAGCCACTTCTCTTATTCAGTGTATAATTGTGCAACTGTATAATTCAGAGAATGGTTCCAGGCCCTTGTTTAACATATGTTATCTACTTCCTACAATGAATTCAAAACGCCCGGTTTCCTTATTAGTATTTGCACAGAGGCTTGATGGGGCATCCAGAAACTGTTCAAATATTTCAGAACTTGTCTTCACAGCATCCTATAACTGGTACTTGCATCTCCTATGTACAGTCAGGAATCAAAGTTCAAAGCAGTGATGGTCAAAATTATGCAGTATTGATTTATTCTTGCATGCCCAAATTTATATGTTTATTTCTCAGAGTACCTGGCATGTAGTCATACACACATGTATGTTATTTGATATGCTCAAAGCACAGCCCCAGTTGACTTTAGCTGCAACGTTTAGTGTTCAGTGCAGCAAAAAATTAAGACGTCATTGAAGGTATTATCTAAAAGTAGATCTACAAACATTAGAGCTGTTATTTTGTTGCAAAAAATTGCAATAGTGGAAGAAAGGCAACAGGAAAAGAAGAGTTCATGCATTCAAGCGTAGATGAAGGCAAAGTTGGGTTTTTTTACCTTGTTAGAAAATTGGGTTATAGCTGGGTATCTGAAAAGTCATGCATGTGTATGTGCTGTAAGTCAGTTTCATGTTCTTATAGTCTGGCTGGAGTTAAGATGAACTGAGGGGTAATTTCCAAAACATAAAATGATTGAAGAGCAGAATTTCCTTTCAGTATGTGCAATCAGTTTTTTAGAGCATGTTATTCTATATATAGAACACGTTTTCGCAGGTACATACCTAACACTTCAGGGAAACCCTGCTTACGTTTCAAAATCTGGCTCCAAACCATGGAAACAGTAGAATTTCTGGTAAAAAGTTCCTACATTGTTATCAGTAATATGAAAAAAATTAGAACGATCTTCCCTCAGAGCCTGCCTTAGCCTGAAATTCTGGCTGTGAAAAGATGTATTGTAAAAGGTGCAAGTGTGGTCAAAAAATTTGCATCCAGAAACACCTCCCTTGATATTCATGCATCTTAAAAGGCAAAGCAGGAGGCTGGAGATCAAGATGCAGGGGAGTTTTTAATTCTCATTACTCTTGAGTGGGTGACTGCAGCAATTTTGGCATCCTTAGTATTAGAACACTAGCATATGTTTCCTCTCCTAATTTATGTGACTCAGTCCCTTAAAAGAAACTCATCCAAGTTCCTTTCTAGGCAGTTTTCTCAAAACTAAGGAAGCACATTGTTACATGTTTATCTGTTACGTCTTGTAGCCACAAGTGAGCCAGTCTCTCGTTGATTCAGAGTAGCATCTAAACACGTGGGGCACCCCTGTCTTAGAAAGCAAAGGGTGTGAGAAGAAGCTAGCACCAAGAGTTTAACTGACTTGTCCCAGTCCCCAAGAAGGCTTGATCCACTCATGTTTTGGCGCTGGGCCTAAAGGCAGAAACTGCCAGTGATCTAGGGGCTTGAATATGGTCTCTGGCGCCAGTGTTGTCTAGCTGGGAGCTATGGGAATTTGGGTTTAAAGGCAGTATTGAAACATCTGGTACTGTGTATGACATATGAGAAGTATTTCTGCATTTTCAGTTCTGTTGAATCTGTATTTATAAATATATTGATGATCGCTTTTCCTGGAGAAATGATAGATACAGGATCCAATTGGCATATGGGTGAGAGTGTCACACATGGACAGTGCATGCAAGTAGCTGCTAAAGTTGTTCCAGTGAAGTAATCTCTAGCAAATTGTTTAGATCACCACTCTGATAGGCACCTTAAAGGCAATGGCTTTATAAATACAATTGGGATGTTCATCCATTTCTCATGCTTCTGTTCAAGCTATTGTTATAACTCTCAGTTATCTAAAGATCAAATCGTATATCAGTCTGACCCACTAAAGGCTTATCAGCACCAAAACTGCCAGACTTCACTGATTTCACTGATTTGTTTGGCTGTTCCTTTATTTGAGGCTGGTAAAGTCATTTTACCAAGTTATTTTCAGGGAGTGAAGGATCTGGATTTAAGTTGCAATGGGATCTCTTGCACTTCATTTCAGACCACTCTTATAACAGTTGACAAAGCATGGCAGCCCTGGAGCAACTTCTGGTTTTCAAAGCAGCAGGATCATGGGTTTTTATGCTGAAACATCTTTGATGGGAAATTGCCGATTTTTTATTTATTTTTTTTTTTTTTTTGTAATTCAGATAAGGAAAAATTATGGTTTGTTTTTTTTTTTTTTTCTGCTTTGAAGTATTCTGGTCTTTCAGTGAAAACCTTACTTTGGGATTTGCTCTCTTTCCTACAAAATAGGACAGGCAGAGAAGGAATCTGTGTGTAAAGTTGGAAGACAGAATAATTTTTCTCTCCCCTTATGAAAATCAGGTTTTGTTTCTCACAAAGTAGATGCGTTCTCTGAAAAATCTTAATCAAAATAAGCAGTGTTTGGTGTCCTCTAGCAGCTGTCTGTCTGTGGTTTTGTTTGTTTAAACTGATGTTGGATTTTAGACACTGACTTAAGAAAGTCATGTCCCAGGTTGCCATGTCGTGTACTGACAAATTTTCTCTCCTTAATCAAAGTGTCACTGGAAGCAAAGGAGAAGCCTTGACTTGTTCCTTACTTTGGCAGTGAAAGGGGCTCTTCTGAAGATGAATATGTCAATGTGCACATAAAAACAAGACATCACAGGCAGAGTGAATTTACTGGCAGGGTGTGGAAGGGAGAGCAGGGGTCTTCAGTCACTTTACAGCTTTCCTATGAGGTGCTTCCATTGGCAGAGAAAAGCGTGAAAGCAAGTTCACACCTCCTACCGAGGTGACCCTCTAATTGAATATCACTGAGAAATGTGTCAGACACAGTGAAAATAATCCTAGTGGGTGCAAAGCCCCTTATACACGTTGCCTTGGGATTGCATTTTCTCCTGGTAGAACTTAGCCACAGGCAGTGTGTTTCACTAAAAGCACTAGTGGCCTTCCTGCTGCTATTTAGAAGCATCTGAATTTAACATAAATCCCTGTTCTACAGAGCAGAGAGCTGTTCTCTTCCCCTGTCTTAGTTCAAATAGTTCTTGCAGCTATCCAGTAACAATGAAGGCAGCTTTTGCATGAGAAAGGAGGTCTTTTGACCTCAGAATCCAGTCTTCCACCATTCCGGATTCAAATAGAGAATAAAAGCACCAAGGAGTGGCAAGGTAAACTGGTATCATCTCTGAACAAACAAACTTGTTTCTTGCTCTTGCCTTGGTTCTTTCTCAGTTTGAAAATTAACCTGTAGCCTGTCAGCTCCCAACACAGTGTCCTTGTCTGTTGAGAAGACAGTAGCTCTCTAACAGATAAATGACTTGGGAGAGAAAGACATTTTATATGAAGATAGTTGGTACATAAGGTAGAGGATGAATCTTCCTCTCTGTATAGGACACCTCAAAATACCTGCCTAATTATGCTTTCCAAAAAGTGAGTCTTTTGGAGTCGGCTTTCTGGGCCCAGTCTGCCCAGCAGGTTTTTAAATTGGGCACAAAAAGGCAGAGATGAGGAAAACGAGGAGAATTGCCTCTTCTCTGTTCGTTTCCTCACCAGCCATTAGCTGTTTTCTCACTGACGCCTCCACAAAAAGTGGCAAGAAGCATCAGCATTTCAAGGCTGCTGCCAGCCCCCGAGCTGGGGAGGAGGAGTGCTCTTTCCTCCTCACTCTGCAGAACTGTTCCATGTTGAGCCCAATGAGTCAGGCCTGAAATGGGGGCAAGATTTAGTCTTCTAAAACAGCACAGAAATTGGGGGGTTAAAAAGGCATTGCTCTGTAGCATAGCTGGTGACATATGGTGCGAATAGTGTATGCAGCATGTTCTGTGCCAGAAAATGATATATGCCATGTACTGAAGTCTCTCTGAACCCCATGCTTTGTAGTGGATAATAGAAGGAATTGGGGAGAGATACAGAAGAGAGCAGGGAATTAGGATGGTCTCATTTATGTGATGGACAGTGTTTTCATCTCTTAATTTGCCTGTGGTCTCCCTAATAGTGAATAAAGGCCTGAATTAGACAAATCAATTTCTGTTTTTAAATACTGAGTTGCAGAATAAACCATCCTCTCAAGAGCGTGAAAGACATCCTTCCTTAATAAATTGAGAAGGATCTGCTGGCCCAGATAAATGTGTGCTGTGAGCATGCCTTGTGCTCATTTCAGAATGTATTCCTGAAGTCCTTGAATTCATTAAACCCTAATTAGCAGTGAGCATTGATGATAAAAAAAAAACCTATAATAGGCAGACCAGTGTATATTGAGCTGTGAAGGCACCTCTGGGTCTGTCCTACAATTAGCTTTTAGCCAGTTTGATCTTAAAATAATCCTTCTATTTTCTGTGACATCCTGACCTTGCCTCTTGCTTTAGCATTTGACGTCACAGCCTCCAAACCCATTGTCTGGAGTTTTGTGGGGGTTATCCTCTGCAATAGATGTGAGACTACAGTAGGAGTGAAAAGTAAAGTTGGAAACAAACAGCAAATGTAACATTGGTACAAAACTGTACTATATTTCTGTTGAGGACAGGCATTTAGGTTACTCCTCATCTGTTAAAAAGCTTTAATGAAAACTGCTGTGAAAACTGTATACCAATCACACTTTGACATCATTTCCCACTTAAATGACTAGTATCCTGACTATAGTAATTGATGATACAGCAGAAGAAAATCAGCCAGAAAGACAGAAGAATATCCTCCTGGTCTGGAACTGTTGATGCCAACCACAGGAGAATTGTCATTGTGGTTGGGACCTCTGAAAGACACAGTCAAAGTGGCCACTTGAAGCATCCTTGATTTTTGTCAACTACTGAAAGATTTAGGAAATAGCAATAAAGTGCTTTATTTATAAAAGAATTTGAAAAATGGAGTCTGTGCCTGTGCCTGGCTTTAAGACCTTCCCTTTGAAAATGGTCCAGCATGTAGACCCCTGTGCATCAGGTGTTCAGAAAAATGAGGTAGCCATGTACTCTACCACCAATTAACGCAATTATAAACTTGCTTGTGAATCTTTCTAAATAATGGCAAAACTCCTGCTGAGTTCATGACATAGAATCGGGTTGTCTGTGCATCTAGTCACTTGCATGTAGAGCAGCTTCAGTTGTTTGTGTGCTTACCAGAATAATTTCCTGTAGAAACACTGAAAACACAGTTTTTATTTATAAGAGCTTTCTGACAGTGCTAAAGTAGTAATTGTTCAGGGATGTCAGATGGGGGAAAGCTGAAAGATCTTTTTGAAAATCCCAGTGTTACTACGTGTAAAAACTTTGTAAAAATAAAAATATTCCTTGCTACTTACTTCCAGGAGAGGGCTTTAACTATCTGTACCTTATCATACATGCTGTATTATTCCACAGGTGTGGAATGTGAAGCAAAAAGCTATTTAACCAGCAAGTAGACCAGTGTGTGTGATGCTTGTCTGTTGTCTTTGCTTTCCAGAACACTTCTGCAGCAGTTGCAGAGACTTCAAGCCATGGTTGCCGGGAAAGTGTCCCGTTCATACAAGGCAGCTAGCACACAGACAGGGACCTGTCTTATGGTGAGTTTCACTAAAGCCGGGAATTGGGGGGGAATGAGAATTTCATTATACTGCTCAGAGTCACATCCCTTCTTCTGCAAAGCCCCTCACTTGCAAATTCTCAGTTTGGAAAACTTCTCTTCATAACTTGACAATTAATTTTAAGGTAGGGGAGACTCCTGGCTGATGAAGATTAATAGTTGTGGGAAGGCATTACGTTCTGGAGGAGAGTGAACCTGTGCTTTTGGTTAGGTGCTGCAGTGATGAAAGAAGCACTGCTGCTCCGAGTGACCTGTTTTATAATTTCCTACAATATTGTAATGCTAGAAATGTCTAAGGTTGTAAAATGAAAAGAAGGGTGACCTATGCTGCTTGGTTCTTTTGATACCAGTAAAAATAAACATAAGGAAAATTTGATAGTCCAAATAAAAATACGACCAAAGCTGTAATAGTAGTCAGGACAGGAAAACTCTTAGAATGAAACTTTCCTCTTTTCTCTCCTGATACTCAGCCAGCAAGTTCCATTTATACTAATGCTATAAATTGATGGAAGTTATTTTTCTAGTCATGTAGCCTCTCTGTCACTTTTAAGCAAGACTCAGGCCAGTGGCAGGAATAACCTTGGAAACTCCTGACAGTATCTGTAAAACATACATGGTGGCTGTTTGTGCTTTTCAACTTCGGGAGTAAATAAGGCGACAGGCTGAAATGGTGGCAGACATTGAAAGCAAACTCCGATGTTGAAATCTGCCCTTTGAAACACTGAATTGTTATTGTATATGTACCTTTGCTAGCAGACACTGAATGTAGTAATGAAAATAGCCTCAAATTATTTGTTTTGGAAAAGTGTCAGATCTGTGTTGTGTTAATTTTTAGTTTTGATGTTCGCATGTGGGTCATGAGCTAGTGCACTTACCTCTTCTGCATTCTGCCTTTGCCAGATGGTGGTGCTGTGCTTTGCAGTAGTTTTTGGCAGCTTCTCTCAGAGCTATGGGCCATATCCTTCTGCCACAAAGATGGTTTTGCCCAGGCAGCATTCCTCACCAGAGTCCTACACAGACTCCATTGGTAAGTGACAACTATCCCAGTTTTGCTTCTTTCTCGGTTGTGTTTTGGCACTTGTTTTCCACCCCCCATCCCTAACTCCCTCCTCAAGCACCTCTTCCTTTTCTGCTCATTAATTTGTCGTATCTGTGTTTTTCAAAGAAGGATAGTTTGGCAAGCTGTGCTGGGGCAGCAGACTTCAAACACAGGCAAAGCCCACTAGCCTGCTTGGTAATTCTGTGTAAAGCAGTTTTGTTTCTATTTGTGGAACTGAAGCTAGTAGTGTGTAAAAGGTAGCAGGATTTCTACTTGGTAGCAAATATTTACACTGTTAAAATATGCAGCTGATATCAGCTGGCATTCCTTTGCTGGTGTCAACAAAGAGTATGAGGACTGAGTGGGAAATTCTTAGTATTACATATCCGTAATGAACCAGTTGTTTTCAGTATATATTATCAAAGCAATTGTTTCATTTTGTTCTTGTTTTGTGAATAGTTCAGAGCTTTTTGATCCCTACCTGGACCATTGCTGTGGTATCTATCTTTTATGAGCTGTCAAATTACCAGTTAATCACTATGAAGAGAAGAGAACTTGCAGCTTTAGTTCTGCTCTGGAATTTTCTGAAATGACCAGGCTTGTTCTCTAAGCTGCCTGTTTCTAATCAGATTTTGCTTCCTGTCTTTATATGCAGTGAGGTCAAGGAGTCTGCTAATTTATGAAGAGCCTCACCAGCTGGAGGAGTCGTCAAGCCCAATCTCCTTTGCAGATCGCAATGACAGGCAAGCAGATACCTCGAAGTACACAGCGCTGTCCCTGGAAGCCATGCCGGGAACACAGCAGGATGATATCATGCAGTTCACAATAGCCAACGAGACGAGGCTAGAGAAATCAGTGCTGCTGGGCCTGCAGCAGCATAGGTGAGTACAGGGTGGTGGGCTGCTTGTCACACAAGTGTTCAATATCACTGTCATTTGTGCCTGGAGGTCAGTAGTAAGACTAGGGGCTCAGCAATGCTGGGCACTGTGAAATACGAAGTAGGAGTTTGGTCTCTATCTGGAGAGCTTATTTAAAAAGTTACTGTTATCTGGAAAAGTGATTGCAACAGTATTGTAGTAATACAGCTACCAAACTCTGTGCTTCTGCCAGAAACCTAACCCCTGTAAGCCTGTTAGTTGCACTTACCCACTTTAAGCACTTAGCTCTGTGTCTCCTAGAGGAATAAGCTTTTGCCGGTTGGGTAGAAGTGTGAGGCTGTGACTCACTGGGCTTTCTATGAGGTTAGGGTGTGAAGAGTTGGAGCTTCTCACAGCAGTGATCTTTCTAAAGCATTACTGAGGAAAGTTTGCAGGACTCTGTCTAAACAGACCTGTAAAGATATCTGAACTACTTAACACAGAGTTCCTTCATAATTTTTTTTTCTTTTTAGCATAAATTTAAGTTTTTGGGGCCTCTGAAAAGACAGAGATTCACTAATTTAAATATTTGTGTGCATTTTCTTTCCACTGTACATTCCCCTATCCTGTCACTGCCCTGTTGGCCTTGGCCTCTGTGAACAAGCAGTAGCGAGCACACCAAAGAGTGAAGGATTCTGTTTCAAGGCATGCTATTCTGAGGGCTAGGATGAGCCATATCACCCCAAGCATAACTTCTGAGTACTTGTGTCAAAGTTATACCTAGAGCCAGAAAGGTGACTAATTCAGTGTGTTACCATACTCCAACTGACAAGTACTTGGTAAATACTGGGTGCCTTTTTAGCATTCTCCAATTCAGGCAGCATATGCGCTTTTAAAAATCACTATTAGTGTTAACTTTTTTTGTTTTGGTTTTTTGTTCCCTGCAGAGTCAACTCCGAACTAGAAGGAAATGAAACACTGAAGATAATTGAAATAGATAGAAGAGTCAATGCCACCGCTTAAAAATAAAAAAGGCCTTTTTTCTAGACTTCCCTTTTTCCCACATATTTTCAGCCAAAGTCCCCTGACTTGTCATCCTCAGTGAACCAAAGCACAAAAGAGAGGGAGTTCAAGTTCTGCATTGACTGGTGAGGCTGTGACTGCAGATGGGATCTCTTGTCTTTGTAACTCCCTTTCTCACTTCACACACAGTCCCTTTTTTGGTTTTATTCCTTTCCGGTCTAACACTGCAAGGGCAGGATTGAATGATGATGGCAGATGAAGCCAGCAGCGTGCTGGTGACTGGTGGGTGTGTGTGTGCGCATGCATGCACACATCCTAATCTGAGCACAAAGACATTCTTTAGAAGAGTGAAATATGCAAACCCGATGGGAGCATGTGGGTGATAGGTTTTTTGGGAGAAGGTAATTGAGAGAAAGAGGAGCATGATGCTGCTCAGAATCTAGCCACAGCTCCATGCCTACTGGTCTACAGCACTTGAGCCTTTTATGGGGATTGAGAAGCATGTATGTAGCCTGCTTCTGAAGGGACAAGGAAGGTCCCTGATACTAGGGATGGACAGTGATACTGCTGAATTGTCCTCCCCTAGCTCTTTCTCTTCTCTCCTTCAGCTTCTTTATCATTTAGTGGGGTGGGTTTCTCTCTGGATCAAAAGCAGTCTTGGTAGGTTTCCTTATTGCTTCTACCCTTATGGAATTTAAGCAAAGATCAGTTGCTGTCTTGTCACACTTTGTGTGGGAGAATTACACTATTTTAACTAAATCTGTTTAGAAAGCAGGTTTTGTTAAATTTATGCAATGTTTTGGGTGGATGTCCTTTAGTCTGCTTAAGGATAATCTGTTTATCTTAAATCAGTTCCTTCCCAAGAAACTAAATCAATGTAAGGCTGAAACCAGAAGTGCCTCCTAAGAGGACCATATGGATTTAATTTATTGGCTTCTAAATATGTTGATGGGATTTCTTACGTAGACCTGGTCTCAGATCATCCTGTGTTTCCTTTCCTTGCCATCTTCCTGTTACTGTTGTAAATAGTATTTATTAGCTTTGCAAGATTTTGCTCAGGCAGTTGCAATGAAGAGAACGGAGCTTCCCTAACCCTTCAAGTGGTCTGGGTGAACTGAAATTGGACACACAAGTATCACTGAACACCCATTCCCTCCCCACACACTCGAGTTGTCCTATAATAAAGCCGTCTCTTATCTTCCTCTTATCTCCTTCTGCAGAAATGTGATCTCAGACTAGTTGCTTAGCCAAAAAAGATAGGGATAGAGGTAGCTCCAGCTAGGTACAAGTAGCTCCAGCTAGGCACAGTTGAGACCTGGATGTAGTAGATAATGTATCAACTGTACAGCAAGACAGCCTTTGATCTGAGGAGTTGAGTGTGTAGGCAAGAGACAAGGCAAAAGAGGGATGAGAGGGCACTGGTCCAAGTTCAGTGGAAATGCCAAGAGCAGTATTCAGATCCATCCTGGTCCAGTACTCTTCTTCCTGCTTGCTTTCTTCCTTGTCCCATTTAGCTGTTGCCTTTAAGGGTTCTTCCTCTCTCAGTCTGTGGTCATGTCTTTGCTCAAGCTGCTGCGCTTCTTGCAATTCACCCTTGCAGTGGTGCAGTGGAACCTACCCCAAGATTTGAGCAGGGTTTTATCTGGTTACTACAGAAGGGCACTCAGACTCCACTGAGGATGGATTTAATATGAAAAGCCTAATTCAGCAGGCCAGAATAGCTACTTGACATTTTACAAGAAGAAGCTAATTTAAAAAAAAAAAAATTTTGAAGCTTTTACTTTTTGTTCCTAATGATAAATAAGGGAAAAACTAACCTAGCCTTACAAGTAATTTTTTACCATGTACAGTAGATATCTCCTGCATGTATTCTATTTTGTAAAATACTGGATTTGTATTTTATTACAGTAGCTGCCACACCAGCTGCTTTCTTCTTCTTCATTTTCCTTAGACTTTCTTCCCTTAGTGTCCTATTTGCTAGACTCAAAACTCAGTAAAATGAATGGATAGAATGTGCAGGGGGCTGTGGAACAGTCTCCACTGTGCTGTTTTAAGAGGATGTTTCAGATTAGTGACAGTGAAACATGTGCCTGACTCCATGAGCTAGTAATGAGTTTTGGTATACAGATGTGCTTTCTAAGTAATGCCCTATTCTTCTATGCAAGTGCCTTTTGATTATTTTACCTTTAGTGGCAATTAGAGGAGAAATATGGTTGTAGTGTTATTTTGCAAGTGTTTTCTTATTGGCATGTTTGAGTCTCCTCCCTGAAGCCTCTTTCACTTCACAGTGATCCCAATGGGTCCTCTGAATCATTCCAGTATGCACCAACAATTTTTTGTATGTTTTTTTTCCAATGATTTAAGCCCTAGAATCATAGAATGGTTTGGGCTTGAAGGGACCTTAAAGCTCATCCAGTTCCAACCCCCTGCCGCAGGCAGGAACACCTTCCACTAGGCCAGGTTGCTCAAAGTCCTGTTCAACCTGACTTCACATAAATAATAAACAGTGGTGGCTGGCACAAGGGATGGCTGCATTGCTTAGCCACATGGGGTCAGCAAAGTGGCAGGAGAAAGCTGTGACTGACCCATTACTGTATGGCTGGTCAGTGTAAGTGGGCAAGGTCATAGCTTAGAAAATTCTTTAAACAGTCTTTTTTAATTTTTCTTCAAAGCACCCATGGTTTGCCACCTCTGAGGACAGCTGAATGGTTAAGTCTTCTGCAAAAGAGGTCCCAGGTTGTTGAGCACAGCACTGCTCTTGCTGGTCTTGATCCGCTTTGATCCCATGGCTATTACCAGTTAAATGGATCACCTCCCGTTGCAGATACAGCTGACTCCACTGTATTAAAACTGAAGTTGAATTATTTCTCCATACTTAAAGAACAGATGATTCTGCAAAGCCCAAACAACGTCCTCTCTCCAAAACCTAGTGCATTAGTCACCATTAAATCTTTGCCCTTTTGTTTGCTTAATTTGGGCATGTCAATTGAAATCTCATTGGGAGATAGTCATGTTTTCATCTGGAGCATTTTAAGCTGGCCACGGCCTGGGTCAGGCCTCTGAACTAACTCATCCAAGCCAGTATGGCCGTACCAATTTTTTTTTACCTGTTTGATAATCTAATTCTATAATCTTAATTTTTGTTATCCTCTAAGTTATTCTTAGGTACTCTCTTGGGGAATCTCTTAACCTAGCACACACGTTGTTTGGGGATTTATTATATTAAATATGACTTCTTTATAATAAGGAAAATGTTTGCTTTACTTTGGTATGTTTGTGGTCATTTTTCTTCAGGGGCCTTAATAGAACAGGTTCCTCTGCTGTATACTAGGAGCCAAAGAAACTTCTGTCATCACCTACCCACAGGCTGTTACGTGACAAGGACCTCACTGTTTCCAGAGGTAGTTGATGCCTGTATTAAGTTCTTAGCAGGGGGACAGAGAAGGCAGACCTTGTGCAATCGCACTGCCAGCCTCAGCAGTCCAGGGGGGATCCAAGTGCCAGTGTTGGTATGCTACAAACAACATGGAGAGGCAGATGTATGTGCTTCGTGTTAAGGGCAGAGGGAAGCAGTAATAGGGTGTATTCAGGGAGGATGTCCTTTTAATTAGCTTATCTGTATTGAAGTCTTAGCCTTCTGCCAGTATACTTTTTCCATAATCACTGACTTGGTGCTGTAAAATAATGTGTGTGCATAGACAGGGTAGGCAAAGGGCTTATGTCCTATTTAATTTCTGTTTCCAGTAGAGGACTTTTAATTGATCCTTAGAGTCTTTGGCCGTAACATTATGCTGCTTATCAGCACAATTTTATACACAAAAGTAAACTTACCTTTTGGCCTACAGCTTTAAAGTATGTCTGGATCTGTTGGGTCTTTGCTTCTAGGAGGGTAGACTATGATAGAATGTAGGGCATATATTATATATATATATATATATATATATATATATAATATAAAGTATGCAGCGGAGAGCATGTGACAGTTCTAACCTTGTTACCAGTGTGTAGATAATGTTGTGGGCTTTTTTTCCCCAGGCTATTTATAGTTCTTTGCTGCGTTTCTCTTATTTTATCTGTACCATTCAATAGTTTTCAGCAGCACAGACTAATAATGGATTAGGTTGAGGTTCTTAGGCCAGATCCCAGCTGATACAATGCAGCTTGCTTCTACTTACCACTTTTGGAGGCTGCAGGTCTGATTTATACTGTCTGGGGACCTCTTCCATATCTCTCTATGTAACAATATAAAATGTATTCTTTTTTTTTTTAATGTAGAGCTGAAAATTAATCTAAAAACCTTTCTTCTTTTTTTTTTTTTCTGCCAAAGAAACCAACCCACCTCTCCACTCCCATCCCCCAAAACTATTGGTGGTGAATTCTGTCTAGACACATTTAGAATGTAGGTCAAATAAATGAATGATACTAATTGCTACGCTGGGAGGGATTTCCACTGAGTATTTGGGCTCTAGATTCTAGTTAATGCCAAGAGGCCATTGTACAAAACCCACGCATTTGAGAACAGAAGTATACAGAGTATTTTTATACTCCTGGTGACTAAAATATTTCTTTCTCAAGTCTCTAATTAGGAAAGGAACATTTTGTATTCTGAAGGTGAAATGGTAGGTCAGTACTTTGTAACTACAAAAGTTACACTAGCCTATTTAAGTAGTGTAGTGCTATGATGTTTTGGTGCTTTGCGCTATAGTGTTAGGGATAAACAGCTTTGGGGATTTCAAAGATGAATGAACCAGCTTATGTGTTAAGGCCTTTACAAATAAGAGGTAAGGATTCAGTCAATGGACCAGGATTTTGTCACTTTCTCATGGCCAATAGAGTGATAGTGGTTGTTCAGGGGTATATTGAGGGTGTGATCTTGGCTACCACTACATTGCTTAGGTGGATCAGCATTCCTTGGAGACTTCAGGACAGAGAGTGAAATTGCCATTTGTTTCTATGGTTTTCATGTCAGGCCTTTCTCTTGCTCTACAAAGGTATACTTATGAATTGACTTCCTATGTAGAAAAGAGTGCATCTTGCAGGAAGCTTTCATTTGTGATGCTGAAATGGAGTTTGGATATTCTTTATTACCAGTAGTCTCTTCTCTGCCCTAAAGCCCATCTCCATACTCTTTCCTTCAAGAGTTGGAACTGAATAGGTGAAAACAAAATGTAGGAAAGCTGGATTTGTAGACCTGTCTTAAAGAAAAGATGAAAGAAATGGCAGGTGAAGGGACACTTGGCATCCCAGGGAAACCTTCTAGTTCTTGATTCCATAAATCAGCAATGATAATCTTTTTCGTTAGTTCCCCACTTGTTTTAGCTTTGCTCTTCCCCTTGCTCTTTAATACTATGCAGTCCTGTTTATGCATTTTTGACATTTGTGGTATATGCCGTTTTCCCTTACAGCAGGTAAAAACATTATTGAACTTTAGCAGCCCATAATTAAGGGAAAGAGGGGGAAGCAGAGGCAGGTAATCAATTTCTTTTAACAGAACTCTGCTTGTATCTGACTTTGCCTTATCAGATTTTAATTCAGTGTTGCTGATGTAACAGCATCTTGCTTTTCTTCATTTGTACAGCTAGCAAGAACGAGTGCACGCATGTGTGTGTCTATGCAGGTGTGCATGGTGAGTAATTAAAAACAAAAATAAAAGCACGAGTTGTTTTCTTAATGTAGTAAGTGTTGCAAAACAAAGGCATCTACCTGAACACATGGGGCACATTCCACCTGGTGCAACAGAAAGTCCAGGCATTTCTCTCTGAAACCTGTTCACATTCCACATCACCCAGCACCCATAAAGCTTTCCTGTGAATTGCTGTCTGAAGTCTGTTGTATTAGCAGTTGTTGAGTGAAAGTTGTGTTTTTTGTGTGTGTGCATAGACTACGTGGCCTATCTGTAGGACTGCTCTGCCTTGCTACAAAAGAGCAATTACTTTCAGCTTTATTGTGTTTTCCGGTGTAATTTTTGTTCTGCAGAACTATGGCTTTCAATGTTTGGGTTTTTTTTTAATTGTAAGTTAGCCTTAAATGTGGCCACTGAGAGCTGACACCTCAAGGAGCACACTTCATTGAACTGGTTGTCTGGGAGAGGACCTGAAGAGCTCCCTTCCCCAAAGGCTCTACTGCTGTAACTGCCCCACAGGTCCAGTAGGATGCCAGTGAGGGAAGCAGTTTGCTCTCAGAGAGCCACACTGTGATGTAAGTACATCATCATACATCACAGTTTCCCTGAGATGCGCTGGGCCTTCCATGGGTAAATTACCTGGTGTTAGCTTCTTGAGGAGAAATACATATCCAGAGCATAACGCATTGCCTTGGGCCATGCAAACCAATACCTTGTAGTACCCTTAAGACATTTCAGCTGATCTTTCCCTTTCCCTCTGTTCATGTGGATGCAGTATGGGTTTGTGCAAGCATTTAAAACTAAATGGAAAGGAGAGCGATACTAGTGCAAAAGCACCACCTATACTCCCTGGTAAACTGTATTGGAGCCTTTTCTGACTGCAGATCTCTCTGTTCTTTTGCCGTAAGGCTGTTTAGCTCTGAGTACTTGTGTTCAATGGCCTCCCTATTTTTGTACAAGTGCTGTCATCTGGATACAGTCCTACCTGGTTGTTCACACTGCAAACATGTCCATTGGGTGGAAAGAAATTGATGGTTTTCCTTTCTAAATCATCAGCTTGATTCTATAAGAGAACAGACTACCTGCTTTTGTAGCCTAAACATATATGTAGCGAAGTATGTTATGCTTTTCATTTCTTGCAAATAAATATTTTCTGTAGAAAAAGACAGTACAGCTTGTTTGCTTTCCTGATGGTTGGAAAAGATCTGGTCCCTTCCCTTTCCCAAGTAAGATGCTGTGCACAGTATGTCCATCTTCAGCATGACAGAGCCCTGGTAATTTAGCACATTGCTAGACAAAAGAAGGTTAAAAGCAGTGGTGTAGGTTTTAACTGAAGCTGGCTGCCTCTTCCCTTTTTTGGGATTAGTTGGGAATCATACCTGTCAATGATGGGTGGAAATTAGGCGAAGGCTGATGTCATTTAATAATGATAATGGCACTTGAGTGCAACTGTGTGATACGGCCCCGTTAATATTCTCTCTCCATACAAGTGGCATCCAGGAAGTCTGATGCTCAGGAGGCATTACCTTCAGCCTAGTGATAGCAGTCTGCTAGAGCTTGCTGGAATTTGATTCATATGGGTCAAATAGCCCTCTGGAAGCAAGGTCTTTATCTGCCCTGACTTTATACAGTCCACTAATTGCTTAATCTAAAGTGAACTCTTAAAATTGCTCTTTCTGCTTTGGCTTTTATGGCTTGGGTCCTCTGCTGGCCTCCCATCCTTCTCTTACCCTGACTCACCCTCGAGATAGCTCAGGAGCTTTCTCCAGCAATCTGGAACCTGCTGTTTTGCCTGTGTGAATGGTGGACACCATGCCCTGCAGCCCAGAAGCAGCATCCAGCCAGAGGACAGAGTTGACCTTTGCTACTTTGCATAGACATGGAAAAGAAAATACCTAATTTCTTCCAGTCTGGGGACTCTGTGTCTTTGCTGGCCACCCAGAGAACTTGGCAATGGATGGTCTAATGCAGATGTGAAAATTACCCTGTGCAGAGCTGGCTTCACAAATGATGTGGTCATTTGTATTATACCAGCTTTCTACTAGGAAAGAGACCTCATCTGCAAGTACCATGCATCCATAAAATAGCAACCAAGAGCTTATTCACCACAGGAGACACTAGCAGTGGGAGTAATAGTTCCAGCTTTACTGAACTGAAAATGGGAACATCACAGATTGCTTTGGTGCCTTTTTTCGAAGGCTTCTTTAGAGGCTGGGAAAAGCAGTGGCCATGAAAATTGGAGCACTTTGGCTTGCACCAAATTTGTGCCTGATGCCAATTTCCAGAAACGTCTCAGTTTGGGGCTAAAGAGGTTAATGTGGCAAAAGAAATTGGCAGTGAAGACAAAAGAGCAAGCTCATCTCTCCTGAACTCTACTCTGGTGCTTTTAACCTGAGGATCGGCTTTGCTGCCTGCCACCATTCACTATCACAAGAAAAAAAAAATGGGAATGAGAGGTTTGTCTTTAGTTTATCCAGTCATTTTGGTTTGTTCCATTGCAAACACAGCCTCCATGCGGTGCTGTAACAGAACAGCTCTCCCAGGCACAGCCTGGTTCCAGCACCAGGACATACTATCTATCCCCCCCACCTTGATCACAGCAGATGATGAAGCAGCTCCTCACAAAACTTTGCTTCTGTACCGCAATGAAGAAGGTGTGTGGTGCTTTCTCTTGCAAGGTGGCAGGAGGAGGGCTTTACTTTGTCCTTGAAGTTCTGTGTCCCACTCCTTTTTTCTCATTTCAGATGTTATAGCACCTGCCATCTTTTTTGCTGCTGCTGGATGCCCCTTGTTGCTTTTCGAACAGGCAGTTTCTCTTGCCAGAACTATTGATCTGGGCACTTGTTAGCAGCACCAAGCCATACATAACATTTTTTAGAGGAAAATCGTTAGATCGTGACTGATTGGAGCAGTTATCCTCAGCTTAGTTTTAGCTGAGCTCAGTTCCTCCAAGCATACAAAACACTGACTGGTGATTAATGATTGGTTAAGAATCTCCCTGGGTCTCAGAATTACCCTTAAAGCATCACACAGCAGGAGATGCTGCGGGGAGTCTGTAATTAAAAAAGAAACCCACATACAATGGAGAAATGCTGGGTGATGAGCTGTCAGCCTCGCTACCTATCACCCTCTGGTACACGCTGTTCTTTGAAGAGTGTGTTACTGTTTGAATTCAAGCCTGAATTATGATAATCAGGCTGATTCCTGTTGCAGGGCAGAAGGAAGGGAGTCCGAATGGAGCTTGCAGTGCCTCTCACTGTGTGGTTTGGGTAGTAAGTCTTCATACTCTGCTGTTAGCTATTGCTCATACCTATTTTACAGCAGCACAGACTTTGCCACCCCTGCAGGTATTTTGTGGTAGATTCATTACTGGTGCTCCCTTTCCTGGTTCAGGTTTTTTTTAGAAACATGGACCTCATTAGCTTGGAGTTTAGAAGCAGTGAGCAAAAGCTTGCACCTTTGCCAGAAAAAAAATAACTCTGTAGGAGCTGTGTCCTGTAGAGTGTGAACACTGACTAGAGAACAAGGAAATGAGCTGCTGGGTCTAGCCCTGCTTGTGGCGTGCTGGTGAATTTGGCTGACCCTTTTCCATGCTTCAGATTACTTGTCTGCAAAATGGGACCAGCAGTAGCTTCCTCCTCTCTATAAAGCACACTGAGATCAACGAAAGCAAGGTGATCCAGAGGAGGTAACAATTGGAAATAAAAGAATGTTCCAGTCCATGTGGAATAAGTAACGCCTGCGTATCTTGTCTCCCTCCAGTTTATGCTTCAGAAAGTTGAAGTGGCTGATTTGATTTCTCATTTTCTTGGTACTGTCCCTTGTGGGCTTCAAATGGTCCACAGAGAAGCCAGGAATGACTTTTTAACTTTTTATTAGTGAATTAATCTTCAGCTGTATTTACATGAGTTCTATACATTGCTATTAAATTACTGTTTTTGTGTATTGCCAGTAAGGAGAAAATTGCAAGTTCTGGCACTTATCTTTGCTGTAACACAGCTGAGAGAAGATAACCACTGTAGAGCATGTCCAGTCTGTTGGGTGCTGCACTTCCATTATCTAATGAGAACCATCAGGTCCTGGTTAGCCCTTCTTTTTTAAGCCTATTTGGTAAAAAACTGGATTTGATCCATGGTATTTGTAATGGGGCAGCACTCGGGCACTTCCAAGCAAGGATCGGGCTATTGTTGTCACCTCCACTTGGCAACAGGAATCGGGATATATTTCTAGCTATGGCAGCCTACTTGCAGAAAGGGGAGCAGTGCTGAGAAATAGCTGGAAAATGGTTAAAAAGTAATAAATAGAATGTAGCAGAAAGCAGTAACTTGCCAGAGAGCTAATTGGAGCCAGCCCTGGCAGAGCTGCAGGATAAAGTGGCTCTTGAAGTGTCTCTGCCCAGTGGAGTGATCTGCTGAGCTGAGGGTGTTAAGCTTCAGCATCCCTCAGTTCCCTGATGGATAAGCCATGCTCTACTTGAGCTTCAAATACTGACCAAAAGTGAAGGTTTTTGTGGGTATATCCATTAGCACTGAATCTGGGAGGGAAGCTGTCTGCTTGGTCAGTCATGTTTTAAAAATAATAAATAAATAAAATGAGGGGGTGCAAACACATAGGTACACACATGTATGTAAAAATATATGTGGTTTTCCTGGAAGGTGGACGTTGAAGGTTATCCTGAGAATGAAGCTTGTATGACCTTAAGGAGTATGGAGCATTTAAAGCAGACTGACTTCCCACTGGCTAGCCTGGCACACTGAACAAGTAAGGTTGCCTCACCCTTTACTTCCCCACTGCCCTGTTTCATATATCCATCTCTTTTCCATTAGGAATAGGATTTTAAGTCCCTCCCACTCTGAATAAAACTTAGCTCAATGCACAAAGCCTGTGCACACTGGAGTGTGCATTAACAGGCACATGGGTTATAGAATAAATCTCCTTCCCCTGGCTTTATTCCCAAAGGCTGAATTCCCTCCTCTCTGTGCATTTCGTCTCTCATTCCCACCATCCATCCTGCTATTTGAGGCATGTGAGAAGTTTCCACCCAGGAAGAAGAGCTCCCTAGCTGCTGAAGCTTGTCAGCTCTCCCAGGTGAGCAGGGGAGTCATGGCAGAGTGATGCAAGGTGCTCCTCTTAACCCCACAGCCCAGCCCTTGGCTGAGCTGCCAGCTTAAGAAATTAAATCCTTGCTGTGGGAATTAATGTTTTTGCCAGGATGATGATCCCAGATACTGGCAAAACCTGCTAAATATCTATTTTTGTGCTCATCCTTTCCCTCCTGATGCAGCAGAATGTCTGCAGCCACATCTTGGAGCGAACATGATGCTCTGATGAAGTTTCTGCTGTTGCTGTCTTTCTCAAGCCACAGGAATTGACAGTTATGCCCCAGGTGTAATTGTGTAAGCAGGGCTTTCCTCCGCCAGCCTTAGATTCTCTCATAATTGCTCATATTTAGGAAAAGGCATAGGAAGTCGATTTAGCACTTCATGTTGCAAATGAGTCATGCAAATTGCAGCAGAGAAAAAACAGGTAATCCCTGAGCACAGGGTAAACGTGGTCATGTGGGCAAAATAGTCACTGACAGGCAGGAGCTACAATGGAGTTCATGCTGGAGGAGGAGGAGGAGGATGTGGCTCAGTGGCATGGATGTTTGCTGGAGGAGGGGATAGGAGATTCTGATCAGTTGTTAGGGTTTGCTCCTGATGCTCTGGGGGAGGTGGAGTGATTAGCTGGGGCACAGGCCACAGACCTGCTCTCATGCAGAGCAAAGGCTAAAAAGAATAAAGCTGTGAGGTGGTGCACACTGTTCTCTCCAAGTGCAAAATTAATTCGTAATTAAAGCATTTTGTTGCACATGCAGCTGGCATCTCACAGCAACAGACCATACTGCTTTCCCCAGTGACAAAACCTAGAAGACATGTTTGATGAGAGGGGGGCTCATGGCACTGCTCCTTGTCCTTGAAGCTGGCTGTAGGGCTAGGTCTGAAATGGTCTGTGACAGTTCTGCTTCAAAATGATTTAGTTTCCTACAGCAAAAAGTACTTGTCACGTGCTCTTAAATTGGATGCTTTCACCATCAACACTGGCTGCTAATTTCTCTGGAAGTTCCACTGGAGACTTTCCAGCCGAGGTCCCAGCTCTCCATGGCAAAAGCATTGATGGTTCCAGTGGAGCTCTGTGCTAGTTTGCAGATCTCTCTGCAGGCAGCTCAGAGCAGGATCCAGATCTTTTTACAGTTCTGTGCAAGAGCTTTAGTTTTGCTTCTAATAAGCGATGTATTACATTGGTTAATTATGCTTTCGTCTGTGTGCTTCATTAGTAACTAGAAGTATTTCAGGGTTTGGATGAGAACATTTATATACATATTAGGGGAAGCACATGTACGTATAGGTAACATATGCATCATCTATGCATCAGGGAAGAATATGAATTTGAAAGTTGGTTAAAATTTCAAATGCTTAAACTGTAGTGAAAAGGTTCACTGTCCATCACCCTTCCCTACTGCTGACAAGGGACAGGAAAATATCTGGCTGGCTTGGAGAGCCTGCCGCTACTGAAGTTGAGGCAAAAGATGCATACACAGCATGTCCTAAGTACGGAGAAGCTCAATCTTTGCCTAGGGTTGGAGAAGGAGCAAGAGTCACAGAATGGTTTGGGTTGGAAGGGACCTTAATTATCACCCAGTTCCAACCCCTTGCCAAGGGCAGGGACACCTCACACTAGGCCAGGTTTCTCCAAGCCCCATCCAACCTGGCCTTGAGCACTTTTATGGATGGGGCATAAGGAACCTATTGACTGTCCTAGGTCTCACTGATGCCCAAGATTTTGCAACGTTTGCCCACTGGTGGATGTGGGCAGCTGGAAATGGAAAATGCTGTTACCTATTTGGCTTTTGGTCGTGCCATGGGCTGCACTGTGGCACAAGGACCATGAAGGAGGAACAAGGCCACTTGAGAAGTCACCTGTGGAGACAGAGAAGTTCTGAAATCTGTTTCTGTGGGGTTTGTCTTCTCTGTAGAATGTCATTGCTCAGCCTTCTCCTATTTTATTTTTTCTTGCATCCTATTTTGGATCACATTGCCTTGGAGAAGTTTTGGAAATATAGAGTAGAAAAGTAAAAATAAAGAAAATACAGCATAATTCCTGCTATGATTGATGCATAGTGCTAGACCTTGGCCTTTTCTGTGCTTTTAATCCTACTGTCAGTGTCAAGTTGTGCTTAAATAGCCCCATGCTGATGCTTCCCTGGCAAATTTTCCTTGGTCAACGAACAAAAGGGAGAAGTGGGGAATAAGGTGGGAGGACAATTTATTTCACTGAAGGGCACCGTGATGCCTGTGTCCAAACGCATCTCCCAGGAGTCAGGTGCTTTGATTCAGAGCACACCAAGCTGAGATTGCCTGGGAAGGGCACGAGAAGCTGCCAACGCGCTATCAAGCCAGGGCTGCAGGAAGCGCAGGGCGCCTCTATGTGCTTTGGGGCACCTGAGCCTTCTCTCAGCGGTGTTTTAACGGTGAAGCGAGGGGGAACGGGGTGCATCTGATGCCAGGGTCTCCCCGGGCAGCGCCGCGGTCCCCGTGCCAAGGCGGGGTTGGGGGCGTGGCCTAAGGGGGCGTGTCGACGATACGGAGCGGCGATTGGCTGTCTGGCGGCGTGGCGTGGCAGGGGGCGGGGCCTGTCGGGAGTTTCCCACAATGCCCCGCTGCAGTGCGGCCGCCGATGGATGCTGCGCGGCCGCGCTGCCATTTGCAGCCGCCGCTGCTCGCAGCGCGCCCTGCGGCCCCGGGAGCGCTGTATCCCCGGCCGCCGCCCCTCAGCGCCTGCAGCCGCCGGCTGTCGCCCGCCTGCCCCCTCCACCTGCTCGGCTCCACTGCCCCACCGCAATGAACCCCCCCGCCGCAGCCGGCGGGGAGGAGACCGGGGCTGCGGGTGGCGGTGGCTGCCGGGGGGCTGAGGGTGGTGGGGACACGGCGGGTGCCGCCGGGGTCCCGGAGGAGCCGGGGCTGTCGGCAGCGGATGAGTCGCTAGAGGAGAAGCTGCGGAGCCTCACCTTCAGGAAGCAGGTGTCCTACAGGTGGGCGCCGGACGGGCGGGACCGGCTCTGGGAAGCTTGGGGGCACCTCTAGGGCACGGGATGCCTACGGGTGGAGAGGCGGAGGCAGGGTCCGCTGCTGGGCAGCGACGTGAGGACAGTACCCTGGAGGCTGGGCGAGCTTTTATCTTCATCCCAAAGCCTCAAAGAGCCCCTCAGATGGGTATTCCGTTATGCCGGTGACCTGATCCCTAGCCCCGCGGCTGCTGTCAGGTTTGCGGTGCTCCTCCGGCGCGGCAGTCAGGGGAGGTGGGGAGGGGGACGGTGTACGTGGGTGAACTTCAGAGTTACTCAGAGTCAGGGATCTTTCCCGGCTTCCAGGGCAGTAGGTTTGTCTTTACGCTTTGCCCTTTCAATAAAGCACTGGCGCCCGTGTTCCCGGCGCCTCCAAACGCTCGCAAAAGACATTGGAAAAACCTTAGTGGTGGCATTGCTGCTCCCGAAAGGTGTTTCTCTGTTGGAGGTTCCCCGGAACGCCGGTCTCCCCTCCCTGCCCGTTCCCCACCCGTGCCGGCAGCCGTTGCATAAGCCCCAGTGGCTGAGAAGATGAGTGAGCTGCTGTGCCCAGCACCTCCAAGCGTGGCTGCGGCCGAGGGCCGGCGGACGCCGGGGTGCCACATGACACGTTATAGCCAGAGCAGGGTGTACTTTCATAACCAGAATCTTGGATTTTTATGGCTGTTCACTTACCCCATATCTCTGATGTTAAAAAAACGGATTTCTTCCTTCTATCACTGCCCCTGGGTGAGGGGGCTGTCGGTGGGGCTTGTCGGTTACCACTTAGGATGGGCTAATGGTCAGCATCTGCTGCAAGTAATTGCTGCCTGAGAAGCTTCGTGCCACAAAGTTAGTTTTGCCTAATTTCGGCTACTTTCTGGCTGCAAAGCCACGGTGGAGGCATCACGCCATCAGGATCTAGTAGTCTAGTGTGCTTAGCGATGAGCCCTCAACTGGGAGGATGGCAAACGCAGAGCTGCTACTTATTCTGTCTCTGCAAGGAAAGAGTGCCTGCAGCTCTTGGTAAATTTGCTGAAGAATCTCCCCTAACATGGAGGTACTTCTATTTAATGTGCTGTCCATATACGTGTGGGATAGCTTAGTAATGATTTGGGTCTCTGCACGTGGTAGGGCATAAAAATGATGTAATTAAAGCACTTCATACCTGAAGTTTTATATAATACTTCATGCATGCGGAGAGACTTCCACACAAGGGCTGAAGGTCTCGTTGGTGAGTGTGAAGTTTGGGATGATTCATAAGAAGGTGACTGATGTGGGGAAAAAACTTACTGGACACCTAAAGAGCATTCCATCAGTCACCTCTCTCTACTTCTGCATCTCTATCCCGATCGTTTTCCTAGCACATGCCATTTAGGAGCAAGTTGTTTAGGTAGAGGCAGATTCTGTAGGTGGGCTGTGAAGAGGCTGCTAATGAGGCAGGATTCCTAATGTGTCTGCTCTTGGTACAGAAGACATGGGGTTAACAATAAATCTTGGAGGAGCTCTATTCAGGCTCTGTTTTTGTTAAGTTTTAAAAATTTCGTTAATTTTGTCATCTTCCCCTGCCCCCCCCAATTAATTTTTTTTTTTTTTGGGGGGGGGGGGGAGAAGGTGTTAAAATCTGTTTAAAATGTCCTGCTCTCTAGATTATCTAGAAGTGTGTTAAAAACGTCCTGAAATTTTCCTCATGGTCGCTGTAACGGTTTCATAATACAAGCTTTGTGGGAGGAAATCTAGGGGCTTTTTTCTCTTCTTTCGCCTCTCCTCAATATAGGCAAGCGTACAACAAGTCCTGAACCTTCAGATAAAAAAGGTTTTCCTAAGCATCTCTTGATGCTTATTACTCGTTCTACTTGACTTGGGATATGTGCGAGAAAGTACGTTTTCTTTGCATCCTTGGATTTCTACACCTTTTCATTTGGAGCTGGTTTCCTACAAACAACGTGCACTTCCCTTTATCTGTAGCGAGAACAATCCGAGTAGATAGAAGAATAGAAAACTTTTACAAACGACCTCCGCTGAGCTCTCCACACCCTGCAACTCCCAGGCTCCTTAAATTGCTACCATTTCTGACAGTAAATTGTGATGCTGAAACACATTTGTAAATGTAAATGACTATATTATATACAGGAAAATCTGCTTATGCCAGCACTTGGACTCCCTTATCCACTGGTACAATAGCAATTATTCAAGGCTTCATACAGGCTTCAAAATAGCTCATTTAGGATTCTCTATGCAGGTGCATTACATTGAAACACACCCATATATCGGTATTTATACATGCAGAAAAAAATCCCAAACCACCACTTGGAACTTGCTTAAAATAATAAAGTTTCAGAAAAATGAGAGTTGCAAAATCTGTTGGTGGGATCTAATGGAATGAAACAGGTGGCTGAAAGAGAGGTCATGGTATTATAACAGGGGGAAAAAAGGAAGAAGAAAAAGGTTTCCTGTGCCAATTTTATGTTAATCACTCCCTATTATGAAACTGCTCTTTACCTGAGGCTGGCTTGTAGTATTATCTCTCTCCCCCTTTCTTTTTAGTGTTGCTAAACAGCAACTGCTTTCATTGTAATGCCTATCTATTTGGCTAATGAAATAGCTGTTGCATACAAATAACTTGTTAGTTTCTCTAGCATTGTACCAAAACCATGAGTAACATAGTTCAGAAAATAATGATTTATACTGATGCGGTCGGTCAGTGGTTTACAAGGTGGATGCTGTTGTATTAAATATGTAATGATTTTGTGTAGTAAATACCAATATAGGCATGTTTGTCTCCATATTGAACTACCAGGTGGAAAAACTTGCTTTAAATAGCACAGCTGTGCCTCATAGTGAGCTCATAAGCTCACTTGACCTTGCCATGTTCCCAACCATCTCCACCATGCACCTGACATCCACAAAACTCATTGTCTGCATCAGAAGCTCCTCATTCTGTTAGGAGTAGATGTTTGCTTGCTGTTTTCTTTCTAGTAATATGCTGTAATTATGAATACATACACAGTAGGGATATGCCACTTATCTGTGCTTGTGAGTGAGCTAATGGGTTTAAAGTGTGCCTGTTTCTGTGTGTGTGCATGTGCTGCCAACACGCATCCCTTAAGTGGATCTTAATTTGCAGACAGGGCGCCTGCCCTGCCTGATGTATTAGGGGGTGCTGCCACTGCTGTGGCTCAGCTGGTGGGTACCACTGATGTGGCAGGGCAGGGTGGTCTGCAATCCAAAGTGGCAATCCCTCCATGAAGGGTATCTTGCAGAGCTGGTCCCTGTATAAACTGAGCGAAAGCTCAGAGAAATGGCTCCATCTTCTTCCTCTCACACTTCAATGAGGACAACCGACTCAATAGTTGGATGCTAACAACAGAATGCCAGTAGCTAAGCAGTATTTTTTTTATACTACAAACATAGAATTAAGTATCTTGAAGATGTTTTGGCTTTTTTGCTTAAAATCTGAATGATGGGCTCACAAAATAAGAACTTATTTCCCTGTAAACGGATAGAACCAAAAGATCTGCTTCCCACCCCACTGCGAAGAAACTGGCAAATAAAAAATCATTCTTAAGAAGTGAATTAAAGATGTGCCCTTGACAAAGAGAAATTATTTCTGCAGATTGGTTCTTAGAGTATTATTTAGCCCTGGTAGACTATATTTACAAGAGACTGTGACAGAAAGCTGGTGGGTAAATTTTTCTTTCCTTTTGATTCTTTTGTCACTGCAGAGATCTGGGAGGAACTCATGGTCTCTTTTAGCAAAAATAGAGACTGAGGTAGCTTTCCCCAAATAATTCTTGAAATAAAGAGAAATTCATATTATACCAAAGAAATGCTCAATAAGAATATTACCACAATAAAAACCTAAGTCTAGAGAAAGCCTTGGCAATAAAGCTCTATCTTGCAGGTGCTTTCAGCCTGAAAAACTTATGTGAAATATCTTGTGGTTTATTTCTTTAAGTATAGGGAAATAATAATAGGTGAAAAGAAAACCCAAAACAGACCCCCAGAACTCAAACACAAAACCAAAACAACCAACACAATCCAAAAAGCAAACAACTGAAACCATCAATAATGCAAACTTAATGATTTTTGTAATTTTTTTATTGATTACTATTTAGAAAGCTGGGAATCTTGATTAGTGGCACTGGAAATAAAAATGTTTTGCGTTTTAATGTCCTTCTTGAGAGGTGAAAAAAGTGGTGTTTGGCAAACATTTGTTACAAGGGAATAGTAAAAAAATCTAGAGAAATGCAGTTTCAGTTTGACCAAATGGACAAATCCTGACCAAGGCAGCGGGTGGCAGGCTTTAGGATTCTTGTTTGTACATGGCTCAGGGACTTCCAAAAGCAGGGTTGTAATGAATCCTCTCGTAATTCAGTGCCTCTAATAGGCAACAGATTGGCAGCATGGTTGTGAGGCTTTGCCTCTGGTGATGGTGGCTTGCTTGAGCAGGAAACCATGTGTTTCACTTTTAGTTATGGAGGTGGCTGGAGGCACCTATTTTCTTAACTCACCGTACCCACTGGCTGTCCGGTTCCACTCGGAAACATCTAAAATAGGCGGCTTGAGTTTCTTTGGCTGATGTTTCTCTCCAACTTGCCAAACGAATCTGTTTGGGATATGCTTTGTGTGCTTTCCAAAAATAGACCAAAATAGAAATTTTAAGGAATGGAAATATGCTCATTCTTTTTGCTTCATTTATTTACAGACATGATAATGATCATAAAATGCACATCACTTCTCAGTAAATGTTAGAGACAGCATGGTAGAGGTGTCTCCTATTACTAAGACTTAATTATTTTATGAAATATGACAGCATTTGCAAGTGTACTGTGAAGCATTATAAATAATTAAAGCTGAATGACATTTCTAAAAACAAAAACACCCAACAAAAGCCTTTGATCTTTTGATTGTGTCGATTTATTTTAAATTTTCCTTGAATCTTAATACTTCTCATTTCTGTAAATGAGTGAGGTTGTTCTGCATGAAAATGATGGATGAATTTTTATCTTCTACCAAATGTCAAGAAGATAATTCTCACTCTCCAGCCTAATCTCATAAGATCTGCTTACAACTGTCTTTGTTGAGAGTTTCGGGTATGTACTGTACAGCGTTGTTACCACCCACTCACATAACAGTGACTCAATTTACTTTGTCACCCAAAACATCCATCACCATTTTATCATTTTCTCCCAGGGCTTATCACTGGACTTTTTTGGTACATGAAGGGGCCTTTATGAAGCCCTTTGATTTATAAAACTTTCATGTGGAAATTCTGTGTTGGACATAAATGCAGAAAAAGTTTAGAAAGTAGAATATCATGGGGGAAACAGGTTGACCTTTAAAATACCCTCCTGACTTTGAGATGGGGCTGCAAGTCTGGCCATCAGTGTTGCTGGGTCATTAAAAATGAAAGGACTGTCTTTGAATTTAGAGCATGTATTACATTCTTCCTTCTGTATCTGGGTTTAGCAGCACTTTACGGAAGACACACTGTGAATGATAACTCTAAACAAAGCTCCATGTGAGCTCCAATGGAATTATGTACATACCCAGAAGGAGATTAATGCATCAGTGATTTGAAAGGGAAAGACTCTGTGAGCATATAATAAAACTGTTGCATAGCACAAGAATGGACTTGTAGACCAAGAGTGTCCTGGGACTGTTGCAGGTGGAATACTTCATTGCATAAAAGATAATCGGATGCGACATAACTTTGAGGTGGAAAACCACTTTTGTTCTGGCTAGTCCTATGGAATAAATAGGCAGTTAGTTCATGGTTCTTGCTTGGGTCAGTTATGGGTCTGAGAGAATGATTTTCTTGAAGCTTCACCAGGTTTTTGACAGTGGTTTTGTGTTGTTTGGTTGGTATTGGGTTTTTTTTTGGCAACTTGGCTGAAATGTTGGGAAGGTGATGTGTATGTGCAACAACCTCTTTCTGCTTTTTATTGCTAAATCCGGCACAACCTGGGCATGGGATACTAACAGTCAGCCAAAGGATTTCCCAGATATCAAGATTCTCTTGGTATCTGGGGGAAGGAAAGAAGAGGCGTGGAAGGCTCACAGCTCTGTGGCAACCTCTTCTAGTTACAGAACTAATGGCAAGGAATTTTACCTTGGAATAAAATGGATGTGGAAAGTTGGAGCTCCTTTTTGTGCCTCACCCTACAGAGCTGTTTGTTTGTTTTTAAACTTTGTATGTGGGAATGATGCATTAACTTAATTCTACTGATCACCTGCATGTTCCAATCTTGGTGTTTTTTTTTCCCCTCTTATTTTAAATGATTTGACCATTTGCAGCTCTTAACAGATAAAAGCTCTGTGGGATTTTATTTATATATAAAAAAAAATGTGTAAGAGTACATTGAGAAGACTCTGTATGTATGTATAGTCTATAGGAGCCTCCGTGAGGGTTAGTGCTGGGTATTTTATGGCTGCATACGGGTAAGTCGAGGTTCCGGTGAGTAATTTCAGGGTGAAGGAAGGTGTAAGACAAGGGCTCTGCTGTGTCTTCTTCAGGTTGCAGCTGTGTGGAAAAAGCATCTGTACTTTCTACTAAATTTCCATCCGCAAATGGGTTAGGAGGCTGTGTAGTGTCAAGGAAGAGGCTGTTTCTTAACACCAAAAAATCTGGTGTGCTGGTCAGAGAAAAACAAAGAAGTCTAATGCTTGTCTGTTATACTTTATCTCAGCTTTTTTCCAGCTGTACGGCTGTGATAATACCTACGTAGCACAACTACTGTAGAATCTGATTCTTTGTAAATCAATCCACTGTGAGAAACGGAGACAAAAGATGAAGTAACTTATTTAAGATGGCAGATGGAGTCTGTGTGACAAAGTGACAGACCCTCAACCCTAGCTTTAACAGTGAGGCCTCTCACCTAGGCTAAAAGGAGAGTGCAACATAAAGGAATTGAAACAACAACTTTCAGAGAAAACCTGGAATGTGGGGAGAGGCAGAGGACAGCTGTGCATGAATATTATAATTTGATCTTGTTTAGAGTACAATATACCCAAGCTTTGCCTCTGAATTATATGATTTTTAAAGAACTTCACTATCCTGAGGCTGCCACTGGGCACTAAGTGGTTCTTCTGAATGTCTCAGCACCTCCAACTAATTTACTGAAATGGCTCAGCATAAAGATAGGGAAAGTGTTGAGGGGGAAGGGAAAGATTTATCAGCTTGTTTTGAGGAACAAATGGTCACTAAATAGTGCTCTTTTGACAAGTAAGCTGGTGCAGGGCTAACCTTGTCTGTACTCTGTGGTTGAGCCTGGTATTTCTCTGATACTTTCTATGCTGCATTTTTGAGGAAGCTTGGTGGTTTGAAACCCATATGTTAGAAAAAGGCTGGGTAATGAGAACCTGAACGTTTCAGTGCTGGATTTCCCTTCAAGTGCAGCTCTGAATGGCTTTGCCACAATCCCCTTCCGATTTACAGCTGTTTGAAAGCTTAGCTAACTTCAGAATTTATACTGCATAATAGGAAACTGCTCTTTCATCATCTGGTCCACCCACCCTTTTTTGAAGGGTTATGGCTTCCAATTCTACCTAGAAAGCTCACTGGCTCTACTGACTACCTGACACTAATCCTCATTATGCAGACAAATTGCTGTGTAGTCAGGGGGAATGGAGGTGTCTAATTGTACTTAGGTTTGAGGCATAGTAGTTTAACGCATCGTTGCTCTCCCTGTGTACCTTTGTGGCTAAACAGGAGGTGTGAGAAGATGTAAGATGCTATTCTTTCAGGCTGCCAGTAAGGCATATGCAATGAACGCACTGGCATTGCGGAATGGTGCTGCTGGCTGCCCTATAGCCTTAGCTAGGCTATAGATGCATTGCAGAGATAAATAATACTGATGTCTTTGGCTGTCTGACTGTAAGAACTCTTGGTGGAGAGGTGTGGGCTCTTCTTGAATGTACGGGGACTTGGAGGAAGGTGTTTAGTGGTGAGAAGTGTAGTTGCAGATAGTTGGAATGTGGCTTGTCTTGCTTTATATTTCAGATGGATTAAAAAGTATGCATTCTTCCCTCACTGTTACTAAGGAAAGCACATTTAATATGGATATCTAACGTATACCTGACTAAGGCTGTATGATACCCAAGTGTTTGGGGGTATGGCCTGACACTTTTTACAGGAGGAGAAAAAGAAATTCTCATAGTTAATATAGATGTAGTTATAAGAACTACTATGCTTATGTAGATCTCACTTCAGTATTTGTCATTTCACTAACTTAAAAATATTTCAAAATTATAAAATTTGTTTCAATATTTCGAATTTCTTTCAAATGTTCCTGAGTTCGTCTTTTCATGAAAACAAACAACAAAGCCCCTAACAGCGGGATTATATTTCTTCTAAATTTTATGACTCATCAGGAAGCTTGACCCGCTGTGGAACATTTTCCAAGTGGGGCAGGGATTAAGCTTCAATTGAACAGATTCATCAAAGATGATGATTTGAACATCTTAGAATCCCTCTGTGCTCTGAAACTGCTCCCTGATGTTGTATAATGTGCAGGAGAGGGGACTGCCTGTGATGCTCTGAGAGGTGCCAGGGGGTTTCTGGGCACCATAGGAGAGGGTGAGGAAGCAAAATGGCTTTGAAGCCTGTTAGCATTAGAAGATGATGAGAAAATACCTTCCTGTCATCACTTTATTTCATTAGGTTGTTAATGAGTTTCCTCTAGGGGTGGTAATGGGGTAGTTCTTATGCTTTTATCCAATTAGTGAATGATCCCAGGAGTATATCCTTTTGTTGCGAAAACACATCGAGTTTCATTCCAACTTGAGTACTGCATCCTGTAGCTTCTCTGAAGGCAATGAAATGCCATGTGTAGGTACATACTGGGCCAGATCCTTGGTTATTAACTGCTGATGTTAGCCTGATTTATGGTTTTGAGATGATGCCCTTGAGGACAATGGACTCTCCTGTGAAAGTAAGTGAAATGTCAAAGATGTGAATAAAGTTTCTTTATGAGTTTTGAGGTTCTTTGTAAGTAGAGATGCGGAGAGAATTCGCATGTTAAAAAAATGTGTAGACAGGAAACAAAAGAAAAGTGCCTTTGATGCTATTGCCTTAAGGGATATCCAGTACCAATGTCTTGCCAGCTGCTTGTGTTCATAGGATCCTTTGCTGCTGGCACTATGGTCACCTCCAGGTTTTAGCCTGATTTAAAATGACATTGAGGAATGAATTAGCAGCAGTACCAATGCAGCTGGTGTGTTTGCTTGTGAGTAGCCTTACACTAGTGAGAAGAACTTAACCAATTCTTTATTTTAATGTTTTGTCTCTGCAGGTAGCCAACAAACTGCAAGTGTCACTTCTCTTGGCTTTGGAGTTAGTTGTCTGTTTGTTTTATACCTGGCTGCTTTTCACTGTGATAGAATTTCTGGATTTCCTTATTTTTGAGTTGCTCTCTCTCCCTTTTATTTCTGTCATTTTCCTTTGTTGCCCTGTGTTTCTTCCAAGACCCCAGAGTTCTGTGTGGGTTTATGTCTGGGGCTGTGCGGTGCACAGTACAATGAACAAAGAACACAGAAGTATATAACAAGTACATAAACATTCACATTCTACAAGGTTAGATTGAAGTTATTGAGCTCACTCCAACAGCTTCTTTTTCTGCCTCCAAGGCTAGTGTGAGCTTTGCAGTCCAGTGCTGTATCTCTGATTCTTTACTAAAAGATGCTCTTAAGATGTTTCTTTTCCCCTTTAGATTTGCAGTGCTGGAAGTTTTCAAGCCCTGTGGTGGTAGACTGTGTTGCAGATGCTGCAAAGTAGTTATGTACCTGTTTTATGTGCAATTTGATGTAAAGACAGAGACTGGCTTTGGACCTCTCCCTGTCAATGTAATGCAAACCCATGGCAAAAAGGAGGTACCAGTTGCCTTCTCCAGCTTTTAAGCTTTTATTTTTTTCCAAGCTTTCTCAGGTGTTGAACTATTTCTGAAAGGTGCTTGATAAGTCCTGCTGATGCAGGACAAACAATGCTGGAGTAGCCTCTCAGTGGCTTGGATACTGGATAATGTTGCGATGCCTTTGCGGACTCTTTTTTGGCCTTGAGAATCTTGATTCAGCCTGGATGGCAAACAGAAAAACAATGTTTTTCATTTTCTTGAGTCTGACGTGGGCCATATCGTCATTTGATAAATGTACTATGATCCAGAGTGAACAGCAAATTTACTGAGTGCTGAGTTATTTGGTCTCTGTCTCGTCAGCTCTTTCCTTCCCTTCTTTCAGCAGATAGTAGGAGGAATGACTAATGTTGGCTGCGATGCTGGGGCAGTTAGGAACTGGACTGAAACCAATATAGCAGTAAAGATGCCTCCTCCCTAAGTTTGTATGTGGTGTTTAGAAACCGCTAACCCAATGGCCTTCAGACAAGTGACCTAGGCATGGCAGATTTACCCCTAACATCCCCTTACCTGCCAAACCTGAACCTTTAAGCAGGGATGGCTGTTGATAGTCTAGCCTGGAAGACTTTGGTGCCCTCCAAAGGGAGGGCTGGCTGGCACACAGCTTTTATGCTTTTCAGAGAGGATACTGAATGTCTTTCCCTCTGGGAACAGCCTGGGGTCCCCCAGCCTATAACAAGCTTCTGACCAGACCCTTCTTGGGAATGTGATGTCCATCAACAACATAAGCCAAGCATTATGTACTCTCATTCAAGCTTGTGGGTAGTCCCAGACCAGAATCACTTTGAGAAATGCTCTCCAGAGCAGGCTGGAACCACAGAGCTTGTGTGTGAACTCTCCCCTTAACGACTGTGTTTCAGAAAAACCTTGTATGTGATGATCCTTTTCCTTTTTTTCTTTTTGAGTTCAATAAATTCTGCTCTGTTTTTTAATCGTATGGAAGACACAAAGCTGAGCTATCTCTGGCTGTAAATGGTAGCTGGAAGCATGACTCAAATATTTCTATTTCCTCATATGTAATCACATAGAGTCACCTATTCAAGATCAAGAAATGCGTTCTTCACCTCATGTTTGCTGAAAATGTGAGAGATCAGGTAACAGGGAATTTTAAAGAAAAGCCTCCTCTAATCCTTTGGTTATTATTATTAATCTCTGGATTGTGCAGTACACCCTTCTTTCCTTACCAGTACCTCCTTAGTGCCGAAAGGCAAGCAATCAAATGTAATTCTGCCATCAGCTCTGATGGGACTGTGAAAATATCCTCAACCTACCCATATGATAGCTGATTACGTTTCCAATTCCCTTTTCCTTTTTTGCAAAGAAAGACTTTGAGTTTGGTGTTTATATTAATACCTGGCCTTGTACCAAATTCAAGTAAATCAAGCATACAAAATGAATACAGAAGAAGAGTAAACCACAGCTGCTGAACCCCAGTGGTGGGGGCTTCTCTCTTCACAGCTCCTGCTGTCTCTGTGAGCAGAAGATACAATGACTAGTACTGGGAGGGAGATGGAAGGAAGAGGGGAGCTGACCTGTGGTTGTGAAAGTCCTAGGTTCATTCCTCCTCGCTTCCCGGTCACTAAGGGCCGTTTTTTGCTCAGGGAGAATTGCAGTGCAGGCAGCAGCAGGGAAAGCTTTCATCACGCACTGATTATGCCTCTCTCCTGACTTAGCAGAAAAAGAAGGTAATTCACATTCTCTTCAGTCTTTGGCCTTTATCATGAGATTACTCATGTCTTTTGCTTCCTGAAAATTGGAGATCATCCTCTTTCACACGTGAAGTGCCAAGATACCAGATGGCCTTGCCTTTCTGCCACCAATGACCTTATTTTACTACCCTTTGCAGCTGTGCATCCTACTAAATAAAACTGCAGTTGACTGTCTCTGGAGGATGTGGGCCTGCAATTGGGTTTGCGAACTCCAGTGTGTGTCTGCTTCCTCCATCTGCTTATGTTTTGGGAGCTGTAGGTCATAAAAAGAAGTTTTGATCATTTGGGACCCAGTGAGACTTAGGAGCCCTTTGCCTGACCAAAGATAGTCATTTCCAGTGAGTCACTAGCAATTATAAGATGAGATGAGGACAGGAAGGGAGGATGGGAAGTCATGCTTAGAGTGCACTAGGTAATGCTTTATAACAGTAATTTTTCCAAGCTTGAAAGAAGCCATTAGGGATGTGAAACAGAGAGAAAGAAAAAGAACAGGAAATAAGCTGTGATGGAAAGATCAGTGCTACTTCTCCCGATTTGATCCAATGGCTGAAAAAGAGAAAGGTGTGAATTCCCCTCCCGTAGAAGCAGCAGCCTGCTGTCTGACTTGTTCCTTGGCAAGTCAGCTCTCCTGCCCACTCCCACTGACAAATGGGGATCATGGCCAGAAAACATGGGCCTCTCCTGGGTATTGCTGCAGCCAAGCTGTGCCTAGGCAGTGGCCCCTGCTTCATACATGGTAGCCCCTTCCCCAGCCACCCCTGACAGAACATCCAGCTTGAGCTTTTAGTTTATGATTCAGTCACTCTACAAATGGTGTCACAATTTGTCAGGTGCTGAGACTGATATTTGCTTGATGGAAATGTTGGCCTTATTGTGAATCAGTCCTAACAGCTTTTCGCAGCAAGGTTGTACAACAGTGAGATGAATTTACTATGCAGGCAGACAAAGCGGCTTCTATTATGTGTGAAAACACAAATAATAGGAGGAGAAATGCAAAACAGTGAGAATGTCTCAGTGTTAGGCTGTCACAGGCACAGCAGTGCTTGTCAGCATCTGACTCCAGCGACAGAGGTGTACAAACAAGGCAGTGGTGGGAACAAGCAGATACGCCCGGAGGGTTCGTGCCTGATGAGGCTGAGCTGTGGCTGCTCAGCAGCAAGGAAGATTTTAAGGACATCCACTAAAGGGTCTGCATGGGAAAACATGATTGTTCCTTAAAATAAAGAAACCCCTCACTCATTTTAAGTTAACTAAATATTGGGTGTGAAGTAATACTTGTGAAGGTATCACAACATATGGATTTTCTTGTAATTCCAGTTTTCCATGGTGGAGAAGGATGGCTGAAAAATTTCAGCCTTTTCCTTTTTGGGATTTTGACATAATATTTTCCAACTGTAATCCTCTGGGGAAGATGCTTTTAATTATTTTTTTATATACATTTTTAATAAAAAAAGAGCAACACAATCGCATATTTCTCTTGGTAACTGAAATATAGAATAGTTGATATTATAATTGGAATTTCTTCATGTGGAGTTCTTTTTTTTTTTCCCACTTTGATTCAAAAGGGAAAAGTAATTTTGTTTTGATTTGAAATATGAGAATTTCCCAAAGAATGGAAATGCTGAGTTTTGCTAAGCTAAAGTTGTTATTTGGTAGCATCTGTGAAAATCTCTTGATCATGATTAATTTTCCATGATAGAAATGTGTTATAATAACCACATTTAGTGTTGATCACCCCTACAATACCTAGCCTCTTCTGAAGGACCAGAGACTGAATCATGGAAGGTGAATTGTCCTCTGACTGGTAGCAGGAGCTGCTTGATGTCATGATTCAAGTGTATTATCAGGGTAATATTGGGTAGTGGATGAACAGGAAAGTCATTCTCAGGGTTGTCTGAAAGCTGAATATACATCATGTATATGGTTAGTGGCGGCAGGTTTCTTCTTTTGCTTCTCTTTCTGAGAATATTCTGTGCCTGGGAGTCTCCCCTATAGCTACTGACAGAATGCACCTGGTAATAAAAATGCAAGTGTCACTTACTGGACACCAACTCTTGTGTTACACAGAGAATGAAAGTGTAATGTTAGGGCTGAAAAGGCTTCTGCCCCCAGGAAGTGTTGATCTGCTCTTTAACCATTTCCGCTGCTCCTTTCCAACCATGGAGCAGTTGGATCAGCATTTAACCTATCTCAGGGAGGGGAACCCAGGTGGTGGATCTGGGCTGGATGATGGCCTTTCCCACCATGCTCTGGTTGCTGGGTTTGCATTGCAGTATGCAAACATGGCAAGAGTTTTGTAGAAGTCAGATTTCTGTGAGATTTGGCTCTTAGGACTGAGGAGCTCCCATCCAACTAATTTTGGCAGTGGAGAAACAGGGAGCCAGCATATTTTTAATGGCTGCATGTAGAGGGTTGATAACCGTTTTCTGTTCAAGGCTGAAGGGTGCTGGCAACTACAGCCCAAAAAGGAATATAAGTGATAGGCAAAATAGTGAGTGTTTGTTATAAAATTATGTCTGGGCAAAGGATTTCTGACTTGTACAAGCTTGTACTGGTTTTGCTGTTCCCGACATCTGACTCCCACAGGATTTAAGAACTTTCATGGGATGAGACCATGTGAGTATGCAGTTCTTGCCATTAAGACTAATGCATTTCCTTCTAATGGCTCTGTTGTTAGGAATAAGTCCCCTTGTGCACGTCCTGATGGTGGGTGTCACTTCTCACTGCCTCTGGAAAAATTGTGAGTGCTGATATGTGTGAAGAAGTCAATGTGAGGAGGGGAGGATTATTCCTGAAGGATAATTTCAGGCTGGGGAGGCTGCCTTCCCTTGATGTCCTCAACAGTCATTAGCAAGTGAGAGAGTCTTCTCCTGAGGGCCATTTTGCCAGCCTAATTCATGCTCTGGCTCCAAATTGTCCTCCTGAAGAGCCCACCTCTATCCACTGCAGACAGTCTGTGGAGAGCAGTCTTACAAAGCTAAAATTAGTTTTCATGTGGACCCCTCCTACAAATAGGATGAATAGATGTATGTGCCTGTTAGTGTTTGACAAATGTTTCCAAATTAAAGCAAAAAAAGGAAACCTTTTTCCGTTAAAGACATATGGGTTTTTTGGGAGGGTGGAGTGTTTGGATTTGTATTTTTTCATTTAATTTTTTATTGCAAGAGATAATTCTGGTGTGAAGTGGAGGTGGTGACTTCTTTTAGTGGATACTGGCAAGTATGTCAGCTTTTCAGAAGTGCTGCAGTAGCTTTACAGCCAAATAGAGATGTTGCCATTTTGCTTGCTGTGACCTGCATCTTCAAAAGGAACTTTGCCAGCTGCAGGGGTGGCTGGGAGGCACTTGTTTTGTGATTCAGTCCCAATGCAGGATGTGAAAGTAAATTTTTTGCCCTCTCCATTTCTTTTTTGATGGACCCTGGGAACATTTGTCATGTTTTCCATGAACTACAATAAGTTACCTGGAAAGCAAAATGCGTGGATTGCCCAAGGCTGTGCGGGTGTTTGAGGATTGTTCTTTAATGGTTCAAAGCCAGACCTGGCTGGTGAAAGGAGCATGTATTGGAGGCGTGAGTGATCGATGTCTTTGTTCAGGTCCTGGTGTTATTCCATGGTCCAGCCCCCTTTTGTGACAATCTTTGCTTTTAGCTTAATCTTGCTGCTACCTTAACTCATTCACCTCGCCAGAATGGCACAGCCAAAATCTAGGGGGGACAAATCATCTTTATCTTGAATATGCAACACCTCCAGTTGTTGGCAATGTGCAGAATGGTGCGGGGGTGGCTGATATTTGACCCCTTAGTTCTTTTTCTTCTTTTTCTGATTTGTTGGGAGCTTGACAAAGTACAGATGAAATGAAAAAAGACTAGAGAAGGGTAATGTAAATCACTTCAGGCATTCAAGTGTCTTCGTGATTATTCTGCAGGAAGAGAGATGATTGTTGCTATTTAGTTTATGGGTAGAATAAAATATGATAAAATAAGTGAGCTCAGGGTTTTTTCCTTTACTTGCCATACGTGATTATTTTCTGTGTATTTAATGGAGACTCCACTGCTGCAGCAAATCATTGAAGGGAAATACTTAGTAGGATCCAAAGAAGAATTAGACTTTTATAGGAAAATAAATCACGTTCACAGTGGGTCTGACTACTGAGTACCCACAGTGTTACCAAAGTTGCCAATGTTTTCTTGCTTCAGGGGGTGAGAGAATGACCTGCAGGGGCTAGAAAGGCATTGTCTCCATGCAGTATGACCTTCCATCCTTCACTGGGCATGTGCTGCTGTTTGTTTCTGGCTTCCTTCCCTTGAATTACCAGGTATTGGTGGGATATTCAAAAGAGAGTTCTTGAACTCTCTTGGCCAGTGATTTGATGAGGTGTGACAGCTGCTAGGAACTTAAACAAATAGCGAAGAAGCTAATTCTGTTCCCCCATCTAAAATTCTAATCTTGTTTGTGACATCATAACTGGTTGCCATAGGGACAATTATGGTGTCATAAAAAGAGGATTAATGATGAGTTTAAGTGAGGAATAAGCAGCTGGAACAGATGAACTTCTTAATAACTGCTGCCTCCTCTGAAAGCTACCGTTTGGTTCATAAAAATATAACTCCAAATAAAGAATGATAGGCTGGAAGAAAGTCAGTAAATATGCACTAAAGGAACAGTTGTGCATCCAAAAGGATATTGCTCTAAGCTTCTGGGGTCTATCAGGATGCTGTGATGTAAAGGAAATTTCATTTATGTTAAGAGGTGCTAGAATGAGCAACAGATCTCCTGTTTTCACGCGCACTTTCCAGGTGTGAAGCCACACTTTTTACCCTTCCATGAATCTTTTTGTTGTGTTTTTAAGCAGGGAAAATTATATGTAACTGGTGTTAATGTTCCACTGTAGCTGATTCAAAAAATAAATATGGGAAACATGATGGTAGTGATATGTTGAAGATAAATGAATTCTGGAACAGCTTAACTGATTCCTTCGTGAGAGTGCTTCAAATCTTAGTGCTTTGTCTGTTTGGAATTGGTTATGTCAGGAAAAATCAGGATTCCTGGAGCTAGACTATTTCGGTAATAGGTCATCTGGTACTTTAGCTTTTCTCTGTGACCCAAAGGCTAGGAGGTCTACTTAACTACATCAGGCAAATGGGGTTCTTGCACCTGAGCTGATGGGATCTGAGCTACTGTATAACATTTTTCCATGTGGCTGACTGTATGCGGAAAGTTTGTAAAGCAAAGTTTAGAAAAATGCAGAATTACTTCCGCAGCATAATATCTGTGCTGGATGCTTTGTCCTCTGAGGTGCACTCGCATATTCCCTCGGAGCCAGGCAGGCTCTGCTCGACTTGACTGTTCTCGTTGCTGTTTACTGCCCTGGCCTGAACCACTCCAGCAGTAATGCATTAGCAGAAGGGCCATCAACAAGAATTATTAATACATAACAGGGGACAGAAAGTAGTGTGAATAGCTGCGGGTGGCACTGGGGATGGACTCACTGGCAAGAAGCTGCTAGAGGTCTCTGTGTGGGTGTCTGCGCTTTTGTTTTGTATCTTGCTCTTGTGACATTTGCTTAACTCTTTTTCCCTTCCTACTTCTCACTCTTCTTGGTGCCTCTTTTATGAGCTGGAGAGGAATGTGTGTTTCTGCCTGCATAGGAGTGGAAAAACAGGACTCCCGATGGGGTTTCTGGGGATCCAGCTGTCTTGCTCATTGCCTCGATGTTGGTCCTTGCTGCGATTTTGGAAGAGGAGTGAGAATAGCACCATCTGGTTATTGCTGCTGGGAGTTGGAGCAGAGCTGCTCTTGCACCCGCTGTTGCAGTGTGTGGGAATCCTTACCAGCGTGTGCTGGCTTGCAGGCAGAGACCTGTACACCAGGTACCCCTGGGATGCTGTGCCAAGGTCACCCTCTGCCTCGGGGCACTGGTGGCAATGGGTGGGCCTCTGTGGCCCTGGCCCTGCTCTTGGCCCCTCTCTCTGAAGCATTTTCTGGGAAGACTGACAAATCCTAGGAACTTCTAAAGTGGTTTTCAAAACCCTGTGCAGAAATACATTGATCCCTGCAGCATAGCTGGGAGGGCAGAGGGCAAGCTGTGCTCTTACCACAGGAGATGAGAAAATCAGGAATAAAGGCTGAACTGTGAATTTTCTGGAAGTTTCCTGGAATCATAAATAGCCCTTTTGGGGTACCTGCCTGGGGGCACATGAGCTTGGGGCACCTAAAAGACTTCCTCTGTTTTTTAGCCAGCCTGAGGATCTTTATAGATCCAGCCTGAGGAGCATTATAAAGGATTTCAGAGGGTGTTGTGAAGGTAGGTGTGGATGCTCTTTCACTAACTGCTACCTTCCTGGTACAGTGTTTCAGCTGTCTTTTCTCTCCCAAAGCCCTTGACCTTTATTCCTTCTGGTTGAAGAGTGTTTCACCTCAGTCTGCCCTGTGTCCCCCTGATTGCCAAGGATCCTACTCTGCAGTTGTGCCATGCTTTGGGAAGAGCAGTTTACAAGTGCTATGAGCAGTGCCTTGGTAGACCTGCCCTTTAAGATAGGTATTTTGCAAAGTAGGAACACTGCTGCTCTGAGCTGTGCAGGCAGACTGGGGAGCTCTGTGCTCCCAAGTCCCAGAGCAGTAAGTGGAGGGCAGGGTGGCATGACAAGCCCATAGCAGGCCAGATGGCTGGTTCCAGCACAGCAAGGAGCTAAAACCCTCTGTTGCTTAGATCTGGGTGGTTCTCTTCAGAAACAGATGATCTATTTGAGTGTCTCACAAGATCACAATAGTAATTTCTTAAGGAATAGCTCGGAGGGCACTGACAATTTTATTAGCTCCTCCAGATTGAGTTGTGCCCACCGTTGTATGTGCAACTTCAGTTAATTCAAGGCTGAGGTACCCAAGGAACTACCTCATTAATCCTCCATCTATGCTTATGCAGTGGTCCACAAGCTCTTCCTTACCCAGATGGAGCCATGGGGCTCTGGCTGCCCCTGGCACACCTCAGCTCAGTACCAGACTTCCCTGAGGTTTGTGCCAGGGACCTGGTGCTGTCTGTGCAGTGATGCCTGCTTGTGTGGACCTGCTGGGAGCTCAGGGTGTGCATCTAGGAACAAGCTCTGCCCTGGCTTCTTTTCAGATGCAGTTTTCTCCCTTAAATCCTATGTGGTTTGGAGACCTTGTCCTTGTAAAACCAAAGGGATTTTGTTTGTTTTCAACAGGCTGAACCACATTCTTCCCTTTCCAGTTACAGCAAAGACAAGGTGTGCAGCTAGAAGGAAAAGCGTCCTGGTGGGAGCAGGAGGGGATGAACAATGTGCTGTCCTGCTGCCATGGTTCAGCTGGCTTTGCTCCTGTGTTGTCTGGCAGATGTATTATGCATGCTGTTGCTAATGTGGGTTGAGACGTCATGTTAGTATTCCTGAGATAAAAAGAGGGTTGACTGGTCTTATGTATATCACTTTGTATACGTTATCTGTAAGCGCTCCACATGTCAAACACTGGATAAGTGTATCTCACTTGTGGCTTGTAGATGTGTGCCTGTCTCCACATGACATGCAGTGAGTGAGAGGGCACAAGTATGTTTGTCTGAGCTGGGCAGGAGAACATTATTCACAAATGATCACATGCAGCTGACAAACTGTGGGGACGTATGATACATCGGACCTTTGGCTACCACATAAAGGAGAAAAACTGCGCCTGGCTCTCCACTGAGCACTTGCTGTGCTGCTGGGGCTAGTGACGGAGGTGCCCCTTGTGACAGGAGAGCTTATGATGTGTCTCACTGTGGGTGAGGGACAGGATGAAGCTGCTGCTCACTTCAAACGGGGTGTGAAATACATTTGTAGGCTACAACAACTTCTCTCAAAGTCACCTTGCCCGTGAAGAGTTCAGTTGCTGCAGGGATGGGCACTGTCAGTGCTTTCTGCCTCCAGGCAGAGGGTTTTCTAGAGACTGGTCCTGCCTGCAAAAGCGCCTGCTGTAAGTACAGGTCTTTGTGATCTCATGAGATGTTAAGCACAGACTGAACTCAAAAACGTGTGGGTGCAGCAGGTCTGAGTGCTAACATCTGCCAGAGCACAGAGGAAGAGCATGAAGCAAGGGGAATTTTTCTGTCTGTTGGTATCTAGGAAGGATTGTGAGCAAGAATGCTTCATTATATGTGTTTATATGGGTGTCTCGAGGTTCCTGCGCCCTGCTTTCCAAAACAGCCAGGCCTGTTTTGCCTGCTGTCACTTAAAATCAATTTCCAAAATCTTCCCTCTCTTCTTCCCCAGTCTTATCTCCTTTTCATCCTGTTTAATAAGATGATGATGAAGAAACTCAACCCAAACCTAGTAAAAAACTTCTAAAGTTTGAGACTGTGGATTTATATTTATTTCACTTTAGTTGGGGCTGAAGTCTATTACCACTTGCAAGTTACCCCTAATATCTCCTGTGTGTAGAAGACGTAAGTTTGCTCACAAGTGGGCAAAACCCTTGTTCTATTTTTTTTTAGTGAACTGCACAGCAAGACTACACAAGGCTAACCTGGAGATCTTTCAGAGAAAGCTAAAGGCAAACAATCTCCCAGATCCCATTAACGTCTATAAGATCTGCTCCCCAGCTTCTTGGATTCCTCTGGAAAACTGCTGCAGATGGCTTATGTGGATCCTCATCACAGGAGCCGTCCCTCGGTCAGGGTTGTGAGGCTCTAACAGGGATGTTGAAGCTGCCCTTGCTGTTTGAATTGGGCTTCCCACAGGTGAAGCAGTAGCAGTTTATATCTGCCTAAATTTGGGGCTCACTTTTTAAGGCTCCACTTTTTATATACTTTAGCAGTATTAAGTAATAAATTCCACTGCAAGTTATGTGTAAATGGGAAATTATTTCTTGATTGTTATTTCATTTCTGAAGTGATGCTGTTCAGTTTCATCGTGAGGATTTTGATGAAGCTAAATGAGAAAAAGAAACCCCTCTAGCAAAATATCTCTTGTATGGAGCTCCCTTTTCATCTGAATCTGGGAACATGAAAGTGCAAATCTGTCTCTTGCTGAAAAATTTCATTTCTGTCCTAATTTGTAATAGGTCTCTGGGTGCTGAAACAATTTTCCTTTCTCTGCAGATTTACCCTGAGCATTTCTCAATGGTCTGGAACTGAATAGATGTTTAAAGTACACCTTGCTTTCTCCTTTCTTTCCCCTTACATGTCGTACAAAGATATGGGTAAGCCAGTTGCTGACCAAAATGAACTGTGGAGATCAAAGTGTTAAATGTGAGTCAAACTATCTCACGTTAGAGGGTGAGTCAGCTTTGGTATTAAAAAAGAGATTTTAAAGGAGCTCTTTGGAAAAAATGCTGAATGGAAATATTTTAGAAGAGTCTCTCAGTCTCTGAGAGAAGATGGGGATTTATTTATCTCCATGCAGAAATGATAGCAAGTGTTAAAAGTAGTAGTAATCATGAGATCACTCTAAATTGAAGGTGCTTCTCTGGGAGTACCATGCCCAGTGTCCTATGCTGGTCATTTATAGCAGAGGCAGCAGTTATTCAAGGTGAAGTTACTCAAGGTGAAGGTCAGAGATGCAACCCCAGGTTAGTGAGTACCTTGGCTCAGCTGACATACAAATGTGAGTGATGGGATGCCCCAGGAAGGAGAAAAACTGAACTGCTACTTGGCTGAGCTGGCTTAGTGGCCTTTGGAGCTGGGCTTGAGAGCTGACACTGTGGAGGCTTCTTATCACCCCTTGGGTGGCAAAGCCTGGGAGAGCTGTGGAAGGTGGGATGCTGTGATGGCCTCAGGGGAGGAGACTTCTTTTTGTGTGTACTGAAGCTCAGCCATTTTGGTAGGAGGCTAGTAGGTGTTAAGGAGAAGGGTTCATTTAGGGAATAGAAAGATTGAAGAGTTGGCAGACATCTATGAAAGGTTTTTGCTCTCCAGGTTAATTATACCTGCTTCCTGTGTTTCACAGTATGGTCAGCCCAAAGGGATAATCCTCAGTTGTAAAGCTGAAAAACCTCAGCAGAGGAGAGCTGGTGATGTGTGACACAAAATAGCAAATGAACCAGCTAAACAGCCATCCAAATTCCCAGTAGAAAGAACATATTGATAAAAAGCAGAAGAGTTGCCATTAGCATGGGATGGACTATTACTGCACACTGTAAATTAAGTAAATTTATTCCTGAATCCACTTTGACTTTTTGTGTGGCTATAAGCAAAGCTCCATTTTATTTCTAAGATGAATACAGTAGCTTCTTCCTACGTGTATAAAGATGTACCAGCAAATTGTGGTAGTGTATTATTATTATACTGTATTACAAAGGTAAGTGTTATTATGTGCTTTGCCTGACATTGTAGCCTCTCATAATGAGTAACAACACTTAGAGCTTTTAGCAAAGCCACAGTGGTTGTCACCTGGTTTAGGCAAAAGCAAGGGATTATTTATTTCCTACTCCAACTCTAGATGCTCAGGTTCCCTGGACTTAAAGTAAGATTTCGGGAGGATCTGGAAATTGCATGAGTTTTGCTTGCTCTATTTTTACTTGCTGTCCTGACTCTCATTGTCAGGTTCTCCATGGAAGAAAATAAGTCAAAGAGGTTTTTGGTTTGTTTTTTTTTGTTTGTTTTTTTTTTTTCTTTTGTAATTACTCATGTTTTGACCTAAATATAAAAAATGGGAAGGGAAGTGAAGCCTACTGATATGACAGTGATTCCAGTAACATCTCAGGAGCCACTTCTTTCCCTTCACATCTTTTTCCCACTTGAGTACCCTAGGGCAGTCACAGGGCACTCCTCAAGCCTCCCTGGGTCTACAGCTTTCCTGCCATCGTGCTGGGCATCTCCTGCAGCTGGCAAGAAAGGTGGGCCCTGTGTGCTGGGGCAGGAGGTGCAGGAGCCAGCAGAGCTTCTCAAGTATGTGGGACCGATGGAAAGACAAGCATCCTTGGAACACACGGAGGTTGGAAGCTTTCATATATGCTTGTGTGTATATATCTGTGTGGTTCAAGTTGTCATGTGTATATATCTGTGTGGACCATCTAAATGGTCTGTGTCATTGTAATGTGTGCGTCAGCATGTTGTCCATATCTGTACAATAACAGAGCTTCTGTAGCAGAGTAAGAAAAGTACTGTTTAAGGTTAAAAGGTTCATCCTGTTGTTTTCTGTCATGGCAATTTGAATGGAGAGCTAAAGAGGAATTTTCTCTTTACATGTTACCAAGGACTAAGTGGCTTTAGATGTATGATGTGCAACACTGGAAGTGCTGGGGTATAACAGAGGACTCTGCAGACTCTGAATAGCGCTTTTAATAATTTATACCATGAAGTGCAAAAATTTTAGAGGGGTTTTGGCAAGGGCAAGAGGACCCAAATTTGGCTGTATCTGAGAATGCAGTTTGCTTAATGCTTCTGATCTCTGTCATTCTCATTCCCCTGCAGTCAGGGTGTGATGTTCTGAATGTGGCAGGTGGTCTCCACTGCCAGTCTGCTGGCTGCAGGCACAGGATGCTGGGTTACTTTCAGACTGCTGGTGCATTGAAGGAAGCTTTTCTCTATGCCTGCCCTTTGGTTACCTGAGTGGATAGATCAAACAGTCATGGTTATTCCCCACTTGGTTTTCACCTGTGGGTGGAATTCTTATGGTATTCCCTAGGGCTGGCTTGCTTTTCTGTTATCGTCCTTCTTGTGTTGAAATGAACCTGGGTTTGAGAGCAGCAAAATCAGTTACTTCAGAACCCCTCAAATTTATTTGTAACTCCTCACAGTCAAGATGTTTTCCCCTGTGAATGCAGACAAATCACGGTGATTTGGAAGATAGGGTGATAAGTTTGCAACAGCCACTGCACAGAGGGTATTAAATACAGAGTAATTTTGTGCAAGGGAGCCCCAATTATTAGTTCCTAAATTTCACTAGAGTCATAATATTGGGGGTTGCTCTCTTCATAAATGTTATTTAATTATTGACTTCCTTGTCTTCTCTTGCCTGCTCAGTTGAAAGATGAAGCCCTGCAAAAGATTTGACACTGCTCCTGACGGCACACTCACAGGCAGGGATTGAATATCACAAGCCCCCTCTGCCCGTTTTCTCAGCTATTAAGCCCTCATGCTGTGCGGTGGTGTTAACCCATCAGCTCACTAGTTCCCACTTTTCTTATTCTACCTCTTAGATTGCTTTGAGCAGGTTTTTATTCAAGCCTTTTACTGTCTCTGTCTCAGCCACATCCCCCCTTGGAAACAAAGACTGACTCAGTATTAAAGCCTATAGGACTAATTTATTCAGTTTTGTGCTCATATTGTGTCTGATTTCGTATCTGTTAGAGCAGACTGACTTGCACTGATTCCTGCTGTTACTGGGTTGGACTCTATTGCCCAAGCGCCATTTTGAGGGATATTTTCTTGATTTAACATGTGTAGATGACTGCACAAGCAGCTGTAGCTGTGGTCCAAGACTCTGCACCGTACTCACATTCCTCTTGTATTTTTCAAGTTTCACTGAATTTTTATTTTTGACATTTAAGACAAGAGATGGCAGTGTAAAACCTGAAGTGATATTATGTTTTGTTTTAATTTCCTTGAATGCAACATTTCTCTAAAGTTACTTGCTTAGGTAAGTATATAAGCACTTGGTGTTTGCTGGGTTTTTAAAGTTGGGAAAGGTCTACTACCATCTAGCAGGAAATCAGATTTTATCTAACTGAATGTAATAGGGCAAAAGTTGTTTTGGATCTTTCTCATACTATTAAAAAAAATCAATCCCATTTCATGGTTATGACCCAAGAACCATAAATTTTGAGCCTTCTGATGGCATTAGCTGTAAATTTTATTTTTAAAATTTAATAGCTTGCAGTGAATATTTTACTAGATCCTTGCTCTGTATGGCTGCTTTTCCCCAGTGGTTCATAGTGTTATAAAGTAAGTGCATCTAGTGTTCTGATTTCCTGTTGTGGTACAAGATGAGGAAAATTTTGTTGTCTAGGTCTGTATGCTCTTCTTCAAGTATGCCTGGGACAGAAAACCTGTTTTCCTTCATCCCAGAAATTATGTGTATTGGAAATATTTATTTGACCTCTTCCTGTGAGCTAGGTTATGGCAGGGCTGCTGTTGGAAGTACTGGATGTTTCAGATGCAGTATGGTCCGGGCCAAGACCAGCAAGATGTGTTTTGGTGGTTTCGTTTTCTCCTTTGGCATCTACTTTGTGCTCCCCTTGGCTCTATGAGGAGCTGCAGTAGCTGGGGACTGATGGAGTGACACTTCCTCTAATGAAGGAAGTGAAAATTGATGAATTTGTGTTTTGCTGGGGGAGGGATAGGAAAGGTATATTGTATGCTCCGCAGTATTAATTGCTCTGGGAGGTGATGTTTGTGGTTTTTGTCTGTCTGTCTCAGACGCTGGTCTACAGCTGAACTGAAGACAGGACTGAAGCAAGGGAATGGATGTGTCATCTCTGACTTTACACAGCGGTGATGATAGCAGTAGCTTTCTTGGAAATATCGCATACGGGGATGGGAGGTTGAAATGCTGCTAGAGACATCAAGTAGCCAATTTTAAAGCTGTTGTGTACTTAACCCTCCTGCCCCAAAACATACAACTCCTCCCCCTTCTCTGAATCCCAGATCTTCAGCTCTATTTCAGGACTTGATTGATCATAAACTTCCTGAAATAAGAGAGAAGGCTCAAGAAGGATGTTAAATTTGGATATTCAAAGATGTTAATTGCAATAGAACCAATTTCCTGATGAGAGCTCTTCTCCACAGAAAAGTCATCTCATCATTGTAGAAACACCACCATAATTAACAGGAGCTGAAACACTTATTGGCAGCTCATCACAGAGGCTTAGGTTAGCGTGTGTCCAGATGTTGGTACCTCCTTCTCTTGCATGAATATCATCTTCAGGCTCAAAGATGTCCTGGATTATTTGCTGCCTCTCTGCTACTGCTTGTTATCTTAACTGCTCTCTGAATAGTGAAAGTTTGATTCTTCTATCCAGTTATCAGAGCCAATAATTGTAATGACTAAGCACCTCTTTGAGCAAATAATCCAGCAGCTTTCCAGGGTTTGAAATAAGCAACCCAATAAAAAAAACCTGAAGAAGTGAAGAGGGTAACCTTTCTCCTGTGTCTTTTCTCATTAGCTCTGTTTCCCTCTGTGTTTTATGTGCAAAGCTGCACATTTGGACACGGAGAAAATAAAGCGCCTGCTTCTGGGTGAGGAACAAAATGAGTCCAACTCCTGTTATCCAGAAAGCAGACTAGCGCAGGGCAAATGAGAAACCCATTCGAGTGGAGAATGGGTTGCAGTACAATTAATAAAGGATCTTTCACCTGAGATGGACCACAGTTCAAATTCCTTCCTACATTTCCAGCAGGGTCACTCACGTGTGCACATCAAAAATTGGTTAGACCTAGAAGCCTTTGCTCAAGAAATACCTTAATGTTGGAGTAGAAGTGGCGCATGTCAAATACAGCTGTAAAGATCTGAGAAACCACAAACTAAATGTGTTTGCACAGAAAGTGAAGCCATTTGCCTCGCTCCAGGTTTTTCTAGGATTTTGCCAGTGGTTATTAAATGAAGACGTACTGAAGTATGCATCAGAAGTGAACTCTGTCTCTTAATCAGTACAAAAAAAAAGTGACCTCAGATGATTTGAAGAGTGACTACATTGGGTACAAAGGATGCAGATTGTCTCTCTTAATCTGATATGTGCACTCCTCCTGCTTTAACCTTCTCCTCAATCATTTTTCCTACTCCCACCTGATGCTGTCAGGTTTAGAAGCCTGTCCCCTTTCCTATATGAATGACCCACAGCTCAGCAGGCCCCCTGCCTTCTCAGTCCCTTTCTGATCCAGGCAGACAATTCTCCCTACATGTATCCCTGAATGTCAGGAACATGTTCTCCGTTCCCATCCTTCTTCTGCATGCACATCCCACTCCTCCCCACCTGTTGCTGGTCATGGAAAAGCAGGAACAAAAGCAAGCGTGAGCATGTGTGCAGAGCTCTCTACAGCAGCAGAGATGTTAATCTGAGCAAATCCTCAGCTTTGGCAAAAGCCTATTTTCCCCTTCAGTGCCAATATTTCTATGCAGCTCATGGTTCTTCTACTGCCAGAATAGGCAATAGGACCTAAGGACTGGAAGAACTGTTTCCCTGTCTTGCCTCAGCCTCCGCTATGCCTAGAGTGATCACCCAAGTGCTACTGCCTGCAGAGCATCCATAGTCTGGTGGGAAATTAGAGTACTTGCTGGTCCTAAAACCTGATAAGAAACTTTTGTTGCCTGAAACCTCTTAAAGCAGGAGTAAATACCAGTACACAAATTCCTCTTCTTGCATGGAACAAAGCTCTGGCATGCTAAGCAGCCATAATATTCCAAAACCAGTCCAAATCACACCATGACTGTGGTCTGCACACAGCCTATGGGTCAGACCCAGACCTCCTATGTAGCACATGTGCTCAGCCGCAGCACTGTGGCCTCTTCACAACATGTGTCTGGTCATGGATGGTCTTCTGTATGTGACAAGCCTTGACTTTGCCGAAAGCTGTGCTGGGGAAAGGACCCCAACCTGTTTGTCCTGGTGTTTACAAGCATCAGCTCACAATGAGCTGCCTGGGAGAAGCCAGGAGTGTAAGTAAAGGTTGTGTTCATTTGGGAGGGTTTTGACTGGCTCTGTCATCCCAGGATGGGGGAGTGCAATAGCTGTAGGAGGAAAGTTGGATGAGAGGGGGTGGCTGGGGGAGGATTTTACGTATGTGCAGGAGTATGTGCCTTAATGCATTGAGTGTGTTGGAGGTGAGGAACTAGAAAAAGAGAAGTTATCTTAATAAGTCTGAGTCACTGAGGGAGTGGGGGTGGTGGCAGCTAAGTCTGAGCACAGCAGGGATTCATAAACTGAGGAGGACCCTGTGAAAATTTTGCATGTGCTGAGTTGTGGAAAGGAAAGCAATGAAACGGCTTTGCCAAGCTCTCATGAAGCCCTCAAGCTCTTTACAGTGCCCACCCATTTCATTCTGGTCCTTATCTCTTGAGTGTGTGAAAGTAGAGCTTGCAAACTTTCTGAGTTTAATTTCAAATAAACAGCAAATGGTTAATGCTTACTGAATAAGTCTTGCACAGTTTTCCCCTCGGCCCTGGCCATCTCTTTCTAGTTCAGATACAAAGTCAGAGGAAGCTCAATTGTTTTAACTGAGTTTCTTTTTAAGGTTGTGCAGCTATGAATCTCTGAGGAAAAATGGAGGTGGGAGGCTCATGGGGATTGAAGCAGAAGAAATAACCCCACAATGTTTTACTGCGGATTTGTGCACTCTGTCAGTCTGGAATATACATTACTAAAAGGGGCTAGCAAAGCCACCTGGGATTGCTATGTTCACCTCTTCAAAAATGCAGCCCTCACGAAGAAATGGAAAAAGCAAAGTAGAAGAGAAAAGGAAACATAGGTTGAATTTAAAAATTGCTTTCCTGAAGAACAAGGTCCATGTTTCTTAAGGAAAAGAGACTTCTGACAGAGGAAAGTTTAACGTAAAGTAAGAATTCGCAACATCTTCATCCAGAATATGAATGAAGCTTAGGTGAACTTTTACTTAATGTTATTTTATTCACTTGTCTCCTTTCTGTTTTTGGGCCTGACCCACACATGCATAAATATACCCAGAGAGGGCCGCTTGAGTGCTGTTTCCAACCTCTTGGGAGTGAGAAGTAGCAGGAATGTAAAGATGATCCAGATCATAAGACATTACAATTTGGCAAAATATGGACTAGTGCAGCTAAAGTCTGCACTAGTAAAGTTGGATATTTGAGTCTTCCCCTGATTTATGTCTGAACTCTGAACTTAAAGGGCTGCTAATTTAAGAAGGTATATCTCTCAAAAAGCAGGCAGATACCTAGCTGTAGTCTCGTTAAATAGAGATGTAAGAGCATCCATGCATGCTGGACAAGCAGGAGATCTACGTGCAAAACACAGCAATAGGGCAACTGATTGTAAATTACACTCTTAACAGCAGCTGCTTCTCTGGGTCTGACTTGCCAGAGCCGCTGAATCTTTCAGCTAAATGCAGGCCAGCCCAAGACTCAAATTAGCTAGAAACCAGCAGTCCAGCTGCTTTCAGAGTTGTGCCCTTATCCTCTGCAGGCAGGCTGAGCGTTGCAAACTCTTCCCTGAGAACAGTGATTCATATGCCAGTGAACAGATGCTGAAGATCCCTGGCTATGCCCAGATGACCCTGAAACTGATGTGTCTGCTATGCTGTGAGATTTTTTGGTTGTGGTGTGAATGAAGGACTGCATAGTTATTATAGTTTCAGGTAAGTAGGATCCTGGTTTGCTAGACTGCTTCAGTGTTGCATGCAGTAGGGAATTCACCCTCTTGAGATTCCTTTTGTGCCTGTTCTTTCCCATCTTGACGCTATGAATTTTCCAGGTGTTTCTTCCATGTGAATGAATGAGATAGCAGCAGTATGTCTCTGGATGATATTTATCTCATTAGAAAGCGTTCTGAGGGGAAGAACAGCTGAAGAATTTCTGCATTTAGCATATGAATATGCCTGCTGAGATGGAAAGCATAGTTCTGTAGTGCATAGGCTATTGCACATGCACACAAAATCAGGCAGCTTTATTCCTTCACCCAGCATTCCTTGCCACTTCAGTTCCTTGCCTATCTTTCAAGCAAATACATGGGAAAAGAAGGAAAGGTGTCTCTGAGTGGGAGTTACCACCTTCTAAGTATTGGCTTAAGACCAGCTGAAACAAGGTTTGTTTGCGACCTACATAATTCTGGCCTAGATCTATGGTCCATAGAAGGGAAAAAAACTGCTTCATGTTAAGGAGCTCTAGGTCACTGCAGACACCTTGTCTTTTTGATGTTTCCTGTGTGTTTAGCTTTCTTTGCTTTCCATTTTCAGCTTTCAGCTCTGAAACATTTTTTTCAGGGTTGTCCCTTCACTAATGGCATTAAAATTGCACTGCTTAAGTGCAGTGAGATAGGACAACATGGGGACTGTAACATCAGGGGGAGGTCAGCGGGAGGTGTCATGGGAAGTGCTGGAAAGCTTTCATCTGAAATAATTGGGATTAGTATCTCTGCCATTGTAGCATTTGGTTCTCAAGCTGTGTTATCCTACCTGTTGCTCTCTGTCTTGGCTCTGCTTCCTCTGATATTTGCAGAAGCAGAGAACACACAGGCCTAATGCACCCTTCTGCATCATGGTGGCTGCTTCTGCCAAATTCTGGATTTTGGATGTAAAAGCTCATAGGAGCTGTGGAGAAGGGGAGAAAAGGAGGGTTGTCAAACACATTTTCCTTTTTTTGAGCTCCCTTTATTGGTGAGGGGGGGTTGAAGGGAGGAGAGGGACTGAGCAGCCCATAAAGGAGAGTACTGATGCCAATTTATTTAAGAAGCAAAACAGATAAAGATTAGGGTTCCTATGGCAACTGGCTACAAGCAGAAGCACCTCAAAGATTTGGGGAGGAAGGGGAGAGATGATGAAATGGTTTAGCATAAGCCCCAACGTTCTGGATTAAAAAGACCATTTCCCAGCTGCAGCAGAATCATCAGCTCATTTGCTGAAGAATGGCATTTCTTTGTGACCAGCCCCAAAGGCAGAGCACAAATTCTCTGTGTCAGTTTAGATGTGCCTTAAAGTCACGAGGCACAGTATTTTACAGACAGCCCTGAGATATGTTCCCTCTCTGTGTGGTTTGAAGGAGAGGAGTGGAAGATGGCAGATGATGAGAGGGAGATGAAGGGACCACAGAAGCTGAGTGGCATGTGCAGAAGAGGCATTAGTTAAGGCTTGTGGATATGATGTCTAGTTGTCACCCCCTACTCTGGGAGGTCCTAGGAGCTTTGCTGCTTCTCCCTGATCTGAGGAAGGTTGGAGACCAGCTTTCTTCTCTGGTCTTCAGACCACCCCATCTCAAACTCAGAGAGGATAGGTGTATTTACAAACTTGCTCTTTCAGCAGAGAACCTAAAATCTCAGTTTTGTTTTGTTGGTGCGTTGGTGGGATGTGTTGGCTTGGGTTTTTTTGCCACAATGCTGAAGTAGCTCCAAGAGCCTTGATGCTTATGTGTGTTCTCTTCTTGATGCCAGCCTTCCTGCTGAGAACAACATCTCTCACCAGGTATTGTGTTTTTTCCATTTGGAGTTAAAATGCCAAAGCATGTAGTCATTTGATTCTAAGGGTGAGAGGAGGCCGAAAGAGGTTAAGTATAGCTTTTGTTGAGATCAGCACTGCATGGAAAATAACCATCTTTGTACAACCTCAAGACTCTGTATGGAAGGTCCTACTGAATGGCTCCCTGATCAGCTCCAGCCCTGGGAGACTGAGTGATTTCCTTAATTGGATTTTGTTTGTTGATCTCACTTTCTTGATTTTTTTTTTTTTTTTTTAATAGCTCGTTATAATCATGCCCTTCTGTCTACTGGAAAAAAAAACATACCTCACACTGAGAAAGAATTGTATTTGTCCTTTGGCATCTGGTGGTTGGCATAGCTTCCATCAGAGCTCATGTTACTGCTGAGCAGTAGATACAGGGCAGCATTCCCTGTTCATCCTGGAGTATGCACACACAGATACACATCAGTTTGTGCTGGCAAGGGTGTGAGAGAGAGCCTGTCAGTCAACCTCTACTGAAGTCTGAAATTGGGCTGATATTGGTATTCGTGGAGTAAATAGCAAGTTGTGAGCTTGTCCCACCAGAAAGAGCCGTTTGAGTTGTGTGATACAATGTGTGTCTGTTTTCTGGAGCATTGGCCATCTAGGGTTAAACTATATGGCTCATCCCAGGTTAAGGGAGCACATGGGGGATGAGTGGCAGCAGAAGACTGCATGTAGCAGGACTGAGGAATGCGTAGAGTTTACAGATATGTAAATAGCACAAGGGGATGCAGGGGCTTTATTAGTGATCAGAAAAACTTATGTTTAAAATTTTGATAGATTAAAACTGTTAACAAGAGGACTTATCCTACTGCAGTTAAACATGGAGAGGGTGGATGGGGAATGACTGGGGAAAGGAAAAGGGTAGGAGATGAGAAATAGGCAGTAACATGGTGAAGGGAGCATTTGAGCCCAGAGAAGGCTAATACAAGTACCTGAATAGAATTCAGGAAAATGACATATAATGAGAAGTTTTGAAACTGGGTCGGGGGGAGAAAGGCACAATGTGTGCTGTGTGGGTAGGAACGAAATGGGGGAGTAGGAACTGAACAGGATAAAAGGGGAAGGGGAAATGGTTAGTGGAGAAAAAGAACTGAATAAGAAAGGGAGATATTTGTAAGGCAATGGGAAGGAGGAGGTTTTAATGGAGAGGGTGGAAGAAAGAAGGTAGGCAAAGAAACTAAGTGTAATGAGAATACTGAATTAGAGACGTGTGGGGAGAATACCAAAAGGTGGGAGCAGGGAATGGAGAAAATATCCTATTACCTGGGGAAAGCAAAGATTTATAGAGAGACATAATATTCCTTTTAAAGTCTGTGGGGAAAAGGAAGAGCTGAGGTTAATTGGAGAGCTGTGGACATCAAAAAAGATTGACAGGAAAAAAAGAATAGAGCTATAAAAAGAAAAAAAAGTGGAAAATAAAAGGAAATGGAAGGGGTGGAGTGGGGAAGAAAATCCAAGGGTGACAGTGTGTTGCTGTGCAGACACTGTGCCATTAGAAGCTCCTCAGAGAGATATGTTCCCATGAGCTCCTGTATAAGCTTATCATTGTATTCCCTGTGAACCTGTAAAAACCCCCATCTCCATGAAAGTAAGCAGCTGGGACACAAATGCCTTTCCCAAAGGAAATGGAATCTCCACAGCTACAGGGTATGCCTGTCTTGACAAGCTAAGAAAAATGTCCTCCACACTGCCTCTGTCCGCACATTTGCTACATAAATTTAGGGTCAGGGCACACTTAAATTCAAGTTTCTAATGTGTTTCTGCTGTTCAGAGCATGCCCTTAGTGTAGCACGGGTAGTGGGTAGCATGCACGGTTTTGGGTAATTTGTACAAAGGCCTGACTTTAAAGACTTGAATTTGGTGGTAGCAGTTAATGCTCTCCTCAAAAAGCAGATGCGATCTGTATATCTGGAGTGGCTGACAGGCTGAAACATACAGTACATGACCCTATAATGCTCAAAACTTGTCCTGTGACTGACGTCCAAACTATCTTGGGAGGGAGCCCGTTGTCATTCTCTTGCTTGTCTTGGCTGCCCTGGGGCAGCCATGACAAGCTGTGGCAAGCATTGCTACAGGGAAATGCCCGTTAGCTCAAGCTGCCCAGCCAGTAATAGCAAAAACCAAGAGGGTGTATGGGATTATCTTGCAGAGATTTGTTCTTGCAGCAACAGTGATGTGCCTAGAAATGCCACCACTTTACACCAGACCTCAATGCATCTTGTGCTCTGAATGAATTCATGAGTGTAGTCTGCAACATATTATTTCTCCCTTGTTCTAGTCTGCCAGCAAAACAGTGTATTAAGGAAAGCTGTGACACCTACCCTAGGCACTCACTTGTGGCTAAACTATCAGAGAGGGAAGTGCCAAATACACGCTCTGATTTGTAAGCACTGAGAAGGAATTCTTCTAGAGGGGATTTCAGCCAGTCAACCCCTCTGCTTACCAGACCTTTTATAAATTTTCCATTTATAGCCTTTATCATCAAAGATTGAGTCAACAGAGTAAGTGGTGGACGGGGCGAGGCCTTGGGGCATCTTCAGCTGGAGCTGTTTGTATGGAGTTTAATACTGGTGTGACTATGTTTCTAAGCAAGGCTTCTGTTTCCTAGCCTTAGTTTCAGCCTACCTGATGTCTCACCTTGCCCCTTCTGACCTCTAGTCAGAAGATTTCCTTCTACAGTTGTCACCGTCAGGAGCAGGTTTCACAGCATCACTCCTCCAAATTTTACTAACCTTTTCGTTAGGAAATTACTTTTTTCCTTCATCTGGAAATATTCCATTCCAGTGCAGAGTATACAGAAGGAACTGGGATTCTGCATTAGTTAGTAGTAACTTCTGGATTTTCAGCACTGTTTGAAGTTAAATTAGGTGTTATATTAGAACTACATCTGAAATGCAGAATTTCAGTGGTGGGCTGAACATGAGTGGAAATCAATCACACCTTTGCCTAAGCTAGAGAAAAATGCCTGCTTGTGTGAGGTGTGCAGGCTTGTGTGCTTGTCAAAAACCTATTTAAAATTTTTTAAAAGATGGTGAAAAAAACAATGAAGATTAAAAAGGGAATAAAGTGTGGGAATAAAAGCTTGGATGGGATTGTGCTGGCCACTGGGTCCTGTCCTTATGGTCACAGGTAACCATATAACAATTTCACAGTCTGGATTTGGGGAGGAGGAGGAACACATTTTTGTGTATTGCAAATTGTAAGGAACACTTACATCCCTGTAGCAAGATTAAGCTCTTTAGCACAACTTTTGAAAGACTTCTATGCCACAAGGAGCCATCTGACATGTCAGACATTGCCACCCTCCTGGGTCCCTGCAAGAGTGGGAATCTGAAGGTGAAAATACCCAGATGATCTTGGGGAGATGCACAATACCATCTGTTAGACGGAAGGGTGGGAAAATCCCAATGGCTTCTGCTGGTGTGAGCTTGTGGGAAAGCCATTCCTGATCTTGTGATGGTGATTGCTTCAGTTGTGGTTGTATGAGCCAGACACTAGTCAAGAAGCTGAAGGTTTAATCGTGTGGTTAACAGCACCAGTGCTCTCCCCCCAGCATCTCAAATAGTGGTCTTTCACTGTAAGGAGGACAATCAGTATGGAAATTAAAAGAATGTAAAATGGGATTTCTACCCAATGACATCCATTAAATCTATTAAAGTAAGCCAAGATTTATAAAGGAGGTTAATTTGTTCTCTTACATAATCTCAAAATAAGAGCATAATCTATTGAGACTCCTAGCACTGATCCCTGCTAAACTGCCTCCCACTCTTTTGGTGGTGTTAACCACTTTGCGCAAGCGCAACAAAGACTGGGAAGGTTAGTTGTTCTCCACTTGATCCCTGGATCTCTGCTACTGTAAAGTGAACCTGTATCCTTTCATCTCTAAATGGGTTTTACCTGTCCTCAGCTGGTATTGGTCCAGCTGCATGTAAAACCTCTAGTGTCTTACTTGTGAGTGCTGCTGGTTTGTGTTGAACCAGCACTCCTGTTTTGGGACATTCTCGTGTTTGTTTTGGACATTAAATATTTAAAGCTTCCATTTTGGTGTGTATTTTTTGGCTGGTAAGAGGAAAATCTGTTTGAATGCTTTTCTTCTATGTGTCCCCAGTTGTGTGCTTGCCCTGCAGCACCAGCTGGGTAAGCAGTTTTATAAAAGGGAGGGTTTTTTCTTTGGCTCCTGATGCAGCTTTTCTTTGTAGCTTCAAGCTACAAGTTTCTCAAGATGAAACCTCCACCTCACGCAGATCTCTGGAGCTTTCTAAAGAAAAACTCCTCCTCCCACTCCTCAGGCTCGTGTGGCTTTGTACCACTGTTCTCGTTGTGTGCCTAGTGCTTGTCACTGAGCTGCATGGAGACTTGGCTTAGATTCAATTTGTTTACCCCTTCCCTGTGGTCTAAGATGCTGCTCTTGTGTCATGACTGGGCACTGTGAGTGATGACAGCTCTGCCATGGTAAGCTGTGAGAGACACATGGTTTCTCTAGTGGAAGTGCCAGATTTTCTCCATCTCAATATTTGATTGAGAACTGGGACAAATAATTGATTATCTTCACATAGCTGTACTCCTGCAGTCCAAAATGGCTTTCAGACTGAGATTACCACCAAGAAAGAAAATAAGAAAGACCTGAATGCATGTGTGAGTTCATCACCTCTGAAAAGACTGGTACCTACTGTGAGGAAAACCGGTGCTGATCCTCAGCACGTGCTGGGGCAAATGCTTAGCTGCAGCTGCTTTCCTTAAGCAGGAGGAATTTTAAACTGCTGCTTGCCTTATTTGTACTGATGAAACTTATTTGGCTGTTGGTGAGTGAGACCTGGCAAATAGAAACAGGCTGCATTAGTGTTTGTAGTGGGAAGGCACTAAGAATTTCCAGAAATAAGCATTTTACATTGCGGGGCGGGGGGGAATCAATCTGCAAAGTGCAACTGGACAGAATGACTAAGACAAAAATAGAAAAACATTTGCCCTAATCCAAGAACAAGTAATATCGGAGCTTACACTGTGTTAGGGCAGCTTTTTGTAAAAGGGAGACAAAATGTGCAGAGTGGCACATGCTTGTGCCTAACTTCCACAGACAGAGGTAGAAATGCTCCAAGGAAGCTAACAGCACTTCTCCCCCGATTAAAGGCAGCAAATACCATCTGGTTGTTGAGGGACAGATTGCTCTGAAAGTCAGGTTGTTCTTTGTATGCTCTGCAGACTGAATGGGGAGGGCTTGGGAGGTGAGCTGTGCGGTGGGGTGAGCCTGACAGGTGAACCGTGCAAAGGTAATCTCTGTACTGCAGGACTGAAGGAGGCAGTGGGGAGGGTCACTAGCAAGAAGGCATAGTCAGAAGGCAGCTGCCTAGTGGAGTAGCATATCTCCTCCAACCTTTGGTGATGGGCCAAGCAAGACAAAGGATTTTCCAGCTGGAAGCCTATCTCTGGTGTATGGGATCAAGGGCAGGTCAGGAGGTTGCCCCAGAAGCGTCCAGAACCAGCCAGTGATGAGGCTGGAGGTTTTGCTGCTGACTCAGTGCCTGAGGCAGCCTGTGCCTCCTTGCCAGCTGTGCAGAGGCAGCTGTGATTCCCCTGCACTCCTGACTGACAGCCTTTGCCCTCCAAGCTCCCGAGCATGAGCACTTATGCTTTGCAGAGATACCTTGGGGCTTAGAGCAATTGAATTTTGCTTTATTCTCTGTCTAGCTCCCACACACGCTGTGCTCAGCAAAGAGATCTTCTAGTAACCCTTTTCAGCCCTGCCAGCAAAGACCCCAGCACCAGCTAAATTTCTTGAGCCTCATGTTTGCCACTAAAAAAAAGGAAAAAGTAAAGGCTTTTAAGCTGTGCCTTGCAAACTGTGGCAAAGGTTCCGTAGAGTGGGTATTTTTAGCATGTCATAAAAGCCCCACTTTTATTTTTATCCCTTCAACCTCTGCAAAATTAATTGAAAGCATTTTACCTTGTTCTCCTTTGCTTCCCTGACTTTCAGAAACTAGCTAACTTTAGGACCCAGGAGGGAAGGCATCATCAGATGTTGGCAAACGCTGGCCATGTTGTGTGTCTATTTATAGTAGGTGTGTGTCTAACCACCTTGTCGTTCTTTTCTTAGCATCAGCTGGACTAGCTCAGCTATCAATTATCCATGAAGCTAATGATAATACAAGGAAAGCTATGTAAAGCAGGTGCTCAGAGGAGAGAGAAAAAGGGGAGGTAGGTGTCAGGACAGTGAGAGGTGAGGTTTTAGGAACTGAAAAAGATCTTTTTTCTCAGCCTGAAAACCCTTATTATCTGTAATAATTATTAACAACAGAGGTGCCTGCACAAAGTCATTGTACCTGCTTTCAGCTAGTACGTCCTTCCCAAATGTTATTTCCCTCATTTATTTTCATTGTGTTGACAATCAAAAGTAGTGGGGGTTTTCTCGGTTTTGTTTTTTTCCTTTTCCCCCTCCTTTGTTTTTAATAGACCTTAAGCTGCCTGTTCTCCTACCGCTCCCTGTCCGCGGTTCTGATATTTGGGTTGGTAATCACAGGTTCTAGTTTTCCTGTGGAAAAACTGAGCCTCTGGCATTTCTCTCACTTGAAAGCCTGTGTTTTCTCTTTTGCCTCCATTTCAGAGAGTATTTTGTCTGTAAAGACCCTGGCTCTGTAAGCAGAAGGAAGCAAGCAAAGGGGCATCGTTCCACCCATTGCCAGTGTTAAAACTGATTGTCAGCTATTGATCAGCCTTTGAGTTTTGGCTTTTTTGTTGGTTGTTTTTTTGTGAAATATGTTTTTCTTTTTTTTTGGCTGGCTTGCATTTGCTGCTTTCCTCTCTAAGCACAGAGGAGCAGGACAGTGTGAACTCTGCTCTTGACAGCAGCTCACGTTCTGACACCATCTGCCACCTAATCCACTTCCCAGGAAGGGGCTGACGTCTGTGTGCATGTATGTGCACATATACCCTCCCCATGTAGCCATACATCATCTCAGCAGACTCATCCTGACCAGCTCGCAAGTGCCATTTCTCTTGCAAGAATTGGCCTTTGATACTTTTTCTTTCCTTCCTCCTGCTTTAGATTTCCCTGATCCAGTTTGACATACTGTGGTGGGAGGCAGGGGAAGGGGCTTAGGAGTTGAAACTGGAGAAGATTTCCTCAAAAATTAAACACCTCTCTTTTTTCCTACCTAGCCTGGCTCTCTGAGGTGCTGGACTTCCAGCTTTGTTTTTATATATATATATTCAATTTTTAATTTTTTTCTTTTCTTTTCCTACAAGTTATGAGTGTGGGATGCATGGATTTCTTTTGCAAAAGCAGCAGGAACCAGAACAGGTGTAAATTGTCCATGCCAGGCTCCTTGGATAGCTGGTAAGTGGGCTTTTGCAGGAACTGTTGAATTTTAAGCTTTTCAGTAACATAATGCTGGTCTTGTTTGACTGCCAGCTTCAAGCACTTAATGTGTTTCAAGCTTTATAGATCTCCTTCTTCTAAAAATACATGAGGAATGACAGTTATCATCACAAATGATGCTGTGTTGTATCTGCTGATGTTTTTAGATGCTCGGTATTCAACACAGTTCACTGATTGTACTGGATCATGTTTGCTCATGGCATTCGGTTCTGTGCACAAGCAGTGCTGCGGAAAATGGCTGGAGAATTGAGAGGGGAATTGAAGAGGGGAAGGAAGGAGGAATTGGATGGAATGGGAGGAAGGAGGGATGGGATGGTATGCATTCAGAAATGCCAGTTGTTTTGGTGGTAGTCATCAGTTACACCATTTCCCTGGGCTCTGGTAATGAATGTTTGAATAAGCTTCTGGAAATCAGTAGCTCTCTACTGTTGGGTGGCTCTCATACCTGAGTGTTGTAATTTCTTCCTCTTGGGTGCCCATGCATAACCCTTTCTTTCCCCTTTGAAAGGGTCTCCATCGCAGAAAATTGTTTTGTTTTTCCCTGGCTGAGGAGGAAGGAATAGTACTCTCTTCAAAAGGTAATGAAGTCTTTGGAAAGACATCCCTTCCTCTGCCAAACAAGGGGCCAGGGGTTCAGCTCACCTGCAAATCCAACAGAGTTCTGCCATGCAATGCAGAAGGTTTGATTCAGGGCTTCCTGATGGATCTGGAAAGACTGCTGCTGTCTGCAGGGGGCTTTAAATCAGGCTTAGCTACAGCCCTCATTGGTTCCTGTGAAGTTCTTCTTGTCTTTGTGGCTGGATTTTTTCCCCCTCCATCTGCCTTTGTAGACTTTCTCCCTCGTTTCCCAGGTACACACTCATGGCAGGAAGTTATTTTCCTGTGTGATCTTCACAACAATTTCTGCATCATTTTGAGCATGGACCAGGGGAATCCTGCTGTTCGGTTGCACTTCATCAATCACTCTTAAAACAAATCAAAAAAAGTTTCATAATGAATAATGCTCATTAATTAGGAAAAAAAAAGGAACTTCATCCTATTAATTGGAGATAGATTTCTAGACTTAAACTATTTAATCAGCAAGCTCTGCTAAGTGTGTTTTATTCTTGTAACAGAAAAATTACTTTCTGACTCTTTGAGATTACTTGCGGAGGTATTCAAAGAGAGGTTTATATTCATACCATATTGACATGTATTGATGAATCTTGAAAACTTCTTCCCTTTTTCCACTGCAGAAAATTGCTTTCATTTGTCACTTCTAAAGGAGGCAGGGGAATAATTCTCTACCCTCAGCTAGCAATTTAAAACTGATCTGTTGAAGATGGAACATTTCAGACAATTGATTAAAGAACTTTTCTTCCAACCCTGGTTTCAGCTCTTGTGTAGGATTGCATCCCGTTTGCAACAAGACACTTACAGTTCAACTGCTACTTTGTTCTGGAGAGCCTGTTTTCAAAAATAATCTGAAGCTTGTAACTGTCTTGTTGCTGTGATGCTGTAGTTTCGTGTAAAGGATGTCGTTCTTCACATCTTACACTTGTCCATGTAGGGAAAATAGCAGTGTGCACATGGAGGAACTGGACTTGTGAAGTTACATTTTTTGTTTGAGCACTCAGTCATTTTTCAGTGAAATATGCATCTACAAGGCAATAGAAAAAAAAGTAGTAAGTGTTATGTGTGTGAGAATTATGCCTCATTTTGAATTCATAGTATTTAGGAAGTTGTCCCTTTTCCTTAGCACGTTTGTTTTCCAATAAAAAAAATTCTTCTAATGACTACTAATGAATACTGATGTGTTGGTCATCTAAGTTAAAAACAAAACTTTCACTGCTGAAACATCTCTATGGAATTAGAACCCTCTCTTCAGTACCGGAAAGTTTGTGATTTGTTGTTTTCCAGTCTAATCTCTCTGCCTCTGTGTATCCACTGTTCTATCTCAGCATGGGGACTCTCTCTCATAAGCATAGACCTTTGCCAACATTCCCTTGAGATGTTGACAGACCTACGTGGGGAGGGATGTGGAATTCCCTTGAGCATAGATATTCCCTTTGTGCCTCTAGTCAAGTAGCAAAGCGCCCAGGAGGAAAGCTGGTTCTCATGGGAGGTGTAGACTGATCTTGCAGGCAAAAAGCTTGGAAAATTCCAAATAAACTCCTGGAAAAGCATGAATTCTTGAACCAAATTCAGACATTTTGGGGTTCAATTTCCAGGAAGATTGCATGGATGTAAGCAGTGCAATATTGTCTGAATGCATGCTTTTGGAAGCCTCTTTGGTCACATTGTTCTAATCAGGCTTATCCAGCACTACTGATAAGCTGAAACCCTAAGAAAAAAACAAAAGCTCAAGCAAACAAAAAGAGAACTGAGAATCCCTTTCCCTTTGAAATAATATTGGGAGCAATTGTAAACCTTGGAGAAAAGGGGGAACAAGGGATGCTGAGCATGTTCCCAGGTCTGACAGTTTGGAAAAATTCTGGCTTTGTTACCAGTATCACCTGTTTAAATGGCTTTAATTATGATATTCCCTGTGGAGAAAAATGCTCTGCTGTGTTTACTGGCTGTATTAGTGAAAAATTATGTAATTTCTGAATGTGCATAAGATTTAAAATTGGGTATATTACTGTGTTCTAAAAAATATTGCCCACATTGAGACTGCAAAGCTAATTTGCTCAGGTTGAGCGCACAGTCATTTTTGAAAATGTCCCTTTCAAGCCAGTGTATTTGCTGAACTTCTTACTTCAAATTAACTTTTAAAATGTAAGTGATACGAAGTGATATTTTCACTCCCCCTGTTTTAGAAATGGTGGATACAACATATGTCGGTTTCCTCATCTGTAAAATGCATACATATGTTAATGATGGCCAACATTTCATAAGTTGCTTTTAGGCTGAATATCTTTAAAAGCTTTAGTCTCGTCTCATTAAAGGGAAAACAACAGGTCAAATTAACTGCAATTAGAAGGCATTTTTTCCACTTGGTCCATAACTGAAAATCTAGTTTGCCATAGCTCCATAGAGGTGATGGTAGTAATTGCTTTACACTGGAAACTCTTGAACTCTTGTGTGAGTTCTTGATTGTCCAAAAGCTAGATTCATGCTGGTTTTGTTGTGTAGCTATTTATCTTTTTTCTTTTTGGTTTTGTTTTGATTTTCAATGAAAGGAAGAAGTGAAGAAACTACGTCTGATGGGAACCTTTAATTTATGAGAATAGCTTAACTCTATTTTCATATTACAAGATTTTCAGCCAGCAACAGTTTGTAGTCAGATGCAGGCTGGCAAACTCTGCGTTTGTGGTAATCTGGATGCAAACTTCAGTTTCCCAATACAATAAATTTAAAATCCTGTTAACCTCATATGGAAATATTTGTGGCAAGCAAATTTGAGAGTCTTACATCAGGAACAAAACATTACTCTGTATTACTTACTCTTAATACTCTGGGGGTTTGATCTGCAAGTGCCTGTTTTATATAAAGCAACTTGAGAACCTGAGAGGTGGCTGATCACCTAGACCGGATGACACTTGTTTTGGGTTACTGCAGGGAATCAAGTGTGAAATAGCAGAGGTACTGATGAGGACATGTGATATATCCTGAAAAATCAGCAGCTGTTAGTGACAATTTACAAAGCACCAGTGTGGAACCTACCTCCAAACTGGAACAGCAAGGTCCCGGAAATCAGGAGATGGGCAAGCTGCTTTGTTGCTACATGAGGACTGAATGACTGGAGGGTGATAGCTGGCATGATGTAAGTCTAGAGTCAAATAACCACTTTGTTTGAAATGAGGAATCTTACACCTGTTAGACTTCGTAAGAATGAAGTTGAACACATGTGGGATTGTATATGAACACAGAATAATGACTGTGTGATGCAGCAGACTTGACTGAAGACCTTTTCTTTGAGTAAGTTACATCTCAGGACTTGGAGTGCACATCATGCAATGGTGACAATAAGAATTAGAAAGTGAATGTAACTTCTGCCAGCTCTTATCTCTGTCCTGCCAATGGAATGCTCATTTCAGGTAGCTGGTTCTTAAGTTTATGTCTGTTTTGATCTGAAGCAGTCTCTACATTTTATATCTCACCCTGGAGGTGGATGAACACAGCTCATCAGGGTATCCTTATTCTTTGATTTCTGGGAGATCTGTATGCAGCGGGCTGCTTCATCAAATATTCCTGACACTCAAATAGTCTCTAAAAACCCCAATGCAACCAAATCCTTTAAGATGAACCCAGTCAAGGCATGTTTTCTTAAAACTCCAGATGGGTATTTGCTTCCGAGCCGAATGCTGCAAGCACACAAAAGCGCATACATACAGAGTGCTGTGGCTTCGTTTAAAGGAGGCTGGGGAACTCTGCACCTAACTCTTAGATGCCACCTCAACCCCATTCTCTTAGCACTGATCTTAAATGGCAATCCAACTGGCGTTTGAACAATGGGAGATGAAGAACTCTGGACTTTAGATCCTAAGCATCCGCTTCCTTTTATTTTTTTTTGGGGGGGGGGGGGGGAGTAGGGGGCTGTGATCCCTTTACATTATGATATCAATGCACTGAGGTAAAGCTGAATGTAGGAATTTGTATCCATTTGTCATCCTGTGTGCTGGAAAAGCAGAGCATTTCATAGACCTGTCAGCAGGGCAGTTTTTATTTGCAGTAAATTCACATTTGAAAAAAGGGAGAGGAGAAATGGTAGAGACGGTAAAGGACAAAAGTCTCCAAGCAGATTTCGGTGCACCAGGGACTATGTATCATGGTGACGTTCTCTAAATGTCAAGCAATGCATGCTGGCAAAAATGGTCTAAATTCACATATAGTGATGTGCTCTGGAGCTGTGGAGTTCTCCAAGGAATAAAAGTCACTGTTGATATTTCAGTGAGAATATTCAAACAGTGTTACTATAATTGTGGAAAAAAAGGGAAAAAAGACAGGAGAAGGGATTTCTGGGGAACACAAAGGAAGTAAAGCAGAAATGTAAGTGGCTATCTAGGTTCACCCAGTTCTTGTGCAATTTCTGAGGGATCAGCCTCTCCTGTAATAATCTTATTGTACTTCAAAATAGTCGATGAAAGAGCACACTTTCACTATAATTAATCAAATGCAGCACTGAGGTGGGAAACCTTTGGTTAACTCCTACTCTTGCCTTGCCTGCACTGATCTTCAATAAAACTCACCAGGTGTTTCCATATTTACTGAAATTCCCTTAACTCAAGGTTTCCCTCAGCTTCAGGGTAGAAAATGTTGGTCTAATCATTCTGAATTGTGAATGAATCACTGGAGTGCTTTGACTGGAGAAGAACTCCTAGGAGGAGCGCAGTGCTGTACTGCCAGAGGTCTTTATTTGTTATGCTGATTTAAAGAAAGCATCTGAAACGGTTTATTTTGTTACTTCTCTGCTCTCTTTTCTGGTGAATATGTATGTAATTGTGAAGAACTGAGAGCAGTGCATGTGGCCTTGTATTTGAGGGGGAAACTGCCATCTTAAATGAGGTTTGAAAAGATTCTTTTAAGATTGGAGATGGTGCTCTTAGCAAAAACATTAGAGGTATGGGGACATGGAAAGAATATAGAGGTTGCTATGTTTAATCCTTTAGAATTCTAGGTTGGGTTTTATGCCCCTTTACAGGAGAGAAATAGCCAGCTATCTGGATATTTTTGAAACGCTGTTATACAGGGGCAGAGCAGATGATGAATGGCTCATTTTCTCCCTCTGAGTGTAAGATCTGAGATTTTACTTACAACAGGAATGTGCCTCTAATTGCTGCATTCAGCAGGTGGTGTCAAAATGAGTGTGGCTAGTACAAATCAATACTAAAAACACTCAGCAGATGGCAAAAATTTCTGCCCAAAGGGAAGATATGTGTGATATGGGTGCAACGTTGCCTTCACCTGAGATGAGGCTGAAAACTAACACCCATGGGCCAGGTGAGCTGAGATAAATTAAGGCAGGAAGGAGAGCAATGTGAGAAACTGTGGAAGCTCCTGTTATTCAAACAGTGGGTCTGATGTCTCAGTTGACTTTCCTTATCACTCCTGATGATGATGGTGGAAGATCTCATCTGCTTCAAAGCGAAGTAGACAGGGACCTTCTTGCATAGCTACTTTACCTAATATGAGCTCTGCAGGATGTTTTAGGTGAGAAAATCAGCATGTAAAATTGTTAGCATAGTGGAATTATTTAAGAGTTGGGGGTTTTATCTCCTTGGGTCTTCATATAGATCCCCCTGTGCCAGCAGACCTCGTGTTGGGATGTGACTTCCATGAAAGATGTGCCTAAAATTAGTCACAGAACAAAACTGATTCTTTGCTATTTAGTGCTTAGAAGTTCACTGACATTAGGGGTCAGTTCATATTTTGGTGAACTTGTAAATAAATGGCTATTTCCTGTATACTGAAGACAGAGTATTATCTGAACAAAGTAGGACCTTGAGCAGTTAAGGATTACATTCTATGGGGAAATACAAAACTGCTGTCATTATAGAGTCAATAAATCCTTGACTTGATCTATACTGATGTTTTTCCAGGTTGCATCCTTTTCTGCCATTCCCAATGTGAGAAGGAAATGCTTTTCTGAAAATGTTTCTGCTGATATCAATGTTGGTGTTCCTAAACATAGAACAAATCCATATGTTCTGGGATTTAGTTATAGCTCAGCGCTTCTTGGTCCTGGTCGGCATGAGTCTCAGTTCTTTTATAAATTATTGGGCATGCTTTTGGACCTCTTTCTCAGTTTTATTTCAGCCCTGCAGAGGGGAAGGTTTAAAATATAGTTAACCATGGTACTTCCTGTTCCACGAGGTGTACTCAGGTTATAGCTGTTTTATTTAGCACAGTGTGGGGTTTTCATTGTTGTAGTCATGTCCTATTTACTGTTACCAGAAAAAGTTTCTTGCCTCTGCTGTTTGCATTAGAAGAACTGTGCTGGCAACAGTTTTTGCCTTTCATCCTTAAGAGAAGGACTTCTTCCTTTTTATATAACTATTTTTCATTACTGTTTAAATATATTTCAATGGAAACCAAATTTCAGTCTTTATTGTCCATTCTATGATCAAAATCATTGAGACAGAAGATCTATAGTTGTATTCTTCCTCTCAGATTTGGGACACTGATGGTTTTAAGGAGAGAAGGTAAGAAAGGCCTCAGAAGTGCACTTTAATTCAGATATGCATGTGAATTTGAATAGATTTACAATGCTTCTCTTAAAACAATGCAGAACTGAAGTCTACGGGACTTGAAATTGAAAGAAGTCTGAGACAACAAATGGAGCTATTGGGCTGTATAAGAAATGATTGTCTGCACAGCCCGGTGAACTGAGGGGGATTGGAGGAATAAAAAAATAGGTGCAGCTGACTTCCCAGGCTTTTTTCTTCATTGTACGTGCTTCTCATGAAGCCTTGCTAGTGGGCTACAATAATTTAAGTCTCTTTGTTGGATCCTCCAGTTTCATACTGTAGAGGCTGGGAGCACCTTCACTTCTCATTTGTGCAGCTATTCCCAGTTTTCTGTGGACCCCTGAGACATGCTGGCCTTGCTGGTGAAGTGGTGCAGAGCAGTTACTGTCACACTTAAGTGGTAGCTGAAAGGCAGCATAAATGTCTCTCCAGTCTGGTGGAAGCACCTATTGAGGCACAATTTGATTGCATTTAATCTGCAAATATTTAAATCTATTTAATCTAAATACACTCAGAGAAAACCTTGAGTAATGCCTGCTACCTCTCTGTTTTATACAGTATTTGAGCTTTATCTGTAAGAAAGGCAGATATTTATTTTGCATGTTGCTAAGGAATGTCATCCCCTTGCAACTCAACCTCCCAAAACGTTCCAGGAATTATCAAAACTACTGCTCTTTTACAGCTACCTTCTTTGGATCACCAGTAAATAATGTGTGAGCAAGAGCTGTGGTAAGTTGCAGCTTTAGGGGTGAGTGTCTACTGCTTTATTTCCCATACATCTGAGCTTTGAGGTAACTGTGAATCCTCCAGGGATTTGGATTTACTACTGATATGCAGACAAATCCCTACGCCTGACTGTAAATCTGCTTGAGGCTGTAGATGGACTGAAGTGGCAGTATTTAGTCACACTACTTCTGATTCCCTTGCCAAAGCTGTTTATTTTATGATCTGATTGACATAATGTATCAGCATTTGCTGCCTTTTCCGTTTTCTTTCTGAACAACATTCTTATTCTGGAAGAAACTAAATTGCATTGGTCTGTGGGTGAAGATTCTTGGTCTAAGAACTGATTAAAGATTAAGCCTAGAGGCAAGTGATCGGTTTTTGATTTAGAAGGATGCTATCAAGGATTCACTTGGAGCTAAAGTGGTTGTTACTAAACGTGCTTTTGGAAATTGTTTGGAAATAAGAAATAACTATGGAGTGCTGAATCTTGTCTCTAGGCTATTTAAAATGAGAATTAATCATAGACTTGCAAAAGGATCACTTGTAGTCAATGAATTGGACTATAAAATGTGGGTTGCAATTCTGTATTGATAGCGCTGCCTTTCTCCATCTTCAGCTTTGCAGTTAACTCAGGAAAGGATGGACTGTGCATTAGTTATTACCCATTTGGAGAGAGATTTAGTAGTCACTGTAGATAATTCTATGAATATTTCTGCCTATTGCTCAGAGAAGCAAACAGAAGTCAGAGAAGGCAAATGGAGCAATAGTAATGGAGTCTACAGGGCTTGAAATTGGAAGAAGTCTGAGACAATAAATGGAGATATTTGGCTCTACAGAAAATGATTGTGATAAGTGAAATGATTGATCAGTGAAATGGAACAGTTTATGAATGGGAAGACTTGATAGAAAAAGCTGTACTAGCTTTAATGGCATGAAGAACAAGCAGAAGGCAGGTAGGGAGGGCTAATTTAGTCTTTCATATGATGTAAGAGTTAGAGAGCATCAAATAAACTTGTCAAGCAGGTCTAGAAGAATTGGAATTATTTTTGTTCACAATTCAGTATTGTGTGGTGGATCTCATTGCCACACAGTGCCATGGAGACAAACATGCCTGTATATAAAAACCAGGTAAATTAACATTATAAAAATCCATTGGCAAGCATGAAGTGGAAGGATTTGTCACAGTCCATCTCAAGGAGACTAAAGCTTTGTTTTGCTGAAGGCAAGATGTAGAAGGCAATATATCTTTGTGCTTGCCATGGTCTTGTGCTCTCTCTATACCATCCATTACCAATTGACTATGGGAAAAAGCTGCTGGTTTAGGCAAACACTTGGTCTGTCTCAGTCTTAGGATCTGTCTACAGGAGACAGAGGTGAGATTATTCTGCCCTTTGCCCTGATCTAGTACAGGCTGTGAGCTTGAGCCTGAAAACCAGCTGACCATATTGACATGATTGAGACTGATCCAAACTCCCCTACTAGCAGGATTGCTGGATCCCACTAGCTCAGAGTGGCTCGGCATGCTGAGTGAGCTGACATCCATCCACACAAGGTTGTACAGACATGGAGGCACTTGCTGTTGCAGAGGCAACAGAACTGTGTGTGAATTTTGAGCTGAGATGGAGAGCACCCTTGCCACACTCTCCTAGCATCTCCCTATTAGCCAGCTTAATTGATATGTTACTCTACTCTCCCCAAAATATTTTGTAGGGACCCCATACTTCTTAATGTGGAGCCAGTTAACTAAAAACGTGTATGCCTTGCAAAACTCTGCATCAAAACACCTTAATCTGCTTCTGCCTCAAGCTTTTGTTCTGAAGCATGTTTGTTTTTATGGATAATTCCTGCTGTGTTTCAGTGTTTCAATTTGTGCTGAAAGCTGAAATTTTAGCTGTGCTTGTGTGTGGTTTAATGGTCTAAAACAAGCTAGGAACTGCAGAGAAAGTTCACTGAACTTGAAATAATCCTTTTACCCACATGCTTCTAGTTTTGCTGTTGAAGACATGTAGCCCTTTCTCAGAAAAACCCCAAACTTCATAACTTAGATCAGTCTAAAAGAAGGACATTGTTACATCTGTCAGATCTCTGTTGTGTTTGCAAAGCAAAAGAACAGAAATAGAAGCTGTTTTGTTGTGTTTTTTCTTTTTTTTTCCTCACTTTCCTGATGCTCTAGCCTTCATTGCAAAACTAAAGCATGAAGCAGGCCATCGCATGATGTTGTTCTGCTGTGCAGTTTCAGTTTATACCAGCTAAAAAACTGATCTGCAAGGAGTTCAGCAGTAGCTTTTTGGTCAAAGTTGCAGTGAAGTTTTTTTGCAAGGCAGTATCATTGACTCCAGTGAGCTCACTTTATATCCACTTGTTCTTCAGCATGTGGCATCCTAGAGATCCATGCCAAAAAGTGCCTCTCTAAAGAAGCTGGCACAGAGTTTCCAGGAAAAACAATGAAAAGTTCTTTCCAGTTCCTGTATATGTGTACACAGTGCCCTCCACCAGTCCTCTGAGGTTTGGCTGTTACATTAAGGAAGAGTAATGTGGTTTAAAGAAAAAAAACATTGGCTTGTTGTAAACCTCATCTCTTTGCTGTAGTTTCCAGTTCAGAAATCTTCTGGGCTTTTTCCTTCCTTAAAAAATGAACAATCAAAACACTCTTTATTTTGAGCATCTTCCCTGACTGGCTGTAGCTGGAGTTGAAGGAGAAGTCAAGGTGGTCCCCTCAGTCGTATGACAAGATGTATACAGCTCCCATGAGGAAGATGAAAGTTTTGAGGATCTTGCGATTTTTCAGGTACCTTAATCTATTTAATGGTGATCTCAATGATCCCCCTGTCTTGCAGACTTGCAAAAAAGAATGTTTTGCTTTGCCTATGCAAAACAGTTTGTGGGGAGGGAAAAAACCCTAAATATACCCTCCCCAACCCCATCCCAAAATTAAATAAAAATAAAGAAACCGCCAAACAAAATCAACCAACCAAAAAAAAACCCACCCAAAAACCCCCAAAACCAATACCAAACCCCAAAACGTAGGAAAAAATGGGCCTTAGAAGAAAAAATGTGGAGGGGAGAAAAAAAAAAAAATCTTAAAAACCAGAATTAATTCTTAGCTGTGTATAAAGTATCAAAGCTAAGGTGCATGGGATCAGATTTTATTGTCTCTGATTCACTGTTCATTTCAAGGAGTTCCTCTGTGCCCTCTTTTGAGGTTGTCTTTGCACATGGAAAACAACCTTTCCTGGTACTGGTGTGCTGGGGGAAGAATGCTGTCCCCACTCCCCATGGGGTCCAGGGCTGACCTGGAACAAATGGTTCCTCATCCTCTGCACAGACCAGATTGCTGGACTTGGAACATTCCCCCTTAGCTTGATGACTCCTGCTCAGTACAGGCCTTCAGAGGAGTGGGTAATGTGTGTTATGGAAATAGGAGCACTGAGTGAGTGGAGGCTGGTGCTACACAAGCTGTTTCTGTCCTGTTCTGAGAGCAGCTGAAGAATGGTGTGAGTGGCACCCACTTAGTATAACGGGTCTGGACATATCCATGGATGCAACTACCAGTCAAAGGAGCAACCAGTGTCCTTTGCCTGCCCTCATGTTTCTCGTACCTCTTTGGCACCTCTGCCTTTGGCACCCCTCACCTCTCTGTTCTAGCAGTAAGGGCTTGGAGAATGGTTGGTTCATTGCTTTAGCTGGCTGGAGAGATGTTTTCCTCCCAGCGACCTCAGCCTAGAGAAGGAAAAGCTGTAGGTCTTGTTAAACATCACTCTCATCTAAGATATACATAAATAAAGTTTTGGGGGAGCTTAATTCTTTTCTTCACAGTGGGGGTGCAAGCTGAGTGGGATTTGATAGTCATTACTAATAAGGATATTCTGGTTTGCCTGAAATGAACAACCTGGAAAATTCACATGAAAGATTTATTACATGGGATTTCCTCTCTTCTGTTTAAAGTTCACACAAGGACCTGCCCTTCTCCAGCTCATTTTCAGAACCCTTCTCAGGTGTACGCAGTGCATAAAGCAACCTCCCAGCATGTTATGTATCATAAGGTAATGCGTCAAACTGAGAGAAAATAGATACTTTGACAGAAAGTTCTGCTCTTAAAAAAAGCAACATACCTACTTGCTTCCGATCTTTGTGGGTAGGTACTTAAAAAAAAAACATCTTCCCACAAAACCAATGTATTGCTAACTCTATACCACCAAAAGTGGGATATGTAATAATTGTTCTGAATTTGAAAGGTCTGGGAGAGATGAAAGGTGGTACAAGCAATGGGGTTTGTTAGTGATTGCTACAAGTGATAGGCATATATTTGGGTAACTATTGCCTTGCTTGATTTATTGTTGTTAAAGTGCTCAGTTCTGTTTTCTCCAACAGTGGTTATATTTCAGCTCCCTCTTTCCCCTGCTTTGACTCTTGGCCCACATGATAAGCAGGTAAAGGGAGCAAAAGCTGTGCTTACCTACCTTTCCATAAGTAAGGCAGGAGAAGATGACTTGAAAGGGAGGAAGGCAATGATTGAAACTGGCACAGGAAGTAAACTAAGAGGATACAGAGTCTAATCTCTGTGGTGAATAATGAGTAAAGTAATGAAAATAAGGAGAATATTCAAGTCACTTTTGTTTTCTTGAGGGAGCACTGGTAGAGGCCTGTAAGGAAACTAAATCATGCTTTATAAAGCACTTTTGACATGGAAAAACACATTGCGCTCCAGAAAGACTCTATAGGCACTAATGGATTTCATTTCAATTTAAAGCAACTTGACAGGTCAGATATTCCATATGTGTGTCTATTAAAGATGAGGAACTTTTTATTTTCGGGGGGGGGGAGACGACGACAGATTTCATTCCTCTAATGTGCTATCTGTATTTGTTACTCTTTCGTGTGTAGACAATTCATTAGAGCTCAAAGTGCCTAAGTGAAAAAACAAGGCTCTTTATTTCAGGTCTCTTCAGTGGGAATATCCTTCCCTTCTCCTACCAAACCTGTATGGAATGAACTTTGAAACACCTCAAAAGGATCACCTAGGACTCCAACAGATCTTACATGTCAAAGTAGTTCTTGCATTTTCTCTCTCATTTACATTACCATTGCAAATATTTATGTTCTTTGCTCTTCTTTTCTAAATGCAGTAGGATATGCTTTATTTTATGGAGTTTTGGAGGGGTTTTAATTTTTTTTTTTTTTCTGGAAGCTCCAAATTAAAGAGAAAGTAGAGATGATTAAGGAAACAAATTGTTTGGCAAAGTAAGGTCATGCTGAGAAAGGAGGTTGTAACACTTTAACTTCTGAGATAAATTTAAACTTTCAGTATTAATCTGGACTCTAATATTTCTATTGGCATTGCTTTTCTTAGTACACCTTTAGCTGACTGGGGTAAGGCTTAAAGAAAGTATTTAAATCCACAGCCAGGGCTTCACACAGGAGGTGCACTCTCCTGTGACTTTTAGAAGAATGGAGCTTTCCTGTGTGGACACAGACAGGTAGCAGCTTAAAACCCCAAACCCTCACTGTTTAAGAGGTCTCACTTTCTTGTTAAAACTTGGTCTCCCCATGCACTGTCTTGGCATGGGTGAGGAGCTGCATCTCCCTATCACATTCTGCAGCAGTTTGTGGGGCTGCTGACAGCTGTCAGGAACTGTCCTGGGTTGTCCCCAAAGAGGGATCTCCAGGACATGGATGGATAGTGGCTGTGAGGTCAGACTGCTGTGTGGCCACTGCCTGGTTCGAGCCTGTCCTTCCCTCCCACCCTCTGTGTCCCCGTTGAGTTCCTTGGTCTTGACTTGTGCCCTCTTTGACACTTGTCTCTCGCCTCTGCCCTCAATCTGAAGGTCTAACTCTAGGCTTGACTGCCAAATCATGGTGATTGCACTCAATTCCCAAGGCTATTTTTAGGTTTTCAAGTAATTTGTCATTTTTGAAAACCTTACTGTACACCTCTTTTAAAATAGTGCCTTTTATTTTGAAGCAAACCAAATTGTTAACCAGGGCTCTACTGCAGTAGAACCACAGTTCCCTCACTGAAGACACCTGATAGCAGATTAAGTACTGCTGGAAGGTATTTTGTAACATCGACTGCCAGATCGCTTCTATCTTGAGTTCAACTGTTAGCGTGAATTGCTAGTGGTAGGCAGCGGTTATATAAATAAATATAACTGAGGGCAGTAGCCCCCAGAAATGTTAATGGCAGTAGGTTGAATTCATGCTGAAGGAAAGGAAATCTCAGCAATGAGGACATGCATTGGCTGGCAGATGGAACTGGGATGGAAATTTTCTAGTTGTGCTAGGATTTTTGTATCGGTAACAGAGCTGTCACAAAGAATCATACCCGCTATTGCTGCTGTCATGTGTTTCCTTTAAAGTAGTCTACATGGATCAGCAACAGGAATGTTTCTGAGGAGATTCAGCCAAATGGCTGCATTAGAATTGATGCCCCAGTGTGAATTGATAGTTCCTGCAGCAAAGGAAAAAATCCATTTTTCATGGGATAATCTCAGACAAAATTGACTTGCAGCACAAAGACACTCCTGCTGAACATATTTTGTCATTCCTTAGTCTGTTGCTCATTGTACTTGTTGTTATAGTATGGAGGGCTGATTAACTTTGGCAACAAACCTGCAAACTGTTAGCTTCATATACTGCCTGCTAGGTTATAGGGAATAACTAGTTGGGAATATTCTGAGTAAAATGCATAACTGATTGATTTAGAACAGAATGTGATCTATTAAAATGGAGTCTTGGCAAGGCTATTGCACATATTACTGTATGTGTTAAGGTAATATGATAATTTTCCTAAAGTGGGTGTTGGGAGGAGGAAGTGGATCCTAAAGCCCTAGAGATGCATTTGTTTTGGTGATCTGGTTTGACCTTCTGCTGAATTTCACAAGATGGTTTTGGCAGCATCGTGGGTCGATATAAGACAGATTTTAAAGCATAGGAAGAAGGGAAGACAGACAGGCTTCTTCTATGTAGAGAGTAAACCACATCCATCTATGGTGATGTAAAGAGATCATGCTAGCAAGACATTTTGTGTTGTTTGTTGTTTCCCTTCCCCTCTCTCAGTACTTTTTGCTCTGCTTTGCTCCTAGGACTGACTGATCTTAACTGATGCTCTGTTTTCATGTGATCCACAGCTTGGTTTCCCCAAAGGAGGACTTCTAGCTAATCCTAGTTTTATCAACAAGATAACGGTGGCTGAGTGATGTGCTGTATCCCAAGACCTGGTTTGAGGATGAGGTGTCATTGAGATGGGAATGAGACATGCTAGCCAAGAAAAACTGGTTAGGGAGATGAGAAGCTGGGATTAGGAGCAGAAATGCAGCTATTCCTAGGACATGCTGGTGTTCAATTTCTTGATATATCTGTTTTCTGTTCCCCCTGCTCCTCCACGTGCATTCAGGGCACAGGCAGAGGAGGTGAAAATTACAAAACCTGCTATATCATAAATTAAATTTTCACTTCTTATTAAATAACATTTAATATCAAACAACTGGACTAATTACAAGCTTTTCTATAGGTAATGCAAATGTAAAATGTGACCTTCCTCCTTTCTTTCTTCTGGAAGTGAATACAGTACAGTCAGCCCTGGAATCCTTGAGTCATTATGTTGGCTTTGAGGTGGAATAATTTAAACCAAAAGCATATCTCTGCAAGAAGAGGAAACAATGCACATCATAAGCCTCTGAACTGCTCAAGCAGTGCTTTGAGTCTCATAGACAGACTATAGGAATCTCATTATTCGTTATCATGTTTTATTGGCAGACAGGAGTTATGGGAGGAAGATGGAGAACTGGCTTGAACTGGAGCATGGCCTGTGAGCTGGGTTAGGTGACTGAGCCAATTTAAATGCCTTAAAAGGAGACACAGTTGAGATTTTTCATTTTTCTTCCTCTACCCCATCAGTGATGCTGCAACAACACTTTGACAGCTTGATGTTGGAACCTACTCCCTTAGTGACTGACTTCTCTGCGTTCTCCTCCTCTGAGTTACAGCAAGTTGTGAGTGCTAGTGCTTGTGCACTAGCTACAATCTTCTTTTAAAGGCTATTTTTGCTATATCTACTGTTCACACTTTATTTATTACCTTTCTAGTCAATCCTTTGCTTGTAGAAATTGGCCTGTTCTTATAGTTCCTTTTTGGGATATTTCTATAGAGTGAGAATAAATCTGGTTTGGGCTTGGGCACTCTCCCCAGTAGCAGTACTCCAGATGACCACTATCCTTGCTGTGATCCAAGTGCACCAGCTGATGGCTGCACCTGCAAGGAAGTGGTTCAGCAGGGTGCAACTATTCCATTTGGGGAGCACAATGCTGAATTACAGCCCTGAGAGTTTGTTTACATACTGGACACACATTTGTGCCCTATGAAAAGGAGTGCTATGAGGCCTGCAAAATCAAACATGCAAAAGTTAGGCAACGCTAGGACGTTAATTTTCCCACCCGCTTGTGCATGTGCATTATGATTCAGTCTTTAATTACACAGTTGCACACTGTTTTTCCACTGAATTTCTGCTTCCCTCTGTGCACAGGTTGTCCACAGCTGTTTGAGTGAAAAGCTATTTGATATTAGTGTTTCTCATGAGATTATTTAGGCCATGCAACGAATGAGGAATTACTGACGGCCTTATGGTTTTGTTTTCTTGCTTGTCTTCACCATACTGTAAGTGGTCAGCGTTTCATGAACGCTCTTTGCAGTGGCTTGGTCTCATCCTGGATGCTGTGCTGGCCCCGTTTACGAACTGGGAATACAAGAGCATTGAGTGCCTGCCTCGGACAAGCAACTTTAGCAAGTGTTTCTGTTTTCCTTATCTCTATTATCTTATAATCGTTATCCCCAGTGTCCCACTTTAAATCCCAGTCCTAGGATTTTCCTCCTTTCTTGCCTGGCTTTAGTTCTTGGTATACCTAAGTTGATTCTCTTAGTGAGCTGGTATCTCTTCATCTTCATAAAAGAGGATTTTTCATTCCTTTTGGATGTGGCTATGATTAGGAGCAGCAGGACAGAAACAGGCTTCTTAATTTCATTTAATTTCATCAGAGCCTGAATTTAGCAGCCCAGACTGGTAACTGTTGGGAAAGACCTGTTCGGCCTTGGTGCAGGTGTTTGGGCAGTTCAGCTCTAATTCAGAGCAAACTGCAGAAGGCATGAAAGACATATGAAACTTCAAAAGCCTGGGCAGGTTCAAGCAGATTTTCATAAGGACAACAAAAGGTGCTTGTCTGTTACAGAATGCCCTGTCCTCTGCCAAATCAAAGCTACTGCTGCTGCAAAAAATAATAGATCAAAGTAAAGGTTCCTGAATATTTTAAACACCAAATAAAAAATGTGTTCTTCTGGTTTTGTTTTGGGTTACAGCTGAAGTATTTTTGTTCAAATTGAAAAAACCGTCATCATCCTGAGGCAGCAACCTGTTACGGGAAAATTCAGCCTGTGTGTTTAAAGGATAGCACAGCCCATATGCAAGAAAACTAGGGCCTTTGACTAGGAATTTTTGTCTGGCCTAAGAACGATTGAGTATGATACAATAAACATTTTTAGCTTTCCTCAGTATGGCTGCTTGAGGGTTCCTGATCTGATTTTATCTTTTTTTTTTTTACAGTAGCGTCATTGAAGTTAAATTATTTTTCTCAGCCATTTTATAATGGTGACACAGAGAGCAGCAACCAGAAGGTCACTTCTGGGTCTGCCCACTGCTATAGAGGTGCTATTCTGTTCCTGATTACCATCCCTGCTCTCCTGCTAGATGCTCTTGGGTGAGCTTGGGCAGGGAGGGAGGTGCTTTCTGCACCCTGTCAAGAGAGCTGCCTTCATAGCAAGGATTCACCTTTTTGGGGAATAGGGCAGTAAATGGAGTTCTGAGATTAATTGGCAGCTAGATGCAACATGGATGGTGTGTGTATACCATGTGGCACAGTGTGATGCAAAGGCATGAGCAGCTTGCTGTGGGGTACAGCACACCTGGTTACAACAGAGCAACTCTGGGCTTCTTGGCAGGGTGGGTTATGCCAGCCAGAGCAACATGCTAACACATCTGTATGTCCTCCACATTCCAGAGCAAGCTCTGGCTTCTCAACAGAGAACAGCACACCACAATGTAGACTTAAACTGAACTGAGGTGTTTGTCCAGCAGTTTTCAAAACCAGTTAGCTAAACAAAGTTTGGATGCAAAGAGTAACTTTCTTCGAAAAATATCATTAGTGTTTTGCCATTCAGACTCTTGCTCTGGTAGTTCAAAACCTGTCTTCCAAACACAAGTGACAATAATATCATTAGCTGCTTGGTATTTTTGATTACTTTACCCCTCAACATTTGTAACTGTGCTGAGTGCCATAATGGATTGCACGTTTCTGATTTTTATTCCAAAGACTGTGCACTAGATGAATGCCTGCTTTCCTTTACTTGTTGTTTTTTTTTTTTAAGTAAATTCATATGTAAATTTCTTTGTTTTGTTACCTACATGTGGTTTTAAGATATTTTCTGGAGATATCCTCTAATGGAATAGAGACACAAATGTCTACTAAAATTAATGCTTAGAGAACCATAGGAGAGAGAAAAATTAAAGAACAGGAAAGCAAAATTGTTTTTACATTCACTTTCCTTCTTGTTTCTCATAATGCTTGGTCTTGCCTGCTTCAGTGAAATTTCTCCATTTGTTTCCTTCAGTTAGTGCTTTGAGAAGATGCAAACACCACCTGTCAGCTTTATGTTGGTAGGTTAGCACAGTGCTTTCTTACTGATAAGCAGTAACAGATGGTGGAGAACTTGCGGGTCTTCTGGCTTCAGGTAATAGTCTAAGAGTCTAGCTTTGATTTCCTTCAGTGCTCTGGAGTTTCTGTAGGTAGTTGAACAAAGCACCAGTGTATTCTTGTTTCCATTTTAATTTCTAAAAGTCAAAATATTATTATTTCTCTGTCATGGTGGCACTACTAGGAAAATCAATAAAAGCCGGAGGATGCTGAAATACTAAATGTGGCAAAAGCCACATAAGTTGATTGTTGTTTTACTCAGCTGGCTGCATTTTAATTGATTTACCAGTATATTAGCTTCAAAGGCAATCCTGGTATAAAATATATTGACGTGTAGATATAGCACCATGATTCATACATTTACTGTAATCAATATCACAGATTGTGTTTAATGTTTATATTTGGTATCTTTTCAGAGTTTACCCAAAACATTAAGTTATTTCTAGTTCTGGTCTTTCTGTAAAGCTGAGTTTTTGGAGTCCGAGTTGGCAAAGCACTGCTTCTTTTGATTAGTATAGTGTAGAAGAAAACAAATTGACTGCTCTTTTCCTCTGGGTTAAGTACTCCATTTTGTCAAAGTGTCTTGAGAGTCTTGTTTCAGTGTCGTATTGTTAGGTTACTGTCACCATGACTAGGCTTCAAGCTGATCACTTGCATCGTGGTTGATCCAGAAACAGATTGGTGGTTGGGCCTCTGTGGAGGTTTTTGATTTGACCATATTTCAAATAAGAAGGGAAACACCACAGCTGTAAAATGAGTCACTTTTTTTGCCAGAACACTTTTGTTGCAGGTAGTATTGTATGCATATACAATGCATGTTATTCTGAAAATTATTCTTGTTCTTTGGATTCCAGTTCTTTATATAATATGCTGTAAATATATGCATTCTGAAAAATTATAATTGTCTCCAGATTAATGTGTCCAATTACTGCAGCATTGGAGAAATTCTGTATATAAAATATTTCTTTGGCATATATTTTCCCTGTTTATGGTTCAGAGTGAAATCTCCTGAGATTTTCATGTTCAAACAAACCTAAAAACTCTTGAATGTTTGCTAGTCTTTTATTCTAATCTACACAAAAGAATCACCTTTGGCATTCCTTCTACCCTCTGGTGCCCTGACCTCATCTGAGGTGGGGGGAGGCAACACTTTTGTACAGAATTGATAAAAAAAAAGGTGACACCTCTAGATCTACTGCCCCAGATCTTCAGCAGTTGACTTCATGTGTTGTCATGGTGCAAAGGACCCCAGGAGCCACCCTCTTTAATGGATCTAAATTTGAGAAGAGAAAGGAAATGTTTTTGTCCCTTATACAGTCTCTTCACAGCTGTGCATGCCTAGAAGAGCATGCTATTAAATTAAGTCTGATTTTCATTTTCACAATGTGACTTCTGTTTGGCAAGCCTGCTTACAGATCCAGTCTTAATTTCACTTTATTGGCACTAATTATGTGTTAAAAATCACAAAGTTCTGCACCAGCTCCCAAGAGGTTAGTCCCAGTGACACCTCAAGAGACCCATGTTCTGAGCAACATTGAACAGGAGGATCCAAAGCAAAAATTCTCATGTCAGAATAATCATGAAATACTGGGTTTTGGTATCTTTTTTTCAAGTCCTGAAAAATAGTGATTTGGCAGATATTTTCTCTGCCAAATATACACCTGTGTGTGACATGTAGGTATTGTTTGTCCCACATACTGCTTTTTTCTCTCTTGGATCTCAAGGCACACTGAAAGGTTTCTCTGGTCGAAGTATGAGGGTTGTTTCCGTGACACTTTAGCACCTGTGTGCTGGGTGATGTTTCTTTGCCCAAATTCTCTCCTTTGGGTGGGCACTGTGCAAACTGATCTTGCACATTATTTGAATCCTTTTAAAATCTCTAGCTCTGTTCAGTGAAAAATGGCAAGACTGCAGTTAGGACAGATGGAGAGTAGGGACACTGACACAAATGAACGAAGAAAGGGATATGACTTAAGTCAACTGCAGTTCATATCTGCCAGGTTGCAAACCTTCTCAGCACAGCACAGAGGCAGTGCTATCAAGTGGCTGAGGGATGCAATGAGGGTCTTGGGGAAACCTGGCTTCTCGGCCATGGCAAAGATTGAACCTGAACAAGTCATTTCACACTCTGATTCGTTTCCACTCACTGTTAAACCAGTAGCTTTTAACAGCAAGATCTTTCATTTACAGTATACTTTCCTAGCTCAGTAAAGCTTTGATTTTTGGTTTCAACTTGTGGTGTAATGGTGATAATCTCAAACATAGCAATCTAGAGTGATTCTTTCCAGTCCCCAGCCATGGGTGGCAGGGCTACATAAAACCGAGATACAGACACATTGCGAGGGGGCTGGAGTGTGGCAACACATTTATAGTGTTGCTTTTATTAAAGCTGCCCTTTCTTTCTCCTCCTCCTCTTCTTCCTCCCTCAGATGATGATGACATTGTTTTATTTGTTTTACTTCTATAGTTAGCAAACTTACTTAGGAAGCCAGATTAAAAATAAAACTGCAACCCCTTCTCTGGTCTAACTGTGAGAGCTGTTTCTGTTGAGTTTTGTGATTGCAAAAGTGGTATCAAGTCCTACCCCCGAGGGGGAAGATTGTGCTCTAGATTGACACACTGTTGAGTAGCTGGTAATTTCTGTCCTCTTTCTCTCTTTTGTGTGACTCCAGGCACCTGATCATTAATGTCATCTTGGTTAAGGATCAAGGTCCCCATTTCCATGGAAACATGAGGAAATGGCTTTGGAATCTTAAAGGTCCTTTATTTATTGAGTAACATTTTCTCTCCTGTTTAAGCATTTAAAACAAAGAAGCTTACAGTGCTGAAATCTTTTAAGAGATAGTGTGTTAAATGAGGTGGACAGTTAGAAAAATGACATTTAACTTTGCTCTGTAATCCTGTAAAAATATAGCAGCTGGTGAAAAATCAGGCTAGTTACCCTGAAGCCAACAGAACTAGACCAGTTTACAGCAGCCAGAAATTTGTCCCAGAGCTCTGGTAGTCTGCAGGTTAGATTCTTAAGGGAAGCAATGGGACTTCTATAACTAGAAAGTCATAGCTTGACAAGACAAATCTCTGAACAGGTATTGGAAGTATAAGTTCTACTTCAACTGCTAAATGAACAAGATCATCTAAAACATTTTCTAATTCATTACTATGCTCATGGATTTCCTGATGCAAGATTTATTCATGTCTAAATGGCTTAATTTTTCACTGTGTTAGAGGAACTCAGTAACTGTGTAGACTTTTTTTTTCTGTAAGTGCATATTGGTAGCCATTTAGTGTGAGACATGTGACACTATGAATGAATGCTTACATATAATCTGGATACTGTGAATATTCAGGCTTGATATATATTTTATATATTACATATTTACTGTTGAAGACTAATACAATACTTTATAAACATACTTCACGCCACAAACAGTGCATGGAAAGATGAAATGCACAAAAGGCAAACTAAAGAATATGGTTAAAAAGGCTTAACCAGTGGCACAAGAAACTACAGTTTTTAACACATTTACTGAAATTGAGGGATAAAATACTGATACAGTCACCGTCGGTGGTAATGTTATACATCCCCTCACAAATCACCGAATTGTTTCCACCTCTGAGTCAAATCCCTGTTCTGATTTAAAAGATGTCCTCTCTTTCTCCACTTGAATAGAAGCTGTTCCTGTTTATTTTGCATCTGAACTTTGTTCATTTCTGTCACAACCTTCGGAAAACTCTCCAACTGCAAATATTAAAACCTGTTTGGAATAAAGAAAACTACATATATAAATGGCCGTTGTCAGACTGTCAAAGGAACATGTAGACAATTAAACCTAAAATGTGACTAGATAGCTGCATGATGTTTCATCTATAAATAGTAAAATGAGAATACAGAGGTGGCTTTGGATTTAGCAGTGGCTTTAATTTTGTTTCCATCTGAATCCTCCTCTTATACTGCAACCTTGACAAAGTCATGTTTTGCCCCTCCGAACCTTGCTGATGAAGGGAGGTAACATAATTTCACTTGAGCTCCCTGAATGCAGGACATCACACGTGGAGCTGAACAAAAGATGGTAAGTTGTTTGCATTTACTTCAGCATCAGCCAGCTCTTTATGAGATCCGGGTGTGTAGGTGTCTGGGGGCAAATATTCCACCTGAGGGGACTAGCACCAGACTTGCCACTTGGTCTTCAGTGCGACCCAGGAGATTCCTAAATGTGAGGATTGCAGGGAGAGGCTCAGGGTACCTGCAACAGACCTCTTGCTTCTGGGCAACCTACTTTTCCTGCACGTTTCTGGTTTGCCTTGTTCCTTCAGTATAGACTCTGGCTTCATTTTCTTGAGAGTGTCTGCGTGTCAGATGAAGTTATTGGGAAAGATGAAGTTGGTGAATAGTAGTTCAGTTAGGGGTGATCAGCTCAATAGGAAGTCCATTTTCAAGTAGCTTTTAGAAGAATCTAATGTTAGTGGGACAGATTATGCACATGGGTGCTGAATAAAAATTTTCTCCCTTCTCCCCATATACTCCCTAGAAATATTTCTCAGAAAACAGTTTATGCTTTCCATTCTCATTTGAATTTCAAGCCAGTGAAGATGGACATACTAAAATGAACATGATCCCAGAACAATATCTTGTACAGATTACAATGATAAGTATTGCTCTAAATTTAGGATGCAGCCATTCAGATGAGTTATGATGACAAATTCTTTTTCTTTGTTGTAAAAGAAAAAAAAATCATAATCGTCAGCATCTGTTGAAAATATTAGCAGCTCTGACCAAAGCTAATTGAGATCCAGAGCTACGTGGGAACAAATTATGGCTGAGGAAGATACCTCTTTAGGTTCATATCTACAAATGCAAGGCTTACTCCTTGTTCTATAATGTATGTTAAAATCTGCAATATGAACAAGTCTGTAGAAAAGAAGTTTCACAATTTATAGTGCTGTAAACATGCTTTTTACTGATGACCTTAAAATGAAGTTACAAATAAACTGTTACTTTAGTTAATGGCATATTTTGGCATTATAAATTAACTCATAAGATAGAACAAATAGTTCCTCTCAAATCTCAATTGCTCTTTGTTTTTCTGCTGCTGCTTCTGGAAAAGCTTCTGAAACATTTTATTGATGAGGTAATGCACTCTCATCTGTATGTAGTACTTCTGTAACTCCAGCAAAGGTTTCTGGTGACATGTTAGACCATGAGAACAAAGCTCGAATTTATTGTGTTCCCTCCAGATGAAATTACAGTCTTCATCAGTTAATAACGCATTTCTCAACTTTGGAAAGCTGAATCCTGACTTGTCAAGAAAATGAAACTTACAGTATTACTACTACCAGCAGTGTTGTTTCAAAAGCCTACCAAAATGAGCAGCCACTCAAATAGCCTGTGTAGGTATTCATCCTCATCTCTCTTGTATGCTTTGATTAGTAGAGCATTGTCAACAGCGTTAAAGTAATGCCATTGGCATTTGGATCATGACCCTTTTATAAGCAAAATTACAGCACCAGTTTCTCTGCAAATTGAGGTAGGTGTTTCTCCGTTGTGGAGGGGCTGTGGTTTCAATATTTCTCTTAGCGGCCAGGTGCCTTGAAAACCAAAGCAATCAGAATAAAAAAAAAGGTGTGAGAATTTGAATTAGTATTCATTACACGGTAGATAGTACAATTTTTATTACTGTACATAATTTACTGTTATGTTTTTCTTAGAGCTTTACTAAGTGGGAAGTTTATATCTGATTTACATACCAGTGTGAAAGAAATAGCTCCAGAGCACCTATAACTTCTGTAAACACTCCCTTAATGGTTTTTTAGGCTAGTTTACATCCAAGGGATGCAGATTTGACCTCAATTACAATGACACATCATTAAGAGGAAGTAATTTTCATATTCTGATTTGCACTAGTAAGACTAAAGTAGTTTAAAAATTCATTTAGATTGAAGCACTGAAATTTTCTCAGGTAAAAAAAAAAAAAAAGATTTTTTGGTGGTGGATTATAATGTTCTAGTATATAGAAGTTACCTGTTTCTGTGCTTCCAACAGCAATGGGAATTTGAGAGTTTTTCTTATTCTTTTAAATATTCCCTGGAAGTGCCTATTTTATTTTATTTTATTTTATTTCAACCCAGTCCTTTTACATAATTGATTTAGTATGTTGCTGTTAGGAACATCTAATTTGTGGATAACGCCTCAAGTGATACAAAGTGGGTTTCCTTTACTGAAGTCCAGAGTTATGCCACTTCAGCTGTGCAAGAGCTTTACTGTAGTATTTGCTTTACAGAACTTACCTGTCTGTAATTGCAAGGACCCTACTGGGTAGCTGTAATTGCCTTGCCAGTGAAGTTTTCTCTGTAGGAACTTTTCTATAACCTTTCAGTATCACTTCATGTCTCTGGAGCCTGAATGTGGCTGTGCAGAAGCAGTATTACCTGTGGAGCTTGTCATGACATCCTGCTGTGCAGGCAGCCAGCAAGGATGGTCTTGTGGTCATATTAACTTTGCCAGTTAAGTACTTTTTGTTTTTTTCAAAATTTGGAACCAATGGTTTACCCTTCTCTGTTGCTATAGCAGATGTGTTGGTATGTGAACTCTTTTCCAGCTGTGCACAACAGCACCGTACTTCTGCAGGTAATGGTTCTCGCCAGCAGGTCCTCAGTCCGTACTAGTAGTTCCTCTGTGAGTACCTCCCCTATCACCAGCAGTGACTGTGTTCACCTTAAGAGCAACAAAAGTCAGTACTAAAAAGCACATTTTAATCCTGGGTAGAGCAGCAGTTGGGCACACTCCCCTCTTAAAATTTGATGATCAAGCTATCATTTGCTATGGGGCATTGGTTTGTGTTTTTTTCTTCACTGTGTTCACACTGTCCTGCTCTGGTAAACGCAGCTAGGAGAACATAGCTGGGACAGCTTGGTGCAGTAGCATGCTGGGGGTGTGTGCATGTAGCCTTGCTCACCTCCTCCTCCTTGTGACTCCTGTGCTGAGGGTCAACTCCCCAAGTTGGATTGGCCGAGCTGTGCTGTTACCTCTCTTGATGAGTATCACTAGAAAGAGGGCAAAGTACAATTACAGTAGCACCCTAGGAGAAACATTTCTTCTCCCACCTCTCTTCACTGTCCACTAGTATTTTGTGAAGATTTTATTCATTCAAGGGATATACAAGATGGATTTCTTTCTCTTTTTAAGTAGATGTAATACCAAAATCAGTATAACACCTAGTGATTCAATGCAATTTTGAGTGCTGGGGAAATGACTTAAGAAGTAACCATAAGTAACCTAGTTGTCCTGTGCTTGGATGTTTTTCACATATGTATTACAATCTCACTGGATCAGATGTTCTAAAGTGGGGTTGGATTTCCATGCAAAGGAAAGGTCAGTTTTTATCTCTCCTGAGTTACACACATGCAATGAGCTTGCAGAGGGCAGCCTGGCCTGGCATCTTCTGTATCTATCAGCGGCAAAAAACACTTGGGATAGTTTTTGCTCATTTGTTGTAGCAATGGCCATTTTATTGTCAAGGTGTGATTTAGTGCATCAGATTATTACTGTCTAAAGAAATGGTTTCCTTCTGTGTGTGTTTTTTTGAATAGGTTATATAACATTAAAATAACTGAGAGGAAAAATACAGTAAGTTTATTTCTGTACCTTATGGGTTTTGGTGTGGTTGAGGTAATGAATCAAGTTTTCAAGGAAAGTGTTATTTTTTAATTCAGAGGAATTGTATTATTTTTCTTTTAATAACTCTGCATCTGGAGTGACAGTTCAAGGCACGATGAACAATCCACATTCTCTTGCTGATTTTAATCCACCATAAGGTATTTCTGGCTGAAAACACCATGATTTAATGACTATTTAGTTGCATGAAACTGTAAAATGAGGCAGCATTCCCGCACAGGTCAACTGTTAGGGAACATGTATTTTTATTGTGTGCAGGAGGAAAATGACACTTGGATCTTTTCTCAAAAGCCTCAAGAAAAGATGAGGTCAAAGTTGGGTTGAATTTAACTGTTGACGGACTTTCTTGCTGCTCAAAGTGTTACTTCTGGGTGGAGGGTGAGGAACTCCAGGGTAAAAGTGGGCAGGAAGTTTGTACAGTTTATACCTTTTGCTCTAGTAATTTTGTGGTAGAGGACTTTTGTGTCTCAGGCTGTCAGTTTTATTCACATCTTAATGCTCACTGATAGAAGCCTCAGAAGCTGGTCTTACTATTTCATAATAAAACCAGTGTATAAACAGATAATATTTTCCTTCAATTCCATGGTGGTCTTGTTCAGTGACTTCATTTCATATTAGTGTTTTGACTCCAGCAAACAAGTAATACATCAACACAGAAGCTAAGTGTGGCATTATAAGTCCCTTTTGTACTCTCTAAATCTTTCCAATTAAACTAACGTGCAAGTAGTGTGACATGCCCTGTAATGAGGTTAATGTCAAGATCTCTTCTAGCTCTAGGTGGGCTTGAAGTGGGAAGGCTGCTGTCAGCTCCTGGTGTCTGAGGATTTATCTGACCCTGAAGAAGCACTGTCAAACCGTGTCTTTTCCCGTAGCTTTATAGGCAGTACAGAAACAATATCCAGTATTACTGTAGCCAAAAAGAAATTAGAGGAAAACCAAATCTTCCTCCCTGTTGTTTTCTTGTTATGTGCATTTGACAGTGCTTTGTATTGTGTGGTGGGGTTTTTTTTAGCCTGCTTATATACAACTGGTGAGTCAACAGGGAGGAAGAAAAACCCCATATGTATATTTTAACAGAATTCAGATGAAAAAAAGAGATGTTTAAAGGGCAGATCATGGGAAAAATGAGCATTTTTGAAATTAGTTCCAAAAGAAAAAAAAAATACTCCAGTTACAGCATCTCTTTAATTAGATTGAGCAGAGCTGCTAATGAGTGCTGAAGCTCTCCACTTCTCAGCCATAAAGATCAGTGCTCTCTCTCATGTACTGCCTGCACTTTTCTGCCTTGGTGTCCCCCCGAAAGCTTTCCTATTCCAAGAGTGAGACCTAGGCGTGACTCCATGATAGCTGTACCTTGGGGTCTGGAGGCAGGCCAATAATCACCCTCCAGACTGAGCAAGTCTTGGACCTCCCGTTGCAGCACCATTTAAGTGGCTGCTGCATGCTGAAGGTAGCGGGCCCTTGATGGGATAGTGAGATTTGTACTTTTATATGACATAGGTGATTTTATGGTCATAATGTGATGTGAAACACTCCTCCTCCAAACACAAGGTTTGGTACAGAGACTGTTTTTTTAATTTTTTTTTTTTTTAATAGTTACACATAAATTAAATTTGAATACTCAAAATAAATTTTAAATGTAAGTATTTTTGGTAGACAACTTGTGTTTTATTCAGGGATAAGTAAGTATGAATTGATGTTTTGTAAATATATTGGGTATTCTGAAGTTAACACCTCAGAGCAGCTCTTGAGTCAGTTTCTCTTCCAGTTCTGGAAATTTATCTTCAGCTTTTTCTCTTAACTTTTCTGCTTTCTGTGCACTGAAGGAAGAGGAAATATTGTCACATCAGGTATACTTTTTTCCTTGTGTCTAAATTGCCAGACAGTTGTTGGTGATGGAAAGAGGGTAAGGTGGTGATTTATTATGGTTTATATTTTCTACCCAGATCCCTTATTGCTTGTTTATTTTTTTGGCTTGTGTAAAGATCTGAAAATCCAGGCTTTGATCCTAACACTTGTTAAAAGTAACCAAAACCTTTTGACTGAATTTGAGCTTTGGATGAGGTCCTGCAGGAACAGGGGGGGAACAGACTTGCTGGGGAATTGTCACTTGCTTTTCATTTTCTTCATCTGCTATTCACTTACTGCAACACATCCTCTTTCCCCGCCCTTTGCTGAAGTCTTTCAGTTTGTTTCAGACAGAGGAATCGGAAGTGATGGACACACACCTGCTCCCTTAGGACTTAGTCTGCTGCATACAAAACATGACAGAGGAAATGGGGGAAAGTCAACAGTGGTGTTGAGGGGACAAAGGTGCAGTGGTTTGAAGCATGGCAGTGCCTGTCCAGCCTTGCTAGGAAATAGGTGCCTGTTGTCCCAGGTGCTCAAATCAAGATCTTATAAGCACAGCAGTATATGGTATTGAACTGTACAGTCTTTGTGGTGAGGAACGAGAAGAAAAAGATACTGAATTTTTCGTGTCTTTGTAACTCATACAGTCTCGGGGAGGGAAGGTGAGGGATAAAACTTTTGTCTCACCTCAGTTTCTCGCCTTGCTGCCTTACAGAGGAAATAAAATGTATTTGGTCAGTGAATGGTAGTTCTAATTTTTGTCTACCTTTGTCAAGTGTCGCTGTAATGAAAAATAAATGTAGGATATTTCCCTCCCCACCCTGAGCTATGCAGGCAAAGCCTGAAGTCCCTTCCCTGCTCTGTTACCTAGACTTCCTTCTTTCCGTAAAAATTGTGTTTGGAATTTGCAAGTCTGACTTGCTTTTCAGAAGAGAGTATTTTTCTGTCCTGTGTGATTTTGAAATCTTTTGTTAGAAAATAATGCTATTTTTAGATTGTTTTAAAGCTTGATGTTGTTCTGGGTCATTCCTGGAGTCCTAGACATTTGTGCATCTGGGAGGAAAAGAATTTGATTCTTGTATCAATACTTGGTAAAATTCTTCTAGTATTACATATAATGTTCCCTTTTTTCTTTAATCCACAGTCTAAAAACTCCTGAAGTATTCTTTACTTGACTAATGATATGGATTGCCGTGACATTTTCAATTTCTGTTTGGAAATTTCTCAATTTCTGTTTTGGAAAAATAAGTCTGGAAGAATTTATTTTTAACCTGTTTGCTAAATGGAAGCTTATAATGGGGAAAAAAATGTGGAGATGGACAGTGAGAATTTGCGATTATTTCCATTTTCAAGGAAGAGAGACTACACAAGGAAAGAAAAGGACACTTATTGATTCAGGAACCTGGAAACAGGTCCAGAAAAATACACATTTGAAACAACTTTCTGAAACTCACAGTGCAAAACTGCAAGGCACACATTTGATTTATAGAAAAGAAGAAAATCAAAATAGTTCATTATACAGCTTGTGTGAGACCAAATAGTTCTTGAGTCTTAATGACATTTCAGCTTGCAAATACCTTATGCCAATGGAGGATCCTGGTCTGATAAATTACCTTGAATTAGGTTATTTTTGAAAACAATGCGGTAGCATCTGAGAAGCAAGAAAACATTTCCAAGACTAATGTTAAACAATAAAAATAACTCCTTTATTTGCTGTTCTAAACTGCTGAGGATTTAGTCCTCTCTCCCTCCCTTTCTTGTCTTGCTTTCTTTTCCCTTTCTTTATCTTCCAGATCTAATGAAGCTTATTTGATGCCACCAAGATGTTAATCTTCTGATTTTTTTTTTCTGGTTGTCGGAGTGATAACATAGAATATTTGCACCGTTTTGAAAATCAGTATATATTATTTAACTGGTGAAAATATATTATTTATATGGTGACAAAAAACCCAGACCACATGGTCATATTGTAGTCAAGTCCATTCAATTAGCTATCGTCATGTTTTGTCTACACTAGAACTACAGAATACAGCTTCTGCATATCCTGTAATTTTGTCTGGATCAAATGTATTCTCATGAAAATATTTCCCATTCTGACTTCCTTTGGTTTTTGAAATAGTAAAAATGCATCAATCTTCTATAATGTTGATGTCCAGTCTGTAATGCAGCTGGAAATCCTTTATGCTCAGAGTTCCCTAGAGCATTTCTCATTGTTTACTTGGAAAGACAGTTATTAAATTTTATCATCCCCCTTACTTGATTGATTCCAGAATCTTTGAAATGTGAGCTTCCAACTCCCTATACACATCTCCATCCTACATAATCTCACTCAAAGGGTTTTGACCCAAGGCTTTAAGGATTTCTAGATCAAGGCTTTCAGGTGCCTTTATTGTGTAGAAATATCATATAAAAACCACTGGTTGTCAGTTCAACTTTAATCTTTGGATGAAATATGATAATTCTAGTAGTAAAAATTTAAGGAAGATTGTGCAGGGGGATGCAAATTGGATGGAAATTACAAAAAAAATGATCTTAATGATAAGAGTGGAGATCTGGCATAGCTTCTCAGTGGAAATAAGAGAGGAGGAGCAACATTTGAGATGGACCTTGATAACTTTATGAATTCAAACAGATGATAAGTTTGTCTGAAACAATGAATACTAGATTTCGTGACCTAGAAGGTCTTTTCCAGACCTGGCATTCATAGCTAAAGGCTAAAAAGAGAAATAAAACACCTCTCCTAAAACAAATTGGTTTGACTTCAGCAAAAATTAAGCAAAATAATTCACTTCAAGAAAACATTTGTATTTTGTTCCTGTTTTCATAGGATCCTTTATTAGTCTCTTTCTTGGTGAATTACAAGGGTAAAGTATACTCTTAATCTTTATTGAATCACTAACTGTATAAACTTTTTCCTTTCCTCCCTGAACAAATAAATACTGACACTTTTGTTGCTGTAAGGAGTCCTCCAAGGTTTGTCACTTTTTTCTGGTAAGAGTAAGCACCACATTTGAGCATATCTTTTCAGAAATAACATTTAAACAAAAGATTGGGAAGGACTCTTTTTGTCTTAAAATTTTGTTGCCTTCTATCAAAGTACCCTATAAAGGATACTTTATAAAGTACCCTTGATGTTTTTTTCCTATTTAGAAAGAAATCTAGGGAATAAATTATGAGTGAAGGTAAAAACACCTGAAGTGAACAAAAGGAAGACCAAGAAATGGCTGATACCCAGTGATATATATACATATATATATATATAAAAATATGAGCTCTGATATGAGCTCAGAAATTCCACATGACTTTGACTTTTTCTTATAATGAAGTATCTGATTAATTATCAACTCTTGGATGTAAGGCTTTTTCAGTTTCCACACTGCAGCTGAGGATTGTTATGGAATTTCCAGGGGAGCTAGCTGAACCCAGGGCCTGACCAATGAAGGCATGTAGGAGCAAAGTCACAGTGATTTTAGTGCAATATAGACTCTGAAATGATTTATATATCTAGGCCAAGATATTAGTCCCCTTTATAGGAACTGACATGAAGGTATATGCTTTCTCCAGCTTCTGAGAAGATTAACTCCTGATGTAAAATAAGATTTAAGGGATTGGGTAATTAAACACAGCTCTGGATCTAATTGCATCCATAATTTACTTTCCAGAAAGTAAAATCTGTTGCTTACTATATGTCTACTGGTGATGATAAACAGAGAACAGAAAAATTAGAATACTACAGATCTTTGACCAGCACTTGGACTACTCCCACTTGTGTTGTCTTGACACTAATCTGAGGTCCAAGTATAACTGCAGAGTAGTAACAATTTGCATGTCTGCATTTAAGAAGCTGTAAACATCTATTCAGAACACAACTTGTGAATGCCTCTTAACATACAACCTCTTTCATGAACCTGTTTTGTCCTTTTGGGGTAGGAAAAGTAACCTACCACTCTTGCACTCAGAGTTTGAATGGACTTACTTTTACAGAATATCCCTTTTGTGTGGAGAACACAGAAACGAAAGTGAACTGCGGTTTTAATTCAGAAAAGACAACATCATGAGATAAAGACTCTTCCTCTGTTATCCTGATCAAACTTTCTGCAGGTCTTATACTCCTTCTGCTTTGTCTCTTATTTCCTTTCACAGAATTCTTGTGGGGTTTTTTGTGTCTACTGGATCTCTTACTTTAATCAAGGAGATGGTTGCAGAAAAGTTAGGATGCTCTTTTTGTCTTACACCTCATCAATGCAAGCTGCTTGATGTGATAGATGCAAATGCTCCTTCCAGAACATATTTGGGGAGTTGGTGTACTGTAGTTGCCTTTCATCTCTGGGATTGCTGTTTGAAGTGCTTGGTAAGATTATTAGTAGAAATTTGTTTCATTGTCTTCAAGTTTGTCTCTAGTGGATATAAGCTGCATATTAGGTAGAGGAGGGCGAGGCTTGAGGCTGAAAGCAAAGCTGGACAGAGCTGCATAGAGCTGCAGTGTTTCATGGAGGTGTACCAGTTTCCATGCAGCTTTTATCAGATGGGGCTGTGTGGCGAGGGGTTGAGAGGGAGGGAGGAAAGGTCTGTTGGGGTCTTACAGATGTTGATGTTGGGTGGCTGGGAAGCTACCTAGATCTTTGGTTTTCCATACCCTGGTTCCTTGGGCAGCAGGCAATGACACACACATAAGTGAGTATTTCACAAGGAGTTGAGGTTTTTTTAGTGCTAATTGAGTTTCTTGCATCAGTGTTCACTGCTGAGGGTGACCGAGAGTGTCTAAGGCTGAGCCGCTATTTGCGTAGATGAACCCAAGGAAAATGGGAAGGTTAATGTAAAAAGCTAAAGACCACATTGACAAAAGGGCCAATATCTAATCACTAGGATTTGATTTTGTTAAGTATCCTGATGGAACTCAAACAGTAATTTGCTGAAAGGGCTTTATAATAGCTCCCTTAAACCAGCTCCAGTCTAGAAGGGGTGGGGTAGTCACATGGGGGCTCACAGAGTGCTGATGGGGTAACCCAGCAGCAATTTTTAATCAGAGAAACTGGTAGAGCTGCTGATAAGATGCAGGATTAGCAAATGAACATCTGAACGTGATGTGCTGGAGGAGAGCCAGCACAGCTTTTCCTAAGGAAGTCAGGTCTTGTGAGTCTTGCAGAAATTGCTGACAGGCATGAGACCCATGAACCGGGATGGTCTGGCTGAAGGGGAGCACATGTGGGCTTTCAGAAAGCTTCCAGTGAGGCAGGAAAAAAGCTTTTGGCACAGAAACTAGGGCTAAAAGGGATGATGTCCACGTGGTTAACCTGAGGATCTGTGATGCAGGCAGCACTGCTTATAGAGAGCAAAGTGTGAGGGGGAAAAGCTTGCTGCTGCTCTGCACAATTAATCAGGGAAAATTTACAGAAGGATCTTATGATGCTGAATGACTGCAGCAAATTGCAGTTGAAATGTGGGATTGATGAAGGCAAAATAATGCACAGAAGGGAAAAAAAGCTTAAAAGTTTGGGCTTCATATTACCATTTAGGATTCAGGAAAGGGATCTTTGGATAATTACTAGTACTTCTATGAAATGATTAATTTAGTGCTCATAGTGATAAAAAGGCAAATAAAGGGCTCAGAATGAGGGAGGGGAAAAAGATAACAATAGAGATAGTACAATGACATCACTGATAAACCTCTGGAATACTTGTTCTGATTCTGGCAGTCCTACCTCAAAAAAAGATATAATTGAGCTAGAAAACATTGACAAAGATAGAGCAGCTTCAGTATCAGCGAACGACAACACAGTCTAGGATGCTTCCACTTCAGAGGGGAAGGTGAATGGAGGGGTATATGAATAGATTCATAAAATCACAGAAGGTGTAGAGAGTCAAGTGATTACTTGCTGTTCTGCACAATATGATGCACCAATTGAATTATCAGGCAGAATTTTAAAAACAGACAGAAGTAAGTACTTTACACTGGCCTTAATTAAATTGAGGAGCTCATTACATAGGCTACTGTGGAGACCAAGAGAATAAATGGGTTCAGGGAAAGACCAACACATTCCTAGAGTAAAGAACCATTACAGTCTATTAAGCACAAAGGTCTGGAAGCAGCCTCCAGCTCAGGAAGTCCTTAAACTACCAATTACTGGAAGCTGGGACTGGAGTATATCAGGGGGAGGATCACTTAATTTGTGCCAGCGCTTCTCTAAACACCTGCTACTTGCTGTTGTCAGAGATGGGATACTAGACTAGAAAAATTATTTGATTTGACTGAAGTTGTCTTATTTTATACAGAATGAAAAAATTTGGGAATCTTGGTGTTGCAGTGAAATAGTCCTTGGCCTGTGGTCAGCTTGAGAGGAGAATATTACATACTCAGAAGGCAAGCTGGGAACAGCAGGTTGCAGGAGCACTGCGCAGTCAGCAGAGATGCGTGGGGAAAACTTAAATAATGCCTGAGTTTAGCCAGTACATTTTGTTTGTGACTCTCATAAGCACCAAACAGTGGGAGTGAAAACCACCTCCAAGCAAACTTGGAGACATAGAAATTGTTCATGTATTGTCTGGCCTTATACAGGGATTTTCAAGTTGTGGTTGACAAAGCTGAAAGCTGGCAGGTGTAGGGTTTATCTGCATTGGATATTCAAAGAAGAGCAGAGCTATGGTAACTTAAACGTTGGTATAGAAATGGCTGTTGTTTTCTGGGAAATATCTGGATTAACTTTGAGAAAAGACTTACAGAAATCTCTCTCCTGGCAGATATCCTAGCCATAGGATCTGTAGAAGCCAGTGTCTGTGTTTTTATGATCTTTCAACCTTGCAGCTGAAAGGCTACCCCAATGGTAAATTATGCCCCTATGGAAAGAAGGGAAATAACTCCAGCCTGGAAAGGTGGCTACTCCAACAGTTGTACTGACTAAAATGACACTCAGATCTGTTAACTATGCACAGCACTAGCTTACTCTCTCTTTTCCAAATAGATTTTCCTAATGTTTAAATAAGCTTCACACTATTGACTAATTGTCTTTTGCTGTCTTTGAGGATTCAGGCATAACTATTCAGTCTAAACAAATCATTGGAGGATTTTTACATGCCTGAGGTGGAAGAAAAGTCTCAGTAAAGCCAAAGCCTGGGATATAAACTCAAATCCCCCCTTATAAAACATGTATCCTTTGATCTAATAAGTAGGTTGAGTCTCGCCTGACTTTTCAGCAAAATGAAATTGTAATGCTTTTTTTTTACAAAAAAAGAAATAAGAAAAAAGAAACATGTTAGACTTGAATATCTTGAATATCTGCTTGCTTTTGGCTCCCAAGACAGTGAACTACTCTAAATTTTTTTTAATGAGATCAACTGTGGAATTAGTATCAGATCTTTTTGTTTGTTGTATATTTAATAGCATACACTTCTCTATGCACCCATGCTCATTCACAGGGGTGGTGTGTCAGCTAAGTTGATAATAACATCTACTAAAAATTACTGGATATGAAGAAGTAATTACCAAAATACAGCTCATTACTTGTCATGTAATGTTTATTTGTTGATTGCTACACCGCAAGCTGGCTGTTGTGCCCATATTAACAAAGTTGTGGATTTGTAGCCTCAAGAATGGAACATATCATGAAAGCAGTTTCACTTTTTATGGCTGTCTTCTATCTGGAGAACAGCGATTACTTCTGCTTCTATGGGAAAGGCTGTCTGTCAAGCCTGTGTTTTCATTCATGCACTCAGAGCAGTGGAGATGAAATTGCTGGGAAAGCTAAGTAAAAGCCACTGGTGTTACCTTGCTGTTGGAAAAGTGCCAGGTGGTGTAATCTGCTAGTTAAAGTAATATGAGATGTGATCTCCTGGCTACTCGGCATCTGTTCTGTTATCAGATTTGCGCTACCTTCCCTTCCCCCTATTTTCCCCTGTCTCATCTGCCTTGCACTTATTAGAAGGCCATGTGTTTGCTCTTTAGCCTGACCTCCTTTTTTTTTTCTTTAATGGGAAAGGCTTCTGCAGTGTGTTTTGACACTGTCTCTCTTTGTTCAGAGACAAAGTTCTGATAAGAAGCTGTGTAAAAGTAGACATTTTTAGCTTGTCCCTGGGCCTGAGGGTCACCTCTGGCTGGTCCATGCAAATTTGCAATCCCTGAGGTAATTTTAAGGCTTTTACTTTAAAACAAACATGAAAAAAAGGGCATTATTGTCGTGTCTGTGTTTCAGACAAAGCCATAAATCCAGCTTGGCATGCAGAGAAAGGGCAGGCTGTTGGCACAAAACACTGCCAAGTCTCCCCCAAAAGGCTCATCAGCCTCAGCTTGCTTTTGAAGGGACGTGGGCCAAGTCTTAGGTTCTGCTGCAGGAGGCTTGCACATCTCCAGTATGACTTGAAATTGCATCCAAGGCTTGATGCTGAGATGTCTGTAGCCGTACATAAGGCATATTTACCTTTTAAGTCTCTGCTGAATTTTCCTTCCAGCTGGAGAAGCCTTGTCTGAAGACTAGTCAGATGAATTTGGTCTTAGGAGTACTCATCGTTAGACTTTGCTTGAGTAAATTTGCTTAGTGAATGCATGCAACTTTACAGGCTGTATTGCTTGACAAGTAATAGGCTGTAAGCTACATTGGCTGAAAATGTTGGCATTTCTCATCAAATAATAAACTGCTAACTCTTTATTATTCAACCACCTTTGCTTAAGAACTGCTGTGCACAAAGTGGGTTCTACCTTACTCTATTACGACAGCAGGACTAGGTAGGTTTATTGCTGTCAGTGATGCAGGGTGAAAAACGTGATACTGCCCCATTTCCATTAAAAAACATGAATACACACAGAATGTGCTCTTGTGCTGAGGAAAAACTAATAACTAAATTGATATCCAAAACAGCATGAAAGAAAACTGCCAATTTTCTGGAAAAATATAGGTATAAAAAAATTGTAGTTTCTTACAGTTTATTTCTTTAAGGTCTTAATCCTGTCATTGAGATGTGTAGCTTATGTTGTACTGACATATATGGCATAAAATCTTTCTTGCTAAATTGTTTGCTTCTCATATATCACCAAGTAATGCGAGTCTTTTCCTTGGGCTCCTTCCCTCTAAAAAGTTTTTGTCAGATGCAAAATGTTATGGAAAAAAAGCCTTAATGTCAGTGTCTTGCCCACATTAAGTGGAAAGGGGGCATTAGATGATCAGAGGCTTATGTTAATGTTCTGAGTCGTTCATGCTACCCACAGGAAAGGGAATGTAAGAGATTCTGATTCGGCCCACTCGATTTTTCCAGACATGCACTGTGAGCAGTGAGGCTTCCAAGCTCCTTTACTGTGGATAAATATTGCACTGTATATTTTCAGGACAATGAAAAGATTTATTTAGCATATGGCTGACCTGGATTGTCATCACTGGCTCAATTGACCTTTATTGCCTTGGGACAGTGGTAAGATTAGGAGATGCTATAAATAGCTGTCGCACTGTGGGAGTGGTATCACAAAAATGCACTTTACACAAACAGACCGTCATTTTGCTTTGTGGGGGATGTGTGTATCTGGCTTTCAAAAGGAGATCTCTCCTTCAGATGTTTTTGTCCTCTTCTGCATCATTGCAGCTGAAACTGTGAAATTGCTTCAGCCACCACCATCAGGTGCTAAAATATGCAACACAATAATGTTATGAAGCTTTATGAAACCTATTGTCCAAGTGCAGCTGAGCTTTATATCAGTAGTGTACTGTGCTTCTGCCTAGTGGTTCACTGTTCCAGGCGGATACAGCAGGACAGCTTGCCTCTAGGGAAACAGGCCGTGTTTCCCTCATCACTCATGTGGCTCCAGGAGGGTCCCTGGTCACCATCTGTGAACTGTGGGAGGCCATATCTGTGCCTCAAGAGCTGTTAGAATGACTTTGGACCAAAAAGAATTGAAATACAAGTGGAAAGAAGCTGTAATACCTTGAGGGCTGCTGTTATGATCAAATAAGGTCTTAACTTCCTGACTACATAGCGTCCCCTTATCCTGTTGTAGTCGGACACCGAATGCACGACTTTTCCCAGCCTATAAACTAAGTAAAGGCAACAGATGTTGCTCTCTTCATACAAACTCATATTTCATTCCTACAATAAAGGCTATTTGGAATTATGTATAGATTGATTCAGCAGGTTCAGCTGGTAAATAAGGAATAGGTGTAACTAATGAGGACTCCACTGAAACTGGCAGACAGAACCATGTGGAGTCCACTGGATTTGATATTTCAGCTTAGTGCCAGATGAGTAACCGATCTTCATTAAACAGTAATTTTCAGTGATCAGATTACTTTATTCTTTTCCTAAACTGCTTTAGCTGGGGATGTCATTCAAGCACCATTTTGCCCAAGCTGAAATTAGATGCTGTACTGGCTCTTCTGATTTCTGGAGAAGGGTGGTGTGGATAATTATGTTGGGTAATTATACTGGATATGCACTCTATTTATTTGTTTGTTTTTGTTTTTGTTTTGTTTTGTTTTGTTTTAATATGCAGGAAAGCAATTTCCAGGTCAGGCCTCCAGCACTTGGCTCCTGTGCATTCTGTCAACATCGCAGTCTCCAATGGACCTGTGAAGGAACCAAGGGCAGCCTTAGAGTGGACTGTAGGTATTTTGTTTTTTGGCAGTTAATTTGAGCAGTATCTCTCACTAGTGCTGTCTCCATCTTTAAATCAACATAAGACATTGTATTGCTATGAGAATTAGTGCTGGTCATTAGGAGCATGCTTCTATTATGAAATGAAGCACAAGGGAGAGATGGAAACTTGTAGAGACTTGAGCAGCACAGGACAGCTGTTCAGTTTTTCAAGCTCAGGAGCTGTCTTCTTACATTGGATCACTGCCTTCTTGCCATCCAAAGAGGGTCTGATTTTAGCACAGCAAGGTTTTTAACCTCTGCTTGATGGGCCAGAATTTAAGGCTGAAGGCCCAGGTAGAGTTGACTGGGTCTGTAGAGTAGGTAATAGAAATATTTGCTCACAATACTTTGTAGGCAGGGCTAGATATCTCCTTGGCCCAAGCTGGTTTGTAGAAAGAGATCATGTTTCCATCTCTCCCATCTTCCTTCTGTTGTGCTTCTGGACTACTATATACGGGACCTGTTTGGAATAGAATATAATATTTCAGTTGGAAGGAACATACAGCTATTATGTAGTCTAACTGCTTGACCACTTCAGGGCTGACCAAAAGTTAAAGTACTTTGTTAAGATCATTGTCTAGATGTTGCTAAACACTGACAGGCTCAGGGCATTGACTGCCTCTCTAGGAAACCTATTCCAGTGTTTAACCACTTTGTCACTACAGAAATATTTCCTAATATAAAGTCTGAACCTCTCCTGGTACAGACCTTGAACCATTCCCATGCATCTCCCATGTGGTTATGCACTGATATGTGCTAAGAATAGTTTGAAAGCTTACACAGAATCCTCTTGAAAGACCAAAGTTTATAATGGGTAGCAAATGTCAATAAAGAAAAAATGTAAGTTTTAAATACAAATGTTTAAATACAAGGTTATATTTGGTAGAGTGAAAAGATGTTTAGATCAAGATGTGTTGGAGACGGACATGAAGTTTTCATGTTTAATCACTGGAAGGCAGCATTAAGCAGTGCATTTTGTATCCCCATCTATGTCATCCTGCTCTTCAGTATTTCTGAGGAGGATTCTCCAAGGACCCATGATGGGAGAGCTTTCCAAAGTCTAAATGACATGAACATATACTGTCACTTGTCTTTGTAGTAGAAAATGTTTCCTCACTGTTGTCTTCACAGTGATAAGTGGAATTTCCTGGCTACAGTCTCCACTGTTGCTTATTCCTTCAAGGTGATTTGCCAGTATCAGATGGTCTTGTGAATAGGACACTGATTCAGAGAGTGGGATTTCCATTCTCTACTCTGCCAACTTACCTTGTGAGTGAGCTCAAATGAATTTTTTTACCTCTTGATACCTCAGCCTCTCTTGCTGCAAAATGGAGATGAGGATTCTGATGCCTCTGAAGCCCTTTCACAATAAGAAACTGTATGCCTTTATTATTGCTGTTGCTACTATCTGTCATCCCTGAAGTTTCTTTTTTCTAACAGTCTTACAAATGCCCAGTTTCATAACATTTGCTACACCTAATGCATGTTAACTTGTAGCTGGTTTGTCTAATTTAATGTTATCTTTTCACAGCAGGGCCATAGGAAATATATTCTCTGGAGTATGTGATGTTATAGCCAGAGGGGAATGCAGAATATGCCTTATTATAAAGGAACCACCTCAAATGCCTGTCCCTGTGATATGTTTAAGCATAGCCCCTTCTCCCACCCTCCACCATTTTAGGCATCACTCCCATGTGTTAAATGATAAACTAAGTAATTCTAGCCAAGATTTGGACTGAGATTCTAGCCCAGTACCGATTGAGCCACCTCATACCGTGCCTGTGTACCACTGGGGATCTAGATATTTGTCTATATTCATGGTGCCATTTACTCCCAAGGAAAATAACCATAAGCTTTTGCACAAAGTCATCCTGTAATTTCCTTCCTAAGTACTGCCTTCTAGGTCTTGCTTTCTTTGGTGCCTACAAAAATCTTGTCAGCCACTAGGATGTTCATGTGTTGAGCTTCCTGCTGGTCAAATATATCTCATTTTGTTTGTCTGTAATGCATTTGTCTGTTGATGTCTATTTCTCGCCTTCTTCCTAAGCAGGCATTTATGGCCCACGACCACAAAACTTAAAACCCTGGTTATGTCTTTTAAAGAATCATTTGAAGACATGCAGCTTCCATTCTTGGAGTTCTGTGAAAAAAATGTGAGACTTATTTGTGCTTTGTGTTCTGTGAATGCACAGTCAGAGTTCCCTGGGTGCAAACTGGATGTTTTTCAGATGACAACTATTATAACCGTATACCATAAATTGTATGTGTAAAAGAAAAAGAATTGTATACATCCTAACAGGAATAGAAAACTATGCATTTGAGTAGAGGCTGAAAACTGCCTTTTAGCAATATATGGAAGCAGGGTCAGACCCACCCAGAAGAATTGTAAAAGGCACTACACAATTGCATATGTATGGGGTATGGAAAGCCAGACCTCATCCAGTGTTGACAGGAATATGAAGGGCATCAAGAATGGTTTCTGTAGGCATATCAACAGCAGTAGGAACACTGCTGAATTGAGCAAGGGGTGTGGTGACAAAGCACCTGGAAAACCCAATGTGCTCAATGTTTTGGTTTTTTATTTAACCTCTTTTTTTACTTCAAGAATGCCAGGTCCCTGACATCAGTGACTGAACCAAGGAAGATTTACTTTTGTAGAGGATGATTCAATTACAGAAGGCTCAGGCTCAGGCTAAACATACAGAAGTCTATGGGGCCTGGTGGGATGAACACGTAAGTGCTGAGAGAGCTGGCCGGTATAATTGCACGAGCAGTCTGTTGTCTTTGAAAGGTCATAATGATCAGAGGAGGTTCCTAAGGACTGCAAAAAGGCAAATGTTAATCCTGCCTTCAAGAACAAGGAGGAGGATCCAGGGAGCTACAGACTGATCAGCCTCACCTTCATTCCTAGGAAGGTGTTGGAGCAAATCTTTCTGGAAGCCATTTCCAAAAATATTAAGAATAAGAAAGTGATTGAGAGTAGTCAGAATGGATCTATGGAGAGGAGATAATGTCTGACAAACCTGACCGCCTTCTATACTTAAATGACTTGCTTGGTCATTTAATGAGGGGATGAGGGAAGAGCAATGGCTGTTATGTTGACTTTTACAAGGCTTTCAAAACTATCTCCCATTACACCCTTGTAGACAAACTGATGAAGTATGGGCTAGATAAATAGACAGTAAGAAGGCCTGTGCTAGTGAGGTATTTATAATTGGTGAACGTGACTTTGCAGTGCATTATGTTCTGGGTCTTTTTAGCATTAGTCAGTAGTGCTGTTCATTTACTTTCATGGAGAGTATGTGTTTATAACTGCCTAGTGATGTAGACTTCAGATAATTAACATACATTTAATATGCTAATGTGTTTTACATAGGATGAAATATTTCTCTCAGTAATGTGAATAAATGCATTTCTTTTCTATGTGAAAGGTTTGGCTTCTGTATCATCAATTCCTAAAAGCTATACTAATTTTTACACTGAGGGATATTTCCCTTCCATTAGAGTTTCTGCACGACTAAGTTTTGCAATTGGGAAGTGAGTATTCAGTTAAAGAGATCTACATTATCAGACGCTCACATGAGAAAGGAGAACCCTGTGGTATGGGTATCCTTTAGTCACATAAAAACATAGAATCATAGAATAGTTAGGGTTGGAAAGGACTTTAAGATCATCTATTTCTAACCCCCCTGCCATGGGCAGGGACACCTCACACTAAACCATGGCACCCAAGGCTCTGTCCAACCTGGTCTTAAACACCACCAGGGATGGAGCACTCACAACCTCCCTGGGCAACCCATGCCAGTGCCTCACCACCTTATTAGGAAAGAATTTCCTCCTTATATCCAATCTAAACTTCCCCTGTTTAAGTTTTAACCTGTTACCCCTTGTCCTGTCACTACAGTCCCTAATGAAGAGTCCCTCCTCAGCATCCCTATAGCCCCCCTTCAGATACTGGAAGGCTGCTATGAGGTCTCCACACAGCCTTCTCTTCTCCAGGCTGAACAGCCCCAACTTTCTCAGCCTAGCTTCATACAGGAGGTGCTCCAGTCTCCTGATCATCCTCGTGGCCCTTCTCTGGACTTGTTCCAACAGTTCCATGTCCTTTTTATGTTGAGGACACCAGAACTGCACACAATACTCCAGGTGAGGTCTCATAAGAGCAGAGTAGAGGGGCAGGATCACCTCCTTCGACCTGCTGGTCACGCTCCTTTTGATGTAGCTCAGGATACGGTTGGCTTTCTGGGCTGCGAGCGCACCCTAAAGCTGGCTCATGTTCATTTTCTCATCGACCAGCACCCCCAAGTCCTTCTCTGCAGGGCTGCTCTGAATCTCTTCTTTGCTCAACCTGTAGCTGTGCCTGTACAGGTGCTGGGAGCTTTAGTTCCACTTAAATAACTAGTGCTGAATGCAGGCTCCATGCATACTTAAAAACTGCTGAAATTTTGTGTGCAGATCACAGGAAGCCATGGGTTCAGAATCAGTAGTCCTACCCTGCTGTTGCTTCTTCATTGAGGTTTTGTGAACTAGTATTCTTTCCAGAGAGACTGAAACAGAAAAAAAAGGGTTGTCATATTTCAAAATGGTGGCCATCTCTATTTTTTTCCCCAGTATTATAGAGGATAGAGTAATACTACAGAAGATGCCCTTCTTGAAAACAGGTATATTTTTCCCCTTAACTTCAGTCTTTTTTGTAGCAAAGCTTTTGTCAGCTGAAATAATGGTTCATGAGAACATAGGGAATCATCATCTCAGTTGATAGTGGCTGGACATTGCTCCTTTGTGAAGACAAACATTGTTATTCTGCTTCAGCATACAGATGATATTTTAGATGACAGTAGTCTCAAGAGGTCAACAAAGAATACAGGAGTAGGCAACTGATGCAGAGATGTTGGAAAGCGTGGTGGTGGAAAAGAAAATAGCATAATAAGATAGAGAATGTGGTGAACCAGGCCTAAAAGTTACATGTCCAAAAGTAGTTCTGAAAGTTGGAGCCTATGTATCTGCAAGTTATTTTGAAATAATGATATAGTACTGCATCTGCACAATGGGGTTTGTTGTTTGTTTTTTTTATGTCCATGTATTACATTTGTAATAATTAAAGAAAAGGTGACTTCTACATGAAGAATATTCTGAAATTAAAATGTGCTAAATTGAGAATATAATTCAACAGAAAAACATTTAGGACATTGCAGCTGTTTGCAACATAAGCATTGCAAACTCTGGAATTTTAGATTTAAGGGTAAAACACAAGCCAAACGTGAGACACACACATTTGGGGAAAAGACATCCAAACAAGCTTGTTTCTGCTTAATAGTGACATCATGAAGAAAAGGGCTAAAGGTATTTTTTGCTTACAAATATATTTAATTAAATTTAGATTGATGAGCACTAACTTTACACTAAAATGTTTATCACCCAAATGTATATTTGTAAGAAGGTTACTCTCTCTCACTGGAGTGTTAGCAAGGGGAAAAAATTCTTAATGGCTTATTTTAGGAATCTGTCTTACAATTTTTTTTTGCAGAAGGCCAGTCCTGGCAGGAGTGTTGGAATGCTTCATTCTTCCTATTACAATTGGAGTTACAACTCCTTTGAACTAGAAAGTTGGACTAACTGATGTGTTTTTTTGAATATGTGCAGCTGCTTGTCATGGCAAATTAAATTACTCGGGTTTATCTGTATTGCTTTTGAAACCATGCAACCATGCTGACTGCAGCCTGAAGAACAGTGAGGTATAGACGTACTTAAGGGCTTTAGAAAAATGGTAATACTTACTCTGTCATTTAGCCATGATGGGGCATTTAAGAAATGTACCTGAATTGGTGAAATGTGCACAAGTTATGATCCCACACATGTAATTACATTGTTCCCATACTCCTAGCCCTTGAATCCCTATTTCTCTCTCACATCAGGGAAGGGAGGGATTGTGTGTGTTTTTTGTTTCATATGCAAGGAATGCTTGCTGTACTGAAATTATTTTTGTTTGCTATTAAGGTGGTAATGGATCAGGAGCAATCAAATGAGAGGTCTCCATGTGGGAGAGCACATTGAGTTCATGTGTCCCCTGTGAGGCAGACTGCATCTACTGGGAAAGCACTGCTGCCTCCGCTTCAGTGAGCAGGTCTTCACAGGACACCGAGTTCCCACTCTTCCAAAGGCTGGGAAGCCAGGCAAGGAAGGAGAGTTCCAAATTTTCTTTTTAACAGCAGAATACTAGGCTATGGTCATTGCTGTTTTATCCATGATGATGGACTGTCCCTTCACTATGTAGCAAGTCAAAGCAAAATGTGTCAGACTAAAAGCATGATCTGACAGGTCAGTTAAACTGCTCTAACACCAAATTGGTACTAAAACCATCAGGTCCCACTGAACCAACCTTTAACCCACCACTCCTTCTGTCAGATCCAGCAGTTATGTTGTCCCAGGGTGAGTCATTTTGTCTCACTGATTTAGTAGATAAAATTTATCTATTTTTTACAATTAGTTATACTGGTTCATGTGTAGTTTCACAGCCACTAGCTCCAGCATGAGGAAAATAGCAAAACCATGAGACTGGAGTTTAAGGGGTAAAGGACAGAAAGAGGACGACTGCCACTTTAGTAGTTATTTACTCCTAAAGCCAAACAAAGATGTCAAGTGCAAAATAAACCAAGCTGGCAAAGTACTTATGAAAAGGTTGCTGAACACTGAATTCAAAACTGTTGTGGGAAAAAAAAACTGTATCAAAATATAGAAGTGATGACGTAGCCTTTGTTGTGCTTTAATTTTGTGTTAAATCAGAGATCGTGCCAGACATGATCCCAGAGACCTTTTGTCAGCTTATGTGTTGGTAGATGAAGTACCCCTTTGTCCTGCACATCGTGAAATACTGCCTGTAAATTTTGGAGTAGAAAATGCTGATTTTCTGAAGTCAAAATTCTTTATAGAAACGTATTGATTTTTGTCAAAATTTACTATTAGAATTGAAAGGAAAATCAGGTTTAGAAAAGGTCAAAGTATTTTCCTTTGACTATATCATCTTGATTCTCCTAAACAGCAACAGAATGTCTCATCATATAAATGACAGTGCCCTGTAAAATTCAAAACAGTGAGGTTCAAATAATTCCCTTTGATCTTATTGAGACAAAGTAATCAACAGGCAGAGCTCTTCTGCAAGAGGACATTTCATCTTGGGAAGTCTCAGGTCTTTGCTCTAATTCAGAGTGAAAGATTTTTTTCCAATGTCTGTTTGATGGAATTGAAATTGTGAATTTTGATACACAGCATTGTGGAATTGTTCGTGGCAGTAGGTATCTGGAGGTGTGCCACTTACAGCATATCAGGTTATTTACATTTTTATTATCTAGTCTTGTCAGAACTCTATCATAACATGAGCTACAAAGGTCATCCTTGTAGGCTACTTGCTGATTTTATTTACCCTGGGATCAGTCAAAACTAGGTTATGGAAATAGGCCACTTTATCTTTAGAAATCCTGGATGGCAAGTTATGTGGACATGGTCTGAATGAAGGGATGTTTAATCTTTTTTCTTTTTAATATAATTTTGATTCCTCATTAAAAACTATGTCCCAAGAGCTGTGTGCTTTCTTACTTGGCTTTAACAGCTGATCCTTCCCAAACATCTCTTCTAATCTGTGAAATTTAACTCCAGGTTATAATGTTGAGTTTGCACTGTTTCATCAACAAAGAATGTGTTCAGGTCAAGCACTTTTTGAGCTCATACCCTCCTGCTTTGGTCCTCTTGTCTGGCTCCTCACAAACTAGACAGGAAGTTCGTATGTTGGGCAATACTGTGGACATAGTGATCTTATTAGTATGCTATAAAACTGGTGCAGTTCTTGGGAAAGAAAATTAATATAAATATAAACTTGAAGGGAAAGAACTTACAGTCTGAATAATTTACTGTCTGAGTAAGTCTCAAAGAATTTCTTAAGCTAGTTCAAGTCCTCAAAAATTATTTTGCATAATAAAAATCCTCACCTAAACTATTGTGCACTGAAAACTGTGCAGTTCAGGAAAGTCTCTGTCCCAAGGGCTCTATAGTTCAGGTGAACAGGCAGACAGAAGGATGAGAAGAAATGGCGGTATAGCACAGTGCCACTAAATGAAGAGTAACTAGGGTGCAATGGCGGTAGACTGGAATCCAAGTCTCACTTTCATCCATCCCCTTGTGCTGACGGATATCACCGAGTCTGACATCAATGGGAACACCCCTGATGAAGTTAGACCTGTGGACAGGTAGACCTTGTAGCAGAAAACCCTCAGTGTTGTTCTTGTTGTCTTGATTTATTTGAAGACAACTCCATAGTTGCAGTGGGCACCACATGAAGACTTGCACACGTTTTGGCTATTGTGGATGCACTTGTACTCCAGAAGGCAAAGGATTTTGCTACTTCTGCTTCTCTGCATTACCTAAGAAATCTGCACAGCAAGAGAAGCTTTCTCATTTCAGCACTTTGAAGCTGTCAGTGGTATTTAAAATAAATTATTTTAACCAAGATGGCTATTTCAGAGCATCCTGCTGTCGGACGCCATCTGTTTGGTAAGCGTCATCATTTGTGACTTCTGCAGTGTGGGAACCAAATGTCAGAGACTGTCAAAGTGTTTTCCATCGTGCTCTAATTCTGGCTGAACAGAAATTGTGTTTATTCACTTTGCTCAGGTAGTGTACAGTAGGCTTCTTAGGCTTTTTAGTCAAACCAGGATTATAGTCAAGTAAAAACTTTAGGCTTTATACAACCAAATTTCCTCAGAGCTAGATTTTTTAAAGAACTGAGGTACAGTTTTGGTCAAATGAGGCTGTCAATGAAAAATCAGATGTTACCATGTCAATCACTACTAGCTGTGAGTTTCCTAGGTAGATTTTTTTTTTTTTGAGAGTGCTCTCTGCGTAAGTATCATTCTTTGAGGTATAAAATTGAAGTCTGGTCTCTCCTGGCCACTTAACTTTTTGTTGATGTTTCCATAAACATACAGTGTTGATCCAGCCATTCTAAAGAAAGCATTTTTCCTTGTATAAACTATCCCATTATCCTAAAGTTATAGTTAGTATATTATTTTGCACTTCTGGGCCTGGTTCTCAAATATTTGGGCTTCTCCAATTCAAAGTTCAGTACTTGTGGTTTTTATTCACCTCTCTTGATTTTCTGTTTATTTACAATCCTGTGTATATGTCATGCTAGAGTCTCAGTTAAACTATGCAGCATGTGGGAAGAACATGAGCGCAAAGTTTCACTGAACTGTACATAAAAAAACTGTGTTTCTGATTGGTGACACATTATTCATTGTATCATCAACATCTTCTACGCAGTGTTGGTCTCCCAGGGTGATACTGTTATGGCTTTTGGCTTTGCGTTGCAGAAAAACAAAACAACACGTGAATTTGTGGTGAAAATCAGAAATTTTTCTTTTTTTTTTTTTTTCCTCTGTACTCACGTAGCTGAGTTTCACAAACCAGAATAACAATCATCTTTCCTCAGGAAAATGCTGTGAATGGAGAGCATCTGTGGCTGGAGACAAATGTTTCTGGGGACCTCTGCTACCTGGGGGAGGAAAGCTGCCAAGTCAAATTCTCAGTGAGTTATTTCCACTTTTTCTTCTTTCTTTTTGAGGTAACAAGCCTTGCTTCAGACTGATACAGCACTCAGACACTTGGGAGCTTGAATTGTTTGCTGTTGTTGATGCCTGTGCTCCAGAAAGAATGTGAAAGGAGCAAAAAGCTTCTAGTTGAAGACATTGTTGCTTGGGGAAAAAGCCCTAAGGATTTTTGTGTGACCCAGATTATATACACAATGAGAATGGCTTTAATGAGTATCTTTATTGATATGGTAAGGGGGAGAAAGGTTAGAATATTGAGATATTTCAGAAATGTTCAAAGTAACCTATTTTATTTATATGCATGAATGTCTCTGAGAATAGGATCTGATCAAATTTTTGTGACTTTAATCACTGCAAGGACTTGAACTGAATTTTCCAAACTCTTGAATGCACTCATTAGTGCGCTCATATTCCAGTGTTTGCCTTCTCCTATTCAAGAATATTTGAAGTTTGCCTTTTCATATTGAAGGTTTTGATCTCTAACTCATGTGTATCTCTTCTTTGAGTGGGGAGTTACTTTTATACTTCCAGTCTGCTTCAGCAACTCTTCACCTAGTATTTTAGTTAAACTGCTTCAGCAGAAAAGAAGAAAAAGACCAAACCCATCTTATGCCATATCCCTCTTAACTTGGTATTTAGGAAATATGGTGAGACAGTAGGAATCCTGTGTTCAAGCCCTTGCTTTGAATCAGCGCTTGAGGGAGCATCTGGCCTTAGACTGCAAAGTATAAGGGGAGTCCCTCTTCTCTGAGGTGTTTCTGGATACTGCCTGTGGCTCTTCACGATACCATTTTTTTTGCTTTTGTTCAAAAAACAAAACAAACCCCAAGCCCAAACCTCAGAACATTTGATCCAAATCAGAGTATTTTGATTCACTAACCACCTCCAGCTTTTGGGACTCTTTGATCCAAAACACTAGTGCTTTCCATAGCTCAAATTTAATATCCACCTCCCCAGAACTTCTCAAGCAAATTAGTTACTTTATGAGATATAATACTAAGATTAAGCCTGGGAAGTCTATGCCTGCTTTCAAAGAATACTGAAGCAAAGTCCCAACAGTAACAGCCTGCTGATTGTGTGGTGATGTTCAAGGGAAGTGGTGGATTCCCCAACACTGGATACTTTTAAGATTCATCTGGAAAGGGTGTTGGGCTGTCTTATCCAGGCTGTGTTTTTTCCAAGAAAGGTTGCTTGAGGTTCCTTCCAAGCTGGTATTCTATGAAGTGTCATTCTGTGCTTATACTGGTCTGAAGGCACTAGGCTTTAGCAGAGCTAGAGACAGGATCTGCTTGGCTAAGTGGATCTTTGGTCTGACCCAGTATGACTGTTCTTACGGTCTTAATAGAAGTTTGCCTTTCTAAGACTAAGTAAATAATTCCCTGTGAATTAGCTCCTTGAAAGGAGCATGGAAATTTAGTAATATGTGCATATGATTTTCAAGGTTGCGTCTTAGTTTTAAACATGTATCTCTCTAGGAGCTGGAAGGACTGTTTGCAGTAGCTGGTGAATTAGATCCATTGATTTACACTTTTATCTGGGAATGTTAGGAGACATCTTACGTGGTGACAAGCTTTTCCAGCCAATAGGCCTAGAGATGTTGAGTCATGTTTAGGAAGCATCAGAACTTAACTTTGCTCAGTTCTTAATTGCCTGGACTTTGCTTGACCTGACTGAGAATCTTTTCACTTTAAGGTACTAGTATATTGGTTCCATTTGGGGGAAGCAAAATCTGAGTTTATAGTCCCAGGGTATGGGGCTTTCATTACCTTAAGAACTAGAGATGGAAAGGAAAATCCAGTTAATTTCAATAGTGATTAGTTTAACCTGATCTGGCAAGAGGCTAATGCTTTTCCATTTGAATCTTTTGAAGACACTGTGTTTTTCTATGCCAGCACTTGTCTTCCTTTGGCTTAGCTCTTTTACATGGAGATTATTTAAGATCAAATGTTTTCAATGGAGAAGTGGTGACAAATAATTAAGCTGTAACTGCACAGACTTTGCATATATTGTTAGCCTATAAAGAACATTAACTCATAATCTCTGGAATATGAAGATGACATTTTATGATAAATTAAAGTAGTTAAAAGTAATGGGAAAGATAGCCTCTCACTATATATGGTTGTAACTACTTACAATGCCACCAATATTCAAGAATCATGAGAACAACTTAAAAAGCAAGATATAAAAGCTGCTCATAAGGCACTATCTTTGTTTGCTTTTTGCAGTTTTTCATCTTAGGGATGGATTACTTTATATTGTTTCACTCTTCCTGGGAAACACAGAGACTAAAAGCATACTTAAAGCTAGCACATCACAAAACACATGAAAGCTTAGTCTTATATGATACCATCATTCTTCAGGTGAAACATTAGAACAACACTCCACATACTGTAAGCACGTACAAATAGGGTGTAACTAGATAATTATTACACTTATGAGACTCGGTAAAAATATAATAATTTATAATAATTTATCTATAATGTGAGACAAAGCTGCACTTCCTGTTTCTTCTAGAGTTTATTTACAGTATATTGAAAATTCTAAAGAAATAGTTTATAAGAGATTTAAATGAATATGAATAAATCAAATGTAAAAATCTGAAACAAATCAGTCTCTACTTATTATGTGTTTAATAAACTTTCTGTTCCTCAAGCACAAGTTTATAAGTCAAACTTCTATGGAAATTAATTTCATCTGGCTTATTAAATTGAGTATATGCAAGAAATAATAGTAAATATATTTCCTCTCTCTCCTGGAGGCAGTCTCTTGCCTTTGATATGCTTTGGTGAGGGGATTCAATTGGAATTACCTTAAAAGTCCTACTGAAATTAATAAAACTAACGAGCATAATTAAGTTGAGAATTTTGTGCCTGCTGTAATATTTCACAATCATTAAACAACCTTCTGTGAGAAGGTTATCATCCTCTGCTAAATCACCTGAGTACCCAAATATTTTTTTACAATATTTGTAAATATTGTAAAAATTTGATAGGTCAGGCCTATCAAATTAAATATTATATGGTAAGCATGAAATGACAGACTGTTCTGAACTGATCCGAGTTCTCTGATTTGCATGTGTGGTGTTTCTCCTCTTTTTGCTGTCTCTGCTCATCATCTTCACAGGCTGCTCCCTTTTGGAGTGGTGATCTGCACTGTTAACAACCTCATCCGCTACTTAAAGGGAGCCTTTTACTTCTAGTTCACAAGCTGGAGTACTGTGGCTCTGTCTTTTTCACGAAGTCCAACTCTAAACTGGAAGAGCTGCAGACGGTTCTTCAGTATACAGAACAGTTGAGAGCACCAAGAGAGGAACAAAATATATGTTGCACAAGGAACGAAACATCTCTTTCTTTACAGCTTTTTTTTCTTTTTTCTCCTGGGAATAGCGCACCTCTATGCACACACGTCTCCCTCCTTTTCCTCTTGCAGAAATCTGCTCTGCGGAGGAAGTGTGCTGCCTGCAAGATTGTGGTCCACAACGCGTGCATGGAGCAGTTAGAGAAGGTAAGAGGTTGCCATCTGCTGGAGCCTGAAGTGTACAACACTTACTAAAGTCACAGGCTTCAATGTGGAAGACACCATATGCCAAGTTGGTTTTCCTAGCAGTTTTACCAATATATTTGTTGACTTTAAATTACAGCTTATGTTTTAAAGTATATTTCTTTAAACCCTGTGAACCATTAAAAAAAAAAAGGTAGAAAAACCACCCAAAACCCAAGCCAAAACCAAAGCAAGCGCCAAACAACAGCAACCCCCCCTCCACGATGGAATGCTTCCACATTTTTTGTTTAAAAAATAATTTCCCTCTACTTCTAGATTGAAAATTGAAGCTAGAAAATGCAGAATCTTGTCATGTACAAAATAGGACTTTCAAAATTCCTCAATTAACCCAGCATAACTCATCTTATGACAGCTATATTTATCACAAGCAAGGCAGCACAAGATGCTACTATGAACATTTTTCACAGTATTTACTAGACTATAGTATTTTCTGCTCAAAACTTTGCCCTTAGTACCATTATTTTTTTGTGAGCATCTGTCATGCTTCTCAGTTCCTTCAAGGAGCCCTTGTCATCCCCAAGCACCTGTAGAATATCTGTCATTGACTTTAGTTTTCCCCACAGCGACTTGTCTTCATCCAGTTTAACTGGTAATGTGTTACAGAAATCTCCCCCCACCCTTTTCTTTTTTGGTGGGGTATGTGTAAAGAAATATGAATGGGAATTTTCCCACTGATTTCATTAGAGCTCCTTTTCCACTCCTGTATGTTTTTCAATGTCGTCCTTCATAAAATAAGTTGATGCATAACAAATTTATAGCAGCAACCCTTTGGAAAAAGTTTTTTCCTTTTCAAGTATTTGGACTTGTGTTGACAAATGTCATAGTGATTGCCGTAATGCCAAGTTGGAGAGGTACCCTTTCCACCCCCAATGCTTTTACCCACAGTGAAATTAGCATTAGCACACACTTTCAGCACAAAGTGCTACCAGTGAATTTTTCATGACTTCCTTCACCATCAGCAGTGCTCACTGACTCTCCCTAGCCCAGCGAGCTGGTGGCATTGCCAGCCAGAGAAAATGAGCACTTAGATAAAACCCCATTCTGTTGAGCTTGTTTATTCCATTCTGAAGACCATGAAATTTACCTCTTAGCAGAAGATTTTATAAAGTCTGTATCCTTCTTAAAGCCTGTGGAGTTTAAAACTGGTTCATAAGCCTTCTGCTTGGCCCTCTCTGCAAAGGTGTATGTTTGTAAGTAAAATAAACATAACCTGTGGGTCTGGTTTTTGTGAGGCTGCCGCAACTTGATGACAAAAAACCTAATAGCAGTCCCAGGAGAAAGATTAATATTGCTATGTCTTTAGTTTCTTTGTAAGTAATGAGTATTTTGTCTTTTTTTTTCTCCTTTGAGCTATTATTTTGAAGGTCATTATTAAACTTATTTATATGGGAAGGGTTGTATTTAAATTTAAGGGAACTTGATCCTTCTATTTTCATAACAAAAGAATAGCTGTGCAGTATCGTTAAGTATTGTATTCTTTGAAAGATAGTCATCTTAAGCTTGAATCTATTTAATTTAGTGTATCCTTAACTCACATATCCTTTGGTCCTTTCCCATGCCTCTCTCCAATGTATTTTTTTTTTTCTCTATACACTGGGATTTGCAAAGAGGTCTTACACAGGTTACATTTCCAGGTCCTATTAACTTTTGAGACTGCAAGTCCTCTTTGGTTGCAAATGACTCTCATCAGAACACCCCCCCCCCCAACAACAAAAGACCCCCACCAAAATCCCTAACCACCCCTCCCCCGCAAAGAAACCAAACCCCCAAAACAACAAAAAGGCCAAAACAGATGAAGTGTTTCCTTCTAAGCAAGGGGGAGACAGTTTAAATAGTTGAGCTGAGCAGGCAGCAATAGCATTAGTGAAGATGAGGGTTGTGTAGAGGTCTAGCAAGGAGAATTATTATGGCATATATTTGCTGACATCTAGATTAGTTACTTTGATCAGCTCTTGAAGTTAATATTTAGTAGATAATAAGTATTTCAGAAATTTGGCCTAGATCAACATATTAGAATAATTCTCTCTTAGCTTGTTTTCAGTTCTAACAGCTTTATTTTAATGCCAGATTAATTTTCGCTGCAAACCAACCTTCCGAGAAGGAGGCTCCAGATCTCCAAGAGAAGTAAGTAATGGACAAATGAAGATTGCTTTTCATTTGATTTATGTGCTGATCCATCTGGTGTGGACCTGCAGCAGTGCTTTTAGATTGAGAAGAATCTCAGACAGATTATTGGTTCCCAGTGGGACATGTTCTCCTCCCCAGAATAAATGTAAAATGAATTCTAGCTGAAGCACTCCATTACTTACACTGACAGAAACAATTTTATCTTTCCGTTGTCTCTTTTTCCATTCATCCAGCTATTCTGTCTTTTTTTTGGTTGCATTTCTATATGTTTTCTTCCTTATCATTCCTTTTTTTTTTTTCTCTGTTTCCCTCTCCTTTCACTTACCTATCCCTGCTTTTTTTCTTTTCCCTAGAAGTATCTCTAGCACCCTAAGACATTTTTAGTAAAAAAAAAAGAAAAAGTAATCAAACATTCAAAACCCTTGTGATTTGCCTCCAGTTACTGTATGAATTCAGCTCCTTTGAAGGTGTTGGATATTTATTGTTATTATTATATTTATATATTTGCCTTACATAGTTAGAAGCCAGTGTTTCAAAAACATCTCTTAAATTTTATAGTTGATTTGGTGGCCAGCTGGCTGTTAGCAGAGGTAGCTAAATTCCCTTCCACATCAATGACTTAATGTTGGCTGGTATAACAGCATGGCGCAAGCATAACCCTTCTAACTCCCTTGCCTCCACAGCAGCGGGGACAGCAGTGCTGCTCACCCTCCTGTCTCTCGCGCACTTCTTGCTGCCATTCTGGGTGTAAGTAGTCCAAACATGGAGAAAAGACTGCTTCAATGACTGCTTCTTCTTCCCCTCCTTCCCTTCTCCTGCATTGACTTGTGATTTTTTTTGTGTTACAAGGTTGTATTGCCAAGCAGAAGTGTGGGGTCCTGTGTTGTGGCTGAACATGGCAGTGGCTGGTCACTTCTGCTCTCTGCATTTAGGTGACGATTATCTTCACATCATATGATGAACTTCCTTCTTTTAGTAGAAGAGCACCAAGAGAGTAATCCTGGCTACACTTCAATACGGATAAAGAACACCATCTCATCCTTGTTCCTCCTCCAGTTTTGGCAGTGTCTGGGTTTCCCATTGGGGCTGCTGAATTTTGCTCCAGAGATGATTGCATTGATTGAAGGGAGCTTTGCTTTTGTTTCTGTAAACTAATTTCACACAGATGGTAGCACTAAGTTCAAGCTGCCATTGATTCCTATAACACATCTTTTTGTCCTTCTTTTGTAGAACTTTGTCCGCCATCACTGGGTGCACAGGCGGAGGCAGGAGGGGAAATGTAAGCAGTGTGGAAAGGTAAGATTTCCAGTGAAACACAACACTGGGCACTTATGAATTCAGGGTGGCCAGTAGGTCCTTCTAGTAACTGAAATCCTTCTATTCCAAACACCTGGCCTCTTTTAAGGGCTGATGACAAGCCTGATATGTTGTGTGGGAACAGCCCCGATTCCCATGTGAGAGAAGAAAGGGCAGCTGCATCTGCAGGAATGAGCACATCTTGTGTTCCTGGGACATGTTGCTTCACTGGCTGCTGAAAATGAGGAGGAGGAAGGCTGTGGCTCCTTGAGCTTCTTTCTTCATTAAGCTAAGCCTGTGCCGATATGGTGTTCTTGTAGTGCTTTCTTCTGTGCCAAAATTGTGATGTCTTATTTTTTTCAGGCTTTTGGAAAAAGAAAGGATGTTGCTTTCTTTCTGCCCTGGCAGACTCTAAGATTTGTGAGACTGTTCCACATTTCCTCTGCTGCATACATTGTAAAGGTTTATTTCTAAAAAGCTATAAAAAGGGGTAAGAAATACCTTACCTACTGGAGACCTTTCTTCTGAAATATTATGAATCCCTGAGATCTCTTGAGAGATAATTAAAAAAACCAACACAGGGCTTTAATATCCTTTCTCTAGGACTGTATTATACTTTTTCCTCCCTCTGAACACCAACTAATTAGACTGTGTCTCATCTCCATCGCACAGTACTTAAGTCAGAGGAAAATCAGATTTGTATCTGGATACTGATGTAGATCACCAGCTACCAGCTGCAACAAGGCATGCATTAAAAATATGATGTCCTTTTGTGGCCATTAGCATAGGAAAGGTGCAGCAAGGCTCTTGGCGTATAGCATTCTTGTGGTGTGACTTTGAAATGATATTGCCTTCCTCCTCTGCCATTTCGGCCTGGATCTGCCCTAGAGGCATTAGTTGATTTTGCAATAGGAGTACTTACTAGCTATCATATCAAAACCTGTGCTGGATACATTCACGTGGGCAACATGACTAGTATGTCCTATAATTCCTATCAGCCTTGACTCATACGAAGAAGTTCACAGTTTCCCCCTTAAATAAGAAATATTCAGTTAAGACTAACATGGGTGTGCTTTAGTAGAGTTGTTCTTTGTCAAGAAACAGAAAGGATTAAGGAAAACAACATCAAGAAAAAATATCTCATTATATTTATTGGTTAAGCAGTCTTCTATTACAGCAAAATACTTGCTTGTCTTGTGCTCTGCTGTTACATTTTGTACACATCTGAGTGAGAACCATCTTTTATATTCTCTTGTCACGCAAGACAAAGGGAAAAAAACTCATTTTTATGGAATGGCAGTAAATTTAAAGCAGTAAAAGAAAGCATTATCCATGGAATACTTAGTGATTTTGGTAGGTCTCATTGTGTAATATTAGTCCTATCCCATAGCTGGAACTGGATATTAAGTATTTTAATGATCATTAATAATAATTTGAGTAAAGAGAGTATTTAGAATATAGCTATCTCATGTTTCAAATCATAAACATTAATTAAGGAATCAATGCTTCCCAACATCCTTGCATGGCTTTATTTGAGTTATAATAATACCTGGCTCTCTTACAGTAACGTTACATTGAAATATCTTTGAGAGCATTAAAAAGGGAATAAATATCATTGGGAAATATGTGCCAAAAAAAATATTAGGAGCCCTAACACTGATGTGAAAATACTCTTTAAAGATACATACATTTGAGAATATAAGCAAACCACCTTGGAGCTAGTAATCCCTATGTGCTCTGTTTGTGTGCATGGGTGTCTGTCTATATTAATGTGGACTTTGATCCTGGCTATTTAAGCAAATGTAATTGTCAATGCAAGACAGAGATTCAGATTCCTCAAAATATGTTTCCTCTGGTGTGCACCGCTGAATATTTATACAGGAGCAGCTCAAAGCACGGGATTTCATGTGTTGTTCAGGAATTGGGTGCCAGTGAATCAGGGCTAATCAGGTACTGTTAGGTTGCTTTTCTCACAAAGTTGAAAAGAATTTTCTATCCTAAAATTTCTAACTTTGTGCAGAAGGCCTCCTTGCATGACCCAGGAGCAAAACAGCTGAATTTTTGTCTTCCTTCTCACGGAGAGAAGGCAGGAAAGATACTTTTTGGTGGAATATGGGGGGGTCTGCATCAAATTTCACTGTGATCTGCAGTGCATCACTTTATTTAATTAGTTCCTTTATTTGTAAAGCTAGCTTTCAAATGATTGCTATCTTACCTCAAACATGTATCCTTAGGAAGAATTAGCTTACATTTGTAAAGCAATTTGAGGAAGAAAAGTGGTGTTTTATTGCTACTTGTCATTAATATGTTTTTCTCTAATGACTCTCTAAAAGCCAAATGGCTAACTGAATAAATGAAAAACGGTCCATCCAGAACCAGGCAAGCTGCTCAGTCCATATGTTTAAAAGACACAACTGATGGGCCATGGAATTAATGTACTGAATTTAAGGTTTTTATTAGTGGAGGTTTTGGGAGAGAACAATTTCTCCCTTGGTTGTTACAAGGCAGAACAAATCAAAACATTTCATTCCCATGAGGAGCTGAAATAATTTTTTCTTAATATACTTTGGGACAAAGAGTGAGATTTGTGAGAAATGTTAAGAAGCACTAGGATAAATGAATGAGAATAGACCATTTTGTCCACTGTCAGACCTCCGTTCCAGCATTCATATCATACTTACTGTTGCTCTGTTCTTGTGTCCACACTTAATGGGAGACTAGATCTGCCCGGCCAGAAGCAGCTGGACATTTGGTCTTTGTGGAGCCATTTGACCATGCCCTATTACTAAACCTGAATATGCCTAATCAACATCGTCGTGAAGAATCTGTTCTTTAAATTTCTCTGGATGTAAAACCTGAGGCATTAGGGGAAGGATTTAAAAAAATAGAAAAAGTCTAGGCAGAGATGACACAAGCCTCGTCAGGAACAGGCCTTAGTTGCTGGTGTGGTCCCTCTGCAAGCTGTAGTATAGAGAGTCTTGATAAAGGCTAATGAATAACATATACAGACAACTGCAAATCTGAAATCTAAGCAGTGAAGGTGACTGACAAAATGTTCCATGAAGCTCTGGACTTTCTGCCTCTTGCTAAAATTATTTTCTTTTCAATTCTTTCTCTGGCTAAAACAAGCTTTAACTGAACACAAATTTTTAGGCTGTAACTTACCATTTCTTGTCTGTGTTATATCATAGAATCATAGAATAGTTTGGGTTGGAAAGGACCTTAAGATCATCTAGTTCCAACCCCCCTGCCATGGGCAGGGACACCTCACACTAAACCATGCCACCCAAGGCTTCATCCAGCCTGGCCTTGAACACCGCCAGGGATGGATGCAAGAAGGCTGTTCATGACCCAGTGGTCTTTTCCAGCTTTAGAATTTAGAGCGAAGTGATATGTCTGCTGAAATTGCATTTGCATTCTACAAAATGAAGCTCTTCTGTAGGGGAATAAAATCTCACATCTGCTGGTAATGATGGACTTTCTTCTTTTTAAAACTATAAAGAAATATTTTATCTGTTTGATCAGAATTGGACCATCTTGTTTTTTTTGGAACTTACTAAAAAGATTTTGGTCTGAGTCAGCTCAATAAAACAATAAATTTAATTTCCCAATCAGAGTGTTTCCACACAGACTTTGTAGTTGATTCCACCCTGTAGTTAAAAAAAACGCCAAAAAAATCAAACCCCCAAACCCACCAACAAAACCAAATTCTTGTTTCTATTTAGAGCAAAGTCTGCAGTGAGAGAATGTTTTGTTCAACAGAAAATCTGCATCTATCAGGTCTGCATAAATCCATTACAATGGGCATTCCTTCTCTATTTCTTCTTCCGTTGTTTTTAACTGTAAAATCTAAGAAGCAGCATGAAATTTTGGAGGAGTGTTTTTAAAAGTGTATGTGAAAATGCACCAGTTGAAGAGCCTTCTCTATGAATCCTGTCATTGTTTATCCCCCAGAAATCTGTTTGGTGGTTAAGAGCTTCAAGGATGAACCCATGTATCTGACTGATGAATGGATTTAGCCTGGCACAGTCACCTGTCAAGGGTTAAAGGTGTAAATTTTATTGTAGTCAGGAGGAATTTAATCCCTTTTTTTCCCGCTTATTCTAGGGCTTTCAGCAGAAATTCTCCTTCCATAGTAAAGAGATTGTGGCCATCAGTTGTTCCTGGTGCAAGCTGGCGGTAAGTGAACAGTACTCTGGGAGACTGATAGCAGCTTCACTGAGCAGCCACACTGCAAGTAATTTTGGTTTTCATGGGGCTCGGGGTTCCCTCTCTCTGTATCACCCCCAGTTTTGCTGTTTCTGTTTCTTTCCCTGGAAGACACCATAGCATCACCTGGCTGACACAGGTTCCCTAGAAGAGTCTTTCTGCACAACATAGTTGCTGGTTACCTCACATCAGTGCTCTGCCACTGTTAGCTCATGCAGCTGCATTAGACTAGCTTGTGATCTTCAATCTTTGATCTGTGTTTAAGTAGGAGTGATTTTTTTGTAAGAAGGTATGGGAAGATGCCTTTAAGGAAGATGATCTTTAATTATATGTTCCTAAAGCTCCACAGTGTGAAGGGCTTGAAGGTGGTAGAATTGGGAATGTTGCTCCAGTTTTTGTACTACCACCCTCTTCTTTCCTCTTTGTCTTTCCTGGCCTTCTTATCCACTCTACTCTTTTCTCCTCTTCCAGTTTCATAACAAAGTCACCTGTTTCATGCTACATCACATTGAGGAGCCATGTTCCCTGGGGGCTCACGCTGCTGTCATTGTGCCTCCCACCTGGATCATTAAGGTGAAGAAACCTCAGGTAACTGCATGCTGATGTCTGTTTCTGAAGCTGTATGGCTGTGCAGGGCCAACCTGGCTTCGCTGCTCAGTATTCCCTCACTAAGGCATGCTTGTTCAACCCTGAAACCCAGCATACATCCATGGTGATTATGAACCTGTATCCTCCTGCCCCTCCATTCAGCCCTTCAGTAGATTTCCCTGTTTGGGATGATTAGCAACAAACATGACTTTTGTTCTGAGCAAATCCAGCTCAGATTTGTTTCTGTAACTGAGTTCAGTGAGCATATTGCAAGAAAATCCCGTGTGTTGTAGGCAGTCCAGCATGTTTCATTAAATAGAGCTGAGCAAATACAGGGAGAAACTGTTCACAAACATTGACTTGAACTGCAGTAAGAATTGGCTGTGGCTGAACTCGCATCACTCTGAATTTGCCATCAATGGACATTTAAACAATCATCTCTTATTTACATCAGTGCTTGCTGAAAGTCAACAGTAAGCCCATGTGCTCGTTTAATTGCAGGTAATGAACATTAGACTTCAAAGCTTTTGCAATGGATATAATTGAGAATATAATTCAGTGGTGAGCACAATAGGGAAAAAAGGAATCCAAAAGAGAGCTGGCCAAAAATTAAAAGGGGATTCACATCATGTGAGAAGTATTATTTTTTTAATCCCCGTTTAAAAGTCTGTTTTCACTACAGTCTCAACTAAAAAACAAGCAGTGAACTTAACAGGGAGTCAGAAATGCTGGTAAAAGTTTTATTTCAAAAGCACTGAAACAAGCTTTTTTATTTCTGAAATGAAGTGTCTGGGATACTGAAGTTTCCCACCCATGCTTTCTTGTAATTTTCCTCCATTGACAGGAATGCTGGTTTTATAGAGTAATGTTGTGGGGTTCTTAATGTCAGTGCATCCATCCTTGGGAAATGACCCAGGGCTTTCTGGCTGTGTGTCCTGCTTGTCAACAAGAAACTGAGAAGTTCAGGCTGTAGGCAAGGCATTATGACAAAATTAATCCAATGAAACTGGAAAAAGGTCTTAAGTTGTGACACTGCTCAGTTTTTATTTTCAGTTTAGGGATATGGCTGTCAGATTTGTGCATGAGTAGCATTTCTAACAAGCTGGATATTAAAGATGAGGGGGGGAGAAGAGAAAGGAAGTGGAAGCATATATACAGTATAATCAAAAAGTAGACCACTATTACTTCTTTAGAGCCAGAGAGAGCAGGCAAGATTCCTAGAAACCTCCATGCCAAGAAAAAGGTTTCTTTAGCACTTGTATTTATTCCCCACGCTCTTCTTTCTTTGTTAGTTTTACTCCAGCCTCCTCCAGAGGCATCTTTTTTCCTCTGTTGTTGAAGAATCTGTATGAGTTCTTGGCAGGGACTTAATCTCCTTGGCTAATTTTCAGCACCTGTGTGGTATCTGGTAGCTGTAGCCATATCTGACCTTACTAATAGTAGCCTTTCTTTGATCTTTTAAATTTTACTTCTATTTAATTTTTACCAAAAATTAAAAAACAAACAAAAAAAACTTTGACACTTGTAATTTTCTTTTGATTTGGCATTTGGCCAAAGCAGGGTATCTTCCTTATACTATTTACAGAGACTTTTCTTTCTTGTCTGTTTTTTTTTTCACAGAAGTTCAAATAAGAAAATAAATATGATCTAATTAGTTATGATTCATGGGAAAAATGCTTTTAAATAAAGTTTTAAAATGTTACACTAAAATAATATATCTATTAGAATTGTGTGCCTGAGTCATAAGGAGAGAAGGAAGTACTTTAGTCCCTCTTCATCACATCTCAAGTCCTAGAAATTCACAGTTAGTAGCATGCAAAAATCTTACCTTGAGTAATTGAAGCATTAGATGGATCAAAATGGTATTTAGCACAGACAATGGGCATACTGCCATGAAACTTCTTAACAGTACCCATTGCAATATTAGTTCTGGGGTATGCAGTCTTATTGCTGTCGAAAATACTGATGCATCTTTCAAACGTGTTTTCAGATTTTTGGCAGAAGTCTTGTTTACTTATTTATTAATTTTTTAAGAAATATTTTCTCCTCTCCTGCTATTTCTGGCCAGCTCTCCTTCTGTGTATTATGACCCTCTTCACCCTGTATGAATATTTGTTAGACGCTATGAAATATTCACTGCATTCAATTCACAAAATACAAACACAGTATTCGCAAATTTTTGTAAATTCAATTAGTAAATAAATGTTTAAGCAGCAAACTGTTTTTCATATGTTCCACAATTGGAATAAATTTGGCTAGAAGCATATCATTATAAAATATTTCCTCAGCTCTAATTAACTACTTACATTGGTCACAGGCAACTCCTGGACTGAATTCCCTACTCATATGAAATTGATTTTAGTGATGCCTTCATCCTGTGTGTTGGTTGTTTCTTTCAAGCAAATAAGATGGCTTTTTGTAGCAAAACCCTGGCCTGACTTTTAATTTAAATTTTTCTTTTTCTTGCTACAAAAATGGGTTTCCATGCTTATTTTATACAATGTGGCTCACTACCTTTCAAATATTGGACTTGAATGAAGAGCATACTCCCCTTCTCATTACCAGCAACATTGTGATAGTGAAGCATCATGGTGTAATTGGTTAAGGACAAATCTCTACTGACAATCTATATTCTAAATGGGGAGCTTTTGCTTCTTGCAAGCAATTAATTGCAAGATAAATATTCAGAATGATTCAAACAGCCTTGGAATCGGTGGTAGCCCTGTGTATAATGAGCCATGTACATGAATAGAAAACTCCCAATACCATGTCATTCATATTGTAAGCCACTTCTGTAACTTCTTTACTGATTTCCACTGTTTCTGTACTGCATTAGCAGCACTTTGATACCAGTTCTGGTTTCCTGGGGTTCAAATCAATTCTATTTTGTAGTTCATGAAAGCAGGTCACCCCTGTTGATTGGTGGTATTGTTTTTAAGGCGAGGTTTGGTAGCCCCAGTGGTCTTAGGTCTGGGAATGAACTTGCTATATGCTTGCACTGTGGGAGAAAAGTAATTATTAAACAATAATATAGAGGATTTGGCTGACGTATTTACTGATTCAGCCTGCCTTCTGTTTGGGAAGGCAAAGGCAGTAACTGTAAAACTCAAAGTTTTTCTCTTCAAGGTAAGCATGGTGTTTTCTTCTCCTCTTTTGAGGACCTTGAAAAAGTGTTAGTAAATATTTATATTTCCAGGTTTATTTCTTTATTTTATCAATTGATTAGTGCAGTTGCCTTGTCCTATGGTGGTTTGTGAACAACCAGAAGACTGTCAAGATTTACCTTCCCAGAGGCTGTTCTTTGCTTGAAGTCATGTGAAGCCCAGCATGCTAAAAGTGTTTGAAAATGAAGGCTGAATTTTTGTAAATGAAAAGGTTGAAAGGATCCATAGGATTTGCTTGAGGTAGTCTGTGGCCCTCACACCACCCAGCACCGTACAAGGACTTCAATTCTGTTCATCTGGCTAAGCTTGCTGAGACCTATACTGACCATTCAATAATACCAAAAATCTCTTTTTGAAGATGGCCAAACTGACATCCACAAAGGAGAGGTTTCCTCTCTAGAGGCAAGTTAGGATTTGCATATGGTGCCCATTTAAAGGTATGCTTTGCTATCGGGTACTTTGCTGAATAACATTATACATTCACAAAATGCTCATCGCCTTGTTATGTGGACAAGGGAGTATGCATTCATTTCTTCAGTGTGCAAAGGCTGATGATTACTCTTGGCTGTTATTCTTCTGCATGTTTGCAAGAGAACCTGCATATGTTTTAATCAGGTTTTTTCACCTTTCATCTGCTATGGACATGCAGTTGCAATCACTGTAGCAAAGTTTTAGGTTCTCTTAACACTAGATTAAAATTGGATTTTTTTTTTTTTAAAGAAGTGAAATAACATAGTTGTGACATAGCATACTTTAGTGCCATTTTGAGTGCAGAAATGAAGATTGAGATAATGATGAATGAAAGCTTAGACTAAAACTGTTTCACTAAGATAGCTTTATGCCTCTTCCTGCCCCACACATAGGCAAGAGAAAAGATATGTTATAATGGGATTTAATGAAGACTCCATTTAAATATTCTCTGTTCTTTAAAATTAGTCAGGATTTTACTAAACTATCTTTGCCCTTTCCAGAAGACCTTCACTGGGCTTAGGTGCATCCATTGTGGAAATAGAATAACAAACACAGTCCTTCCAGAGGCAGGGTTAAGTATTTGCTTAGTATGATACTAACTGGAGCTACAGATTAATATTTTCCAACAAAATTCACTGCACTTTACCAACAGGATAAGTATTTTGAATTTTACACCTGAAGGGACTGGAGCATAGGGAAAAGGCTTCGTATGCCTGTGACCTTTCAGCAGACTGTTGGCAAGACTGTGGTTAGACTAGATCTACCTCTTTGTCATGTGTTTTGTGCCACTCCAGGGAGACCCCTTCACCAGAGAACACCTGAGGAACTGGGCTAAGACACCCAAAGGAAGCAGCTTTGAGTGTAATGTCCCAGTGTTTCTATTGTCATAAAGACTTTTGTCTACAAATGATTAGATTACTGAGGTAGGACAATGACAGATTATGCAGATGATATTGTCAATGCAGTCTTTGTGGTTTATCATGCTTTCAAGATCACTTTGAGTGGAGTACAGATACTTCTTTAGGTGTTTTCTCAAAATATGATCTAAAAGGACAAATGCCATGTAATTGCTCTGCAAGCTATCTTGTCTTCAGTAGTTTCAGTAAGCAACAAGGCCTGACTATACCCTGGTCCACAAAGAATTTTGAGAGGTGATAAAAAGCATGGGACCTTGCACTCTACAGCAGGCTTTTCTTGATCTATGTGAAAAAGGACAGTGCCTAAGTTAGATAGCTGTTATTTTTTCTTAACTTCTCAGAGATATGGAAACATTAACTTCTGTATCTGGTGTATTGTGTTGAAGTCTTGAAATTCTGAAAGTGGTTGTTACATATTAAGTAGAATATAGAAGGTATTCTTGTTAATGTTGGTTAGGAAGCAGGCTTAAGAACAGATGTCACTGCTTACAGATTTGATCATCTCTGGTCATTGACCTTTTTCATTAATGGTATAGTTTTGTAAAGGGTCAGGACAGAAATGAACTTTTGGATGAGCTGGGTGGATCTTGCTTCCCTTCTTGAAGCCAGAAAAAAAAAATCAATAAACTTTCTTCTCACTCCTTGTGTTACTTTATTTCCTGGTGATGCCTAGACTAGACGTTGAAATACTGAGAAAATATTTACAGTATTTCCTATAATTAAAATTTCAATCATATGAAAAGGGTTAAGATTTCCTGCAGGTATGGCTTCAGTTACTGAATTAAAATGATTTAAAAAATAAGAATAAAATTACCCTCTTTGGACTGTTTTTATCACACCAGAACACTTTCTGGTTCAGTATCATTGAGCAGGCTATTGCCAGCCTGGAGAATAGCTTTGATACAAGATCTATTTTAATAGGTTCTGCAAAAATACAAGCAGTGTTATGGTCTGTGTGTCTCCCCCCACCTTCCACTCTCTGTGTAGTTAAGTGATACGGTTATTTAAAAACAAAACAAACAAAACCCCCACAAACACCTCCCTCACCCAACTCTTTTAAAGTTAACAACTCAGTTTGTTCCTTAGCAGATGATTACACAAGTTTCTTGATAGGCTGGAACTGAGTCCACAGTGCCAGCATCATACGCCATGGTGGCCTATGTTATGTTGAGTCATAGTGGTTGCCAGAGCTAAAACTTGTTGTTTTCTTTCCTGAAAAAAACATGAAAAATATCTCATTTATCATGTTTTTTATTACATCTTTATGCAGGTGGTCTCCATACCAGGAGACGAGCCTGATTGGGCAGGAGACTGGAGCCCCGAAGGGGAAACGGGCGTCTCCTACCCCTATTGGGAGGGTTGGCAGGTACAACATGTGGTGTTATGTGAGTCTATGGGAGCATCTGATCTTTTTCCCCCCTCACAGCGTGGGAAAGTTTCCAGTTCCAAAGCACCAGTCTGGTCTCCGTGTGTGGCTTTCTTCATAAACGGTGGTGTGGAAGTGTAAAGCATGCAGCGCATGTAATTTAAATCTCGAGCATGTGCCAGATACTCTTATCATTCTCCAAGTGGACATGCATGGAAGAGCTTCGTAAAGGGGCTCTGTCTGGGCCTGTCTTCTAAATTTTGTTTTGCTTTTCATGTATTCTTTTTTCTTTTGATGTAGAACTCATTAAAGACTTCAACACGGCGAAAGAAGAGAACATCCTTTAAAAGGAAAGCCAGCAAAAGAGGCAATGAAGTAGGTATTCAAGTGCTTTGGAAATCAGGCTCCTTTTGTTTAAGTGCCAAAATGCAGATGTTCAAGTCTATTTTTTTGATATAGTTTTTTTTCCACTGGAAAAATCTACACAATTTTATTAGTTGTGAGAAGAGGTCAGTCTTGATAAAACCTGTATGAGAATTTTCAAGAAACAATAACTCAGACTCCAGAAGGACCAGCAGTGTAATGAAATGGCATTCTCTTGGGATGTAAGAGACGCAGCTCAGACCCTGGCTTTCCACTAGGCAGAGCAGGGGTGTGAAACTGGGATTATGAAATCCATGGTGAGTGCACTGATGCAAGGGTCCAGTTTGAAGATGTCTCCCTCAAGAGATCACATATTGGAAATATTCTGTTTGTGTGAAAATTGACATTGGGTTACAGAGAGGGAGTAAACAGATGAATAATATGATGGTGTGATTTACCATATAGCCTATAGGAGACTTTGTTTCCAGAAACTACTTAGTGGATTAGTTACATAGATAAACAGCTGCATGGGAGAGGTAGAGAGAGACTCACCTCTGTATAGAGAGGGCTCTCTGGTTAAGGTTCTCACTTGGATCATGGGAGAACTGCAGACCAGAAACTTAAATCTGTGTCTGCCACATCCCACAAGAAAGCCCTCACTACAGGGCTCTCTTGTGTCCTGCAGGTGTATGGAGGCAAATAGTTTTCTCATTTCATGTGGCATTTATTCAAAGATGGGAGGGCAGTAAGGCCAAGAATTCAAGAGCAGATCATCTGCAGATAAATGCTGATAGAACCTGTCTGTTACTTGGAGTTAATGAAATAAGTAGCTTATTCTGTTTCCCATTGGAAATTTTTTTTTTTTTGGTATTAGAAATAGGGCTTTATCTTGTACATTAGTGCTGTGTGAATTATTGTTGTTTTTTTTTTTTTAAATAACATTGTGTAAATCTTAAAATAGTTTTGGGCTGGGTTGAAAAGATGTTTTCCCCCTTTTCTGTTCTTACTCAGTTGTCCCAGCTAAATAAATTAGTCCCAGCTGTGCATCACATTAACATGACTGTACTATTTCCAGTACCTGAGGTAGCTTTGTCAGAGCTCTGTTAGGTCTCCCGCACATGTTATGTGCAGGAGACTTAGCTTATACTAAAGGAGACTTATAGCTTATACTAAAGCTGTTGCTTGTGTCTGTTTCTCAGGATAACAAAGGTCGGCCATTTGTGATAAAGCCTATCTCCTCTCCGCTCATGAAGCCACTGCTGGTTTTTGTCAATCCAAAAAGTGGAGGGAATCAGGTAAGAGCATCATCTGGATCCAGGTCACAAAGTTTTTGTTTAACAACTCATTGTAAATAAGACCAGTTTCTGGTCAGTCAGGTAGGAAAAACTGTGCAGTCTCCAGAAGAGGTCCTTGTTTAATGCTCTTTCTGCTTCATGGAAATGGAATGGATACTTGGGTATTTGAGGAGATGTGTTCCTATCTTCAGATTGTTGAAAGGAATCTAAACTAGTAGTTCAGAGGTTTTCAGAGGACTTCATCTTTCTACAGAAAATTTATGTTGCCAATAAAGTCTTAGACTTTTATCTAAAAAGTGATTTAATTTTACTAGGAAAGCCTTATGAAATTAATGAATGTGAAATGCCATGTTCTTACAACATTTAAAAAAAAAAATCATTACTGCTCTTGTAACATAGGGAACCAAGTTTCAGTAACTAAAATGCAGCAGATTTCTTTCTTAAGGTTCTTGGAATTAAACCTTACCCAAGTGACTATTTTGAAGCTTAGCCCTGCCATGTTTTGAATTTTGAATAATCTGAGTACTTTTTGATAAACAGAGCCTCCTAGTTGAAAAGATTGAGGTATAATAAAGGCTTGTAGAACATGTAAGTTAGCATAGCCACTGCTCATTTTCTCCTCTGTTAGAAGAATTAGGGAGGATATCAAATGAAAGTGTGAAGACTGTGATTCAAAACAAAGAAACAAGTTAGTCCTTCTCAAAGTTTGTAGTTCATCTACAAAACCTCCTTGCAATAGGGTGTTCTAAAAGTTTAGATAGACTGAAGGAGAGGTTTGGAAGAGAAAACCCTGAAGGTTCCTAAAGCCCTGGACTGTAAGTATCTGAGGTTGGGAAAATACCTACAGCAAACATCACATTCATTTTCTCTGTCCTTATACATTTTCCTAGGCATTTTGACTGCTATTCTTGATTCTCCACTTAGGCGAAGGTGTTGGATAGAAGCACCATTCTTCTGGAGGGCAAGCTATTGAAAATTCCTTACTTGCACCCCCAGGCCATGTCTGAACCCCCATAGAGTTCTTGGTCCTCTTCTGCTAGAGAGAAATCCTGCCACTTTGTGTCTGGGCAGAACATGAAGGAAAGAAATTGAGTGTCTGAAATATGAACCCAAGAGTTGGAGAAAGCAGAAATTAGATCTTTAGGTAATAGGCTTTTCGCATTACACTGAGTGGGGGAGCATTGGGGCAGCTGTAGCCCCATAGAGTACTTGACTCCTGCTTCATTAGATGGTAAAGGGCTACAGTTATGAGTGTTCATAGTGGTGGTGGAGGTCAAAGCAGTCTCATTGCTTGGATGCTGGGCAGGACACTGTTCAATGTGATGGTGATTTTGCCCACAAGCTTGTTCAACATCTTGCTGTCATGGATGGCTAAAGGTGGTGTGGGATAACAAAGGTTTCTTGTTGCAGGTGGTGAGAGGCAGGAGAAAAGGTTGCTGTGAGAACTGAACCTTTGGTCTGACTCCAAATACTTGTTCTTATAAACCATTAGTGATATGTGTTGTTAAATTTAGTTAATATGTAGGCATGTGCACCCTACCCAGATTGGTGGGCTGCTATTTTATAGAGCAGCTGTCTGCTATGCTGCTTTCTAGCTTTGGTGGTTTTTTTTAGGCTATGGTTGCTTTATAAAATGCTGAAAAAAAGAAAAGCAATACAAATATAGTGGATACTGAACACTGTTATTTCTAATAATCATGAAACTATTCACAATTTCCCTTCCTTTGATTTTCCTCTCTTCCCAGGGCACAAAGGTTCTCCAAATGTTTATGTGGTATTTGAATCCACGCCAGGTCTTTGATCTCTCTCAGGAAGGGCCAAGAGATGCGTAAGTTCTTGAGCCTTCACTACTGCTGACCATAATTCTTTTCTAATCAGAAGAGCAAAGGTCTAGCTTAGGTAGACCAGTAGACTGTGTATGAGGTTTGTGTATCCATGTTTTGGTAGTGGGGAAGAGGGCTGCAGTGGTGGCTTATGCGAGACGTCCAAGTATTTGCTATTCAAGACACTCAAGTTTTTTATTACTGTAGAAACACCTCCACTACTGCTCCTTTCGTGATGTATAGAAGTTTTAAGGTAGACATAGAGTTTTCAGAGCTGTATAATAGAATTAAAGGAGGATTAGGTTATCTGGTCACTCAGCTCTCTACATTTGAATGGGCCACCTCCATTAGAAGATGTTTCATTAAGCCTCTCTTTCACGCAACTGAAGGAACATGTCTTCCGCGGATGCTGTTTTGACTCTCTCGTTGGTATCTTAGATCAGCTATCCAGAGAAACCTCTGTTAGATGTACTTGCCTTCTCTGATGTTAAAAAACAGAAACAAAAACACCCCTCAAAAAAACCCTACTAGTTGAAGAAGCTGCCGTGTTCTGCATGCTTCAGAAATGGTGGCTGAGCAAATCCTGATGAGGAACACTAAATTTTGTTTAAAAACCTCAATGTCTGTATTTGTTTGCTTTAGGATAAGAAAAATGAAAGATTTTGTCATCTCCAGAGGGAACATGAGAATGTGGCCTTTCAGGTTTAGCATGGGGACATGCTAAACTGAGCCAATACTTCTCAGGAGGTGCTGCCTAACCATGGAGGAGGGCGCCTCATGGTTTCATGTCCTCGTGGTTTTGTGGGTGTGTAAAGATGTGAAGTGAGTCACAGGGCTCAGGCTGGGTTGGTGCTTATGCTGCCTGCTGATGTCTCCTCACTGCCAAGATTTTTTTGTAATGCTGAGATTGGTTTTGTTTGTTGTTTTTTTAAATTATTAATTATTTTACTTTTCTGCCTCCATACATATCCTTAGCAAAGAATATTTGAAAATGCACTAAGTGTGAGTTAAACTGTCACTCCACAAAATGCATAAAAAAGTGCCTGCCTCATGGTTCTGACTTTTTTTCCTTTTTCCTTCCTCTGGCTAGGCTGGAGCTGTACAGAAAAGTGCCAAACCTGCGGATCCTGGCCTGCGGTGGGGATGGGACGGTAGGTGGCCAGCACCTGGCAGCGCTGTGGTCATCAGCCAAGTGATTAAATACCTTGCCATTTGCAGTTGTGGGTTTCCCACCTTGTGGTGCCTGCAGAGCCAGAGAACACGTGTTTGTGAAATCTACTTTTTTCTTTTTAAATTTGCTGTGTGGCCTGACCTGTGTAGTGAAGGGGACAGATCCTAATGTTCGAAGTCCTGTTTTATGCACGAAGATTCTGTTCAGCTTAAGAAAATAAGGGCTAACTTTGCTGGCTTCCTCTCACTATTTACAAGATCTGAGGGCTAGCAGGTAAAGTCAGTTTTTGGAAGCATTGAATCTTAATTTCTGCTCCTTCCTGTTACAGTCTCCATGATGCATGAGTACAGTCAAATAATTCTCTGTACCTAAAGAAAGTGAGTTTTCCACTCTCTTTACAATGCGTCTGTGAGGATGTTGGTCATGCTACTGGACTGGGATCCGGAAGATCCAGATTCAGTATTTTAATTTGTTACTGAATTCCTGCATGTTCTTGGATAAGCAAATAGGGTCAGAACTTTAAAGGATTTAGTCCCCTTCAGTTGCAGACAGGGTCTGGAGGCCATGAGTGGTAATGGAGGTATTATAACTGCATTACTCTTTGTAAATCTGTCTGTGCCACTGAGTACTTAAATGCATATGAAAACTGTCCTTTAATCTCTGTGAAGCTCATTTTCTCAAACATGTGTTAGATGACAGCTATAATGGTAAGTATGGTAAGGAAAATGCATTGCTGCTTGCAAGGTGCAATGACTGGCCAGGATGGCAATAGGTAGATGTTTACAGCACTGGGAGGATTTTTTAACTGTTGTTTGTAGAGAGCTGAACAGCTAACATTGGCCCATCTCTGCTTGAATTCCTGGGGATAGTTTCTGCTTAGCTTCTTTTAAACCCCCAGCTGTAGGAGTTATTCATACCACTGTTTCCCCTGCAAGAGTGAATAAAGACCCCCATGATTACATTACTGTCTTGCTGGTACCGGGGAAAATAAGGTGTTACTGAATTGTGACCTTTCCTTGGGAAACGAGCAAAGCATTGCTTTAGCAGGAGACATAAGAGCAAGTAAGTGTTTCAATCTGTTTCTGAAAGTCTTTTTCTTCCATCTGATAAAGCCAATATTTTAATAGGAAAAAAAAATATATAAATGTATTTTGAAAATGAAAATAATGAAATTAATGCAACTACACTGAATCTGACCATCCTGTTTTCCCTTTCAGCAGAATGAGCGACAGGTGGCAGCACCTTCTCAGTAGTATAACCAGCACTCAACCGTTACCTCTGCCGCCGCTCAGTTTGAAGCAAATTAGTATCTAGTTATTCCCAAAGACATTACATCTAGAAATGAAAAATCTGGCTCAGATAGACTTAATGAATATTCAGTGAGACCAGATGTTACCTTGCAATATTAAGGTGAACCAGAACTTATCATATATTTTCCATATTAGCTGCTTGCTCTTCCTTTCGACAGCATAAGTGAAAAGCTTTGCTTTCACATCAGTCAGGAACTTTCTGTTTACAGGCAAATGATAGTCTATGTCATCTGTGATTGAAAACCAGTGTGCAAGGTTTAGAAATGACCTCATGTAAAATAGCAATGTTGTACTTATAAATTAGTAATCTGAATTTTCTGCTTATCAGTTAAGAGCATTTACAGAAATTGTAGGTATTATAACGATACCTGTACCAGTGGGAGGCTGAGGCACACACAGATGTATGGATTAAGTCAGTGGCAATGACAAAGAGCTAATGACAAAGGACTCTTCAGGAAGTCCTGGCCCTGGTGAAGCTGCTGAGACTCTATTCTGTCTCCCATTGTTAATACTGAAGGATAGATTATTTTGAAAGGTAGAGGATTACTTACTTCTGAAAATCACTTAAGGACTTAGTCCTACTATGAGGCCTGTGATAGGCTTAAGTACCTTTTGGTAATATCCAAGTTCATGAGTTGTAATTCAGATGACTATTATCAGACAATGAGCTCTAATATGAGATCACATTTCAGATGAATGTTTTAATAATTAGACAATAAGTATAATTAAATATCTGTCTCATAAATGCTATTTATACAACATTAAATTTTTCCATCAAGAGACTTGTAGAAAGATCAGTCCTAAAATACTGGGTACTGTGGTGGTTGCTACACCCATCAGGCTACCCCATCTGATGTAGTTCAAATTTGAGCTGTTATTCCCGATGTCCATGTTAGGCTGGATGCCTTTTGTGAAGACCATTCCAGTTTGGGTTAAGAATCTATTTGAAATTGTATTTCAAATCTTTTGTAGTAGGGACTGCACCTTTGAACACTGGCATCAGGAAAAAAAATAGATTTTATCATTTTATGTTTATTTTTTTCTTAATTCTTCATTTAAAATTGCAGCACAGGTTCTTTCACAGTTTGTAATTGACTTTTAAAGGTGAGAAATAGTTTATGAAATAGTCTTATTTTCTTGTAGCAAGAATTTTAGTCATAAAAGGTTTGATAACATCTTCAGCAACAATTCTTTCCCCTCTTGGAATTTAATGAAACCGAAATATTTTACAGTAATTTGTTCCTTCTGGCTAGATTTCTATTTGAAAATTTTGTGTAGTCCAGAAAAGGGTCAGGAGAGAGAAACAGCTCTCTAAAATAACTAATAGCTTGTGATACAAAAGGGCCGGATTCATTATTCCAACCCAAAGCCATCAACCTTGAGGATTAGATTTTTCTCTATTATTCCAGCTTTTTAGTCTTTTATTTTATATATACGGGTACATACATATGGCAAGAATATGTATATATATAAAAAGTACTTTGCACTGAGTCATATAATTCATCATTAAGGTCTATTGTTTGGGGAATGGGACACCTGTGGGCAGGTCCATGCTTGACTTCATTTGGACCCTCTATTCCAGGACACGTTCTCTGATGCCATGCCATTTTCAGTGTGCCTCGCATTTTCTTTCTTAACAATTGTCAAAGGTTTAGTTTTCCTCGGCAGAATGGCAATTTAAAAAATTATATTGAATTCTCCATATTATCTTTCACTCATTTTTACATACAGTATTTTTCAGAGCAGTATTTAGGCAGCCTTATGATACTAGGTGTAATTCTGTGTGTTTTCATTTCCTGCTTAAGAAAAGCAACTTATGTGCTCCCTTTCCTCAGTATCTCTGTGTGCTGCTAAAGATGGCTACATCCCATTGCTTCTGCTTGCACAGGGGCTTCATGAAAACTGCTGTGCCTTTGTCCAAAAATTGAAACCTCGGATGGGGCAGTTGTGGAGTTAAATTTCAGATATTGTAATTTTCCCCTTTCCCTTTCATTTTAATTGATCATCTTTGTAAAGGAGGTGCCGTCAGATTATGTCTCTCTTTTTCTTTTTCCTTTTTCCTTTTTTTTTCCCCCCTCGCTTCCATCCCTTTTAATCTTCCTGACTAATGGCCCTCTGCATTTCCCATTTTATAGGTAGGCTGGATCCTCTCCATCCTCGATGAGCTGCAACTCAGCCCCCCACCTCCTGTGGCTGTCCTTCCACTTGGCACTGGGAATGACCTTGCCCGCACTCTCAACTGGGGTGGGGTAAGTGCTGACTGGGGTACCCTTATATGTGGGCTATGAACTTGCTGCTCTGGTTTAGTTGTGTAGGGTGGAACTTCATTTTCACTAAAGAGCAGGCAGTGCTGTGCTCAGGATCTGCTTCAATTAAGCACAATGGTTTGGTTCAGTTTCCAGTCTGGGATCTTGAATTACTAATGACCTATTTGCTGTAATGAATGTGGTACATAGATGTATCTGTCTGATATTTCAGGCCAAGTAATGAGGAGGATATGCAGGCTTCTAATTTAAATATAGTTTACATTTTATTTCTCTGTATTTATCCTTAACTACATGACTGGAAGTATTGCAGTCATGACAAGTACACTTTGAATTCCTCTCCTTATAACCTTGCTTTGCCTGCCCAAGACTTGTGTACCCAGGCAGCAGCTTGTTAAAACACTTGGTATATCAAAATTTAGCAATATTTTGAGAAGCTCTTAGGAACGTTTGGTCTGGTGTTTTAGGCCTGTGTGAAAGAGGGAGGTAATTGGTGAGTGACTTTCTTTGCTTTCACTCTCCATGGCTGATACTCTGCTGTTAGGGTTATACAGATGAGCCAGTGTCCAAGATCCTGTGCCATGTAGAAGATGGGACCATTGTCCAGCTGGACCGCTGGAATCTTCAGGTTGAGCGCAACCCAGATTTGCCACAGGATGAGCTGGAGGATGGGGCACGCAAGGTTAGCACCTCCTTTTTCCCACAGAGTTTGTAGGATGCTTGAGAACATCTTTTGGTTACGCTGTAAGCTGCATGTATGGGGAAGCTCTTAAACTTTTTAATTCTCTAGTTGAATCTCTTCCTTTTGCAGTTCTCATGTGTCAGTCCTTCCAGAGGTGAGCAAAATATAGTTTACATCAACCATCCATTTGTTGTCTTAAGCTCCCAGCCATTGAGCATTTATCTCAAGAATTAAATCCTGGAAAATAATTCCTAGCATTTTATCTGAAAGGTCATTGTTTTTTCTCTGGTTTACCTGGGGTGGCAGGAGATGCAACTGTGTGACTACCACCCATCCCTAAATCAGACAAAGCTAAAAACAGGATGTAGAATTTTATTCCACTAGTGTATCTTGATAGTTGAAGACTGGGAAAATTGTGTGGTGGTCACATTTATAGTAGTGTGTCATTTGGACTGGAGCTGTTGAAAGTGTTAGGATCATAAAATATTATTCTGTGAACCATTTTCCTCTTAAGTTGTAATTTCCAGCTTATCTATCAGATGCTACTGTTCTCTCTCTGTAGCCCTGCTGGGCATGTGTAATGATGAAGGGGGCAGATATGTGCTTCCCTGCCCCATGCATCCTGAATAGGATAAGGGCTTCTTGTCTGGGACTTGTGTTGCTCCTAGTTACATAGGGGCAGGAAGAACGTGGCTTGAGTTTCATTAGACATGCTGAGTTTGAAGTGCCAGCAATTAGGAAAACCTTTGTATTGACATGTTAAGTGGAGCAGCATTATGGGAAACCTCAATAACAACATAAGGAATCCTTTGATGGGTTTACAGAGATACATATATGATCATAAAGCACTGTGTGTTCTTTGGGTTTCTGTATGTGATCCTCTTCCACAAGCCATTACTAACCTTCAGAGCAGCCTTCTGCATACGTTTCCCTGATATGTTCCACTTTCTTCTTTGTAGGTTTTCATGAGATGCCAGGCTTAAAGTAGTTAATTCCTCATGTGTCACGGAATGTTTAATTCATGTTATTTTTATATATCTTTTTTTTATCTGATTACAGCTTCCTCTCAGTGTCTTCAATAATTACTTCAGCCTTGGATTCGATGCACATGTTACACTAGAATTCCATGAATCTAGAGGTAATAGAAACTTTTTTATGTCCTTAGCCTTGGGAATGGGCATTTATTTTATGAATTACAAATAGGGTTCCACTCAACATCTTGTTCTTGCAATTCAGAAGGAAATATGGAACATAAAAACCTAAGGTACACACAAGTAGAAAGGAAGAGATCGTACTATGAATTTCCAAGTGACTTAATGTTTTTAGAATGAAAAAAAAGTGCAAGGAAAAATAGCATCCACTGGTGCAAAAGAGCTAAAAGGGGAGCTCTTCAAAGTTATGTATACCAAGTACAGTTATAAAAGAAGTTGATGCTAATGCAGAAGTGTCAGAGTAAGAGCAGAAAGAAAAACAAATGTAAGTCAGGTGCAAGTGTGGAGGTGGAGGGAGGAGAAAATCTGCTAGACTGTGGAAGTAGCAGGAGGATAATTGCGTTTTCAAACTGAACAGCTGTTACCCATGTATGAATATAGCATAATATCATTAGATTTGGTACAGACCCAAAGCGTGTCTTTGCAAGTGAAAGGTTTTAATGTCCACAAAACTGTCAGGAATTTGAGCTGTTGTAGCATCTTGTTTGTCCCCTTGCCGATGGCAGTTATATCACCCCAAACAGATCCAAATGTGGCTTAAACAGGTGGGCTTTGGACTGATGGGTACTGTAGTTCAGGCAAGCATGGTTATATAAACAGACCCTGTTCAATTGCTTGTGTTCAGCTTTTGGTTATTTCAGCTTCATATGCAGGTATTTTTTCTGGATCAGCCTCTCTTCAGTTTCATGCTATCAGTGTCATTTCAAGATGAAAAAGTAGCACTCTAATGCCATGCTAAATAAAGAGCAGGATGGAATGAGCTAATGCATATTTTATAATGCTTAAGACTGCGTCAAGCTTAGGAATCATAATGAAGGGCCACAAAAGGGCACAGGAATGAATTGATGACAGCTGTATGCATTTTCTTATGAATGCATATCAGTATGCATTGCTAATGTGACTGTGAAAATACTGTATAGATGAAATGCATGGCTACTTACTCACTTACTGGAGACACTATTTAATAATGAATTTATGGAGCCTTATAAAGAATATATGTTATTCCAGGGATGACAGTGTTTTAAACATTTACATGGGTAACAAAAAAAAAAATAGGTAACAAAAAAAAAAATACTTGGCAGAGCAAGCTATGTTCCTGTGAGTGGGTATGTGTGGCCAGGAGCTTTTCATAGCCCTAGTGCCTACTCTGACAAGTCATTACTGCTGGTCTTTCTTACCTTCTCAAATACTAAAATATACAAAGCAAGTTCTATGTATATTAGGAGAGAAAAGCTTATAGCCTTGAAGGTGTTACTGGTGTGTGGGTTATGTTGTTTTTCACGTGGAATTGGGGTTGTTCAGCCTGGAGAAGGGAAGGCTCTGGGAAGACCTTATTGTGGCTTTCGTATACTTAAAAGGGGGTTATAAGATGGGGACAGTCTTTTTAGTAGGGCCTGTTGTGATAGGAAAGGAGTAATGGCGTTAAAATAAAAGAAGGTATATTCAGACTAGACATAAGGAAGAATTTTTGTTTGTGATGGGTGGTGTGAATCACTGGCACAGGTTGCCCCGATAGGTGGTAGATGTCCTGTCCCTGCCAACATTCAAAGTCAGATTGGACAGGGCTTTGAATAACCTGATCTAGTTGAAGATGTCCCTGCTCACTGCAGGGGGGTTGGACTAGATGACTTTTAAAAGTCACTTCCAAACAAAACTACTCTGTGATTCTATGAATTAAGCAGTGCAAAACAGCTTCTGATCTCATTTGCAATTTATGAGAATCCATAGAAACTTCAGCAAAACTTAAAGCACTTTCACAGCTGTAGCACTTGGTCCATTAAGATTAATGGTTGTATGTGGTTGCTTATGTTGAGCTGTTGTAATCACATATAGTATTAAAACAAGCACCATGCCCCCATTGCCTCGCTAAACCAAATTAAATGAAATTCAACTCTCAGCCTGTCATGGCACTTTAAACAATATAGATTGGTCAATTGTTATATTTGGAATAAGCAGGGATTGTGATATCTCAGAGGAACCTGTACATTAACATGACCTTTTCCATGGCAACCTTTACACTTTTCTTGTGACTAATCAGATTGTGCCTTGAGGCTTGGCTCAAAGCCAAACATATTTAGCTCTGCTTCTTCAGGAAGTGTTCTGGGTAAAAACTCTTTCCAGTTTCATCCCTTGTTATCCTTATGCTTTGGTGGAGCAGGGAAGATGGTTTACTTTATCCCTGTTGACATGCTGTTTGATCCCTTGGCATACAGGATTGTTCACTTGCAGGACACCTAGACATCTACTCCCCTACAGACACCCACAGTCTAACGTTTCATTTCCTAATCCCTGGGTTAGGGATTAGGGTTAGAGTGATGAGAACGGAGTGAGCCTTGGATATGCAGTCAGTTATTTACTTCTACAATTAAAGTTGCACTCTAATCAACTTTAGGCTTTATTCCACATCACAGAAAGACTTCCTTCTCCCTACTCATGCTCATCTGCTACGTCAAAAGTAAAATTCAGTGTGTTTTTGTTCAGTCCCTGACCTCAGAAAGACTCCTTTTCTGCTCTAAGGTGGGGGTTTGGTTCAGGTCAGTATTTGTTGCATTTTTCCATGTAAAAGCCAGTGCTCTGGTGGCTGCTGCCCAGAGCCATCAGGTATAGCCACATCAGTGGATGTGCAGCACTGAGCCTTCGGGATCCTCCTGCTTCTTACATGGGGTGTTGAGACTTTTTGTGAAGAGCTGTCAGCTCAGTAAGGGAGCTGAGATTTACTTATGAGGTTAAATTAATTGTTTGAAGAACAGGTGGCTCTTGACTGTGACACAGCAAATGGGTGATACAGTAGCAGGGTAAACAATCAAACAAGAAACATAAAGTAACTCTTACAAAATGGAGCTTCATACTGTGAGATGTAGTGACTTCAAGGAGAACTAGAAGCATTGTTCTAAGTGATCGTTTGAGAAGTAGTAATTTGGAAGTGTTCACACCAGTGTGATGTTTTAGCCAGAACAATCTTGATAGTCAGATGATTTCACTGGCTAGAGAATAGTTACCACTAGAGAATAGTTTCACTAAATATGTGTATGTGGTTGGTACTGCTACTGAATATGGTGTCAGAAGGGCTGCTTCTGAAATCTCTGCATGCCACAGACTAGGAAATCAGTTTCCAAGAAGGAACAAGAGTGACCTGTATTCTGGGAAATGTGCCTTATACTGGGAGATTAAAGGAGATCCATTTAGCTTATTGGAAGGAAGGCTAAGAGGCGATTTAATCACTGCCTGTAAGTATTTACTCAAGGAGAAGATATCTGATAGTTGAGGGCTAGCAGGGAATGTGAAGGTACAATGGGATCTACTTGTTTTATTAGGGTGTATTTATTTTTCCTTTTTATCCTTTCACAGAAGCAAATCCAGAGAAATTCAACAGCCGATTTAGAAATAAAATGTTTTATGCAGGGGTGAGTTGTGATTCGTCTTACAGAATGATGCTTAGTTGGTCAGATGTTTTCTTAAGTACATTTCCCCTTCCTTTCTCACATCACAAGCCCATGCCAATTCCTTTTGCCTGTTGCAATTTAAAATGCATATATACTGCTTCAGGCAATGCCATGCACGTGTCTGTTGAAAAGTGCCTGAAGCACTGTTTCTTTACAGAGCTTAGCAAGTGCCACTTCTTTGGACATGGTGCTGGTTATGTCTTGGTCCATCTGCTTCTGACTCGTAAGATTCTCGACAAGCCAGTCTGCCTTTTTTAGGGTTTGGAAAGCACATTGTGATTGACTTTCCTAGAGAAATTCCCTAAGTGTTGGCTTATATCTTTGTAGCTTTGAGGAGTAGTCTTGGATATATGGTCACGGGGAGTGGAAGTCTGAGATCAGCTATTTTGAGTGATTAATATTCATAATTAATTATGAAAATGAAATAAAATTACCCACTTCTGCATTTAGGAGGTACATTGACAAAACTTTATTCTAAAATGCAGTTGAGAGAAACACTGATTTGATAATGCATGATGTAGAATGTCTTTCTGGATGATGACTCCCACTGTACTCATGTACCTTAAATATGGAAACAAATATGTGAGCAAGAATTTACATCAAAGGAATGGCATTTTGGTAATTAGCTCTGTGGTGGAATGAGAAATAAGGAAAGAGAAGAGAGAAAGTGCTAATGAAAATTCCTGCACTTTTTTTCTGTTGCAGGCAGCCTTTACAGACTTTCTGCAAAGAAGCTCAAGAGATTTATCCAAGCATGTTAAAGTTGTGGTAAGTATAAGAAATTGTGTCCTAATATTGTGGGAAGAGGGGAGGAATGGAGAGAGAGTGAGGTGAGAGTTTAATGGCTCTGTTACTTTTCAGTTTTGAGCATGACATTTGCAACACATTCCAAGGAAAGTCTTGGGAAAGTTGTTACAAAGCAGCAACACTTCTCTTGTCTGTGGCTCCATTCAGCAATTTCTCTGTGCTCTGTCACTTTGGCTTTGTAGTGTGATGGTACAGACCTGACTCCAAAGATCCAGGAGCTGAAGTTCCAGTGTATAGTGTTTTTAAACATACCCAGGTAAGTTCAAGACAGATGCTTGCTTACTTACAAGTTATTCTAGACTGGGTCAATGTGCAGGAAATGTATTGCCACTGTGCTGCCAACTCAAGAGCTAGGTGTTTATAATATTTTTAGTTAGCAAAGTTGAATATTCTGATACAGAGGTAGTAGAAGTGATTGGCAAACAAACTTTCAAAAGTTGTGCGCCTAACCTGCAAACAAGATAGTAAAACTGCCTGGGCTTTTGCTTAATCAGAAGCAAAGTGTGGAAAAAGGCTGGAAAGCAGGGAAGGCAGGAGGGGAAGAATCAATAATTTTCTAGTAAAGGAACACTGAGCTGTTGAAAGAAATGATGGTTTTAGCATGTTAGAAGGTGTCCCAAATAGAAATATAGGTGTATTTTTAAAAGTTGTCTATCTCCTGCTATCTAGAGCATAGTCTGAAAACTGGTTTTGACTGTGTATCCCTATCAGTAAAATATTTTTTAGCACCATCCCAATATATGTATATTTATTTATAAAAGCTGTACTAATATATTACATACATTATAAAACATACACAAAAGATTAAGAAAGGATGTGATAAAAATGGAACAAACACTATTTTAGTGTTTTTCTTATTTATTAAAAGTACAAACACTATTTTCTTCACCCTAATTGTCGTGTCAGTTGTATACTTTTTTCTTACACTCCTTGTGGTATGTTCATCCTGCTTTGGAGATCACTGCTTTAAACAACCTACCACTTTGCTCCACATGAAGTCCAAAGCGTTTGATGTTTTTAGTCCTGCAGTTCCCTTACTGCAGGCTTCTATCTCCTTTCCAAAGTTCTCCATTCTATCACTCTCAGATCACTTTTGCATCTGTTCTTTAATGGTAGAGAGAGAAGAAATAAAGCTCCAAGGCTGGAGACGCTGCTGCAGCCCCATGCCTGCCTAGCAGAGGGGCTAATCAGTTTTCTGGCTTAACAGCTCATCTACAGAAAGCAAAGCAAGCTGGGAGAAAATAATTGCTGCTGCTGTTGTTACCTATTTCCTGTTTTTTCCCCATTTTCCTCTCACAGAGGAACATGCTAAAGGTTATGATGGATACATTCATGGATGTCATACCAGCTTGGAAACAAGAGGCAGGTTTTCCCTTTTGTCCAGCCCTTGTCACATAACTTTTAATTGTTCCTGAACTGAATCCTGGAATGTATGTCTGGATAATTCTGGAGGATAGCAGAACAGGCTAGTAGTCAGGTTGCTAGTCAGGGCACCTCAGGGCAAACTTCTTTCTCAGATCTTGCTTTCCAAACCTCTTTCTGTAGGTATTGCGCTGGCACAATGCCCTGGGGAAACCCTGGAGATCACAGAGACTTTGAGCCTCAGCGCCATGATGATGGCTACATTGAAGTCATTGGGTTCACCATGGCCTCACTGGTGAGTACGTTGCACGTGCTTCCAGACACAGTGAATTCTGGGGGCTGTGCTACAGAGTGCAAGCCGCCATGATTCCACATATTCAGCCAAGGCCAAAACATGCTCTGCTGTTAAATGAAGGAGACAAATTGTAGTTTTCTAACAAAAGAAGTGGGATTTAAGAATAAAAATATATTTGCAAAACATGGCTAATTTGCATGTGCATTGCTCCCAAGTTAAATGGCAGGTTTATTGCAGAAAAAACAGCATGCAGACATGTTTTTATTGTGGCAATGTTCTATGATCACATAATTACTGCTGTTTATGTTTATTTTTTGTATATTTCTATCTATGGCTTAAAAGGTTGGGGTTTTTGGTTTTTCTTTTGTTTTTCTTTTTTTTAATATTTCTGACAAAAATGTTTTCTCTCCTTTTTGTTCTGATAGAGAAAGAAAATTCAACTAACAATTTTGTCAGTGCATTTTCTGTCAATGCTGCCCTTAAAGTGGATTTAAAGCTGAGTTACCATAAAGCAATCTCACTGTAAATACCCTAGTGTCCTTCTATCACAGTGTCAAACACAGTGACAATCTCTTCAGAGGGTGATTAAAGACAGGGAGTTGATATTTATACTTGTCCTATCATTAATCTATTAAAGGCCCTGCAGATTGAACTTAGTGTAGTCAGCAGAAGGCACATAATTGGGCCTCCTGGCAGGTTGTATAGATCATGTTTAAATTCACGCTTCTAGGTCTTTGTTGCCGCTATGTCTTGTGTGGACTAAGTTAAAATCAACATGGATAAGCCTGTTTTCACTAAACTCACACACTGATTTGTTGTGTGACCTGACCTCAGAGCATATCACTTTCAGTTAATACCCATGACAATGTTTTTTTTTTTCCTCAAAGCAAAATTAAGACAAATCTAATCTTCAAAGTAAGCAAAAGTAAACGGTGGTCTTTATCAGCAATCTTGACCTCTCTTTTTCGTTGAATCTAATGGATTCAGGAAATAAGCCACAAGTAAGAAAAAATTTTGTTATCTTAATAGATCTTGTGGAATGAACCTTTATTAGTTCATTTGTGAAGATTCTAGTGTATGCTTTGAAAATGCTGGCAAATGTACTATTTATCATGTACCGTCAGTTTTCAGTTGGAAGACCTTTTAGGTTTGCCACTAATGTGACTCTAACTACTTGCAGTGGCTTGAGTGATCTCAAAAGCTAATAACAAATTTAATCGGGACTGATTTAAGTGGTAGGGCCCTTTGAGCTGCTGTTTCTCTCTAAAGGAAACCCAGCTCAGAATTGAGGGTCTACAAGTCTGCATTGGCTGTGATGCTGAGGAACCATTGTAACCCTAGACTATTAATGTAATTCTAACTTGCTCTATATGTCTTCCAGATGTGCTTGGTCATAAACAGAAAGGTCTGTGAGACCAAGGAAAAGAGGCACTTTATAAGAAGTATTTATTATGAATATTATTGATCATATTGTCAGTCGATCCATTATATTAAGCAGAGAGCAGGATTAAGGTCTTGTATTTAGGCTGTTCTCCGTTAATAAAGGATTTTTTTTTTTCTGCATCTGGTTGGGAAATGAGAGTTAATACTCACATAATAGTCATACTAATTAAAAAAATACATTTCTGCTCAAACGTCTGCCTACAACTTGAAGGATCTGCTTATTGCTCTCCTTGTTTCATTTCTTCCAAATGAATTCTTGAACATTTATTTGTTTTAATGAAGTCCTTCTGCTTGCTCTTCTCAGCCTCTCTAGTCTCGAGGTTGAGTTGCTGTGTAAGCTTTCATGATAATGATTTTAAATTCATCTAATTCACATTAAGGACTCTGTTCTGTTCAGGAAGGGAAAACCATTTTTCTGTCTTGCAGATGTACTTGATTAGGGTTCTTGTTTTAAGGAGCAAATAATTAGTAACATTACTGTTAGTGAAAAAACACACAAACTAACCAAAACAAATTGAAACCTTTAAGGATGAACACAGGTATTCATTTGCGCATGCACATGTGTGTGTGTATGTGATGAGATGTTCGGTGTGTATGATTAGACATGTTTGCTGCCCACCACTTTTCTTTGTGAAATTTTAAGTACTACTTTACAAATCTTAAGGGAAAATACATTCATTGTGCTTTGTTAGAATGCTTCATGCATGGAACACCGTGTAATGGATGTTGTCAGTAGAACTGCATTTTGGATTTATTAACTGCCTCAACTATTTGTTCTGAGGTATTTTTTCTTTTCTTTCCTGTTTGTTGAACTGTTTTCTTATTTTTTGTTCTTTTGCAGGCTGCTCTCCAGGTGGGTGGTCATGGAGAGAGGTTGCATCAGTGCCGTGAGGTGACACTTTTAACATACAAATCTATCCCCATGCAAGTGGATGGTGAACCATGTCGATTGGCTCCCTCACTCATTCGGATTTCCTTAAGGAACCAAGCCAACATGGTGCAAAAAAGCAAGAGGAGAACATCTATGCCTTTGCTGAATGAGTGAGTTGGATATGTGCATGTCCTAATGGCAGGAGGCCTGTTTGTGGCAGCATATTTGGTCATGGATTTTGCATGTACTGGACTTGCAGTGCATTAAAAAAAAAAATAGTCTCTCTGATCTCTGAACTCCCTTTCCACTGTATTGTAAATACCTGATTTTCTTTTATTCTTTTATCTTCTGGGTTACCCTCTGTCTTGCTTTTAGAAAGGTGTTGTACCTTTCAGTTATTTATTTATAGAAGTTTGTGCAGGCTCAGTAGTCTGCTTCTTAGCTTCTGACAGTCCTGCATATGTATGTTATTTGCCCTGGAAGTTCTTTTGATTAATTTTCTCAACTTTATTGATCTGCATTTTAAGCTCCATTGGAGACCCCGTAACAAATTGTCGAAATCTAGTTTGTCCCTTATGCAAAGATACTGAACTACAGACCGAAAGTGGTCAAGGATCCTCATTTCATTCAAACATCCATACACTGTTTTACTTTTTCTGGGAAGGTAGGTGGAGGATTTTGCTCTTGCAGATATAATGGTGAGGCAAGGTTTATGATGAGATATAATGTAGTTCATTGGACTAACTTATGTACCTGGAAAAAAACGGAAAGGTCTCAGGCTCACTTCATGTTGCCTGTGTCTTTCAACAGTATTGTTTAGTGGAAGGTATTGCTTCATTTCAAACTCTGACTCCAGCCCTTTAGAGCTTCTTGTCACCTACTGATTGTCAATCTGTTTGTGTAATCAAAGCCTCCCTGGTTGCTTTCAGTGCCTTCCTTTTCAATTTAGCACTCTGTGTTCTCTTACTGAGAGTAATGCTTTAAGTTTCGGTAAAGCCCGTATCTCTAATGTGCAATTCCTATTTTCCTGGAAAATACATAAGGTATATTCATCTCTCTTGAGCCACGAAGAATAGCAGACACTTGCCTGTGGGCAGCAATGACCAATTTCATCCAACCACAATGACTTAATCATTTGCGAAAGCCAGAATTAAGCAGAGAGCAATCCTCGGCATCTTTTGCTACACTGAGGGAGACTAATGCAAATATAAAAAGAAAATTTCTAGTGTTTCAATCTGATTATGAGCATGGTTAGGCTTGGATTTTGAGGTTTGAATTTAAAACGTGGTAGGAAAATACAGATTCATAGTATATACCAGTTGTCAAAAGGATATTTTTCTGTTTTAGCTTGATTTAAATGTGCTATGGTAGACTGCTGCTGTCAGAGTCCTTTGATTTAGCTGCAGACTTTCATTTTGGGAAAATACAAATGATCTGTTGGGAACTGTAGTCTCATCTTCATGTATTGGAAATGGTATGTGTGTATATTTATATCTATGTCTACATATGTGTGGGTATACTTTGCTTTCAAGTGTTAAAGGAGAAGGAGAGAGAGGAGTTGAATCTCCTGGTGTGATGGAAAGCAAATCACATGTTAAAGGTTAAACTCTAGGAATCATTTGAGTATTGTAAGAAGTTCATTCAATATGATGCTGATTTGCCGCATTTCACAAGGGGGAACATTTTCGATTACATATGTTTATCTACATTTCTTAACTTGATATCTGGAATGCATCTCCCTGTTCCATTGAAATCTCCCAGAAAGCCTTATATTTGATTGAATATGATAGATTGCTCTGTTATGACTGTCGTTTGAACGTTAGACGTGTGAGATTAGTAAGTGGGTCTGGAGCTATCCGTAATTGTTAGACAGCTGTTCTTGAGCTCCTTGCCAGTAAAGTGATTAAAAAATTATCTTTGTCACAGTAATACAGAGCTGCTATTATTGTAGGCATTGATATTTTTGCTAGATAAGGAGAGCAGTAGGATTGCTTTTTGGAGTTTCAGCTAGTACACTATCATTAGTAGAAAAAGACTTAATTTGAAGAAGTCTTACACTGTTTTTCTATCTTTTACCCCTGCTCTCCTTTGTTCTAGAGGTTTTGGGAGAGGGGTTTAGAGAGGATAGTGAGTTTATTGTTTGCCTTGTTGGATGCACTTGAGTTTCCATGGAATAATAGTATCTTAGAATTGAACAGCCCATATGTAATGTAGCCAAGTGAGAAGAATGGAGATTTCATGCCTCTCTCACTTGCAAGCAAGAGGGTTTAGAAACATGGTTCTCTTCCAGCTGTAAGAGTTGCCCATCTTCCTAGTTGCTGCTGTTCTTCAAAACCTGTAGATGCTCTGAGAGGACACTTTTTGTCATAGCTGGGTGAATTATTGGCAATTAATGTTTTATTCAGTTGTTTAATCTTTCACTGCTGAATTGCCTAGAAACAAATTTCTCATTATATTAATTGTCCCAAATTATTCATGGACTAGTTGTGGCAACTAGTGATGTCTCTTCTTAGTGTTCATCAAACGTTCTTTTTTTTTTTTTAATAATTCCTTTTGGAAAGTTGAGCTGTTTTGACGTGCCATACAGATTATATGATTACACTTGTGTAGGTGAAGATGACCTGTTTATTGATTGTGCTTTTCTGATAACTTTAAAATTTTGATTTGAAGTGTGAAGGTGTTGGTAAATACAGAGTTTCTAATTTGTTTCTAATGGAGGTTGTTGGAATGTAAAAGGCAGGCATGAATTCTTCCTCATCCAATGATGTGTTGTTCTGTGATTGAGATAAGTTACAACCCAATAAAGTTTCTTGAGCGAGAAACTTCTTAGGTGCAAGGAATATATAGGACAAGGTGATGATGCTCACACTTGGTTATGGATTAAAACAAGGAAGATAGTGGGGTTGTGCAGAAAAAAATGTGGGTGTCTTTTCTCATATGTCTTTTCTATTTGTACCAGCAAAAGAAATTTTTTGCTACATTCAGGTCAGCAGAAACTTTTTTTTTTTTTTTCTGCAGAAGAGTGAATTATGTTCTTATTGTCCTTCCTTTAAAATACTTGCTGGCTAAGATGTCATTCCTATTCTTCCCTATTGCTCAAGGTAACATGTGAAAGAGACAACATATAGCTGGTTTTCTGTGATCAAGCCAACAATGTGGTTCTTATGAGCTATAAACAAAATGTACATGGAATAAGAACAGTTGTGGCTCAGTTTTTTTCCAGGAGTCTTTTTCTGATTAGAAACTACAGTTTAATATGCTTCTCAGTAGGTTTCAGTTAATGATCACTTTCTGAACCACAAAAAACAGTATTCTGGTTTCACTGGCTTTTAGTTTTGGTTGAGAAAGAATGTTCCACATAATGGAACGGAAAGAAGAAGGAAGAGCTTATAAATAAAACATTTTCCATATACTTGAGAGGAGCAAAGAGACCATTTGAGTATAAACACTAAAGGAGTCTTGGGAGTCACTATATGTAAAATACATGTTTCCCTAAGGTACATGGAAGAAGAATGGAGACAGCAATTTGCCATTGCGGATACAAAATCTTCAGTAAGGGTATTTTATTTTTCTTAAACATTAACTAAAGTCGGCTAGCCTTTGGAGACAATTCCATCCAGTCAGATATTGGCTTTGATGTTTGTTTTCATTTCTGGACCTGCTTCCAAAGTATGTTGCCTCAAAATTTTTCAATGCCTGCGAAAAAAATCCTGGGGCTCCTTGTCTTCCTTGTATAGCAGTGTGTGTAGTTTCTCATTGGTCCTCATCACTTGTGTCTAGAAAGCTCTTATGTGTCATGTAGCAGTGATTTTCTCCATTTGCATGTCTTCTGTTGCTCCTGGCTTCCTAGTGTGAACTTGGAGTTCTGCATGTGTCTTCATTCAACTTTTATGTGACACATTCCTTTTGTTTCTGTTTAAATGTTGTATGTCTTCTCTTTCTTTCTTCTCTTCTACTCTTTCTCTCTCCCCCACCTCTCTTTTTCCTTGTCTGTCCACACTGTGTGCTGCCTTTCTACTGGCCACTCATTTCCTGCTGCCTATAGTATTCATAAAGTGCAGTCCGTTGACCTGAGAAGAGTCTCAGCTCCCCCTGATTCCTTCACTGTGTGAGTACCTGGCTTTTTCTTACTTTCAAAGTTCATAGGTTGGGCTTTTCTTTTCCTGTTACCTTGTTTGTGATTCAACCATTTCCAGTGACAAATGGGAAGCAGAACTTCAGGTGATAGCACGATAGGCACATGACAGTGGCCTTACCAGGAAAGGCATAATTCTACAGTACCCAAGTAAGATGAGGAGCAGGGCATGTCTGGTGATGGTGACGAAGTTCAGCCAAGAGTCCAGGTTGCCAGACAAATCCATAGCCACAGGCAGGTCTGAAGTTAAGTGCCAGGCACCAGTAACAGTTGTGATCAGAGCTTTCTGTCCTTCAGTTTTAGTCAAAAACATACTGTGAACAAACTCAGCCACAAGCTGATGGAGCTGATCCCCAGAGATGAGATGGAGTCCCCCATCTCAGAGGAGTGGTGTGACACTGGCTGCAGCTGCATTGAAGATAGACCCTCCCCTATCCACCTTGGCAAGGTCTTGACGGTCAGCACCTTCACTGTACTAACTTGCTAGGTAGCAGCTAAATTACTCAAGAACGTAGTGCCTTTTTTAAAACCCAAACAAAAACCCCAGCTTGAGATAATATGTCAACCAAGGCAGTGTAATTGTCTTTAAAAACACTGGGTTTACTATTCAGTCAAAACCCACATTTTGGTTTGTGTTGGCATCCCTTTTGTCTTCTTGCTTTGCCACTCTTATGACGGACATCTTTTCAAATGGGTTAGGATTATCAAAGAATGAATTTGAAATACATGTTGGAAAATATCAAATTTCAGAACTATAAATTCAGGTATTCTGAGCAGATACTTAATTCCGAGAATGATTCCTACTCTATCATAAAAGAAAGTCAGTGGTAAATGTAAAAAGAAAACCCACCAAAACTTATGTATTCAAAAGACTGAGCACATGCAATAGATGGCTCACAAATGTTCAACAAACATGAAGTTATTTGTGAAAACTGGTTAAAGAGCATATTTCAACTTTGCACAAAAGGATCTGATGGTCTGGTGGACACCCAAGTGACCATGAGTCAGCAAAAATCCATGCGCACTTGTGACAAAGTATGATAATACAGTATCCTAGGCTGCATTAGGAGTGTTGTCAGTAGATCAAGAGAGATGATCCTTACCCTCTAAAAAGCACTGGTGAGGCTACACCTGGAGTACTGGGTCCAGTTCTGGGCTCCTCAGTACAAGAGAGACATGAATCTACTGGAGAGAGTCCAGTAAAGGGTGGTGAAGGTGACTGAAGTGCATTCCTCTTATGAGGGTAGACTGAGAGATTTGGAAATGTTTAGCTTGGAGAAAGCTCAGGTCAGTCAAACACTTCATCAGTGTCCCAAGGAAGCTCATAAAGAAGACAGGACCAGGTTCTTTTCACCAATACCATGCCATAGGAAAAGAGGCAATGGGCACAAATAAAGCACAGATTCTCTGTGAACATCAGGAGAAATGGTTTTACTGTACAAGTGACCGAGCACTGGCACAGGTTGTACAGACAGGTTGTGGAATCTCTATCATTAGAGATACTTAACAGTTGCCTGGATATGGTCCTGGGAAGCCTGCTGTAAGCATTCCTTCCTTGAGCAGGGGGGTGTAGCGAATGACCTCCTGAGGTCTGTTCCAACCTCAACTATTCTACAATTATGTGAAATTTCAGAAAGCTGCAAGTTCCTCATTGTTGTTTTACAAACAAGGAAAGATTTACAGCTCATTTTGCCTTATCCTGGGGTCTTATTTGCTGTACTCTGCTGAGCAGCAGGAAGTAATAAAAACGACTTCTCTCAGTGATCCAGTAGCTAAGCATGCCTCTAGAAAAAAGATAAGCCTTGTTGCTTGCACACAACATTAAGCTGTGCATCTGGGAGAATGGGTATTGTTCCCAAGTTGAGGGATATCCCTTGGAAAATGACCTTCAAGTTTTGATATAGTTCATTTGAATGTCCCATTTGATATCAGCTGTCAGGATAAGGCAGAGAGAGAGACTTGTGAGCCCCAAACTAATTTGTAAGTCAAAGATGTTCTGTATCTTAAAATCTGTAAAAATAGATTAAACATGCTGCTGCACTGCGTTTGCCAATTAATGAGTCTGGCAAATTAAAATAAGAACCCATGAGGTATTAGGGAAATTTGATTTAGATTATGATGGCTTTGAGATTGAAATGTTCTTTTTTTTTTTTGAACAACATTGAAAAGAGCCTATGTTCCAGTTAGTACTGAACAGCCAGGCAGATTCTGCTGAGACCTGGTGATGGATACAGCCTATCTCAGATACATTTCAGGTTTTCTGCAGCAGGATATGCATGGGAATTTGGGGCAGCCAAAGGTATTAGGCACATATGGTCTTTATTGCAGAGACGGTTGAACTATAGTGTAATCCATTTCAAATGTTTACACAAGATGCATAACTAAATACAAGTGTGGTTTTTTTAATTGAGGCTCTTTTAAAAGGAAGGTAAAGACTTGCATTTTCCAGCTGGATGCTCAGAGATGAGAAGGATGCACGAGGGTGCACATGTGAGAGTACTTTTGCATAGCGTATAGTTGATGCAAAGGAGTTCTGAGAAAAATTACCATTTGAAAAACAAAACATAATTAACTTGCACAGCTCCTGTCATCCTTTTACAAGTGGAATAAGCACTGTAGATATGATGTGATTATTATTTTTTTAAGTTTTAATTGCAAAATATGAATAAATTATGTTTATTAGTAAATAGTACTCTCTTGTAGAGCTTACAGGGTAATGATTGCAGCAGAGTATGCATATAAAATCTGTGTGACTATCAAAACCATAATAACAAATAAACTTCTGCTTTTAGAGATCCAAATGCCAAACAGAATCAACTGAATCTGGGTATTGTCTAGAGGTGGAGAGTCTAATACAAAATGTAGGAGGCAAGGCATAAGGGGGAAAGTGTTAGAGAGTGAGCTATTCTTCAAATATGTAGTTAAGGATGAAAATGTTTATGTATATCTTCTTCCTTTTCACCACTGCATGAATTACAGGGAACTGAGTCGCATCTTTTTTGTCAGTTTTTCTGGTTTAACATGTGGGCTTCTGTTTAAGTGGGATCATTATTATTGGAGAATCCACTGTGTGAAAGAACTACAGCTAGCATGGAGAAGGAGAAAGATAGCAAAGACCAGGATTCTACCTGGCACTTCAGCACATTTTATGTTTATGTGTGCGTCTAGCTTTTAGACAGCAAAACGCTCAAACACTTGCGGTGGGAAAGTACAAAAAGGTTCATTACAGTTGGGTTAGCCTGGTTTATCTAGGATAACAGTTATCAAATGGAAGAAAAAAGAATATGTGGTTGAGCTTTTATTTTTAGGGGTAATTTGTAAGTAAAATGCTTACCAAGAGCTTTGCCTTAAAACAGCAGTGGACTTTTATGGAGCACTGAAATTTGTCCATGAAGTGGCTGGATGATTCTGCTTTGTTGTGGCAGTTCTTATGTTTTAAGTGGGTATATGTTGTCAAAGCCATACTAATTTTTAATGTATCATTTCCAAGCTCTGCCAATGCAATCTCAAAAGTGAGGTAAATTTCTTTTGTCCTCTGGCTGCTGCTTTCCATTTTACAATTGTTCTAAACACTGGTACATTTAATTAACTTTGGATGTTTTCTTCTTCTGTAGGAGATAGGTGATTCATTATCTGTCATTTCAAGTGTGCCTCAGAGGAATGTGATTTTTTTCTAAAGTTTATCTTTTGCGAGGGAGGGGAAATAGAAGATTTCCTTTTCCTTTTCTGCTTACTGAATCATATTAAAATCTATATGCCTGAAAGTTGGCGCAGGCTGTATGCTAGAAGATCCATCAGAAATTTGTTGCTGGATTCTGTAGAGTTGTTGGACTGTTTATTACTATTCTTTTCTTTCTCTACGCAAACACAAAGCATAAGAAATGGTTTCATAAATTATTCATATAGGGATTAGGGCTTGTATAATTTAAAAGTCTATCTTCCCAGTTGAATCAATGAATCAATCTGGTGGCAGGGCAGAAATGTTATCAGGTTGCTGTGCAGAAGTGTCAAGCCTTAGGCAGGACTCAGGCTTGCTCTGCCTGCTTTTTTTTTCCTGGGTGACTGGAGGCAGGAGCATGTTTCCTAGGAAAACGAGCTTTACTCCAAATGAGTAGGCTGGATTCTAGATTGCTTGTTCCTGCATGATTAATAGGGGTGAGAGGAGGAAGTCACAGCTTCATCAAAAGCTGAGTATGTTTTCTTAGTGAGTGAAGGCAGATCATCATCTGCTGGGGGTTTCAGAATAGGTAAGTGTAGCTTTGCTTCTAGGGGTTTGAACCACAAGTGGTAGAATGAAAGTGATTTTTAAAAAAAGAAAGCAAGCCCTCCTCATTTTTTCCTGTCAAAGCTCTGTGTTTTTAGGTTTGGATGTTTTGGTTGTTTGTGTTTTTTTTTGGGGGTGGTGGTGGTGATAGTAACATTTCTAGAATCCCTAAAATGCTATAGTTCAGGCATAGGAGGGAAACAAACTCATATCTCTTCTTTGGTAAGCACTTTCCAGCAGGGTGGTGGGTGTTGTTAAAAGGTCTTCACCTTCTAAGACCTACTTTCACTTTCTAAGACCTATCCCAGTAAAAAGTGTGGCTCTGATTCTGATGTGTAATCTGGTGTACCATGGAATGGATATCTTGTCACAGGAAAACCCATCAAAATTAAGTTATGATTTATGTTAATGAATGCCTGCAAGTTTTAAGAATTTCCAGAAAGCATGCATTTTACTTTACAATAGGAATAATTCAGTATCTAGGTGGTAATATGTATTCTCGTGGAAAAGTCAAATGTTGTTTTACTGATAGGAAATAGTGCAATTTCTTTGTGCTGTTCAGCCATTTTGCAACTGAAAAGGGCAAGAAAATAATTCTCTATTACTGAAATAATTTTTTTTTAATGTGTGGAATAATTTGGAGGGGACCTCATGACATCTCTGTAAAATCTTTCATAGTTTATTCCAACTAAATAATGTGCATAGCTTCTTTACAAGGCTCATTTGGGTTCTTATTTCATAATGCCTTGAATGTGCACTGCTGGTCCATGCCAATCAAAAGTTCATCAGATAAAATTCAGTGTGGTAAACTACCCTGTCTGTGCTGCTGATTTGAGAAGATTGATATTTAGGTTTGTGTTTAAATGAAACCATTATACCTAATCAACATGAATGAACAGAACATTTCAACTGACCCCAATCTGTATTTATGGTCCCATGGGGTATATGACCTTTAGGATGTAATTCTGTGGATTGGTGAGTTTGAGGAATGAGGTTCTTAATTAGATTCTTTAGGAGGTAATGGAATTAATTCACTTATACTTTAAATGACTTTTCATTGACTATGTAATACACTGTTTTGAAGAATAATAGGTGTAAAAAAAGTTAAATATTTTAGATTGAATTGCAGTTCAGCAATCTCCCCAGATTTATAAATAAATTATCTGCTGCTGTATCTGGAAAGCTTTTCTTCCTCTCACTGTAATTGAGCAAGTTGTTTTATACACTGTTTAAAAATATGCATTTCTATTAATGCGGTACTAATATTTGCTTTCAGTGACATTCATCTCACTATTATTAGCTTTTACATGGACACGCTTATGCACTTAATCTTTGTGGTTTCTAAATATGCTGAGTTTGAACAAGATAAATTTTGTGATTTGTATAATAATATGGATTATTATACAGTATCTGTGAAAACTACAGAAGTATTGATAGTGGAAGCATTTTGCTCAGCTGCACTGGATAGATCTCTGTATGGTACTCACAAATTCTGTGAGTGAACAAGTTCATTAGCTGGATGGTGAGGACAACATCCCTTGGTGTTAATTGCCAGTCTGATATCACAAGGAATCAATACTCATACAGTGAATTGTAGAGCCAAAGCTGTATTGAATAAGTAATAGAATTTAGTGAGACATAACATAATGTCAACCAACAACTGTATTCTGACAAAGAGTATTTGCAAATAAATAAAAAAAGTAGTTTACAAGCAGTCCCTTCCTGACACCTACCAAGGATCCCCAGGTTGTGAACTGGAAGCTACCAACAATGCCGAGGTTGTGAACTAGAAGCTAACAACAATCTGGAATCTGTGAACTGTTAACAATCTGTGAACAGGAAGCTATGAACAATCTCCAGGTTGTGTAGCTGGAAGACTGAGCTACCTTCATCTAATGTGCAGTGGCAGAACATTATGGGAAAAGCAACATAGCTTCTTCCTGTCTTGTACCGGTGCATAAAAGACTCCACTTTTCAGGACTGTCGGTCTGTTTTCAGGAGCCGTACTACATGCAGTGAATTTCTTTTCTCCCTTCAGACAAAGACTACATAGTTAAATTCCTGGGTTTTCTGACTTAAACATTTTCTTGTTATTTCTTGGCTAAAAATAAAATCTCTTGTGATTTTCATTTTTGAAACTTGCATTTTATAGAATTTGGAAGGGAACATAGTTCCCCAGACTATGTTCATTTCTTCAGCCAGTGATGTGACATTCAATCTTGTTTTAAAAAGAAGAGAAATAAAGTGTCAGACTCGGTGCAATTATGTTCTTGTTCTATCTATCCACCTTTCCCCTCCATTTGCAGGCACTTACCTTCTCCGAGTTGCTGAGCCAGCAATAGAGCCTGCAGATGGGGAGTGCCTTTTCATAGGATGACATCATGGCACCTGGGTTAAAACTGCCTCCTGAAGCTGTTCTGGAAGCTACCACCCCAGGTGTCTGTCATCAGACTGTAAAAGCTTGTCTTAAATATGGACAGTTTTCTGATACCTTGGGGCATTTGAACACAATAGTCCCTGGCAGGATAGGGAAAACATTTGGTAGCCTATACGGTTCATATGGTTCTGAGTGTGTCAATCTTGCCCTCACTGTTAAGTATTCATTTTTCATTATTTATGATTTCTTCTAGGCTATTCTTTGTATATCTTAGGTTCCTTTTCATCACTAATATAAAAACTCCCGTTCAGAATGGGAATTTCTTCAGTGTAGTTCCTTCCAGTGGGCTGTCTTGCACTCCAGGTTTGGAGGCACCCTCAATTCCTTATCCTTATCACTTTTTTTGGCAAAGACCACTTGTGCCAATAAAGCTTTTTCTAACTGGGACTTGATTTTCAATCTTTATTTTCATCTGTTCAGATGAGACAGAGCTGTTTATACCAACAGAGAGAAAGCATGCAATAAGGTAACACTGAAATAATTGCTAATTGCAGTCCCAGAGGCTCTACCAAGAGATGGCCGCAAACCATGTGTTTTGTCAGGTCTGCAGTATTTTCTAGCAAAAAAAAAAAATTGCTCACTTGTCTAAAAAGAAAAAAAAAGTTTTCATTTGTGAGATGTGGCCTGTCCTGCATTAACAGTGCAAGTGCTGTAGGTCAAATATTTTAAAATTGAGACAAAGAAGTGAATATGCATATTTATGACAGTGCACATTTTAACTTTTAAAGGCAGTGTGTGTATTAGGCAGTAATACCACTGGCAGAATTCTGTTACCAACTAGATTAAAACAGAGAAAATGGACAACCTTTTCTGGAAGCATAGAATTTTAACTGACCCAGGGGCCAGTTCTTATGGGACAGACATTTATCATGTGCATTATAATACACAGGTTATCCGTCTTTCTTTAAAAGTCAAACATTCAAATGTGGCTAAGTTAATTTACATAGTATTCAACTAAACTTAAGAAATGAAATAATAAGTTAGTTACAAGGTGGAAGCCATAATGAAATCAAAACAAAGCTTTTCAGGGCAATTTTCTATCAATATATTGATGCTTAAATTTATACATAGGGACCTATTGAGTGCTTCAAAATTATATAGACAGTTGAGGTATCTAGATCTGGCTGAATTATGTAGAAATGAGGTTCCTGTACTGTTACTTGCTTTTGAAAGTCCTGCTGGGTTCTACGTGTTGGACTCACTACTCTGGAATTCCAGTTCTTTGCCACATTTCTGTTGCCTGTTTCCCAGAACAGAGATGCTGAATAACGATCCTCCAGGAATGAGGGTGGATGTTCTCATGGGCAGAAGAATGGTTGTCCTGAGAGAGTTCCCAAGAAAGCATCTGTGTCTTGAACCACAGCTTGGCACATCTACTGGCTGTGGTAGGGGCCAAGGGATGCACAAAAAGGCAAACTGCAGAGGGGAGGGGTAGGTATATGGAGATTAGAGAAATCAGGAAAAACCTTTGCGATTCCAGACCACACATACAGCAAATGCTATCTTATCACTTAAGGTGTAATGTCTGTGTTGTTGTACAGTGGGCAGTCATAATCTCAAATGCAGCGATGGGCGTGATGAGGACTTGGCCCAACCTTGAAGAGGCTTGCTTTTTTCCTCTCTCATTATAATGTTCATAAAACGTTAAAATCACTTCATAACCTGTTTTTGTTTTGCTCTTCAATGGAACACTTTGTTTAAGAAGCTTTCTTCTTCTCTTGCAGTCCTCATTCCATCCCAGATCGCCTGCGGATCAGAGTGAACAGGATCAATTTACAAGAATATGAGGGGCTACATTATGACAAGGAGAAACTCCGAGAAGCTTGTAAGTTTGAAGAAGCTAGGTTGTAGCTGCTTTTGGTAGAACATTCTGTATAAATCTTGCATTAACCAAAACCCCACCAAAACAAAATAAGTAACAAGAAAAAAAAAAACAAGCACAGGGTCAAGCATACATTTTGGAATGTTTGTTCATCTATTTGTGCGTATGTACATATGTATTCTCTCTTTATAAATAGTCTCTGTATAAAGAGCATATATAGACAGTTCAACTGTTTTCTTAACTATGTGTTCTATAAATTGGTTTTATTCACTGTAAAATAAGTGGGTTTAACACCTGTGGATATTTGTTCATTCACGTCTTTCTGTTGGTTCTTCTGCAAGTGTATAAAACTGTTCCAGATTGTTATGATTAGCATCAAATTTGAACCAATGTGTGGGACCATGATAAATTTCATATTAAGCCTGTGCTCTGACCTTGAATGTGATTCTTGCTCAGGTGCGTTTATCTTGGGAAACAAATCTGGTTTCCTCAGTCTTTTATTCTTTAACAGCTTTCTGTTAAAGAGAATAATCGCTGTTTGTTTCCTCATGTAATGGTTTAATTGCCACGTACAGGGGTAAGTCAAAAGCAGACAGTGGTTGCTCTGGCAACACTGATGATGACAATCCACACTTAAAAATGGAGTTCCTTTCCTTGGTGACACACAGAGTCATTAATCAATGAGGGACACGGCTGCCAGTGATAACAATTTAATAGTCTTGTTCATGCATCTGGCTCATTATTCATATAAAATTACAAGCATAACAGTTTGTTGTGCAACAAAGCTTCAGCTCCCTCTGTAATACAGAGCACTCTGGTAATTACAGGATGACAATCCTTTTAACTGGTTTGCTTATCTTACTATTGAAAGGCAGTTAAACTGTTTCAGTTTCACTCCTTTAGTCCCACCCCTGCTTATTCTCCCAGCTCACCTTCCGACAAAAGAACTGAAATGGCTTAGATTTTAGTGTAGGTTCTAACAGCCTTTAATGAAGCTTCTGTTAGTGATTTTTGCTCATAGTTAAAACAATTAAAACCTTCATCACTGGACTGAGAAGAATGAGATTTATGGCTCACTGGAGAAGAATCTTCAAGTTTAAATTGAGAGCTTGACCTTGAGTAGATTTCAGGCTACATTGAACCCACATCTACCCAACTCTATCAAAAACAACCTTGTTTATTTTATGGTTCTTCCTATGGTTTCCCATCTGAAGAGAACTATTCTCATCTATCCTCACTATGGATGTAAAATTGGTGTATGTTTTTTTTTTGTATTTCAAAGCCATTTACATAGTCTGACACAAAATATACACCTTTTTACAACTGTTTTCACTGCAGTTGTAAATGTGTATTTGTTGTCAGCTGCAAAAAAGCATAACAATGATGAGATAAAAACAAATGCCAGAGAATGACCTAGTGCATCTGAGATTTGGCTTTAGGTTTCTCAGACATTTTTTCATGTGCTGGGTGTGTGCTGAAGAAGTTTTCATTGAAAAAGTAGATGTTTGTCCACCAAGAGTTAAAATGATTGCCTTTGGGCATTGGCAGGTCATTTGCAGTAAGTCTCTGACACAGCTAATTGGGTACATTTTAAACGACCTTCTGGTGGTAGGCCTATGGATTAGTACCTGGCTGGGTCTATCATATGCTTAATACTTATATGAAATAAATGTTCTATGTCCTAATCAGCAAATCATTCCATGGAGCATTGTCACTGAAAGTTACTTGATAAAGAGAGAAGGAGGGATGTGCTGAGGGAGGAGAAGCAACTCTCTTTTCTTTGTCAAAGAAAGATATTTTGGGGGGAGTGAAAATGAATAAATTTGCATGTCAGGTGAACAACTGAAGTTTTGTCAGTCTGAATTGAAAGTTTAAATGCAGATAATACTGGTGCACTAGCAAAATACAAGAGCACTTCTGCTGGCCTGTTCCTGTAAGTGTGGTTAACTTATTTCATCATGACTGTAGCTCTCAGGTCCATGTATGTCTCACTAGATGCTTGTTTACAGAGACTCAGTTTACATATTTGTACAGCCTTTGGCAGATTATGTACAACTGAATTCTCGAATACTATATTTACTATTCATTCCCTGTCCACAGGATTAAAACCACTTCTATCTTCCTAAATAATGTGAAAACTAAACCAGAATCTCACAGCAATCCGAGCAGGAAAAATAAGCCAGTTAGCAATGAGTTGTCCCTGACAGAAAAATTACAAAGGCGCTATTATCGTTTTTACATGTTTCATGTCTCCATAACAGAGTTTGGAAAGCTCTGACATCAGTGTAATAATCTGTATAATTTTAACCATCAGTAAATACATTTCACTCCCCTTGTTTCTTTGAAATACTGATTTGATTCTATCAACCACTTCACCTAAAATTGCACTTACTGACATATTACAACTCGTCATACAAACTGTTCCATCAAGATTAATCTTTGCTCTGCTGGAGGTAGACACCTCATTTTGAAAGCCTCCTGAGCTATTAAAGAATGTCATTTTGTCCCCTGAAGGGCACAACTATTCTAACCCATTCTCCTTCTGTTGCTTTCTACTTTCCTTGTCACTGCAGCTGGCACTTAACCAAGATGCCATTTCTGAATTGACCCTTTCTTCCCTCCCCCATGCTTCTTCTTTCGCCTTCATTCTTTCTTCTGTCAACATCTCAGTATTGGCTGTGGGATGACTGATGATGGTACAGTGGATGCTTATTGATCCTTTGGCAAGGAGGGGTGAATGCTTTCATGCACCCTTTTGAGAAAGAGATATATGTTAGCATTTTAGTTATGTTGTGATGTTCTTTGCAAATGCAGTTGTCTTCTCTAACACCTTCCTATACATGCCTCAGGCACTTGTACCTGCTTCACCACTTCTACCCAGTATGATAGTTGTACATTACATTACATAACCATAACCAAGACTATCATATTCAAAAAGTGAGTTGGACTTCTCTTTCTAGATGGACAGCATGTAATTTCATCTCTCTTGCCTGCATATGTTCTGTGCACTCTCTCTGATTCCCTCTTATTTCATGAAAGTGTGATCCAAAGCAGCACCGTGGGGAAGCAATTGAGTTATTTTTAAAATAGCAAAATCTTTCTGTTTGACACTCTATTATCCCCTTTCAAAAGTTACTTAGAAATTCCTGACAATGGAAGCATGTGCAGAAACTAATCAAACTAAAAAACCCCAAAACAATTGAACCAGCAAACCAACAACCATAAACAAGTTAGTGACCATGTAGCCTTCAACCCTTTGCAGTCCTTCTTGCCAACACTATTGTACATTTGCACCATGAAGATGGAGTGGTGAAATAGCTCACCATCAGCACTAACAGCACAGATGTTTTACTTAAAATAGATTATGTCATTTTTCACTGCTTTTAATTTCTTGTTTTATATGCCCTTGCTTGCAGAACAATCTTAGTTTGCTCAATATTACTAAGGTTAAGGACAAATCATACCCAACTGCAGTGGGTATGACATACCCAACTGAGAAATAGCTCTCAGCTCTAACAGCTGCAGGTTTCCCACACTTTCTTTTACACAGATGCAGCTGTCCATTATCTCCTCTTGAATAAAATTGTACACTAGATTAAAATGCAATTTTTGAAGAAAACATTGTTTCACGTGTATAACAATTGAACTATCTGTAATCTAAAAATCCTTTTATCTGCAACCTCCTTGTTTTGTGGGTGGGTGAGTGGTGTAGGACGACATGATGTTAACCTTGAATTCTTGTCTCTCCCTGTGATTGTATCTAGTCAGATATCTATAATGCATGTGTGTCTACCTTTGAATTTCAGTGGGTTATCTGAGGGGTTTAGAGTCATCCTAGGAGTTCTTATCAAGTACATGGAGTGTCTAGCTTGTAATTTGGGATGTGTACAGGTGCAGAGATACTGTAGCTTCCTCATACCAGTGATGCCCTTACCACAGTCTGGGAACCATAGAATCATAGAATTGGTTTGTGTTAGAAGGGACCTGAAAGATCACGTGGTTCCAAACCTCCTGCCACAGGCAAGGACAACTTCAACTAGACCAGGTTGCTTAAAGCCCCATCCAACCTGGCCTTGAATGCTGCTACAGCTTCTCTGGGCAACCTGTTCCAGTGCCTCGCCACCCTCACTGTGCAGAATTTCTTCCTAATATCCAGTATAAATCTACTCTCTGTCATCTTGAAGCCATTTCACTTTGTGCTATCACTACATGTCCTTGGAAAAAGTCCCTCTCCAGATTTTTTGCAGGCTCCTTTTAGGTACTGGAAGGCTGCACAACCCCAAGTCCCTCAGACTGTCCTCACAGCAGAGCTGCTGTAGCCCTCTGATCATCTTCATGATGCTCCTCTAGACTTGCTCCAGGTCCATGTCCCTCTTATGTTGGAGACCCCAGAGCTGAACACAGGACTGCAGATGCAGTCTGCAAGAGCAGAGTAGAGGGGGAGAATCACCTCCTGCAACATGGCCACTCTGCTTTCCATGCAGCCCAGCATATGGTTGGCTTTCTAGGCTGCAAGCATGACATTGCTGGATCATTTTGAGCTTATGAAACCTTTGACCTACAGAATGTGCTCTGTTTCTTTAAAGCTCAGGGATCTGATAGGAGAAGTTAATTTGGAGAATACACCATATGATTTCTTTATATCACTAGATAAATAAAGAAAGGCTAGCACTGAGGACTTGGTATTTACATCCTGAATACCCATAATGTAAAGGGCAGACCAAATCATAAGACCTTCTGCTAGGTGGTATGATGAAGGAAACCTGAATTAGCAGATGGAGTCAGGACACCGAAGATTAGCCACCTAAGTTCATGTGCTTATTTCAGGAAGCAACTTTGATCCGGATGGATTTAGATGAGATAGGTTGTGTAGCTGCAAACCTTCTCTTCCATCTTGTAAAGGAAGCACCAGTTCATGCATTTCTCTGTCACAATGATTCTGTCACAATGATTTAATAAGTTCTGAAATTGAGAGGGTTAGATGGGTTGCTTAAAGCCACCCAGCAAAACGAAACCAAGAGGGTTAGAAGTCAGGAGTGACTTAAATACTGGAAACTGTTGCCACTGAGCTCCCAGGTTCTCATGCTGGTGTATGTAGATGCAAACCACTGATAAATATTTGTAACTGAAACAGAAACGACGATACCAAAGAAGAAGGTGCCAAAGGCATTGCTTGTGTCGAAGGACATATATCTTTTTGCCTTTTTATGGATGAGACCTTGTGGGCTTTGTCCAGAGAGCACAGTCGATCACATTTCTCACTTTGACACACACACAAAATCTCTCTCTTTCTCTTAAAGATTAGAAAGACACAGAAGTCCAACAGAAGAAAAAACAGGATGTGGTTGGATAATTAAAGGTAGTAGCCTTTAATTGAATGAATATACACATAGGTGCTAAAATAGGCAACTTTAATCTTGGCTTTTTCTAACTTTGAGGTCTTGATTTCGTAGTCATAGTAACATCTGTTTAACAGGGTATGCCTTTGCCTAGGTTTGGTGGAAAGAGTAAATCTGGACCCTTTAAATGTCATCTCATATCTTTGAGTTATAGTAGAATTGTAGAATGGTTTGTGTTGAAAGGGACCTTAAGGATCACCCAGTTCCAACCCCCTGCCATGGGCAGGGACTCTTACCACTAGACCAGGTTGCTCCAAGCCCCATCCAACCTGTCGTTGAATGCTGTCAGGGATGGAACAGCTGCAGCTTCTCTGTGCAACCTGGGCCAGTGTCTCACCATCCTCAGCAGGAAGAACTTTTCTCCTGATACCTAATCTAAATTTGCTCTCTCTTGACACCACATAGTGCATATCTACATTCAACACAATCAGTCCTCTGTCTTTTGAGCTAGTAGGGAAACTGTCGTCTCTAAATTTGTGGTCTCCTTTAAGCTAGAAGAGATGGACACTATTCTAAAAAAATTTAAATACATATTTACCTTAGAGAAGTTTGAAGACACAAGAACATTAGGTTCCATTTCAGACTTTCCAGGAAATCATGCTATACTTTGTGTTTTCTGTGAGATTTTCTGTGCATATTGGACTTCTCCCATTTCCTTTTCTTATCACTTTTCTGATTTGTTTTCCTCTTACCTTTTCAGTCCCGGTTGTCCCCTTTGGCTGTCTCATCCCACACACGATCTTCCTGCCTGTCTTAGTCTGTTTCTATAGATCTCACAGCTCTGCTTCCTATTCTTTTTCTTAATCCTAAATCCTTGTTAATTGTTCAGACAGACCTCTTCTTTCAGGTCTTAGCCCCAATATCCATTCCCTGCCAGTTTCAATTCTCAGCTCTTTATAGTTTTCTTTTTATAACCTGTTCTTTTTGGTGTGGTGTTTTTGATCAGTTCTCTCTTCATCTGAATTAGAGAGCTTCTTCCTTTTTGTGGCAGGGCATTGGAGAAGTAACTGAGAGCCTGAAGGGGATGACTATCTTCTAAAAGGTGGTCTGGTTTAGTCTGATAACCTCCACTGTGTTTTACCTTCTGACATAAGGATTTTAAAAGTGGATCACTAGTGCTAAAAAAATCTAGTAACCAACAAACCTAAGAAGGGTTAGTTTTGTTGGTGCAGTGAATAAAAGGGATCTGAAGAGACACATGGCTTAGATTTGTGTAGTAAGAAAATCCTTTTGTACAAACTCGGTTGTATTAAAACCATACTATGAAAGCCAAACATCTTTAATATAAATGTCTGAATATTTTAGAATTCTGTCCCAAGAATTTATTTGGTCCTTCAGGTTTCTAATACCAGTGGAACCCCTCAGGACAATGACATTCTTATAACATCTTCAGTAGTGAGGATCCTTTATTAGCTACATTAAACATTTACAGCCCAGTGTCTAATCTCCCCAGTCCCCTGAGGTATGCCAGACTTGGAATGAGTTTTTGTGGCATTTACATTTACCTTAATGATCTGTCTTGAGGCTGTTTTGTTTGGGATTTGAGTGGGTTAATCAGTGTGTTTAGATCACAAATTGAATCCTTTCATAACAATAAATGGGGAAGTTAATTGAATTTTATTTTTTCTCCATGGTGCCATATGCAGCATATTCAGGCTTCTTCCATTTCTGTCCTCAATAGTATTAAAGAGTTCTAGGTTTAGGTATTCAGCATAATGGGCAGTTAATAGGTGGAAGATTTGTTTGTTTATAAATTCCATAGCTAATTTCATGAGGACTTAAGAAATCACTACTAATCTTGTAGTTAATTAGAGAATCGTGCTAGCAATACCACTGCATCTATGAACCCTTCTCCTGCTCATATGTGATTTTGGTTGGTGTTGCTAAGAACAAAAATCTTTCCACAGTACTGGTTCAGAATATGAAGCAACTGTCTACATGTCTGATTTCCTGGGGTTATTGCACTGCTGCTCATCACTGCAGCATTAGAGTCTGTATCCACAGATCCTGGACAAAGTTCTTTTCATTGTTCAGAGGGGCACAAAAAGAACTGGAAGCTGGATGCAAGTGGCCAGGAAAACAGGCGCCTCAGGAGAAAAATGCCTGGCACTTGAATGTTGTGGCTTGGCTCATGATCTGAGACTATCCCTTATTTTTGGCATGCTCCCATGTGTGGCTGTATCCATATATTCACAGGAGCTGACTGTGTGTGGGTGTATGGGAAAGTTGCTCTGCAATGCCTGTGCTCTTAATGTAAGACTTTGTCTTCTCATCTCTCACCTGACATATTTAGTAATCACTGTGTCTCACAGCACTGTTCTCTACTGTGCACATCCTTACCGACACACAGTTAGGTAGAAACCTCTTTGCTCCCGTATGAAAGCATCCACAACGATATCGAATGCCTTGTGAATTAATTTTGTGCCTTTAACTGATTTGTTATAAATTAACTCTTTTTGCCTGTATTGCACAGCACCACCCTATATTTAGAATGAGCAACAATCCCATAGTTTCAGTCCTATTATCAATCATTAAGGATTTGCTTTTGTTTTCAAATAGCAGCAATGAAGCACATTGAAAATCTTGGCTGTGTGGTGCATTGTGCATATTTGCTGTGTTTTATGATAAAAATGAGGGCTGGGAATGTTTCTTTGGAAGGACAAAGTCACCCAGCCCAGAATTGTTCTATAACCACCAAGAATAGATGGGACATAATTAAATTTGTGAATCACGACTTTATTCTTCAATTGTTAAATGAAACCCATAAATGTCACCACTAAGCTATCTATTGTATATTACTGTTTTCTTTTCAAGCATTTTGGTGAATGTCTTTAAAATTCCAAGTGTTCATAAGGTCCTTTTCCTTTGGGCTATCAAAAATGATGGTAGCTAAAGATTTCAGTTCTGTGTTAGCTGCGTTGTTTTGACATGTCAAAGCTGTAGTCCCTGTTAAATGTATGTATTCCTCTACGAAGGAAGGAATTCAACAGAAGAAAGACTTCATCTGTGGGGACAGTTTATGAGCCAGTGGTGTAGCTCCCTAGTACTCTTTGGAGGTGTAGTTGTGTCTGCTGCAATTCACTTTTTTAGTTCTATATATGAATTTAACAAATGCTTCTTTCAGTAAGGGCTGCAGAGGAATCTGCTGAATTGAAATGAGATAGCCATTCAATAGTATCTACAAAGACCATAAGGGTTTCCTGTCAGAGCAGGTTAAGCAATAATAAATAAGCAAATTGAATCAGTCTATAAACCAGAGCATCAGAGCACATAAAGCAAATTTCGTAATTGGCCCTCCTTCCATTCACTGGTCTCTCAGTCCCTATTCTGTAAGGAAACATTCTGGGAGGTCACAATGAGCACTGTTCCCATCTGGCATTTCTGAATATGTGGAGGACTGACATCACTCTTGGATATCTGTGTTGCTTCAGGAGAATCATGAGCTCTTCCCTTCTTTCCATCTTCTTGCCTATCTCTGCTTTATATTCTTGCATCTCATTAAAAGTTGTTTCCCCTGCTTCTAGTTTTCCTGGGTTCATAGCTCTTCTGGTGTTCAAATTGATTTTCAAACATGATGCTGGCAGCATTGTTGATGTGTCCCCAGTGTCCTGCACTGGCCTCTGAGGACTGTGAGGACTTTGACTGCCATAGGTGCTCCCCTACTTTCCTCCCTGAAACCACTGAGCTTCTCTTTGTGCTTCTAGTCTCAATGGACCACAAAAATAAGAGCCATAATCCTCATTAATTGTTAGTGCTGTCTTGTTCTCTTATCAGAATGAAGAGCTTCTCAGTAGATGAATCTCTCATCCTCTTAATCAGTTTCTTTCGAATGGCAGGAAGGGCTGCAGCACAGTTGTTCTTTCTATTTATCCCAGAACTGTTGGTGACTTTATGTTGTTTCTTGTTATCCAGTTACCAAAATGGTTTATGAGTTGATATTCTCTTCTCCTTCTGGGATACTTCATATGAGGATTTAAATCTCTTTCCTGCTACTCCCCTACTTTTTTGTGCCATTGTTTGTTTAAAGACCTCCAAGGAGAAAAAAGAACTTCATTCAGTGATTCAGTTATAGATAATCAAGTACTCAAGAGATTTCATATGTTTTCTTTTTATTTAATGAGATCTTAGTAGGCAGCTCTCTTGGTACTTTCCTTGTGGACTCACATACACGTTTTTGTCTTTTGTTCTTTTTGTGGGTTTGTTTGGGATTTTTTTTGGCTGCAAGAATGGAATGGCTGTGGAAACCTAAATCTCCTGTTATAAAAAATGCTGTCTGAGAGGAATTATTCACTGTATTTTTACAAGTTCTCTTCTTCTCTCTGAGAAAATATGGAGATGCATCAATTTTGAGTGTAGATGGAATAATGTCTGTTTTGATTTAAAAGAAGCCTTATATCAAAATAACATGGTGCTGGACAGCATTCTCTGAAAGCAGGCTGTAACTTTCACTACTTTAAATCATTTTTGTAGATCTTTAAGAGTTCTGAAAAAGAAATCTCTCTTATTTCAGTGTGTAAGAGCAAACCTTAAACTCTTGTTCTAGGGATGTTCCTTTCTTTGCAGTTAATAATTGATGTTGACATCAGAAAATGAAGTAAGCAATTTAACTGAATCTTTGTTTTGGTATGAAAGAGTTGGTATGAAAGAGTTGAAAATTGAAATCTTTGATAACTAAAATGGGTGAAGCTAATGATGAATAATATGTTCCTGCTTTTAAATAGCTGTTAAGATTTAGATAGTAGAAAGCTTTTCTAAAACATTAAAAAAAAACCCACAAAACCCACAACAAAACCTAGAAGCATACTGTAAATCTTATGAAGTTCTAGAGGCTTTGGTTAAAGAGGTTTTTATTTGCTTTTGATTTTTCAGCCATTCCTCTTGGAATTATAGTCGTACGAGGAGACTGTGACTTGGAGACCTGTCGTATGTACATTGACCGTCTACAAGAGGTGAGATTTTGGAGAATTCAGGTATCATTTGTTAACCTATATTCTGCTTCTTCCCGTTCTGAGTGTAGAGATATTTAATAGTTGCTACAACCATATATTGAGAGTATTTCAATTTACCTACCACTGAAAGTAAAGCTTTAGAGTCATTGTATAAAATAATATCATACAGTATATGATGATAACATAAAATGTATGATAATAAAAGCAGGAGTAGCATGGAAACATATTTTCTAAACAGGAAATGAAAAATCATACTGAATCCTTTCAAATTATAACAGAATTGACATTGATGGGCATGTTTATTTCTCCTTGAACTGAAATGGAATACCAGGACTTTCCACGTACCTTGCTGAAACTATATAAATTATTGATTAGAAAGTGTATTATGTAAGGATAAACAACATGGTATTCAAGTGGGTCTAATTATGTAAATTTCATTCTCTGAGACTGGCATGGAGTAATTTGAGACACCAATAAACACTATAGATAACAACTAGATTTTTCCAAGTATACAGAAAAGTATACTGATGCAGCTAATAATAATGTTGCCCTTATTGTCTTGAGAGATCATTCTAAAATACAGCCTGGGAATAGGAGACTCCAAATTGTGGTGTGTATACGTTTAGCAATATAACTAAAGGATTTTCATTAACATACTGTCTCTGGTTTTAATCTTTTACTGATCTTTCTCAACAACATTTACATATGTGAGGTCATTATGTAGTAGTTTTCTAAATAGGTTGTCCAGTTTATACAGGAGCTATGAACCTCATCTCTCTCATTGGACTCTTTAGGAGCCACTGGCTTCCCTGTGGTTTTGAAACTCTGCACTGGCAACCTGAATATGGGTCTTAGTATTTCACTCCAGGCTTTTGCTTTTTTGCATGTCAGCCAGGATTCCCTTCATCAATTGCAGTTCTGAATATTCAGACCTCAGTTGTGCTATTACTATCAGTCATAAAACAGCATTGTAAGGTGATACCTATTTGAAGTATTCTGTGCTGGGAACTTACAATGAAATAATTGTGATGATATTCTCAGCAGGTTACAAATGTGATCTCATACTAAGCTCAGGCAACTTAATGGCAAGTATCAGGTGGTGAGTAGTACAGCCCTTGAGTAAGCACAGGTAGAAGTTCTGGTTGAATTACTCATAGTAGTTGTGGAGAAACTGTGTTTCTCCAATTTTCTGCAGGGTTTGTGCTACTATTTTTTTTTTTTGTGTCCTTAATTTGGCTCAGACCCATTTGCTGGGAATGGAGATGCCAAGGTTTTCTACACTCTGCCAACTTGCATACCAACTGGGGAGCTATGGTCTGTAGGTCAGGCTTCTTGGTAGGCTATGTCATGAGCTAAAACTGTTTGTCAAAATCTTCATTAAAATAAGTTAGATTCCTAACCGTGCTAAATATCAGGGCCATTCTGATATGACTTCCCTGACATGAAGGGAACTGCCCGTAGCTTTCTTCAGTGCATTAATTACTCATTTGAAAAAAAAAAAAAATTACAATAGAAATTTATAGATTTTAGCATGTTTTGTTGCTGGTACTCTAAATTTTGATAGTTTCCATGGAATAAATACCTCTGTGATATGGTAAAGTGCCATTAACATAACCTCAATATTTTAAAACCTGTTTTTTTTTACCAAATGCATGCAAATCTAAACTTCAGGTGAGCTTTCCATGACTATTTAGTGGTGTTTGTTTCATATGTTTAAAACCTGTGAGAAATACTTTCAAAATTATTTGTGTTTCCCAACTACTTCAGATAATAAAACTACAAGCAGTTCTTGTTGTTTTAATCTTTTTCATCATTGCTGTGTCTTTCATCCTCCTGCTAGGACCTGCAGTCAGTAACTTCTACTACACAGAGAGTTCATTACCAGGTAAGATAAACTTTCCTTGTAGTATCAGAACAAAAAAAGGGTTAGCAATTTGGGCTGCACTCTTTGTATTTGAAGCCAGGTTTCCTTTTTTTGTTAGATAGGTGTATGTTAGATGAATTTCTGATTATCGTTTACCCCCAAATGGAGGAGTTTCCTTCTGCCTTTCCTCGGACAATCCTTTTCCTTGCAAACCTTATGGAATTGTATTTAAAATTTGCACAGCATGATAATGTGAGTAGTATTGCAATAGCAGTGCCTTGCATACTGAAATGAATGAGAGAATGTGACCTGTGAGACAAAGGACAAAAGTGTTTCTCTGAGAAACTGAACAATAACATGTTATATTGCATAGCTGAAGTAATAAAAGAAAAAAGGTGTGCTTGCAAGCCTAACCCCTTAATAACTGTGTGCACCGCAGTCATCTACCTTTAGTTTAGCATAATCTTCAGAGTAGTTTTTTGCTCCATCCTGGGCACAAATGTGTCTTTTGCATGTGACAAACGGGTTCTAGTTTTAGGTGGCTAGTTTCTAAAATTGCTCTCTTTGTACATTTTACAACATTATTCTACAATTTATGCAATACAGAACTTGCCTTTACAGTTGGAAGCACTGTTCTGGAATGTATATTTCTCTCAGTAAAATATTGCACTGCACAGTGCTTAAATTTGGAGTAAACTAACTCAGACTAACTCTACTGACTCCCGAGCTGATCTGACATTAGCACTGAGAATTGACACAAACCATGGTCAGTTGCCACAGCACCTAAGATCACAAGGCAAGTTTGCATAGTCTCAGTAGCCATTTCCTAGATTTAACAATGCAAGTCTTGTTTAGGAGCAGCAGGAATGAGTTCACTGGGAAAGCATACAGACATCCAGCTGAGAGGAACCCATTGCAATGAAATTGCAGATAATTTCTTGGGTCTTAATGATTACCTAGGTGGTACAGAATTTCAGTTTAGCAAAAATGCCTGTAAATGCGCTGAAGGCAGAAAAGACACTATGAGAAAATGCAATTTGGCATGTTTTCCTGGAGCTGTGTTCCTCATTCCAGCTCATGGTTTGTTTCTGCATTTCCCTGCCCAATTTTAACCTCATATTTTTTACATTTGTATCAATCATTGCCCAGGAACTGAGTTTCAGAGCAGTGTTAGTGTCTAGTGAATTGGCTAATAAACCAGCATGTATTACTCTGTTCCACTCATTATAAATTAACCTAAGTGGTTGCTGACTGCTCCATGTGTAGGAAACTGCCTGAGGTAAAATGAAGAGCTCAATCTGTGTGTATGGAGAGGGCCAAAAGAGAGTATAAAATGTCAGAAATCAGCTCCATACTTGGCTCTAACCTCTGCAGTCATAGCAGTATAGAAATTAATTGTCTAGGCATCTTCTCTAGTGCACATCAGTGTGAAATCCCTAATATACTATCATTTTTTAATGATACTTCCATTTGAATGCACCACCCTCTGTGTCTTTTCTTCAGTACTTGTTTATCCTGATTCTTTGAACATTGGTTTATTCTCAGTGGGTCATTCCTAAAAACTATCTTGTAAAGTTAATTTGAGGATTGTTCCATGTTTGTTGGTTCCCCTCTACATAATGCAAAAGTGGGGAAAAACAAGGGGAAAACCAGGAAAAAAAGAGCGTGAATATCTGAGTTGATGGCACCATCTTCTTACCTCACTAATAAGGTGTCACGGGTACTTTTAAGACTCTTAAATGCAGTTCTCTTGTGTCATTCCTTTGCAGCTCAAAACATTGAGAGTCAGCAGAATCATCAACAAGCTCAGATAAATTATGCTAGAGTTAGTTTTCATTCTGTTTTGTTTCTCTAATAAGTTTACTGCTCAAAAAATATCATTCTCATGGACCTGAGACTTCCCAAGCTAGTTCTGCAGTTGAACTGTAATAAGTCTTGGAAGGAACATATCACAATATATAATTTGTGACTTGAATTTGCATTTACTAGCATTATCTCTATCTTCATTTTCCAGCGTTATGTACTTTGCTAGGTCTATGAATTTTCACTCATTTCTCCTCTTTGTATAGTCTACCCTTTGAGTAGGCACCTTTGTTTTTCGATGTTTTCTTCCTTTTGCCTTTGCTCCCCTTTCTGCAAACAGTGGGATAAATATTAAGCTCTATTAAGCTTTGTGCATGTAGATATATAGACATTAGCAAACCTAGTGGATTTCAGAAAACTCTTGGCTCTCCCACATACACCTCAGTTGCCATACACGTAAATCCATAACTCCATCCCACAGCTCCGTAAGCCCATACTAGAGAAAGACAGATGTATTTTAATTTTGATGCTTAAACCGCTGAGATATGTAATTTCACTTTATGGACTGCTATGTTATCACTGTCTTCATCTCTCCTGTAATGCAAAGAAGTTGGGAGACCAAAAACTGCACAAAAACCTGAGCAAGTTTTATGGGATCAAGTAAAATCCATGAGTCTAAATATGGGAAAAAAATGAGGCTGTTTTATTTTTGCCAGGGTAGCTACAAACACAGATATCGTGCATCAGAAGGTAATATGCATATGTATTTTTTTTAGTAGAGCAAAGTCGGTAGGTTTCTGCAATAACATTTCAAACAAGATCTGCTGCCAGGACTATTAGCCAAACTCTAGGGCACTGAAGAAACAACAAATGAGTCTGGAGTTATCTTTGCCTTTCTGTCCTGGATAACCAGAAAGGAAAGGCAGTAAAGAAAGTTCCAGTCAATCTCCAAGACAGAAGCTAATAAGATGAGTCTTGCAAAAGCTGTCATGATACCAAATGAAATTAATAACATTTTGTAGCAGTATCATGCCAAGCACTGATATGCATTCATCTAGCTGAGAAATGAGTGTCCATCAAAATGCTAATTATTATCAGAGTTACTTGAAAAACAACACATAGTGCACGCAGGCACCTTGGTGACCAAGCAACTGGGGAAGGTAAGAACTGGTACATATCTGAACAACATCAGCCTGAGCTCATTTTTAATCAGGTAGCTGAAAAAGTGTCAGATGCTTTTAAGTAAATCAAAGAGCAATGTCTGCCTCTTAACATATAAGGGCATCATTTGCTCTGTATTCACTTTGGAAATTGTTTTACCAAGTCTGACTGAAATGACAACGTCCTTCAGCATTCTCTGAGATTTTCTTCAGTTTAAAAAAGCAAATTACTTCTTCCCCATAGTCTTCCCACCAGCCTGGGAATTGAATTGATTAAATTTGCATTTTTCTGTTGACACATTCTTTATTTTTTTCATAACTTTTTCTCACACATGGCTACTCAGCTAAGAAGTATTTTAGAAATAAGCCAGTTCTGCAAAAAAGTAAGATTAATTTCTGAGAAATATCTATTACTTCTAGATTTTCTTAATGATATAAACACAAGGCAGTGTAAACAGGAAAATATATCGGAAACTGAACCTTTGAGAATCTATATAAATGTTCCAGATGTGTTGGTTTGAAGCACTGTAAACTTTAATTTTGTGTTGCTGTTTCTGCACTTTTATATACAAAGAAGCCTGCTTTCTCCTTGAAACCACATACATGATGCCAGCTGCCTGAGGGAATGGTAGAGTTTGTTACTTGGAGTCTCTCACTTAGGCTTCTAAAGGGTGCCTTTCTAAAGGTCTGCTGCAGCTCAGGCTGGACTAGTGGATTTCTGTGTTATGCCAGGGACTTAAGCATTCATAGCCCCATTGTCCCTTCTCTCTGAAACCCCATTATTCCTTGAAATCGCGTTCTAGAACTCACTCTTTCAGCCAGCTTTAATTTCTGGTGCTGGACCTTCAAACAACTACTGACCTGATATAGCTGTGCAATCCCAATGCAACAGTTGTTTGTCCTGCATAGTGCTGTCAGGAAAGGTGGTGGGCTCCTCTGTGGTATTCTGAGAAGCCCCAGTGAGATATCATTGTATTCTGGTCTGTTTTCACCTATCTATGCCCATGGGCTTTCTGTACTCAGCAATATTTTTTTCAAAGGTACCTTTCCTCCCCATTGCTTTTTTTTCTTTTCTTGCCTTGTGGTTTGGTGTATCACTCTGTGATCTGCTGTCTGAAGGAGGAGTAAAGTTTAAACTTGAGCTAATTTGTGCCTGAATTTACATCATTAGCAGATGTGCTGATTTTACTGCCTAAGATGCAAGTAAGGATAGAATCTGGCTCTACAGAGATTTTGGATGTGTGCCTGAGATCCATGCCATTGTGCTTAGCCCTGTGCAGATCTATTTGTGTTTAAAAGTAATGTTGTCCCAGTGGCTTTCGGAAGTCGGCTGACCGTTCACTGGAAGCATGGAGCAGAGCCATGACCACGCTCTGCTTTTTGAGATCCCTTTTACCATTCCAGCTCAGTGAGAGCTGAAAAGCAAGGGGCAGCTGTTTGACTCCTTGGTGAGTACAGGTCAGGAAGAAGGTCTTTGTTCCTCCCCACTCATTTGATTTGGCTCCTCAAGTAATATCTGTTGGTTCTCAAGGAACAGGTGTTCTTAGCCAGAATGGGAACACATTGATGCAGGATGTCTGTCTGTTTGGCTGGTGGTGGTCCCCAGGTCTGCACTCTTTATATTCTGAGTGTAGAACATAATGTGTTTTCTTTTTTACTTTTATGTGAATTTGGAACACACCAGAGGCAGGCAGAGTGGATAACTGCTTTAAGTGGCAGATCAGTGGAGGAGGGAAAGAGTGTAAAAAAAATGGAGCTGGAATAAAGGAAGGTGACAGACACAGAAGAAGGAAATATAATTGAAGTTCACGGCTGTGTAATAGTGATGTGTGTCTTTGACTTCTTTCACCTCTCTCTGTTTCTGTGTCCCCACAAATAAGTGGGGCTGTAGTTAGCTGAGAAAGCTGGTTTTGATGCAGAGCTTTTCGGTATTTTGAGCTGAAGGGAAGGGGATAGCTGAGGATGTGGATGAAACTAACCATATCAGTTTACTCTTTTCTATATTACAGCCAAACCCTGATGTCGGTGAGAAGCAAATCCAGTTTGAGTTATCTAGGTTTTGCACATTGTCCAATATCAGTACAGCAAAATGAAAAGAAAAGCAGAGACTATAAAATAGTCCTTTTTAGAGGAAAAAAAAAAGTTTATTTTTTTTTAACGTAATTTCTCTGCCCTATCCAGGACCAGGAAAGCTCTTTCCCCAGAGTACTTTCTGTTCAGAGGCTCTCTCCTAGATGGTGCTTCCTAGATGGTAAGTACATCTCCCCTTTCTTGTGCCTAGCATACTGCTTGCTTCCGGTGTGCACGTGAAGGATAGTGCACCTAAGAGTATTGCTATGGCAGAGTAACTGTTTCTGCTTGTTACACTAAGTAGGTGAAAAAGGAGCTAAGAACCCCTTTTTCCCCCCTGAAAAATAAAACAGGCCCTTCATCTAACAAACAAAATGCTGTAGCTTTGTCACCCCAAGGAGACATGTTTTGCTAAGGCTGATTAGAGGTTTAAGGTTTAGCATCTCTGCTGTGATGAGCAGCACTTACTGCATGGCATTGTCTGGAGTCAGAGTGCAGCTGTTTGTGGCAATGTGCTGCAGCTGGTAAGGCTGCGTTCTTATTTCTCTTTAAAATACTATAGTGTTTAGGTGATAGAAATGTACCTCCCTTTTCCTGTAAGGTTGCGCTTGATGTAACTCCCTGGAGAGCTGCACTTGTATTTCACCCAGACTTTGACAAAGCAGACAGCTTATCTGGGCTTTACATCAGGCTCCAGAGCACTGAAATTAGCAGCTAAAAGCATCTGCTTTTGCAAAAGCTTCAGTGTGGGAAAACTGAATTTGTTATTGTTTTAAACAAAACCAATTTCTCCTTGGCAATTTCTAATCACTCTTGTTTGTGTCTCATAAGGGAAATCGATAAAAATCATACTGAGAATCTGTTTGGGTTTTAGAGAAACTGGGTGGATAGATACATTCAGGTTTTGTCTTTAGGGATTTGATATTCCCTTGCAGTGCCAAAACCTACAATGCTACATCACTGTGCTCTTGTGTCAAAACTCCAGAGTGAATGAATCTGATTTTACTGGCCAAACTAAATGCAAAGCAGAAACAAAAAACAAAAAAATCACATCTGATGAAGAACACTGTAGGTGAAAAAATGCTTTTAGTTTAGTAATGTAAATTATGTGGCAGTGATAAGGTTCATATTAGGTTATTATTTAGCGAATCTACCTTCATGTGAGTTTTTGTGAGCAGCATGCATTTTCCTTGAGTGCATTGCTAATTCAGGATGAATATCTGTGGCCATGCATTTGATATACAAAGAACTTTCAAGCACATTATTGTTCTTTAGATGCAAAAATTGAATTAACCCTATTAGACCCATTGATTTTATTATATGCTTACTACATTCTCATCAAAACAATGCAACATTTTCTGTCACATATTTTAATGTAATCAATTCTTCTTATAAGCCTGAAATCCATTTTATATATTTTTAAAATATCAATTTCAAGTTAATAATTTCACTGAATAATGTTTTGTTAAGCCTAACCTTTAAATTCACCATTTAAAGGGATAAGAACATGGACTTAATGAATGAATCAGATTGTGTTCTTGTGAAACCACTGTGACTTCCTAACACAGAGGTTGTCTTAGTGGTAGTGATATTAGTTCAGCCCATCTTGTCCATGTAGTTCTGCTCAGGCCATTTTCTTCACTGCAGTTTTGTTGTTTCTCTGTCTTGCAGCAACTTCTGCTGATCGTTTTTACCGCATTGACAGATCTCAGGTAAATCTTTATTCAGTTACCATTTCTGTAGGGTTTTTTTAAAGCTATGTCAAATGCAGCTTAAAATGAATTATCTGCTATTCCTCTTGTGCATTATAAAATGCTACTGATGTCTGGGGAAAAGTAGAGAAAAAAATTCTGAGCCATTTTGCAGTTGATGTAATTCACATTGTTTCATTGAAGTTTTATATCTGCTGACAATCTGCCCTTCTATTACTACAAATCTGATGTACAGATCAGAATGTTCTACATTCATCATCCTTATCGAATTTTACCAGGGGCATCTATGTGGCACCAGGGTATTTGAGTTTATCTTTTCAATGATGCTTTTACTCACCAGATGTCTTGATCCTGTATGTGTAATGTGAAAATTAAGGTGATGTTGCAAGCTGAGAATTACAAGCACAGCTGTATCAAATATTCCCAAAGAACCCCAAAACAGAATGTAGCTCTGTTGGATTGAAATCTGTGGTATAGATCTGACAGTCTGAATATATTTTCTAAAAAACACTTTGAAAATTTTGCAGAGTTTTTGGTGTTCCTGATTTGTAGCCAGAGCAAGCCAATTAGTGGCTCAGTATTAAGTGCAGACTGTTGATTTAGCACAGTGGTCATTTGTATCTGGTTCCCCTGAGAACTGTGTAAGCCGTTTCTGAATCACATGAACATACGACTGTTTCCTAGCAAGAGCAGCTGGTGTTTTAGTTCAAGCAGAAGGAGCTATGGCTTTAGTTCAGAAGTCCCAGGTTCAGTGTCTGCATGTAGCCACCATGGGACTTGTTTGCGCAGTGATATAAATGCTTTGATAAAGTTGCACTTTAACATTTGGAAAACAAGAATGAAGAAGGTGCTGCTACAGGTTAAACTGGAGGATGTTACTCTGTTTGGCTTATTCTGCATTTCTTCAATACCTGGCTTTGTACAGATGGTCATCTTTCCCTCCCACTCATTTGCCCTGTGTTTTTGTGATGGAAAAGATCAATACTGTGTGATAGTCCCAGTGCACAAATGATGGGAAGTTTTGCCTACATAGACAAGCCTACTCACACTTGATGGTTTTTGAAGGACAATGAACCTTCAGTGTTAATCCCCCCAAAAAAAAGAGGAATTGAAAGAGAAATCTTTGGTAGCGGAGAGGTGAAACCAGAATATAAAAGCAGTGGAAGTCATAAATGCAGTGGAAGTCTGGGAGAATATCCCCAGACAATGAAAATATCTGTCAGCCATCATAGGAGAACAAAAATTAGGTGTTCATTTTCATTTTGCAATGCAGACTTTGACTTTATGGGTAGGCTTCCAGTTTCCAGCTGAATGACAAAGTGCCACCAAGTAGCAGCCTTTTAAGTGTTGCTGTGAGTGTGAAGTTTGCTGGTTGGGAATCTTGTTTGGCCTGAAATCACTGGAGTATTTATTGGTGACTGTGGTGGCATTGGTTTTAGGAAGAGTGCATGTGTGTGCACTTATATAAATACACAGAGTCCCATGAATGCTCTTCAGAGATCCTAAGGTGAACCCAACTTTCTTATAGCCAGCTGGGTGCTCTGAGAGACCAGGGATGATACAGGCTCATTACTTGTTCCTTCTATCACTTCAACAGGAACATTTGCACTTTGTGACGGAAATTTCACAGGACGAGATTTTTATTCTGGACCCAGAGATGGTAATGTCACAGCAGGTGGGGACACCACCAGGAATGCCTGATCTGGTAGTGGAGCAGGCCTCTGGGTGAGTGGTGCTGGGATCTAGCATTCCACAGGTATATTAGAGTTGGACATGCCTTTTCTAGTTCCCTCTTCTGAAGGACTGGGAGATGTGTGAGGGCAGATCTTAGGAGGAGAGCTGACAGGATCAGATACAGCCATGGCAATGACAGAAGGACGGTGGAATAACATCTATTTCATCCTGGAGCACACAGCAGGACTAACGCACTTCGGCACCTTTTGATCTTCTCACACTCCCTCACTGTGCTCCACCATAAATCTGTACCCATTGAGTTACAAACCCCTTCTCTGCATGGTCAGGGATCTGATACCACCGTATAAAGCCCTGAAGCCCTTTCTACCTAAGCATGATAGTAAAAGTGTCTCTGTTTCTTCTCATCATCTGGGCAGACAAGAAACAGTCCTATTTGTCTTTAGTGAGTCTTGTACTCACAGTGAACTGAGCTCTTTTAGCTTGCTATGGGCTGAAAAGTGCTGGGAGCCAGTAAGCATAAGACAGCTTCAAAGTGGAGCACACAAGGTAATTTCTGAGCTGTAAATGTCTTCCTTCCTTCTTCCCTCCCTAGAATATCAGATTGGTGGAACCCTGCAGTCCGAAAGAGGATGCTGAGTGACAGTGGCCTTGGCAAGATTTCCCCACACTACGAGGTACCTGACAAACAAAAGGATGCCAACCAGACACATATGCTGCAGTAAGAACCCTCTGCATTTCTCTTCCTAATGATGCACTGTCACCATTACCACAGACAACTTCTAATGGCTGCTTTAAGCTTAATGGATTGTGTGAACATGTTGAAATTATGGAAGTCCTTTTGCTGCTTCTCTTTTGCTCTTCCTTTCTGTTTCTTCATATTTCTCCATTATTATATGTTCTTGCTTTTGTTTTATTTTTCCCTGTGGCACCCTGCACTCTTAATAAACCTAGATCCAAGTTTCCAAAAGTAAATATGTTATTTTGGATGATGAAGTTCCAGCTAAAGGAACCTTCATAGCAAATGGCTATGAAAAAGACCAAAGCACTCATCCTTAAGGTAGCTCTGATGCAATGTAACAAAGCAGAAGACACTACAATTGCTGCTTACTTTAAGAGACTTTAAGAGATGTAGGCAATAGCTTTCATATAATCTTGAATCAGAAATATCACTGCTGGTGTAGTATGTGTAAACAGTGGTTTTCTTGCTGATATTTCCTACCTGTAAGAGTCTTTTCTACCACCACAATCATGTTTGCCATGTTCAGATTTGTGTAAGAGTCTCTCTCATTCTTCTTGCCTATTTCAGAAGTGGTTCTCAGCTTTTTGGTCCTTTTGCTTTAGGTTTTCAAAACCAGCAGTTGATCGGTAAATTCTCTATTAAAGTTTGGATGGGAGGCACTTGTCTGAACTCTATTGTTGGCTTTGAAAATTTCTAGTGTTTTGGGGTTGTTTTTCCCCCCAGGTACATAATCTATAATTCTATATATACTTCTGCTTTATCCTTCTAGTTCTACTGTATCTGAATCCCTACGGATGGGTTTTAAAATTTGCTATAGAAAAATCAGAAATAGTGACCATGTGGTCCTTGTTTCAGTTTGTCTTTCTGTCTTGGGTGTGTGTGGAAGGGGGCTGCAAAGTGCTTGCCGAGTACAGCTCCACTGCAGATGCAGTGTGGATGGGAGACTGCATATCTGTTTGGCTACAGCCTAGAACTTCCCAGCAAACAGGAAACTGCTGGCAGCAGGAGGAGATGTTATGGCAAGAAAGGGTGATCCTCATAGTACTGCCAAGAGACACTCACCTAGGTTTCTCCCATTAGCCTGAGCAATTCTGGATCGGTTCTTGTTTTTATGCTCTGCAATGTGAAGGATGGTGAATTCAGGTTCTGTTTTCCACAGACTAGAATGGCAGGGCCTGCAAATTGGAGCTGGCAAAGGTGGGAGCAAAATGATGCTTAGACACTTTTAGGCAGTGTGGAGAGATGGTGACAACATGTGGACTAACTTCTAATTGATAAGAGGAACATTTTTGTTTACATCATTGCAACTGGAAATGTTTGTTTAGCTGGAACAATTATTTTTGGTAGATTTATTAATTGCAAGCAAAGTCAGTAGCACTGCTCAGAGTAAATATATCTGTCAGTACCTACTATAACAAATTGTTTTCTTTATAGCTTCTCTAAGCTTTAATTGTTTTGCCTGAAATTTTTCATGGTAAGATTCAGTCTTTGACTGATTCTTTCTCTCTTTCTTTTAGTTAAAACTTAGACAAAAGCTCATTGTTTCTGAAGACAAGATTTGTCTGCTTTAAATTAAAAAAAAAGAAAATAAATCCAGCAGTTGTATCCTGAGGCATTTTAGTGCTGGTAGTGGAATGAACTTCATTGGAATGAAGTTTTGGAGACTCGACATTTAATAAAGTGTCACCATAATACCAGGGAGATGCCTTTGCTGTCTTGAGATAAGTACTCCTGAGTTTGCCCTGCTCATGAGGTTGTTCATGCACTTTGGAGACACCTCAGGTTCAAAAGCTTTGCTTTCAGAAGTTTCTGTCTGCACATGCTCATGGAGGTGTTATGCCCCTCTGCAGTGCGAGAAGTGATTTGAAAAAGTGAAAGGAGTAGAAGCAGAAAGAGAGTGTGTGCAGGAACTTGGGGAGCAGAGTTAGGGGGTGGGAGCTGACAATTGGGAGCGCAGGGGAGATACAGATGTCTGGGAAATCAGATTCTCATCTGATACAGGAGGACATGGATTGCAGATAGGTAAGAGGTGAGTGAGACAGTAAGGGACATGGAGGAAAGAGTCTGTGGCTGCTTCTGTCCTGAATCTAGAGGCAAGCTCTGAAGTTTAGACACTGCCTCACTTACTGCCAGGCTGGAAAGTGTATAGTAAATGAGGCAGGGGATTGCAGTAGAAAAAGCAAGGTATTATTACAGTAAAGGCAGTTGAATGCTGCTCTGGAGGGTTGGCTTCTCCCCTCATTTTCTCCAACAGAAGTTCTGAATGATGCAGATTTACAACAAACTTTCCAGAAATGGCCAGTAACAATGGGCTTCTTATTCTACGTATGGCCACTGTGAAGTAGAATGGGTTCCTGGGAGGCCATTGCAAGACGACTTTGAAAGAGTGGAGGGCTGGAAACCAAGAAACAGGCAACCTTATTATGCAAATAAAAAGATAGGTTAAATTATTTCAATCAATGAAAAAATAGAAAAAAATATGTGATCTAAAAGTAATGATGATATTTAGTGCTGGTTTTGATCACAAGCTATTGGAGTGAATATTAATTTGTATGTGATGGTTTTGAAGCAGGAGTCTTTCTAAGAGAAAATTACTTATGTTTTTGTTTTTAATTAAGAAAGCTTCCTATTAGTTAATTTTCAGGTGGCTTTTGATTAATAATATTTTATGTTTTACTCCATTTCTGATGGCTTTTTGATGTGTGAACGATTTGTGGAGTGGGCAGGACATGAAACAGTGTCTTGTTACAGCACCCAGGAGCTGGGGCAGGTAGCTTAATAGGGACATCAAATTAGTGTGAACAGTGCATACAAAAGAAAAACAACAGGAAGACAATTGCTTGGAGTACTGGTGCTTGAACATGAAGAGAGCGAAGTATTCTGGTTTGGTTCCACTGAAAATGTTTTTGGATTCCTCCTTTAAACATGAATTGGATCATCTTCCTGATTTATCCTACAGTTAAATGGTGCAGTGAGATGGGGATGAACATTCCTTCATTGCCTGCTGTAAGCATTCATGGCTGGCCAGGTATTTCTCTTCCTAGTTACATTTTTGTCACCCTGTTATGTAATGAAAGCTGAGAAATTAAATAAAATAAAAACCTCAACAGCATACAAAATTGAAAAGATGACTATACGCTGGTAGAAGTTTGACCTACATCTTTTAATTAAAGTCATTAATTTTCGCATTGTTTGGGGCTGTAAGAACCACTTTTTTAGCATCTGTCCAACTGCTAGCGGCATTGTCGGAATTGAATGCATGGCTTGTGAAGGGTGGGTGAAGGTTGGCCAAAATGCCATCTGGTCCTGTCAGGAAGAGGAAGAAAAGATGCCTGTAGAGGCTGGAAGGTGGCTGCAGCCTTTTACACCAAATAGACATTAATTAGCTAATAATACCACCCAGGCACTGCTTTATGAGGCAATAATAGCCTAGCTACTGAGAGGAAAGAAGAAAACAGCTAAATGCCAAATGTTTTAACTCAGCTACAGGAATCAGATCATTGCCCAGGAAATCAGTGCAGATGTTACAGGGTGGTTTAGGCTTTGGTTTTATGTTATTTATTTATTATTTTTTGTTTTTCCCAAGAGAAATATTAGTGTGGTACAAGGTGAGAAGAGCATCAGGGTTGCAAATTTGCATGCAGAAAGGAGAAGGAATGCTCATCTAGTGAAAGTCAAGAAAATATAAAGAGACTTTAGACATGCTAGGGAGGAGCTGCTGCCTATTGGTAGCGAACCTTTAAAATTTCACAGGTTGGTGGAAACTTGAAAAATCAAAATGTTTCCCCAAAACACTTGCATTGGAAAACACAGTATCAGCTCTTAAACAGGCTGATAGTCTGCCCTTGTATGTTTGATAGCAAAATCTGAATTAGTTTCCTGGTTCAAATCTAGTTCAAGCTGCCTTTTTAAGATAGATAGAGTGAAGCTTGTACGTTTTAACCAGCTATTTGGACAGCTGTACAAATTACTTTCCATTGTTCAAAATCCCAGATGAGGCTCCATGAGTACTGATTGCTTTCAAACAGTTTTCATTTGAGTGAAGGCATAAATCGCCATCTCACCTTCACTGTATGCTCCTGTGTAGTCCTTAAAAGAAAATGAGAGCATAACAAAATTCAGTGTCTGTTTATGCTCAACTCTTCCTTTTCTTTCTCTTCTGTTATCTTAGATACCTTCACAAGTAGCTTGCCAAGGCACCATTCTCACTCCCTTGAAGTGGAGCATGAGAAAATTTGTCTAAAGCAGCTCTTCACCTCTCACTAGGAAAGTGATATTAAAATGGAGAGGGTGTTAGTGAAAGGAAAGACGTGAACTCGAAGAGGAGGAAAAGTGATGTAAAGAGAACAGAATGGTTCAGGGAAAGGCACACACGGCTTAAATAGGGAAAGTATTTTGAAGAAATAAAAAAAAAGAAGAATCTGACAAATAGATAAGAAATTGGTTTAAGGGAAAGTAAATTCCCTGAGTGAGACTGAGTGGGCAAAAGTGGTGCATCTCAGTGTGGGGTCCGGTCCTGTGTTTTGAAAGCTCTCTCTATTGTCAGCATGATGCAGTCACAATATGTAAAATCTTGTGCACATTCCAGACAGAGACTACAATTTGTCTGCCATTAGGAAATCTTTCCTTCTCTTGCTGCTTAAATCTTCTCCTACCTTTATTTCTAGAGACCTTCTTGACAAAGACAGCTCTAGTTCCCAGGTGTGGTAAAAGAATGTGCTTCATGTACTTTATGCCCCTCTTGTGGATATTAATTCACTCCAGATACTTCAAGATTTTAGCCCTCCTTCATTGTTTTTAGAGATTTTTCAGTGAGGAATAAAGAAATAATTATTGGTTTCCTTTGGAAATCTACCTTGAGGATATGTGCCTGTGGATCTAAAGATGTAATTCTGTCCTTCTCATTCCCTTAAAAACTTACAATGTAACAATGAAAGGCTAGCAGAATTTTGGTATTGCTTGAATAAGTTTTCTTGAAGCTTCATTTCTTGCCATCAAGAAAACAATTTCAGCCTGACAAACTATAGAAAGGCTTTTAAAAACAGTGGAATTTGGTTGGCAAAAAGATGTGTATTTTCTTTGTTAAGGTCCCTATGTTTTTACAATCAAGCCCTTCTAGAAATAGTTTAAAACTCTTGTCTGTATAGTCAGTTCAGTACAAAGCTACTCAAACCCAGGATATTTATTTTTATTTTGTGGTGCAATCATTGAATATGAGAACAATCTGGAGACTGTAGCACTGCAGAAAGCAATACTTCCCAGTGAAATTCATACTTTTCCCATATTGGCACCAAAGAAAAACCTTGCTTTGTGTTCTGTGCTGCTTTGCAACCTGTGGGATTTCAAAAGTTTCTTGAAGGACAGCTACTGCTGCTGGTATCTGTTACTATTTGGCAGCTAATTTAAGTGTCCAGCTTTTGCAATTTTTCTAGAAGTTTTCTTTTTCCTTCTGAAGCTGCTTTTGCAGCAAACTCAAGTGCATCTTTAGATAGAGAACACACATGAACTTGCCAAATGATCTGTCATGAACCTGGGAGTAAGACCTTTACCTGGATAAATATTAATTCACAAGTTAAGTTTGAGCCTCTCCCACATTGTCACTTAATCCATGTCCACTTTCACCAAGCAATGTCTCTAATTCTAGTGATGTTCATCCCTGTCATAGCCCGGAGAAGGGACTCCTGGATTAACAGACACACCTTGAATCAGTTACAGAAAAAAAGGAACACAGTTTAAAGAGGAAAATAATGGTAAAATCACAGGGGATGGAGAGGAGTGTTGGCATCAAAATATCTGGTCAAAGACTAGCCTTCATGAGATATGTCTTTGGTATATCTTAAGTGTGTCATGTACAGACTGTGTATGCGAGGCAAACACAAGAACAGATGTTCTTAACTCAGGATTCAAGAGGGTTTGTGTTACTTCAGCCATGTTGGTACCATCTTGGGGATGATTCTGAGTATGGGAAGATCCTGTCATTTTGCTCTGATGTCTGAAGATATGGAAGCAGAACTAGAGAAAGTGTTATCACATGCGGTCCCTTCTAGGCCAGGGGATGAGCCATGGTTCTATGGTGATTGCACCCACCAGTCCCTAAAGGACCTTTGCAAACAGTGAGAGTCAGATGGTTCTGGAAACTGTTTAACATGAGCTTTCAGCAATCCTCTGGTGTCACTTTTAAGTGACTGAATACATGGAAAACCTTATTTAATCACCTCTGCCCCTGCTAATTAGCAGAATTTTTATGTCACTACTGCCAAAATCTGGCCTTATCTACAGATAAATGGGGTGTAGAAAAATAATGGGTTTTCCTCCTTGAAATTTCTGCGGGTCATCAGTAATTGGTACTTAAACATGATCCTGGTAACCCATCCCACAACACTACTGAGCTTTAACACATCATCATTTGCTTCTGCTCTTGTTAACTGTAATTGGAAAAGAAAGAAACCAGAATTTGGTTTAGTTTTTCATGTGTATAGCCTTATTTGTGTATGTAAGTGCAATGCAAATAGTGTTTGTTTTCTTCCAGAATTAATTCTCCAACCTTTGCTGTTGAGGTGCTGAATTGCTAAGGGGTTTTAGCAACAGTAGGCACATCTGATGAGGTGGGTTTGTGTTTCTTCCTCTACAATATGTGGCGGAAATAGAGTACATCCCATACTGTATCCTGTAGGATGTTTTTTTCCTCATCAGTACTTATGACCAAATAATTTTATTATTCAGAAAGTAGCTCCCCAGAGAGGATTGGGTGGAATTTTAGTTTCCTTCTTTCCCACCCACCTGCCCCTGAGCCCTCAGAATGAGGGCTCTTGATGATTTTTGTAGCATCTCAACACCTGATGCACAGCTGAAGAAATTCACCCTGATGACAAATTATTTTGGCAGATACTGACATGCAAAACACTCCCACGCACCATAAGACTACAAATTGGCTTCTTTAGAGAGATCTTGCTTCTCAACTGGCATCCTGCTTTCCAAAAGGGAAATGCAAGCAGTCCAGCTCTCCTCTTCAACTTGGGGGTGATTTCAAGCAACAGAATATGCATGTGCTTGACAAAGGGACCTTCCTACCTGGATGCTGAAAAAGTCAACTACCAGCTATCTTGGCAATGCTTTGTGAATAGTTCCAGTCAATAAGAGGAGGAAAAAAGAGTTTTATGTGTGGAATGTAAGGGTTTTTTTGTTGCTGGTTTTTCTTTATTTGTTGTTGTTGTTGTTGGAGTATGTTTAAAGGATAAAATTGATGTGGACAGAGTACAGATAGCTGGGTGCCTTGGTTTTCTTTAAATGGTTTACCATAACAGCTATAAATCTGCTTTCCACCCTCTGGCTGATAACCAAGGCTGTTGAAACAGTACAATTCATTCTTTTTTCTCTTTTCTTGTTACAATTCTTTCTTTATCTTTTTTTTCCCCTTTGCTTCCATCTTTGTTTGCTTACTTTAGCCCTTTGACTGAAAAGCAGAGTCTGCACTGAAATGTAAAGCAGCTCTACAGCAAAGAATGCAGGGGAATGTATCAAGGCAGTCACTTCTTGTATCCTTGTTTTCCATTTGGCTAGGTAAAAGAAAATGACAGTTGGTGATTCAATCTTTAGGGCTGACTGCTTTCCTGCAAGCATCAAGCATATGGTAACTGCACCTGGCCAGAGAAGGATAGAGGAGACGTGGAAGCCAAGGATGACACTATAGAATGTGAACATCCCTCTCTTCAGCTTTATGGAGTGGAAACAGCAGACCTAGGCCCCCAGTGACATTAAAGGCACTGGAAGAGGGCTAGCTGGGTTTACTGGGCTGATATAGGATAACTGACCAAAAGAAAACGTATTCTGGGCTTGCTTAAGCATTAGTGTAAATATAGGCTGAATATCTTTCAGCATAGCAGTTCAATAAAAGTTGTGAGAGAAATGAACCTTGTAGTTTTAGGTAGTATGTATGTCTGTATTTGTGTGTACTTGTTACTTATTTGTAAGAGTTGAAGTAAGGAAAAAAAACCCCAAACCATCCGAGTTCTCGCTTTCTGTGTATTGCACAGGAATAGCAAGCCTGTGTCCACATGCTCTGTCCCTGCCATAAGGAGCTGCCATCTGCTCAGAGAGGAGACTGGTTCTTAATGTGCTCTCACTCAGTACCAAGCTGTCTTATCAAAGACAAAACTAACAAGCTTCAGGACGTGGGTCTGAAACAGTGTCCTGTACATATGTAACACACATTGGGATATACAGTGTGTCCAAGCTTTCACACTAGGACATCTCATAATATGCATTCAGACTGTACTTACTGATACCCTGTTCATATTCCTAAATTCTTTTTAACATGCTTGTAAAGAGAATAGAGATGTAGTTTGGTAAAATGACTGCTCTAGACTATCACACGGAAGTGCCTCTTTGCCTGAGTTCACATTGTTAAACTCCAAAAAGTCAAACCTTTGCTAACTTCAATTCTTCAGATAGCTACATGTTCAGATTTCAGATGTGGCTGCAAACTAGAGTGTCAGAATATCATGCAACAAAAAGCTAGAGACAAAGCATAGTCATGTGAAAATAGGTCATCTTTTGAAGTTTGTGGTTTAGTATTTTAGACCCAAAAAGTTCAAGTGTTTGGATGAGGCTGGGAACAATATTTTTGACATGAGCTTTTGCTTGACTCATTGAATTAAAAGCAAGTTTTTTCACTAGGGCTGCTTGAAAAATATATTGGTGAGCTGTTTTTACTTGGTGGATGTGTGCATGTAAGAGGTTTTTTCTTCTGGGAAATGCTGCTTGAAACAGAGAGTACCCATGAATATGAGCTGGGTTTGATGTTCTTGGGCTGGGGGGAGATTCTCTGGCTCATGTAGGTACTGCTGAGGGACAGGGAACACGTTTCCCAGGTTGTGCATCTTGACATGGCCTCTCTGCAGGGAGCTGCCCTTGCTCTTCCATGTCCAGGGTGTGTGTCCTAGTCCTCTGGCTGCAGACTTACACGTCAGGGTATAGGAGGTACTGTCTCTTCTTAAAATTCCTGCCAAAGGATTTCTTGTGTGAGAAGGCAAACTTTTGAAAGCCCAGAAGTATTCTAATGGGAAGGGAGAAAAGTTGTCCCTGCTTGCCTGCTGCTCCTCTGCGCTGGCAAAGGAGCACTAAACCCCACAGCTTTGCCTCGGTAGCTGAGACAGCAGCTGAGACAGTAGCTCCTTCAGTAGCTGAAGGAGCATTTAGTAGTGCTGGCACAGAGGTGTGTGCAAGGGAGGGAAATACATGCGGAGTGGGGGCCATGACACATAGCCTTGCTGAGGTTCCTGGCAGTGTTGATGCCCATGGGCAAGCAGGGACAGATGGACCTGGCTTAAATTATGCCAAGAGCTGAAATCAGTCAAAGATGGCTTGGAGCCAGCGTAACCCTGACTCCTAGATTCTCGTTTCTGTGCCAGGCATCTAAAAGTGCAGCACAGAACCATACCTGAAACTCCAGTCACAAGTTTTGTTCTCCATTAATTACTTCAAAGCAAGAGAGTGAAGAGCTCAGCAGTTCTGCTCTGTCTAGGACTTGTGTGTTATGCACATTAACTGAGGTGATCTTTCTACTTCTTTTACATTTTTTTTTTAAAGACAGCAAGCAAGGGTTGCTTAGTGCTTAGCACTTGTGAAGATCAGGCCACTTGTTTATGAACATAATTACAGGATTCTACTTCTGAGGGATTCCTGTGATTCAATCTGTCTTTCCCTAAAACCACTAAAGGCTATTTATCAGGAGTGAGTGGTTTGCTTTGTGGTAACAAACACACCACTTAGGGTATCTTCTAGATTGTTTAGAAACCCAAACTGGCCTTAAGATTATTTTGATGGTATCTCAAGGTACCAAGCAGCTGGGTTGCTTCCAACCTGAACTATTCTATGAGTCTATCTAGCCTGAGGGCCAACTGCGGATGCATCTTCTGAATCAGAGTGTAACTGAAGTGCTTGCAGTGTGGCTGACATGGCTTTGTGGTTACCAAAATAATTACTTTCTCTGGGTTAAATAAAATGTTAAAGTCATTGTAAAAAGACCTCTGGGTTAATCTTTTCCTGGAAAAAAGTAAACCAGATCCACTGTTGAGGAAGAAAGCCAGATAATTTATTACCTGATTGCACCTAACTTTTTTTTCTTAATTTAATGTAGAATATTAAGAAGGTGCATATACCTAACCTGTTTAGTTCCTGTTCCAGGTCTTCTTAATAAAGAGCTGTTTCAAACAGCATCCAGTGCTTGGACATCCGGTTTGTTGTGTCACCAAAATATTACATGGTGTGGCTAGATCTTTCTTTGTTTCTTTTAGGATTACAGTCATATCAGCTACTGCATTTCCTTTTTGCCTTTTGACCCCCTGATTTTTCGAGCAGTTTTAATTCAAATTGCAGATTTAATTCAAATCTGGAAATGGAAGAGCAACATTTCAAAGAAGCTTGCATCAGGCCCTCTTCAAAATGAATTCCTTATATTCTCCTGAGATATTTTGATGTCATGTAGTGATAAGAAAAAGAGAGACCAAGTATTTAAAAAAAACCCAACAGCAAACAACCCACAATCACCCTAAAGTGATCCTGCTGGTCATTTGGAAATACTTTCTTTTTCAAGTAAATAACAAGCCAGCTTTCTTAGGTCATGTTTTGACTTAGATTCCAAGGTAGAGCCATCTTTTTCAAGAAGAATGTGTTAAAACATTTCTCTCTCATCCTCCTTCTTTTTAAATCATGATTAAGTATGTTTGTCTTTACAGCTGATTTTGCAAGAAAATATTTTTATTCCCTTGTTAAGCAGTAATTCCGAGGCAACTCCTCTGGGTGTCAGTACAACTTCAGCTATAGCTGCATTGTGGTGTCCCAAGCCTTCATTCAAAACACTGTACAGTGGGCAGAGAAATGGTAAGAGATAAAAGGTTAGACAATAATAAGAACAATATGAAGAACAATATAAGAGACAATATTGAACAATACAAGCGACACAGACGTGCCTGAGACACAGAAAGGAATATACCTGAGGAATATTGCTCTTATTCTCCTAAGAATCACCGAGCTACGTTCCTGTATATTGGACTGCTTGTTGAAGAGGCTGAGGCAGTGGTTTATGTGCAGGTAGAGGCTTGAGGCTGCTGAAAGAAGTTACAGAGATGGTAGAAAAAGTACTCATCTTTGCTTTAGCAGAATTAGAAGAAATCAGGCTCTATAGTTGGTTGTTACAAATCAACAGGACATGTCCAAACATATTTCTGCAAAATAATAAACAACTTGAATGGGATTTTTTAGATTCAGGGAGCATTGCTGGTCAGCATTTTCCCACGTGTGTGAGACAGTATGGCCATTGTCCATGAGAAATACTTCAAAGTAAAGGATAACAGGAAAGCTGGGATAGTAAAACCAGAAAACTTTGTAGAGAGATTCATAGAATTGTAGAAAAATTTAGGTTGGGAATGGCTTACGAAGGTCATCTAATGCAAACCTCTGTTCAAAATAGGTCCAACTAGATGAAGTTGTTTAGAGACTTTTCCAGATGAATTTTGAATATCTGCAAAGCTGGAGATTCCACAGTCTCTCTGCACAGCCTGTTCTTGTATTTGACTATCCACATGGTGATTTTTTTTCCTAATAGCCAGTCTGAATGAAGTAACATGTCCTAACTTGTTACTCTTGCTTCTCCTCTTCTTTCTTCAAGCAGACTTTGGCTCTGTCTTCTTTATACCTTCCCATTAGGTAGTTGAAGGCAGCAATAAGATTTTCCCTGAGCTTTCTCTTCTCACTGAACTAAATCAGGCCCCTCAGCCCCTCCTCATATGCCTTCACCATTTCTGCAGCTCTCTGTGGAACTCAGTCCAGGTGTCAATGTCCGCCTTGTTCTCAAGTCTCACAAGCACTCAGTAGAGGGTAAAAATCGCTTCCATCTACCTTTTGGCTGTGCTCTTGCAAATACAGGCCAGTATGCCATTGGCCTTCGCTGTTTCAGAGAGCTATGCTGACTGACGGACAACTTATACTCTGCTAACACCCTGCATCCTTTTCTGCAAAGCTGTTTTCCAACTGTTAGGCCTTCAGCCTGTCTTATTGCATGGGTTTATTCCTCCTGAGGTGCAGGACTTTGCATGTGCCTTCATTGAAATTGCTAGGCTGCTGTTAGCCCACTTCTCTAGCGTGCCAAGGTCACTCTGAATTGGGAAGGTATAGGGTTGAAGTAGAAATGTGGGGAACCTCTCAGTAATTCTTAAGCTTTTATTTTTTATCAGGTGCCATAGCAGCAAATGGTGATGCTCTGGCTGGGCATTATGTTTAACTTTTACTGAGTGCCTCCAAGTAAGAGATGCTGATGGACCAGGAAAGCAAGCAGTTCTGCCTTTCTGCCAGTAAGATACAAGGTACATGCTGCAGCTGTGGCTGCAGGTGACTCCCAGTACCAGAGACATTGATAGAGACTGCTGAAATGGGGCTTTTCCTCACCTTTATTTTAAAAACACTTAATATTCTAATAATTTTCTTCAATTACAACCAGGAAATATGTGAATAAATCCCAATAAGGATGCCACTTTCAATTCTGAATAGATCTATCTGCAAAATGAGAAGGAATGGGTTTAATCTGAAAGCTCTTCCCCTCCCCTTGTCACAGGCAGCTGTTGTCAGACTAAATTAGAAAGTTTGCAGAAATACATTTTTTAAGCAGGGAAAAAATGGAATGGTCATAAAACCCAGCAGAATTGCTGCATGCAGATTGTTATTTGGCCTTTAAATTGTAAATGTCTGGTTTTAAATAGGCCTGGTGCAGATGGTTTCTGCTACAGGTTTATTGATTAAAATAGCTGCTTTACATCAGCTCCGGCTTTGTTTCTCCAGAGGCTTTTGTCTTCATGAGTAATGTACCCATTTGCTGAAATTTTTTTAGAATTCATCTGCTGGAGGCTGGTTGTATTTCTTGAGGTTCCTAAGCCTTGGTTGACTAGGCTCAAAACTGTGACAGTCCCTGCCCTTCCCTCCTTAGAAATGAATATTCCCTTTCCACCCTTCCAGTGCTGAATAAATCTATTGCTTCCACATCGGCGAGTGCTCTTGGAAACAGCTGTGAGTATTTTGCTCTTTGGGGAAGGCTTGTATGATATTGAAGGCTGTCTTGGCTATTTTGGAGGATTAGATTTTTGCCAGCAATTGATCCAAAGCCTGTAAGAGTGACTGGAAAAAATCCAGTGAGCTTTGGATCAGGCCATTAACTCTGAGGCACAGTGCTGTGCTAGGTGGACATGTCTCATGCCTTCAGTATCATAAGTCTTCCAATTTGTTGGAAGCATCTAGTGAATGTATGACATTTTTTACATTATTATTATGGCTTTTTCCATGCATTTCTAAATATGACTACCTCATTTCCTGGGAAATCCTTTTGCATTTTGTGTTAAGCACAAAAGGTACTGCTTTGCTTGCATAGGGAGTGGAGGAATGGGCAATGCACAACTTCCTCTTTCAGTCTGAGGCTTGCAAGTTCTGTTTCAGCTCTGAGTAGAGCTTGCAACCCTGCAACAGGAGAACACTACTGCAGGACCTATAGAGAAAGGAGGAGTATGAACAGCACAAAAGGCAAATGGAGGTGATAACATACTTTCCTTTCTCCTCTCTTCTGATCCCCTTCCCTGTCACCATAGTAATGTTTATCTTCACTTTAACTAGTCATTCAATAGCTCTTCATAAAACATCCGTCAAACCAGGGCAGTATAAAAGTCAGATTAATATATTTTGTGAAAATACTTGAAATTGGGTTTTCCTTTTATGCATGGGAAAAGAGTGTTTTTGTAGAACAGCTAATTTTATCTCATGATTCTGGAAACGTAGCCAGTCATAGACAATTTGGCCTGTCTTTACTCTCTTGGGGAGGTGATGAGCCTTTCTACAATTTTACACCAAGATAAAACCAGGAAAAGCTAACAGTTCATATAACAAAACAGCTATTCTGTTCTGAAATGGCTAAGAACAGGATATTGCAGTATCCAAACCTTTTCCTGACGGTTTTGAAGTTTTTGGTTTTTTTATCCAAATGAAAACTTTTTCAAGACTCCATTTGGCCAAGTGTTTTGGCCCAGGTGGGACCACAGATCTTCACAGTTTATTAGTTCTTCTGAAATATCTGTGACTTGTCTCTACTCTTTTTAAGTCCTGGACATAGTGAGATGACTTGCTTCTTTATTGACAGTCAAACACACAGCTAGAATCATACAAGGAGGGCAGCCGACAGGTGCTATATAGATGGTTACCATGTGGATGTTAGCAGCTGAGAATCCTCCCTCCTCAGGACACCCACCTCATGACCAGTGCTGCCACAGCATATCCCTCACACTTCTTACAGACCCAAGAGAAAGACGTGTGACCGGAAATATGAGCATTCACTTGATTTTTTTTTCTCCTATCAGGAAAGTCCCCTGTGCCTGTGGAATGAGTGCACGTGTTTGGAGCAGGTCATTAGACTTGCTTTCCTTCCTCCCTTAGAGCCTGTCATAAGCATGGGGTAAAACAGACAATGCATAAAATGCCCAGCATTATTAGCGTGGACTTTTCAGCAGCCTTATTTTCTTACATTTTAGTTACAAGCAAGATTCCCCTTGGTGTACCTAGGCCCGTACTTGAACAGTTTGGAAAACCTCCCCCCCGCTAAAATGTATGGCCTGTAATTGTAGGAGAATGTTGAAAGACCTCTTTGCTCTTTGCCAAAATATTTTATGTCAATAATGGAACAAAAGAAGCCTAGTTTATTGTGGTTGAAACTTTGGTATCTGCAATGGTAGAAGCTCCCATTGAGGCTTTCCTGTGGCTGAGGTATTCAAAACCTCTCTTTATGGCTTTGCAGTTATGCAGAAAGTTTGAACTTATGCTATTGTGTTTCCTTGGGAAAGCAGGAATTGGGTCTCCAGCCTCTCTGTTAACAGTAGGTGAAATGAGCCAACAAGCTCAAACTTTATTAGGATGAGGCAGAGGTGCATATGTACATATCACGATGCTGCAATTATATAAACCTTATTTTCTCAGGATATCAGGCTCCACAGTTTCAAAAGATGCCTGATAAAGCCTTTCAAATGATAACACTCCCACTAGCAACAATAGTATCTGTTAGATTTCTTTCGTTTTTAACCACTGTTTTGAAGGCATAAAACAAAGGTATATGACAGTAGTATTTTGAAAAATACATACTAATTTGGGTTACTTAATATGCATTTTCATAATTTTCATCCCTCTCTTCAAATGTTTCAATCGAGAAGGCAGTAATAGTATATCTTCTGTTGTTGATGCTTTAAGGAAATAATGACATCTGTTTTACCAGGCAGAAAGAAGAGGCAAATTGTTGGATAATCTTTATTGTTTATTTTATTGTTTCGAATAATGATTGGAAAGGTGATGAAACTGTGCAATTAAGAAACAAAACAAAGGAATAAATTCTACTGACGCTGTGGGATACTGCACTGTCAATGGGTGGAGAGTCAGGATAAGCGAGCTAACGAGCCTGGCATGACTCTTGCGTGTAAAAATATTCTTAAGTACCTAAAAATTTGCATCTCTTGATATGGGCCATTCTACATTCTTTAACCTTGTAGGAAACACTGTCTATTTTGACCTTCAGGAGAGCTTCTCCTGTGGGTTATGGCAGAAGACCTCTAACTAACTGATCAAAGCAGTGGGACAGAGTCCTAGTGATGCCTACTAATCCTCTGAGTTACCTGTATTCCTACTGTATTTCCACAGGCACGGCTGAAGAATAAGGGCAGAGCTGGCCTGGTTGGCAGCAGAGCAGGATACATGCCTAGGATGTTCAGCAGCAATCAGAGGATTTAATGGGAGTAGGGGATTAATTAAGTCTGATCCATACAGACTCATTGGCTTCTTGCACAGTCAGAATCTTAATTAGGCAATCACATTTTTTCCTTTCACAGTGACCATTGCTCCAGCTGTGCTGTAACTCTTTCCTCTCTTTCTCTGCAAATCTCTTGCTCTTTTTAAACCTAAAAATTTGCATACCTCATTAGGAAAGTTTCCTTCTTTTCTTTCCATCTTTCCTGTTTGCACCTACATATTTGCATATCTGCTTCTGAACTTCTATAATCCCTCAACCTTCATTTTCAGACCTCTGTTATGGAATGAGATCATGACTCCTTCCTTAGCTCCTTTATTCCTCTAAATACAGGGTTTCTAACTCTCCTTTCCCCTGGTCCAGACCTCATCTCCTGCTGACTCAGTTAAATATACATGTGTTCTTTTACCCTTTGTTCTTTCTTTTCCCTTCACCCCTCCGTGGCTGCTTTTCATGTCAGCTTTGATCTGTTTGCTGGCAACACTAACGTTTTTCAATCTTTGGTAATTTGTTATTTTTGTACATTGGTGCAAAATTAACTATAACTTTGAAAGGAAGAATGGATTGACCCTTTCACCACAGGAGCAAACTCACTGTTACCTGGGTGGGAAGGCTATATATGCAGTTGAGAATCTTTGCTGGGGAAGTGCTGAGGCAATGGTCCAATTCACTGTGTGCTGTCAATCTAGTCTGAACAACTAGACTTGCACAGACTTGGCTGTACAATTAACCCCAGTTTTGCTAAGTCAAGATACTGCAGCAAAGGGGAAAATGGAAAGATGATATTTTACAGCTCTTTATATTACTTTATTGTGGGTGTTGACCAAAAGGATGAGGAGCGTGATCCTTAGCAATGGGAGCTATGACACAAGTCCCTGGAATTCAGTGGGGTTCTTCTGCTCATTGCTGGGTGCACTGAGAGTTTCTCTATATTTTATAACCCCCCACTCTTGGTGTATTACCAGAACCTTAAGCCACTGGTTAGGGAACCCTGTAACTTTTACGTTGCTGCTCTTATGTTGCCATTTGCTGTAATTACATCTGTCCAAACTTTTTTGTTTGGTTGGTTTTAGTTTGGTTGTATTGTTGTGTTTTTTTGTTGTTGTTGTTGTTGTTTTTTTGTTTGTTTGGTTTTGGTTTTTTTGGGGGGAGGGCAGTGGGGTTCGTTTGGTGGGTTTTTTGTCTGCTTTTGTTGCTTTTTTGAAGATAGCATGAGCTGCCAGGATTATGACTAGTGTTTTATGCTGGCCACTACATACATTTGACTTGTAGCAAGAAAAGTGGCTACCTTAATGACCGTGAGTTCCCATCAAGCTGTAATTTCCTCAGCTATCCTAGTTGTGAGGTTTTCTCCTGGCCCATACTTAATTATGGTCCCTTCAACAATATCAGGAGGATCAGGACTTTCTTACCAGTAATGTCAGCTATTTCCAACAATAACAGTAGTAGATCAGTTTTTTGCCAAGTACCTACAGACACTTTTGGCATGAATACTAAACAGTGCAGCTGACAGCTGCCTTTTGGATGTGACTCCATATTGCCACTCTGGTCTGCAGGGCATGCTGCTAGAGTAGGTGTCTGCCCTTTTCTGCTCTTTTCTCATCAAATGCCTTCTAGCCCTCTCTTCTAAGGAATAAAGAATAAAACCTAAAATAAAACCTTTAAATTCCTCCATATCCTATCCCCCACAGTGACACTTGAACTTAATTGTGGCCTTTTCAAACCAAAAGATTGACTGGACTTTGTTGTTTTATTCCAGGTCACCGGTCTCTTCAGAAGATCAAGGTAAGATCTGTCGTATAGATACTAAGAGCATATTAAAACTGAGACTAAAGCTAGTTAGCTGGTTTTTAACACAAGCTGTGGTGGAGAAAAATTACATTATAATAATTAAACTTTGATATTGCTCAAACATTGTTGACCCCTAGACATCAAGCGCTTGTTCATTTAGTTGATTTAGTTGGGGCTGGCAGAAGTTAAGCCTGTGTTGAATTATTTGTAAAATGAATCTTGCTCAATGAAATGGAACTGTTGCAAGTCTTTGCAATTTATTCACACAACCGTGTAAGGATTCACCTCTGGAAAACTATGTGTTAAAGAACGATATATGGTTTTTGTGAAGATGAGCTTCTCTCCCGACTCTTACAGGACAGCACCTTGTGGAAGAGGAGAGTGTATTATGTTTTAAAGGCTTGAACCCATAATGTCTTAGGTTGCCACTAAAGACAGTTTGGTAGTATGGCATGGACTTTAGCGCAGCTAGGAGCTTCTACATGTAGAAATCTCACAGCTTGAGTAGCAAGAGTTGCAGGTTGTGGTAATATACTTGTTCTGAAGAAGACTGAAGGATCTAATCTTTTCCCATGGATGAAAGAGGGAGTTTTCCGTGACTAGCTACTTAATAACTTGACCACCTTAGGCGCTTAGAGCTAGGTGGTATAAATATCCCTCTAAAGTACATTAAAGTATAGTTGCGTTGGTACTGAAATCCAAAGGCATACTGCAAATGAGGTGGTAATTGCACTGTCAGGGTTGCACAAGGAATGGGAAAAAAAAAAATAATAAAAAGAGTCTAAAGAGACTGAAAGGAGAAAGATCATCATGTAGGTCTGAATTAGGAATATTATTTTGGACTACAAGAGAAATAAAGATCTATTTTCTTCTGGCATTCAATTTGTATGCTGTTACACAATCAGAAAAAAATTTGGACAATACAGTAAGTAGTATTCAAGAAAGTTCCAGATGGGGAATAGTAAGGACTATAGCAAATGGAGATGTAAGGAGATTTGAACCTGGAAGCATGTCACTGAAGTATGTTCACTTGGAGTGCAGAGTGACTAGTTACGTATCAGCCTACATCATCATTGCCTCCAGCCAAGATCTTTTTAATCCATTATAGTGGCTGTCAAATATACTGTCATTAATAAATTCTCTTCCGTCTCCTTGATGTGTCATTTCTTAGTAAAGGAAGTTACAAGAAAGCCATAAAAATGGACAAATATATCATACAAAAGATATATCTAGCTTGTCTAGTCCATTCCTAGTGTCTGATAAGAGTGGATCCACTGACAAATAAGAACACAAAAATGGCAGAAGCATAGTTTTAATTTCCTGGTGTACCTGGTGATTTACAGCTCATTGACGTTGTGAACCAGCAGTGTTTTCTTGTTTAATAGTTCACCTGCTTTTTCACCCTGAGCACAGCTTCTTAATATAAAGTACTGGAGACCTGTAAGAGTTAACAGTATGTGCCATTTATCTAATCCTCAGAAGAAATTTGAAAACATTACGGTCTAATGTACTATTTCAAGACCTGGACTCAAGCTGCTTGTCAGTGCATAAGCTTGTTAGTGACAGAATGCTCGTGCTTTTTCATTTCCCTTGCATTTATTCTATTGCTCCATTTTTATCTATTAATAGAGCAACAGACATTGTAAATGCATTTGCTTGTGTATCTCTAAATTTTAGTATTTCCTGCTGTCATAATGATTTCCTTCTTTCCAGTATTTTTATACTGTTCTACTACTGTTTTTTTTTTACAAAATCTTCCTGTTTGCCATCTACCATCTGCTGCCAGGGTCTGGTTTTTCAGGTTTGATAAACATTGCTGAAGAGCCTTTTCCTTCCCTATTTTCCCTTTCTCTCATAAGAAACCTCTGAAATGCAGATGAAAGGCCTTTGAACAATTAGCGACATGATAGTGATAGTTATTAGGAGTTTTGTGTTTCATGCCTGTGGAGTATCCAACTAGATTTGTCATCCGTGCCTCAGTGAGTTTTCAGATGGAGAGGACTAATACTTGGATTTCCTCTGTCCTGTTATGCCACATAAAAATCATGGTAAATGAGCACAGTACTAGAAGGATAACATGACAAAAGTTCTACAGCATGAGCTCTTTTGAGCCTAGCTGTTTCTCAGTCCACTTTATGCATGTGTGAGAGCATCTCAAATTAGTCTTGAATCTGAAATCTCTTGTCTAAACAAAACCAGAGAGGGGCCAGGAGAGAGCTGAAAACTTATCTCTGAATTGCCTTTTTTGTAGTGTTTGTGCAGACCTCTCCTGGTATATTTTCCTTGGAATAGGTATCCAGGAGTCAGTTTTGAGACTCTTATTTTCATTATTAATCAGTACTCAACTCTTTGCCTATTTAAGATGTTAAACATTTGCGTGTAATTTTATAAGGTGATAATCTTTGGGGTGCACAATGAGGCAAGATCCAATTGTAGAATAACTTACACTCCCTGGTATCACTGTGTTTCAGCTGCTCTTACCTATTACAGGGCACCTTTCTAGTGCTGATTTTCTGATGACATGAGGTGTTGGCCATTGCTGTGAAAAGGCCTTTCTCTGCTGTGTTGGATCTTTTGTTTTAAATTCCCATTGAGTTCCTGATCTTTGTTTTGTCTACTTGAATCTTCAGTCCTCATTTCCACCACCACCCCCCCCCCCCCGGCTGTTTCTCTGCTGTTTGTTTTCCTTCTTTCTGTCTTCCTTTTCTGATGTCTCTTTCCCATTGACCATGAGATTGCATTCTGCAGGGATTCTTTCACTGCACCTCACTTTGGTTTCTGAATGTCCCACTTCTCCTTCAGTGTGGACTGCTTGCTTCAAGCATTAGTTGCATCTGTGGTGTAGTAACAGAGCTACTATCAGCATTAGTGTCTAATGTGAATGGCACTTCCATTAATCTCTTTTAGGACAATGCACTATTCTGGCTTGAAGAGAGGGTGAGGGTAAAGCACCATCTATATGGGACTGGGCATCTATCGAACAACTGTAACAGCATACAATGCTGCTTGTTGTGGACACGTGTTAACAGCACCTTTATCAGTTAGAAAACAGAGCCATTTTAATTGGCACAGAAAGGGAAACAGTACTGCTAGAAAATCCCAAAATCTCTTAAAGATTATAGTAGAGGTTTGTGTCTTTGTTCTTGGTACAGTTAGATAACTAAAGAGTGAAATCTATCTTCTTCTTTCCTTTCCTTTTTTTTTTTTTAATTAGATAAGAAAAAGAAACTAACCAACAAACAAACAAAAACATAAAAAGGACAAAACCTCTAGCCTCCAAATTCCTTAACTAACTGACAAAACGGAACAAGCTAAGTAAATGCCAAAGTATACTAGTTTAGACAGGAGATTAGAGTGATGGCTCTGAAGAAAGAAATGTAAGGGCTACCTGTTCAGTCATGTGGGCCCCAGCGCATTTACATGACCTGCAGCCAAGGAGGACTGCGGTCTTCTTTGAGTGTTGGGATTTGATGAGAGTCAGTGGGTAAGCAGCAGGGTCACAGAAGACCTGGTGGATGTCATGAGATGGAGAAAAGGCAGTTTCTACTGTTAGTAATTGGTACCACCTGCTGTATTTTCACTCTATAAAACTCCAGGTCTTATGCTCAGGATGTCTGAAGCTGTTGGAGGTTAGTGAAAGAAACCAAATCCATTATTTCTAGATCAGGTATGATACTGTGATGGGATTGTAGACTTCTGATGCATTCATTGCCTGGGTGGTACACAGTCATTGCCTGATTGTTTAGTGAATGGCTGAGGTTTACCAAACTCTTCCTTCATCCAGGACCTTTCAGTACTGCTCTGTACATCATATGTATGCTAGATCATGTCTTGCCTGCTCATATTCACAGCTGGCCTGCAAAAATCTATCTACAAATTTTCCAATGCAAACACATTGAATAATCTCATAATTTACATTACCTTTGGTCTAACTTCATCTGGGTTTTTTTTGTCATTCTTTGGTTACCCTGTGAGTTGGTTGTTGTTCATCATCAGCTGAGCAACTGAGGGAAATGCTCTTAAAAAGAATACAATAAGTTCCATTTCAGTCTTTTGAAAGAAAAGTACTAGCAAACTCTTGAGTGTGCTATTAACAGCATGTGGACATTCACATGTTAATTATCTAGTGGCAACTTGGAGCTGTAGCAATTCAATACTTGTTTGCCTAGCTTCAGAGGAACCTTGCCTTTGATGGAACTATTCAAAGTTTCAAGTGGCTATACTAATACACCTCAAGTAGCAGTCAACCTCCGTGCTTAATCCTTATGCATTAAGATCTGGAGACAGGAGGTTGTAAATATTTGTCTCTATTCTTTTGCTCTTCTTGTTTCTCTATAAACCCATGAAACGGGGCTTTTTTGCCTTGTTAGCTTCCAGCTGACATGTTTTTGCCGCATCAGCATAATTTCTAGGAGGCTTTACTGTGATTAAACTCTGGGTTTGTGGGTTTGTTTTCCTGTCGGTTTTTTTTTTTTTGTTTGTATGGTGCTTTGGGTATTTTTTATTGTTGTTGTTGGTGGTTTCTGTGTTTCTTTTTTCTTGTTTTGTTTTTTTTTTTGTGTGTGTTTTGTTTTGGTGTTTTTTTGTTGGTTTGTTTTTTTGTTTTTTTTCCTGTAATTGGTTACAAATTCATGAAGGAATAGGGGATGACTGAGAAATTAAGATGAATGAATTAATATCATACAGAAGATGAAGATGAGGGAAAATTTTTCTGCTTGGAAAGATGAACACACTCAAAGATCTTTCAAATTCTGGCATATGGTAATTCCATGATGTAACTTAGAGCCATCCAGTCTGGATGTCCTATCCTCAGCAGGGATTTGTGTAGAGCTAGGAGTGTTTTAGCAGTGAAGTGGGTTTAGAATGGTGACCTCCAAATTAACCTCTATTAGAAGAGTTTTCCACAGGGATTTCTTGCACCAGCTTCAAACTGGAAGGCTGAGGCAAGCAAGCTTGGGGCAAGGTATAATTCTGTCTGTAGATATCCCTCAGGATGGTGAGAACTACCGTATGAATTATAAGGAAGGGAGTTATCAGGTGTATGCATGGAAGACAGTGGTAGCTCCACCCCATGCAGCAAAATGCTTTGCTATGCAATATCTGCTCCTGCCTCAGGGGCAGAAAGTTCTGTGCACTATGCTATTTTCTCCAGTGCTGTCTGTTCCATGAAAGAGAAGTCCTGAACCTATGTGAAGAGGAAGATGTCTGTGGGAGTCCCAAAAAAGGTCCCAACAGCTGAGAAACTTCCCTAGAGGCCGGGGAGAACATGGACTTTACACTCTCAACCTCCTTTCTTCTTCTTCTTCTTGAGCTACTGCCCACTAACGTTGCTGGTCATAGTCTGGAAAAGGGTGTTCTCCTCAAGAGATTTTTAAGCATCCTGCCTTCATGAATAAAAGGATGAGTAGGGTGCTATAGGTGAACCCAAACATCTCAGTGCTAGTAGAATTAAAAAGAAAAAGAAAATTACATATATTTTTTTAAGCACCTCTGCTTTTTACACCAGATTCCTTTAAAAGAGTGAGTAATGGTTTTCTGCAATACCAGCTTAAAAGCCATATTCTTCAGGGTGATGTTGCAGCCATTTACCTAGCAAGAAATTGAGATGTCTTGGAATACTTTCCTGAACAAATCAAAGACAATACAGTGGGGGGCTCCTGACTGCAGGTATTTATTTTGATTAATTAGCCACTTTGAGAAGGAAGCCCTCCTGGATAGTGTTTTGAAAGTAGTCTTTGGCCAGTTGAGCCAACTCTGACTTGGGGATCTGCTCTGAGTTTGTTCATTTACTTCTCAGCTCAGCTGGTATCAATGCAGACCTGTGGTACCCATAGCAAGAGAAAGTATTTTGTCAAGGGATTTCTGTAGGTCTGAGGGAGGTTCTCTCTGCCCAAAACCTTTAAAAAGTTCCTGCACCCCACCTTTTTTCGGGCTGAGGGGTCAGTAGGCAGCTGGGAAGGAAAGGTCTGTCAGATAACTGAATTAGTAATAGAGGAAAACCAGGAAATGTTTCTTTCCAAATAGCCACTGCCATTATCCCTTTCCCCTCAGGAGGAAGTAGGTATAAGAAATGCACTGTCTTAATCAGGGCACCTATTTTCAAGCAGAAGCTCCGAGTAACCTTGCAGACTACTTTCCTCCTGTTTATTCTTTCTCACGGAGGCTGCCCATGGTCAGATAAGAGTGGAAAACTTGTTTAACTAAAACAAGAAAACAGTTCACTCCATCAATCAAAGACTTTGGTCAGCAAATAAATGCTGGAACTAACTTTCAGATTGTTTACTCCTACTGTGAAGACCTAGCTTGTTGAGGAATAGCTACTTAGATATCACCAGGCAAAGGCACTGCAGCCAGCCTGTGGTAGTAGTGGTCCACCAAGTCAGGGAAGGGGGAGGAACAACATGGCCAGCAACGGTCCTTTTATTGCTACCCTTTTAATTTTTAAATAAAAACTGCTTAATTGTTTTACCTAGAATTCTCTTCCTGCCAAAGTAATGCCACTCTATTGACAAAGTGGCTGCATTAGTCAGCCAGTCTTCCCTGCCTTGTGTTCTTGTTTAATCAGAGCCATTTTCATCCACTACATCGCTCCTGAAAATGACATTAATTGTTCCTGTCTTGGCTTAAAAATGAAAATAAAAAAGGAAAGGAAAAAAAGTGAGGATGTCTGCCAGATGGTACTTAGATTATCTGCAACTGTTCTTTGGGCTTTTGGACCATTTACAAAGGAAGTCCTTTTTCTTTTTGGACATCCCTTCCTTTTGTAAATCTGTGTTAAACAGTCTTGCAGGAAAAGTTTGGCATTAGGGTCTGTATATTTCCATTCTTAACTATCAATTGCACTCTCAACTCAGCATCAGTGCCATATAAACAATTCAGGGTGGACTCTAATTGGCATCAAAGTACCTTTAAACTAGCCTGACAGTGCAAATGGGACCTTAAAGGCAGCTTGAGTGTAATTTACATCTGCTTGAAAGACTCTTTATCCTTCCAGAGTTGCATGAAGGGACTTCTGTGTAAGCGAGAATTTAGCTTTTCTTTCCCTCCAGCAAGCCTGTCTAGTTATTTTTACTTTTTTATTCTCTCTAAACAGTGGTTTAATGCTGTATGTTGTTTGAATCTGAAATTCTTAAAAAAAGTCTGTAATGCATATTTATAACTACTTGAGTAATGGACGATTTTTTGTATGTTAAAATTTTTGTTGTATTCACAAGTTAGGCAAACAGGTGCAGTCAAAACTGTGTCAGTTCTCTCCTTTGAATCTGCACAGGATGCAGTGCTTTTTGTAACTAAAAGACAACCCATGAATATTTCAGAAGGGTTTTCTACCTCTTTGTGCAATCCTAGAAATAGATGTTATTGAGGTATGACTTAATCAGAGGGCCAGCGTTCTTGAAAAGTGTCTCTCAAACCCTGGAGAATGCGTGCTTATGCACACATTTTCCTGTTCAGATAGATTAGCTCGAGATGCTGTGTGAAGGCCTCCATAAAATTCCCATTGCTGAATAGTCATCAGACATCTGTGTTTGGCTGCTGTTCAGCTGATGTGCTTTTGAGCTTTTGGTTGCAGCAGGTTGCTGCGCTGTTGGTTTTCTTCATCTCCTGGGAGCATTTTGAGCTCTCAGGCTTTTTATTTAATTGTCTTTCATGGAAGTAGTGCCTCACAGCCCTGCTGTCGTGAGCTACCTAGACTTGTGCCACTGCTCTTAGATTTCCTAAGTGCTGTAAGCCTTTCCCAAAGCTGTGGGGAAATCTAGATTGCCATCTGTTTCTTTAGGACAGTGGATAGTGGCAGTGAACAGGTATATTTTTGCAGGATTTTAAAATATCAATGAGTCTTTGCTTTAGCTAGCACAAGAGATACTATGTTCCAGTCAGGAAGCCTCTAAACTGCGCATATTTTTGCAGTCATATTTCCATCATGTTTTTTACATCATATTTAGGCTGAGGCAGAACTCCTCTAGAAAGTCCAGGAACCCCACTCTCCATTCCCATGCCAGTCAGCTGCTTCAGATGGAGACCACCAGCATCTCCTTTCTGATGACTGGTGTTAGATAGAAAGAGATATTGCTGGCATACAGGGCTAGAGTTTCTAAAACGGCTAGTGAAAGACATTTTTAAGCTATAATGATGTTTATAAGCCTCTACAGGCCTACAGGCAATCAAGTTCCCCATCAGATAGCCCCTTGTTTGGTTATAAAGCAACCTCTTTCTTAGAATCGTAGAATCATAGAATAGTTAGGATTGGAAAGGATATCTAGATCATTGAGTTCCAACCCCCCCTGACATGGGCAGGGGCACCTCACACTAAACCATGTCACCCAAGGCTCTGTCCAACCTGGCCTTGAACACTGCCAGGGATGGAGCATTCACAACTTTCTTGGGCAACCCATTCCAGAGCCTCACCACCCTAACAGGAAAGAATTTCTTCCTTATATCCAATCTAAACTTTCCCTGTTTAAGTTTTAACCCCTTTCCCCTTATCCTACCACTACAGTCCTAGAGAAGAGTCCCTCTCCCCAGCATCCTTATAGGCCCCCTTCAGATACTGGAAGGCTGATCAGGGGACTGGAGCACCTCCTGTATGAAGACAGGCTGAGGAAGTTGGAGCTGTTCATCCTGGAGAAGAGAAGGCTGTGTGGAGACCTCATAGCAGCCTTCCAGTATCTGAAGGGGGCCTATAGGGATGCTGGAGAGGGACTTCTCATTAGAGACTGTAGTAACAGGACAAGGGGTAACGGGTTAAAACTTAAACAGGGGAAGTTTAGGTTGGATATAAGAAGGAAATTCTTTCCTGTTAGGGTGGTGAGGCACTGGAATGGGTTGCCCAGGGAGGTTGTGAATGCTCCATCCCTGGCAGTGTTCAAGGCCAGGTTGGATGGAGCCTTGGGTGCCATGGTTTAGTGTGAGGTGTCCCTGCCCATGGCAGGGGGGTTGGAACTAGATGATCTAGGTCCTTTCCAGCCCTAACAATTCTATGATTCTATGATTCTATGATTCTAAGGCTGCTATGAGGTCTCCACACAGCCTTCTCTTCTCCAGGCTGAACAGCCCCAACTTCCTCAGCCTGTCTTCATACAGGAGGTGCTCCAGTCCCCTGATCATACTCATGGCCCTCCTCTGGACTTGTTCCAAAAGTTCCATGTCCTTTTTATGTTGAGGACCCCAGAACTGCACACAATACTCCAAGTGAGGTCTCACAAGAGCAGAGTAGAGGGGCAGGATCACCTCCTTCAACCTGCTGGTCATGTTCCTTTTGATGCAGCCCAGGATACGGTTGGCTTTCTGGGCTGCAAGCACACACTGCCAGCTCATGTTCATTTTCTCATCAACCAACACCCCCAAGTCCTTCTCTGCAGGGCTGCTCTGAATCTCTTCTCTGCCCAACCTGTAGCTGTGCCTGGGATTGCTCCCACCCAGGTGTAGGAGCTTGCACTTGGCATGGTTAAACTTCATGCGGTTGGCATCAGCCCACCTCACAAGCTTGTCAAGGTCCCTCTGGATGGCATTCCTTCCCTCCAGCGTATCAACCGAACCACACAGCTTGGTGTCATCGGCAAACTTGCTGAGGGCACACTCAATCCCACTGTCTATGTCAGTGGCAAAGATGTTGAACAAGACCGGTCCCAACACCGATCCCTGAGGGACACCACTCGTTACTGGTCTCCAGCCGGACACTGAGCCATTGACCACAACTGTTTGGGTGCAGCCATCCATCCAGTTCTTTACCCAGCAAGTGGTCCATCCATCAAATTGATGTCTCTCCAATTTAGAGACAAGGATGTCGTGTGGGACAGTGTCGAATGCTTTGCAGAAGTCCAGGTAGATGACATCAACTGCTCTACCCCTGTCCATCAGTTCTGTAGACCCATCATAGAAGGCCACCAAACTGGTCAGGCAGGATTTCCCCTTAGTGAAGCCATGATGGCTGTCACCAAGCACCTTGTTGATTTTCATGTGCCTTAGCATGCCTTTCAGGAGAATCTGCTCCAAGATTTTGCCAGGCACAGAGGTGAGACTGACTGGTCTGTAATTCCCTGGATCATCCATTTTCCCCTTCTTGAAAATGGGGGTTATATTTCCCTTTTCCAGTCTTCAAATGCTCATTTCTTGAGCACTGCAATGTGAGACTGGTTCTGTTCTGTTAGCCATCTTTTTGCTGAAGATGTTCAATTTGATTGTTCAACACCGAATTTTAAAAATCATGCAAAATATATTCTTCTGTTTGGTGTGAGAATTTTCTTTCTTTTACTACATGTCAGCTGTAGTTCAATGTAGAGGTAAAAATCAGCATAAAGAGAAAACAAGATGGAGGTTAACACCTGACACAGATATACCCAGCATTCTTAAGCATCAAAGCACTAGTAAGTACAGCACTAGTAAGCTTTGTGATCAGGCAGATACCTTATCAGTACATGTGTTGTATTTACAGGGTTTTCTCATGAAAACTGACTTTTAATTCCTGAATTCAGCTTTTCCTGTGCATAGCTGTAAGGAAAATTCAGTCTTGATGGCTATAATAGAACCAAATGTTTGTGTCCTTACCTTGACAGAAGTAATGTTATGATAACAGGCTCCAAAGCAGGTAAGTGTTCCTTATAGGAGCTTGGTACAGCTTTTCTTTTTTTGCCTAACCAGTTAGGCTATTCAGGCACCTTTGCCCTGTTCTATCAGGAGGAAAATGTGGTTGAAAGAGTCAGACAGCTGTTTGATGTAAAGACCTTTTTCAGTGAACACAGAAAAAGTGATTTTCTTGTGCAGAAGTTCAAGCCAGTCTGCATAGTGGGTGTTTCCCTGATTTTATTTTTGCCAGCCTTTTGCCTCTCTTATACCTACACAAAGATTTAACCATTTAATTCTGGATTGTTTGTTGGTTTTTGTTGTTGTTTTTTTTTTTTGCCAGCACTAGGAAACCCCTCAACACGTAAGGCTTAACTTTCATTTACTTTTTTTCATGGTCTTCAGTAGTTGCTTCAAGTACTTGCAGGTGCATGACATACATGAAGAAACATTTAATTGCTCCTTCCACTCAGCTTAGCTTCAAACAGAAATGTTTAAGTATCATCAGCTTCGGAAAGACTTGAGATTGTCTTCAGATCAAAGACCTGTGAGTTCACAGTCATTCCAACAAGGCATTATTAATTTTTTAATTTAATTTCTCAGTTATGTAGATAGTTTAGCATACATATTTTTAAGTTGGGTGGTTGGGGTTTTTTTTTCTGTAACTTTAAAAGCTGATTAAATACTGAGAACAGGTAAAGGGTTTGTAAAACTCAGATGCAGACATTTGCAACTTTTCTTCACCATGTATTTCTAAAACTCTTCTGTAGGACTTGCAGACCTTTCAGAAATGTCAAGTATATGTACTGCTCTATATCTTAGATGTTTGTTTTTCATAGTCATATTGGAAGTAGTCCACAAACCAATTCCTCATGGTGGCCTCCACCATCATTTTCAGGCCAAGGTTAAAGATCATGGCTAGAGTAGAAGAAAAGTCAGTTCTGTACATTTCTGGGTGAGTTACGTTGCTGTCAGTTTTTTATATTAGATTTGGTCTTAACTAGATTGCACAAAGCTGTTACAAGCAAATTGCTGTTTACAGAGAAAAGAATGTATTTCTGAATAATAATCTATATGGACTTCATACTCGAGTGATTTTTGAGTGATTGAAATAGAAGTTATTATTGATTTCTATAAAACTATTGGGAAATTAAGAATGAGGGCTTGTTTTCCTATCATTTCTATAATGCTGATCTCTAACAGCTCAAAAGACTCCAGCTGTGTAAAAGCACTCTTCTCATCAAGGTCAGCTTTTAACTTCTCAACATGTAAAACAGTAATTACCTCAAATTTCTGACTCTATGAATTTCACAAAGTCTACAACAGCAAAAAGAGATGGAAACGTTCTGGAAGGCCAAGTTACATTTAATAACTCAAGAAATTTGATGATGTCACCTTCTTCTGCAGTTTCTTCTGCATTATCAGCTCAGCAGGTTTTGAATGAAGCAGTATTTAATGAGGTGTTCCTTAAGAGTTCCCCTGAGAAAATCTAGCAGGAGATGGTGGTGGACACTGAGGTTCAAATTCTGTGAACCCCACACCAAAGCTCTAATGTCTAATTTTTTTTTTATTAGTTGCCTTTAGCTGGTAAGAAACATCCAGTACTGAAATGTGGATGGCATATTAATTCCAAGAACTGAATTAGTTAGTGCATCAGCTGTGTCTTAGAAAGGGCTGGACAGCTGCAGGCACTGCCTGGTAAAAGAAGTTTCTACAAGGTCCTGAGCACTTCAGATCATCGACTGTCTTATTGTGCCTTTTGAAAGAGCTAAAAGTTTTATGAGCCCTAATTCTGTTGGAGTCATGGTAGTTGAACTCTGCTATAATTTCCCATGCTCTTAAATGTTGTCGTACACTGATCAGATGCACTGTTAGCCTGGTATTTCTTAACCCATGATAAGATGTATTATTGCAAATAATACTTTGTTCTCACACTGTATTTCATTCATAGATCTCAAATTTTAATTGTGGATGTGACAACTCCTTTGTGTTGTACTTGTTCTCTAAAACATAGTTTTAAATAATTCTGCTCCCTCCTGTGACAGTTCTCAGCCCACTAAAGAATTGCCTGAAGATGGTGAAAGCTTCAAAATAGCCATTCATTTTTAATAGCATTCACCATGGCTTAGTTTGTATAGCAGCAGTGGATGTAAATATGGTATGGAATGTGTCAGATCAAATATGCAATATGACTGGTAAAATCTGGAAGATATTTATGGTTTATGAATAACTTTTCCTCATGTAAAAAGGCACATTACTTCTGTACCATTGACAGTGGCAGACTGCAGAACTGTACTGTTCTTGGAGATTCCTTACAGTGAAAGCCAACTCGTCTCACTGACTCACTAATGATTATTTAACTAATTTACTAAACATCTTCCATGTCAACCTCCTTTTAACAAAGAACCTTGTGATCCTGAGATGTTGCTTACAAGGGTTTATAAGATATTTTTTTCTCCATGGTCTTTCTGATACTGTTTTAGCAGCAAAATTCTTCCATGATAGCAGCCTGGTGCTGAGCCCTTTTTATGCCCTTGGTGTTAAACTGACCAAGCTTAGCTTTGGGATCAGAAGGGAGTTTTCCTGCAGGGCAAATAGGAAGCGGTAGTTGTTGGTTGAAGTTCTTCTTCCTTGTGTTGCTTCTAAGAATTTTCATTGCTTTTGAAGTGAATGAGATAGTAGCAATGACTTCTGCCCCTCTCCTGCTCTTTTCTTTTGCTATGTTGAAGTTGTGGATCTGCATTTGTTACCACTCACATGAGGTGTTCTCCTGATGCACCTGTATGTTATACAGAGAGGTCCCAAAATTTCTGACTATAACCATTGCCTCGTCCAACGAGTATCATACCTTGGAAGCTCTTAAAAAAACTGAGGACACCCCCTTTTGCTCTTCTTTTGTTGTCCTTCTCACAGGTTATTAGATATGCCTCCTGGTATGATGCTATTCTGAAGGATCCCCTCTCTGTCCTAGTTTGGCTCATCATTTAGGTACTGGAAGTTAGAGGTAATTTTCCCTAGAACTTCTATAGTCTGTGAAGGGTGATGCACACCAGGAACTATTGCAGGGATGCCAGGTTGCTTTCTGCGGAGGGTTATTTTCTCTTCTGACTATCCAGGCAGCCCTCTGAGATCTCCTAGTCATCTTGCAGCCCGTGAAGTTACTAGGTACAAATGCCTCACTCCTTCATTATCTGTTTCCCAGTGTTTAATGACTGATTTTGCAGTACTCTTTTAATGCTGCTGACTTCACATGCAGAACCAGAGAACAACTGTTATTTAGTAGGTTACTTTTATGACTGGGAAACCAAAAAGTTTATTGTAAGTCAGTGCATTAACGTGTATTTTTAGAATATGAAATAAAAAATAGCTGTTTCTAATAGAAACTGTGGGCACTAACATAGAAATGAAGAATGACACATGCCACAGGAAAGGTATTGTTTTCAGCATGTGTAGGTGTATTAGTAGATGTTTTTCCCGTGTCTCAAGCTGCACTAGCTTGCAGCATTACCAGGATGCAATTAGCTGCCTTTTTAATGTGGCTTTTTCTTTTCCTGTTAATGCACTATCCACCTGTAGCTATTCAACATTTAATTTCTAAGTCAAGTATAGGAGTCTATTTTGTTTGTTTGGGTGTTGTTTCGTATGTGTGTGTGTGTTTTAATGAGGTTTCTTTTGTCAGGTCGCCACAGGGGTGGTTAGAACCTCATCTCAAAATTTACCCAGTGGAAACTAACAGTTTGGTAGTCTTCTAGCAGCTGTTGCACATACAGTCTGCATTTCTGTCTGTCCATATCCTAGCAGGTAATTGTTTCTGTCAAGATGCATCACCCTGGGTAGTGACTGATATATTTGCTGGCAGTTTCAGCAGAGAGGTCAGTGATAGAGCAGGTATGGAGCAGGGGCTGTTCAAAGGGGTGTACTGGTAGAAGTCAAGCTTTGCTGAGAAGGGAGCCTGGGGTGTCTACTACCAGACAGAGTGCTTCCTCATTATATGGACAGAGCACTTCAGTCTCCAGTTTTGTCAAGCTGTCATCTTTCATTAACAATAAATCTGCTTGCTAAATAAATGAAAAAGGTAATAAAACATTTTTATTAGTCATGACAAATGCTTATCTTATGAGAAGTTGATAAAATAATGACTAGATTTAAATATTTATTAAATCAACTTATTTTTTGAGCCATCCTTAAGACCTGAAGGTATTTTAGGATATGATAAAATTCATGTTATGTGTTGCACCAGTGGTGCAGTGCTGATCAGAAGAAATAAAACCATTCTCACTTTAATGTTTTTAATTTTAAGCTAGCCTGGCATTGCATGTTAACAGCATTTTTGTCCTATTTCTCAGTCTGCTCTCTCTTGTCAATGCCATCTGCTTGCTTATTTTACTACCTCTTTAACAACCAGGTGATTTTTGCCACCTCCACCCTCCTTGTCAATATGCCCAGCAGTCCCATTTGGGTTTATGGGGTTAGTGTGCTAAGCAATATTCATATGTTTATGTAAATGTGTTCTCTATTCTAAAGAACCTTTCTGCATTTCTAGTTCAATATCTTCTAAGTCTTCCAGCATCCTGGCTTACAGCATTGAATTATTTTACTATAGTCTAATCTGCTTGTTATGCCAGCTGGTTTTGTTGATCTGTAATGTATTCATTTATGCAAAAAGTTTTACTCTAGCAAAGCACCTAAGTGTGCAGGTAGATTTGGTGAAAGAATGTGATTATCTCAAAGCTAAGTACCTGCCTTAGTGCTTTGCTGGATTGGAGGCTTAGGAAAGAGAGGATAAGATTGGTCTAATAATGTTGAATGTGGTTTAGAGCTGCTTTATCGTAATAGCCTTATCATCAGACCAACTTCTGGTTATGGATACTCAATATGGAAGATTTCTTGCAGCTTGCCAGGCTTTTCTTGTTACTTCATAGTTTTCTAGATGTCTCTTCAGGCTTTTCTGAACTATAATCTTAAGCATGGTTTGCACAAGAAAAGGTATCTCCATCTTTTAGGAAGTAACCTCTGAGAAGCCATGTCTTAAAATACAGGATGTAGAAGGCAATGAAAAGCTGATGTTGCCAGTTCATTTGATTTTCATATGTGTTAGGAGAGCAAATTATTTAATACAATTCCAGACTGCAGTAGCCTGCAGAATAAATGTGGCAGTGAGACCAGATCAAAAAAGGAGGAAAAAAATAAAATAAAATGAATGGCACAAGGGTTAAATTCTACTCTGCTAGTAATTTGGGCTAAGCCAGTATTAGAACTATGGAGGTGGGGAGGGGAGAAATAAAAGACTTAAACCACTGAAAATGAAATCTGAAGAAAAGATGTACATGTATTTTTCCAGTTCTAGCTCTTATCTGCTGGTGTTTGTCTTTTTCCATTCCTCAGATCTGTGTGTTCATACTCCCATAGGTACCAGGGGGATTTTCAGGATTTAGTTTAATTCATGGTCACTGTAAAACATTACGAGAATTGCGGCTACTGCTTTCCCAAGTCAGAATTTAACTGGGCTATGTTTTTGCTTTCCCTGCTGCTGCATAGCCAGGGCATGAGGCATTGCTGAGACCAGAAAGCAATGCACAACACCAGGTGTTTTCGAAGAAAGGGACATTTGTTGAGTTGTCTGCACACCCTTCCTCTCCTGCAGTGGTTAGCTCAGAGGTGCTGTCGTTTCTGAAGCTGTAACAAGCTCCTTGTGGAACTCACACTGTGCAGTTTCCTGCATGTTATTTTTCAGAGCCAGGCTATACTATAGTTCTCTTTTCCCGTTGTTTCTCCCTGTGTGAGCTTTTGGTATCTTTATCAAGGATGGCACTTCAGCAAATGCTTAACTTGATTGCACTGCCTAGACTTGAAGATAGAAAAGGGATTAGGTGCTCTTGAAACATATGAACTAAGGCAGATGTTTAGTGCTTTCTAAGATGCAAACCAAATAAGTGCTTTCTCAGAAAGATTATTCATAATTGGTTTTGACTATATATATATCATGACAGGGAGAAGGAGGAAATAGCTGCGTAGCAGTAGATTTGTGACAGCTTCTCATGTTTATGGTTACTTGTCACCATGATAATTTTCAGCTGAATGCAGCCTATAGATAGGGCATTGCCAGCTTGTGCCTTCCTTCCTTTTAATGGGCACAGGGCAGATAGTAGTGAGTGGTGAGCAGCTCCCAGCTCTGTGTAGAGCTCTGTCCTGCCTTGCTGAGAGCCTTTGCTCACTTTGCCTTTCTTTGTCTGTTTTTCCTTCTGTGTTTGTTTAAATTGCAAAGGCTACAAAGGTGAGGGCTGGCTCCCGCTCTGTGTTTGACCCTGCCTGCCAAACCTGGGGCACCTGCTGCCCACTGGCATATCAAAATGTTTTTGTAATACTAATAAGTATTAAGAAATTTCTCATTTGCCACTTAATCGTCTGCAGCTTGGGACTTTCACTGTGTTTGAGGGTAACTGACCACTCCACCATCAATACAAAAAGTCTCAGAGGTCTGAGGATACTTTCAGGTTCTCGGTGTTTGTCATTGATATCTTCAGTGATGGCTCAGGTGCCTGGGATTTAGGTCCACCCTATGGACACTGTTAAAAGGTCCCTGAAGTGTCTCAAGGGGAAAATTGAGATAGAAGCATGCAGTTCCAGAGCAGAGTTGGCAATGCTGGTCTGATATCCATACATCTTTAATGCAACAGGGACAGTCTTCTGCCTTTCTAATATGTGTGTCAGTGCAGATTTTGCATTGATTTTGGTAGTGTAGGAGAATGCAAGTGGACTGAGGTATTGGTCCTAACTTGCACATACTGTGAGCTATGTTCTCAGCTGTGAGGCTATATGCATAATACTTTCTGCCTGACATTAGTTTTCTATTTGTCTTTTGCAGCACTTTTACAGGCAGTCATAGCTGGTGATCTACTGAAGGTAAGTACAGAGCACTGAGTGTCCCCTTTTTCACAGCTTTTTGCAGGTCTGATATACTGTAAATTTTATCACACCTCTGCTCAAAACATAAATAGACTGCTGTAAGGACTGCTGGCAAGTGCCATTTTACAGCCTTTCCAGGAAACCCTGAATATTAGGGGAACACATCAGTCAGGTGAGGTGTGAAATACAAGTGAATAGGATCGGGTGTTAGACAGCACTTTTCAGCCCAGGATTCATAGTGCACTGCACAGAGCAATGTGTCAGTTACTAACAGGGAAATTACTATATTGGCAAATGCAGTGCTGAACAGCAGGGTAGTTCTGACACAGCCTTACACAGTCAAGGATATTTTATGGCATTGAGGTTGCTGGCCAAGCCCTAGAGTTGCTGGAGGTTTCTTAACTTATACCAAGACAATTGCTAGACCAGGTAAAGCAAGCCTCAGCTTGCTGGTTTATCACCTGACTGATGTCTCAAAATATGTAGTGTCTCAGTATTGTCTGCTATGGGGAGGAAAAAGGTACCCGTGCAAAACCATTTTGTGCCCCAAATCTGAAGTTCCATTTCTGCCAGTTATTCAGGCTGTATTTTTCAGTAGCCAAGTCAGGATTTGAAAACACGCCCTTGAATTTGGATGGGGACTGTGATTAACGATTGCAATTTTATCTGTGAGAAGCAAGCTTGGAGCCATTTGTAAAACTGACAGTACTGTTAGGCCAACCCTTTGCCTGCAGGTGCCCCTTCTGTACCTCTGACGCTGCACTTGTGTCTGCAGCATCTATGGAGCAGTCCTTCAACCAGAAGTCATAAAAATATTGTCCCCTTTCTGCTGCTTGAAAACTTTTTGCCCAAGTTTGCTTTGACAGGGAAACTTCTTGCTTTTCTTCAGATGTACTACGTTGTAAATTATGTCTCCTCTGTTGCAATCCTCTCCCTCTTCTCTGCAGTGATCTGCTCTGCATTTTCCTTCCTCCCCTGATTTTGCAGTGTTTGTGAGACCTGGCATGTTGCTGTTTCCTGCCTGTTCTCACCCAGCGCAGTGCTTCCCCCTCTGCCAGCCCTAGCTAGGGGGCAGAAAATGAGAAGAGCCATGTGGGGCACCTGAACCCCACCTCCCTGCAGATTTTTGAGTCCTGGTTTAGTCAGAAAGTGTTTGTCTTCTGTGCTGAGGAAAAATTGGAATTTTCAGTAGAGAAGCCAGAATTTTCTATCAAATATGTATAGTCTAAAATATCTCAACAGCATCACCAGAAGTGGTTTGCAGACATTGCTAGCAAACAATAATTCATTGCCCGTAGAGTCAAAATGTCTCATTGTTTAGAAAGTACAAAGTTCTTTTCTTAGCACATATAGTTTCAATACTTCTAGTTTCAGAAATTTTTTCACTGGGACCTAAAAGCTGGCTTTTTAATATTTTATTTCTTTTTATTCCAGTTTTGTACTGACCTGCTATGACAATTAGTAAATAATTTGTCTGCAATAATTTGTTTTTCTGGTCCTCACATATTATCCTTCTGTTTGTCTTTTGTTTCCAGTTCATAGAATGCTGTAAAAAAGGAGCCAATTTGTTAATCCAAGGACCCGATCGCTGCTCCTTGTTGCACCATGCTGCCAAAACAGGGCATGGTGAGATTGTGAAATACATCCTGGAACATGGTGAGTCACAGTGGGCAAATCCACAGAGTACTGTACTTTGGCCAAGTGTCAGTCAGGTAAAACTTCAGTGTGGCTGGAAGTGCCCTCAGTCATCTGTGGTCACCCTCAGCAAGATGTCCACCTGCAGCATGTGTGAGCAGGAGGCTAGGAATGTGGGTGGCATCAGTGGCAGTGATGACTCCAGATAAAGGGAAAGTCTGGAAATGAAAATAAAGATGGCTTTTGAATAGGGTGGGTATTTTCACAGTTGCATTAGTTGAGGGGCTGTAAAGAAACAGTGTGATGCTTCAGTTAGAACCTCTAGCATATGAAACCTCTTTATGAATTTGCTCTTCAATTAGAGCATATAATTTAGAAAGTACCTAATCTTCATTAAAACATTTACATCAATGGAAAGCGCATCCAGCCATTAGTATGTTATTTCAGTATTTAGTAACATGCTGGTTAGGAATCTGTGCATTTATTTGTAGACTAGGTTCACCTAGCTTTGCTTCCAACCCTTCATTATTCTGTCTCTGTTATATTCGATAACAAAGTTATCTCTGTTAGATTTGATAACAAAGATTCTTTATCTCCATTCCATATTTATATGTATACTTATATTTATACTTGAATGTATTTATATTTTTATATTTAGACTGTGATCATGTTATTTCCCTTTTTTTTCTTTTGATTCTTTTTGCCTTTTTCAGTAACAGTATTGCCGGCATTCTTACACAGGATATGCAGCAATTTCTGTGTATATACATTTGAGACAGCCACATTAGGAGTTTCTGCCTGTTGAACTGCCTTAATCTTGTTCACTGATTGCTGCAGAGTAGCACAGTAATATTGTTGCTAAAGTCCCAGTCATCAGCCTGCTGCACTATAGGAAATATTTTCTAGTCTTTTAAACACTCTTGTAGCTTTTCTCTGATCCCTCTTCAAATATCAGTGGCTATTTTGACTTCTAGATGTCAGAATCAGCTACGTTATTTCAGCAGCAGTGTTATTAGCACTAACCACAGAGACTGCCTTTGGCAACTGGAATAAGTGTTACCTAATGCTTGAAAGTTACTGCAGAAATTGTACAAGGAGAAGAAATGAGCACAATTCACATGAAAGGAAGAGACAATATCCATCTGTTAGTATTCATGTTGATTGGAGTGGGATTCAGCTTGAGCTTGACTCCTAAATTTATTTGTCAAGCTAGATGTTTACATACAGGTGCCAGATAACCTGTGGGTCTAAGTTCCTGTACTGTCAGCAGAGATCTATGACTGAGTTCATTTGCACATGTATGACAGAAGTACTAGAGGAGACCTGCCCTTTTTCAGTGCCAGATGGAAGTGAGGAGGGCATCTTTAATAGCAGCAGACTTCTATTATAACTAGCTCAAGGGAGATGTTAGTCAAGGTAGTTATTGAAGCCCAGCAACTGATTCAGCTGACAGTTACCTGTGCACTTTGTTCATTTACTTAAACATAACTATTTAATGTCATTTCCCTTGGATATCCAGGACATCTGCATAGGTCTACAAGGTAACATACAAGGCGTGTAGGAGACCCATGCTAGACTGGCAGCTGAGGCCAAGCGAACATCCCTCTCATTCCAAATGCATCCCAAGGCTTGTCTGTAGGCATATCAAATAGCACAAAATGTCTGTGTGTGGGTGGCCTGGGTTCAGCTGCAAACGGTTATTTTTCTCCTTTTTAGCTTCCTTTTTAGCTTCCCTACCTTTTCTAGCTGGTGCAGTGCTGTGTTTTTTACTTTAGCCTGAGAACAGTGCTGATAACACAGCAATGTTTTCAGTTGTTGTTAAGTAATGTTTACTCCGATCAAGGACTTTTCAGTCTCATGTTCTGCCAGTGAGGAGGGGCACGGGAAACTGGGAGGAAGCAGAGACAGGACACCTGACCCAAACTAGCCAAACAGGTATTCCATACCACAGCATATCATGCCCAGTATATAAACTGGGGCGAGTCACCTGTAAGGGCAGATAGCTGCTCAGGTTGGGCTGAGTATCAGTCAGCAGGTGGTGAGCAATTGTATCTTGCATCATTTGTGTTTATTGGTTTCTTTTCCCTTTCCCTTTTATTATTAATATTCTTCCCCCTTGCTATTTCCACCATTATTATTATTATTACTTTAGTTACTGGACTGTTCTTACCTCAACCCATGGGATTTACATTCTTTTGATTGTCCTCCCCATCCCACTGGAGGGGGGGGGAAATGGGGGAGAGTGAGCGAGCGGCTGCTTGGTTCTGATTTGCCAGCTGGGCTTAAACCATGACAGTGGGCAGCTGAACTGTGCCCCAGATACCAAACTGAGGGGGAATGAATTGCTCTTTTACTCTTTTATGTATAGATACGTACATATAGGTAGCCAAGTTGCCCTTATATCCAAATATTGGCTAGTTTTCTTACCAGTTGTGACAAGCCTTACCAGTGCTAACTTTATTTAACTTCTGTGGATTGTCATTAGTCACAGCGATTATACGTGCCTCTGAATTTTACAGACAGACATAATTTCACTTAATTTTCTTACTGCCTCTGGTCTCTACTCACACTGCGTGTGACCTGTGCTAATTCACTGTCATGGCTGCTTCTCCGGGATTTTTCTTTCACGCATATACCTTAACTTAGTCAGTCTGACCCAGTCACCATTTCTTTAGTGAAGGTTTAAGATGGGACCAATTAATCTGGTAAGGATATGAGAAGGAAATCCATGGGAATTTTTGAACTGAATAGAGAAATATGAGGGATTACAGACTGTTAGACAAAGACAAATCAAAAGGTTGAGCAAATGTCAGCTCAGTTCCTCTCTTTCCCCTTTATCCCTAAGAATGGCAGGAAGCTTTTGCAGCTTTCCAGACATATGTCCTCTGGGCTTCTCCAGATGCATTGTTTGTTTAACATTCTCTAGGGATCAGAGTGCATGGGACAATGCTTTAATAGAGGCCTCTGCTCTTCGCCCACCAAGCAATTAATGAAACTCATTTCTACCCTGGGCACTTCTTGCTCACAAACAAGCTCTCTTGCTGAATCATCATCATCATAATGCCCTTGGTTTTTTTTTTGCTGCATCTCTGGTATCTGGCATCTTCTCAACATTAATTACTGTACTAAACCCAATGCTACTAATGTCTGAGGCTTTCCCTGCACCTAGCTTCTCATTTCTGTTGATACCCACCCTTGATAAAAATGATACTTACTCTTCTTCTGGCAGTCACCTCTGCCCAGCTAAACTTCCTCTGTAGTTTGTCTGCTTCCCGTACATATCTGGAGAGAGTTAATAGGAGTTCCAGTGTAAAATACTCTCCAGCATACAACACAGAAAACCTGTTATTTAATGACACAAAGAAAATCTTCTGAATATCTTTAGAAAACAGCAGCAGCAACAAAATTGCGCAGGAGAGAAATCATCTCACCAGGAATTTTAACTGCCTAGTTTGAAAATAGCAGAGTAAATAAAACACGATATAGGAGTGGGGTCCACAGCACTGGGATTATGAAGGAGAGAAAATGCTGTAGTGATGCTGAATCTCCATACAGTGGAGATGGTTTTATGCTTTCTGCAAACATGCAGGATATGTTAATATGAGAGCTTGTCCTGTGATCTTGATGAGAATGATTTCAGATGTTGAAGGGAAGAAAATAACCCTTCTTAAATTAGAAAAAGCAGAGGTGAGTCATACAAGGAGGGAGCTGTGCAGTATCGTCAGATACTTAGCAGTGGACTAGCTCAAGCCTGGAATAGCAGCTGAAGCACCAATGTAGTAGGTGTCAGGACAACAGCTGCTTACTGCTGCAGGAACAGTTGTGTTGGCTGCTGTTCCTGCAAAACAGTTCCTCTCTATTCCCTGCACAGGAATGGCAGATACACAGACATATCTGTTGTTCAAGACTGCCTTATTAAATTAGGGGTCTTTTGCTTGTAGTAGGAAGGTAACCTTTTAAGATCTGTCTGTAGCTAGGCTAAGAAGCACAGCTAGAGACTAAGGGCCAATCTCAGTTGATATCAGAACCACATCTGTTTATTGCTGCAGTGAGCAACTGTCTCACACCATAATGCATACACGTTAGGGGAGAGTTAAGTGTTTACTTGCTTAACACAAATAGAATTAAGGAAGGTTTAAGAAGCTCCATTAGAAGAAGGACCTCCTAAATCATCATCTGTATTTGAATCAAAGTTGGCTTTGAGTCTTTATCTGGCAGTTGTGAACTACTTATTATTTATAACCATTGTACAAGACATTCTGTTTGCCTCCTCCTCTTCTCTAGGGGCTCAAGAATTCAGCATTTCATCTAGGGTATTTTAATTTTAAACAGAAGAGAAGAAAGTTGTTTGCAGTTGCTTTAGGAGTTTGTGGTGGGAACTTCTGATAGAACAGTCAGTAAAGCATCCCATCCTGAACATTTCAAATCTCAGCATCCTTGCTCCATTAGATAACATCCTCTGATAAGAAAGTCTTTTGTTACTATTAGCGCTATAAAGTCAACAGTGAAGAGCTGACAGTGAGTTTGGATTTGAATCTTGACCAGATTCAGGAGTGTCAAGGAAAGCTTTTGGAAAGCAGACTTTGCCATGACAGAGACATACGTCAGGGACAAAGTGTGAATAGTCATCAGAAAGACTGAAGAAGAGTGTATTTGCCTGACTTTTGTTAGTATGTCTAGATTTGCAGAATGATTTAAGGTTTGTGACGGTCCTAAGGAGAAAACAGCTTAATTTTCCTATAAGGTACAAGATATAAAGCAGTCCATTTTAATTTGCAAGTTTAATAAGTTTAGGTCAGCGTGACTGAGACAGAGTTACGATGGAATGCATGCTCCCATAGCCTGACTACCATCTATGTTGCAGTGGGAATTCTGAGTTAAGGGGGACTAATAGTACTAACCAGACATTGTTAATCTTCACATTGGGTAAAAATGAGGAGTGCGGAGTGAGGGAAAGGCTTTAAATAGTTTTGACTTTGTAGATTACTGTCATTTTAAAAATACTCCCTCTTTGAAGATAAGGAACCGAATTCAGTTTTGTCCCCAGATAACAATCTCAATCAAGTTATTAAGCAAAGAGGGTTTTGACAGATAAGCACCCAGAAATGCTGATAATGTCCAACATCACTGCTTTAAACTGAATACCCTTCTTCCCCAGTTCTATGAAGGACTGACAGGACAAGGGCCTGGCAGGGGTTAATAGCTGTGGGTCTCCTGTGAGCAGCCATAACCACATCCACTGGAGAGGGCAAAGTGTGCTGTCGTCCTGGAGGCCTTTTGGACTGCATGGTGCTGTATATTTTGGAAATGCCTCTGAAATATGGTCATTTAGTCTCTCTTTTATGTTGTAGTGAGCTCAGCTAAAGTGCAGCTGCTTTTGAATGTCTCCTTTCCTTCCCTCCTCCCATCCCCAGCCCAGGCTGCTTTGCCTCCTGAGAAAATGGAGAGGGGCTTTGGTGAAGTGAAAGGGGCCAGAAAGAGAGAAGGAAAAAAGTTAATAATTCTACACAGACAGTCTACCAGAGATGTTAAGGAAAGAGTGTGATCTCAGCTGGGCTTCCCCTCAGTGGGTCATGCTTTTCAGCTCCTTTCATGCGAACTTCTCCCCCCTGTCCCTATCCTGCCATTCTTTAGCCCCCCAGACTCACTCTCTCTTTCTCTCTCTCTATTTTTCCTCCCTCCACCTCTCCACACATTTCTATCTTTTGTTTTTATTTCCCCCCCTGCTGTTTTCCTTGATAGAAATCTCACTCATGCATTTCCCTTCCGGATTTCTATTGGGTTATTTTGTCCTCTCTCTCTCTGCGCCTTGGTCCCCTTTTCTTTCTCTGCCTCTTGTCCCAGAGTAAAACAGTCGCCTCCCCGCTGGGTCAGGATGACAGTGCCGTTAGCTTTCCCAGTGCCAGCCCTTTCCACATCTGTGCAGCTTTTGTCCTGGGGCAGAGGGGGATTTGGAATGGTCGGTTGGCAGCGCCAGGGAGACTGATGTAAAAATGAGGTCCAAAAAAGAGGGGAAAGGGAATTAGAAGGAGGGCGTGAGATGGTTTAAGAGAAGCACAAGTGAAAATAAAATAAAGAAGTAAAGGGCACAGCTCAGGCTGTGAGTGAGCTGGGGCATTCCAGCTCCACAGCTAGGCCAGAAAGAATGAAACAAATGAATCCTGGTACCATGTTGTGCTGTTGATTGATTAACCCCAATATGTGTCCCTTATGTATGACTGGGGTAGAGTTGGGGCACTTCCATGAAATGTTTTATTTGGGACAGTAGCTGGGAGAGCATTCTTCGCAGACAGGTGGGATGTACCTGGCACCTCCTCAGGTCAATACCCACAGGCTGCCTGCTCAGTCCTCAGTACTCAGCTCCTCTGTCCTAGCCTTGCTATCTCTTCCTGCTCTAGACCAGTTTTCCTTTATCCTTGTCTTTCTATCTCTCCAGAACTGCTCTGCCCCATCTTCTCCTCCCTTTCAGGTTATATTCTTCTAACTTCTTTCCATTCTTCCTCCAAATGTTTGAACACCTTTTTTCCAATTACCAGGGCAATTACCTCTGTGCCCAATGCAGCCAGTACACCCTGCTCCACCTTTGCATCACAACCTTCCATGTCCCATCCATGAATGGAAATAATAGCTTACTTGGCAGTATCTTTTCTAAAACACTGCTGGTCATTCTTGGTTACCTATTAGTGGAATGTGGCATTGCAGCAAGCCAGGGGGAGCTGCCTCTATTTTACATCTCACATGGATTTCTCCTGTGAGATGTAAGGCAGTCTTTTTTTGTGTGTTTTTTTTTGGTTTGTTTTTGCATTTTTTCCTTTTTAGTTGCACAGGCATTATCTTTCTTTCATATCAACAACGGGCCCTGCATAGCCCCCTGTATTCTTCTTGATGCTTACAGGAGCATGAATGATTCTTCTTTTTGGTAGGGAGGAGTGAACACAACTGTGGAGGTGAGGATGTGTGGCAGTAGAACCAGGGTGCTGTACATTTACAATTGAGAATGGCTAAATAGTTTGGAGGACTACCATGATAGTTATGCAATGTCCTGTGCAGAGGGCACTAAGTATGCTTCTTTTTTGACCACCTCTTTCTCATAATGACAGAAGATGAAGTGAAGGAGCTCCTTGCAGCTTCAGGAGCCAAGGTGGCCAGCTTCCCCCAGTGATACTGAGTGAGTGTGTTGTAAAAGCAGTGAGGGAGAGACAGGCTGCTCTGATCCATTTTGACACGGACTCGAAGTGAAAGGAGTGTAGGGAGCCTGTGTGTAGGCCTTTGTAAGCAAGTAGTGTGAAATTCCTCAGTTTCAGGTGAGATTTGCTGTAAGCTCTTGAGGACTCTTGAATTTCAAAGTCAAAGCATGTTGAAGAGAAATATTCATGTGTAGGAAAAAAATTCATGTAAAGTTTCCCTGTTCCCCTTGCTAACTGCTCCATACCAACGGGCACTATGCTCCAGAGGAGTGGAGAGAAGAATAGTGCAACAGACTGCAAAGGGAAAAGTTTTTCTTGGTTCAAATGCTATCCAGATCGTAGCATTTCCATATCACTGTAATTCAGAGATGGAATTTGCTGCTATAAACATCTGCCTGTAGTGAATATCAAGGACAAAAGAACATTACCATAAATGCATCATTTGGTCCCACTTAACAAAAATCTTTTCTGTTTTTCTTAATCTTACTTTCCTGATCATTGCTAACCAGCAGAGTACAGGATTTGCATATCAATATAAAGACTGCTGGGAATATTCCACCCTGATCTACATTCTGTATAACGCTATTAAATGGAGTAGCACAGGGATGTCATTCAGGACAGAATTTGGCTAATTTCAACTTCCTAATGACATTTTCCCTCTAGTACTAACAATAGATTTTAACTTGCAATATATCAGGGTTTCCACTATATCAGCATTTCCAATGCCCTGTACTTATGTGAACCACTTAATTGAGCAAGGTGAAGTGTAAGAAAATAAACTTCATGAATATTCATTTCCAGTATAATTTAGAGGCAGCTAGTGCCTGATGCTGACACTCCAGCAGTGACTGTGTGTTCAGAATTTTGTTGGTGCAAGGGCTCGTCCAAGCAACTATTACCTTGAAGTTTGACATATTTGTGCAAATTGTGCTTTAGTCGTTTTCTTGTTCCTATTTTCACCAGGAGCCTTCTTATCGTAGTTGTACTCTTCTAATCATGCAGACAAGTGCTATATGATGTACCTGACTGTCTTTTGCAGGTCCATCTGAATTACTGGACATGATAGACAGTGAAACGTAAGTACAACCTACCCTACTCTTCACATTATGGGCATTAGCCTAGCAGACTTCTCTTGTTTTCCACATGCAAACTTTAAAATAAAAAAGCTTGTAAAATGGCACAGCTTTTCAAAAACAAGCAAGAAAATAAGAGTCTCCCTTAACCCAAGCAACTACCTCATATGTGGCTTTCTGGCCTAAACCAAATGTTTCTTGAATTCTGTAAAGAAATTCCTCTCTATTGCTTCCCACACCTTATTAATCTTTCTAGAGGAATACAAGTACTGCATTTTGCTTTGATGTTTCTGGCATCCAGTTACTGAAGAACCAGCTTGAAGAGTAAATTTTAGAAGTCAGGGAATTACTTTTCTTGCTCTACACCTTTTCTTCCGTCCCTTCATGATTCATCCAGGGTGCTCTGCCTTAGCTGTCCCTAGTGGCCACAAGCTGTGCAGTTGTAATTTCTCTCAAGTATTTATAACCTGAATCACCTCTGTTATTATTTAAAAAAAGCCAAACAGACAACCCAAAGCCAACATATTTGCCATTCCAAATCGCTCTGTCTTGTTGTATAATCAAGGTGTCACAAAGAGTATGTAAGGGAAGCATGAACCATCCTGGGAAGTGTATGAAATATATGGGAAGCAAAAGTTGCCTTTGTCATAGTGGTTAAACCTACCATTCCTCATTCCACAGTGCCCTCCTCTGCTAGGGGAAAGCATCAGAAAGGTTTTGCACAAGATGCATGTGTGCAATCCAGGAGTGATGAAGCCTGGATGAACAAACTGTTTCTCTTCAACCAGTAGCATAGCACAGCCTCTGAAATAAAGAGCAAATGAACACGGCTATAAGGGCTTCCCTTTACAAAAGTCCTTTTACTGCTAAGGCTTGAAAAGGGAAGGTTCAAGCTGTAACTGGCAGCATGAATCAGTCTTTTGATCCTCAGGGGGAAATCAGACAGTATCCCATTCTGAATCTAGTTCTCATGCAGCAGAGGCAGATTCATTACAAGGTTGCCTGTTAATATTTCAGCTTGCCCTGTTGTTGACCTAAGCTGAAACTCATTTATGCACTCCCACTTTCTGGGTGGGTAGGTAGGTAGGTGTAATATTTGACCTACCACACAAATTTCTTCTCATTTTTTATTTTGGGGGTTATGTAGCGGCCCTACTTGTTAGATACTAGTATTAAGGACACCTTTTCAACCCAGTCAAAGCATACCTCGCTTCTCTTCCTAGGAGAATCTAGATACATTTCTTTAAGCTTTGTACTACAGTCAGTCTCAGAATCCCATTACTCATATCCCAGTCTGAATGAGGAGCTTTGCTATAAATCTGTTCCCACAGATTTCTCTTTTGAAAAGCCTGTGTTCAAGCTTCCTCAGTAGCTCAGCAGTCCAGAGATAGAAAACAAAAACACAGCTCTTGCTCTTTGACATCCAAGAGCAGAGTATCAGAACCAGACCAGCAAGTACACCGGTCATGCCTTTCACGGGCAGGAATTTTTTAGGATGCATCTAAGAATAAGGCTGAGAAAATTGAAGGAATCGAAGAAATTGCAGGAAGAAACAAACACTGGTGCTGTTTTGCCTGCTGTGAAATAAGAAGGTGGCTACTTTGCCTTTGCAGCAGATAGCAAAGCTGCTGGTTGGATGGGACATTCAGCCCTTTGAATACGTAAAACCAGTGCATGTTTCTTTCCCACCCCTCAGAAGTTCTTCGCTATTTGTGCATTGCAGGCTTTCCTACTGAGTCAAAGGATGTAAATGCCAAGGCAGAGAGTGCACAAGTCTACCTCTGCCAGAAAGAGGGAACCTTGCAGAAACACGGCATGCTTCTCTGCCTGTCCTCTGCACCTTATACTTCGTAAATATAAAACGGTGTGATGTGTCTCACTGCTGGTTTCTGTACTTTGGTTTAGGGGTGAGACAGCATTACATAAGGCAGCCTGCCAGCGCCATCGTGCCATTTGCCAGCTTCTGGTGGATGCAGGAGCCTCGCTGAGAAAGACAGACTCAAAGGTAACCCAGCCCCATCAACCAGTTATAAAATATTGCAGCCAAGCAGGACTGATCAGCATCCATCCCTACCGTTTGCATGACTGAGGCTTCCTGATGTGCGCCAAAAGCAGCTGGTTTTTTTTTTTTTAGAAAACTCTATTAATTTAAAGCAAGTACAAGAGACTTCAGAACCCAGCTCATGGGTCATCTTCACCATAGTTAGAGCCTGGTCTCAAACTCTATGGTGCATTGGGTGTGAATGAGGCATCTCGGTGGCACAGCATCCTTCTCCTCCTGTGTGGTCACAAGAGAGGCCTCTGGGCAAAGACCACCTGGGGGAGTCTTGGTTTGTGATTGCATAGTGTCTGTGAGGCTTCATTATTGTGGCTGACTTGCTTTGTGAGGATGGTTAACCATTTTCTTTTGCCCTTGCTTGCCCCTATGCTCACTGATGTGACACGACTGTCTCTTGGTGTATGCTTGGCTGAGATAGAAGTCTGGGCAAAATTAAATCCTAGGAATATTTACTTAGGAACATGGTCCAGAAGCTGCCCTTCTGGCATTTCTGAACAGAAGCATTCTGTGGCCACAACTGAGAGGTGGTTGTATCAGAAGCACCTTTGCTGTAACAAGACAAGTAAACCCAGTTCCTACCATGTTATGCTGTATGGGATCACCTTTAAGGGGGACAGAGATCACCTCTTCTTCAGATGAGAGCACTGTACATGACAAAAAATAATTTCTGTAACAGCTGAAATCCAGACAAGTGGCTTCTGATTCGTTAATCTTCATCTGCCCAGAAATCCAAGGAGCAGGAGTGTGTTTGTTACCTTTGTTACATTAAGGTGTTTCCAATATTTTTTCATAGTTCGGGATCAAGACTCGTGGATCAATTTAACAGCACTTGTAAGGTAGCTCAGATAACAGGGTAGTAAATTGATGCACTGAAAATTGATCTGTACTTGAGGTAGAATGAGACATGTTGAGCTCATCTCAAATGCTGGGCATCTCTCTCCACACATCCTTAGCAAAGTGTGGAGTCTCTGAAGTACACTTTTCAAGTGTTAGCTACAGTACTGTGAGTCATATTCATTAACATAGGGATCATAGCCATAGAATGAAAAATCAGTTGCAGCATGTGAGCCCTTCTGTGTGATGTATCAAATGGCATGTGCTTGCAGAACTGCATGGTTCCTTCTAAACCACAGAAGGACTTTGAAAACCTTCAGGATCTTGTGACTTTAATAGAAAACCTTGACTTAACACCAATCTGTACAACAAATAAGTAAAATATCTAAGTTTGTTTCTTTCCTTCCTGTAGTAATTTCTCTGGGTCATGCTTTCACCTATTCTAAATATGTTAGCACAAGACTTTCTCTTCGTGTTTCTTTATTATAGGGTAAGACCCCTCGTGACAGGGCTCAGCAAGCTGGTGACCCAGATCTGGCTTCCTATCTGGAGAGTCGACAAAACTACCAAATGGTTTCCCACGAGGATCTGGAGACAGCAGTCTGATGTCTGAAAATGTCAAAGAGGATCCTTGGAAATCGCAAGGTGCACCTGAGGCACTCGGGCGTCGTGTGAGGAAGAAGCTGATGGAATCAACGTGTCTCTCACTCTTGTGGAAAATACCTGAGGACATGCCACCAGTTTCTAAGGGCTACTGAGTCTTGCCACGGAACGGTTAGGTTCCATAAGTTAGCCCAAGATGAATAAGGCGGGATACTCAAAGGTCTGTGGAATCCATGGGCCATGGAAACTTACCTTTATTGCTTCCAGCAAGTAGCATGAACTTCTCTCATGTTCATCTGTACAATTTATTTAAAAAAGAAAAAAAAAAAAAGGAAAGAGAAAAAAGGTTGTGGGGGAACCAAACTAACTGGGACATTATGACACCCAACCAAGTTTCCTGCATTCCTTTCTTTCTCCCATTCCCCTCACTTCTCATCAGTTAAATAGTACCTGTTATCTCTGTGTTAAGTCTTCACAAATGGTCAGGCAGTAGCAAAAAAATTCGAGGAGCCCTGGATGCCCTTAGGAAAAACCCAGTGTTTTTACTGGCTGCATTCCCTCCCTTGCTGTCCTCTTGGAAATTGTGTCCTATCACCAGGGAGTGCTCTATTGTGCTCTATCACCAGGGAGTTTTCTCACTTTTAGAGAGGACTCTGCCATTGCCTTGTTTCCAGGGTGTGGGGAACAGCTAGATTTAAAGCAGTAACAAAACTTAATCTCCCTATTGTTGCTGTGTACACAATTATGGTATCCTCATGAGACAGTCATTTGTATGGAAATTAATTATATGGGCTATACCATGTTGTATGACAAAGCAGAAAGTTACCAGTAGGTTTTCTCATTCCACTATTTTACATATAATGACTGACCTGGTTCAGCTTCGGTTTCAAGCCTGCCTAAAAGTTGATAGATATTTTTTAATTTTGAAAATATGAGTTTTACACTGGGATAGATCCGTCTGCAAGATGGAGGGAATTCTGACAGACTGACTCATGGACCCAGTCCCTTTTGCGTTATGGCTGGAGGTGGGAAGGAGACCTAGAACATCAGCGGTCAGCCTAGGCTTGCTGCTGTCAACAAACAAATGAGGAATGTCCAGTCACATTTGGAATAGGAAAATCTTCAAATCTTCGTTGAACCTGTAAACTGTCTGATTCCCCAAGGGAGCAAAGTTTCAGAGAGGCTATCCCACTGGAGAAGGACAAGCAGCAGCTTTTTGCCTTGTTATTCACTATAGGCTCAGAAACATAAAGTTGCTTAGCCACTGCAAAGGCTAACTGTGTCTTCTGTACTCATCTGTTCTCTGTCTTACCTCAAAGATTATAACCACGAAAGAAGAGAAAGCAAATATACATACACACAGGCATACGCAAAATGTTCTCCTTCAGGTTTTCAATCACTACAGAAAACTCAACTGCCAGAAGAAACAGAGCTTCCACTTACACTTTGACCAGTTCTCATGAAGACACTCATGGCACACTTTTGGCGTAATTCTTGCAATAGTTCTTCGAATTTTACTTTGTTGTTTGTTTTGAAAGATACACTGGTGTTTGCTTTCATGCGCCTTGCTAGGTGTAGGTCTCTGGTAGGTGGTGATCATCAGGATTACATGCAGTTTGGAAACCATGAAAATAACTCAGGTCATTATTCAGATAAGTTTTTCTTCCTTGGTAGAAGTGAAAATGAAATTAATGTGATCCTTTTTTTTTTTTTTTCCTCAAACAAGAGTGATTGTTGTGGCAAAGAAGAAGGAGCTAAAAATAAGGGGGTTAAATTTATTTCTGTTTTCAAAAGTTAATTTGATATGAGAAAAATATTTCTTTAGTATTTCTTCATCTGGAAGGAAACTATATATATTTGTAATCAATAGATCAATGGCGACATGAAATGTATTTTGTCTTATTTTCTGTCTTTACATTTCTTGTTTGAAAAATAAAATATGAAAGCCAAATTCCTTCCCTTGATAATTATCCAGGGGCTTGTGGCAAAGGTCAGTATGTATATATTAGAACAGAATTTGGCAACTGTTAAAATAAAAAAAAACGAGAGTATAATTTTGGTGTTACGTGAAATTTCCACAAGGAAGATCCTCACACTGTTGTTTCATGCTAGGACTTGCATCATTCCCCAGCTGTGAGGAAAGGTATTACTGTGATATTTCTACATATTTGATGAAAATAAGAATTATATTAGTATCACTTTTATCTTTTTGCTTTGTTTTACTGTGAGAAATGGAAGAAGCTTCAATGACACCAGGGACTTGGTTCTGTTCTGTGCTAAGGCCAGACTGGTGTGTGATGGTCAGTGTGGCTGCTTCAGCTCCCTGGTCCTTTAGTCCCATGAAGCAGGTAGAGTAGTAAAGGCTTGCTCTAACCACAGGCTCTTCCAGAGCCCACATGTGAATTATAATAAGGATCTGGTCCTCCCTTTACTGAGACATCCCTCGTGCCTGCGGAGTGGCTGCAGCAGGACTGGCTCTGGAGCAGCTCTTCAGGATGGGCAGATTTCCTGAGCTCCTTTGTGCCATTTGGCCTGCTCACAGGAGTTTAGAGCACCCAGGAGAGTCTGGCTTGCCTTCTTCGCTGATAGCTGGAATATGATTCTGTGATCAGAGCGAGCATGTTGTGCCTCTGGAAAGCTGCCTGTGCTGTGTGCTCAGCAGGAGACAGTTACTGCATGATGAAAATAAACTCCAGCACTGGAGATAGGACAGGAGCTGCTGTATGTAGTGCCTTTAATATTCAAGGTGTCCCAAAGCAGTGCACATGTAATGCGTTAGATAGCGGAGATGTATTTTATTTGTAGATAACAGAGCATGTATATCGTTTTCTGCAATGGCTCAGACACAGCCAGGGATATCAAAAGTTGGTTCACTGAGGGAAGGAGATTGGGGCCAGGATGCTGCAGTATTATTCCTTACCCACTCTCTTTCAAGTGCAATATGATTTTCAACTTTGGACAGCCATCACAAGCAGGCAGACTCTGCAGCAGTTAGAGGTGACAATGTACATGTTGAATCTCTTGAGCACTTGGGATCTCAACTTAGTACAGTATCATTTTGACTGCACTGGGCAGGACCCAAATTTCAGTATGCAGATGGGAACCCACTTAAATTACATATAAAACATTTTGATTTATTAAAAGTGCCTATTCAGTGGCTCTGTTTATTTATGTGTGTATATTACTATATGTATGCGTGTCTATAGATATAAGTAGGCATATATATATATAGATAGACACACATATGTGCACACACTCAGAATTGTTCCACTTGAATGACAAAGTACCTAGAGATGCTCAGCTACTGAGGTTGCTGGACTGCCAAAATGTCATTTTCCATTTTAATTTGTTATTTAAAGGGGACCATTTTCAGTAGACTTGAGGACCTCCTGAATTGTTCCATTGTACTGGTTTTACTATCTCATTTTGGAGTTAAATGGAGGGAAAGAAAATATTTATAATGTTGATAAAATAAACTTACTTTTGTTATTTAATAACATCAGTTACTCTTATTATTTCATGTTTCAATGCTAGAGGTATCTTTCTGTGTTATCCAAAACATGGTAATGTCATACATTTCTCACTAATTATGACATCTCTCAATACAGTGAGGTATGAGGCTGAGTGACTCATGTAAGACGGGAGTTCAAGGCAAATTTTGCCTGTTACAAAAGAAGCCTCAGACTCCATTGGCTCTTTCATCCTTTCATGTGACGGCTTGTCTGTGTTTTAGAACTTTAGAGATGCCTATAGATATTTTTACTGACACCTGTCACCCTTGATTTTCCCCAGCAACAGTAGAATTGCTCGGTCTCAACTCATGGTGCTGTTGCCTTGATTCAGACTACATGAGATGTCCCCTGCTACATGAGATCTGTCATATAGAAGCACCATAGACAAAGAAAATAGAACAAAATTGATGTTTTGTTGCCATTGATCTTCCCAGCTGTATTTGCAGAGCTGGTGCTGGTGTGGATGAATAGATGGGGCACATGCTTTTCTTCTGACGATGTGGCCATAGGATGTTTGTTTGAGTGATATTAGCCTCTTTTATTCATTTTTGTCTTTGTCTTTGCTGTGACAGTGACATGCACAGTAGTGAAAGTCGCTAACATAACCTCACCTAGAATGTGGTTATTTTTCTTTCAGCCTCCTCTAGGGTATATGTTGACCATTCAGTATATCAAAAGCATGTTGACATGATCTGACTCTGGGCAAAAGCTATGAAATGGGCAATGAATTGGTAGCCTTAAGCTTGCTGGGAGTTTAATGGAACTCAAGAAATTCATAGATATGCTGGGAATTTGTACACCTTGAAAACACTCTAATGACAATTCTGTTGTTGCACTTCATGTACTCCAAGAAGGAAACAGTTCCTCGTGCTGATCCATTTGAGGTCTGTCATTTTCTTTCCGCTACTTTTTGTTTTGCACCTGACTAATGTCCATATAGAAGTATTTTATAAGAATGGTGTTTAAACTTGTTGAAAGTAACATTTCTATCTTCGTTATACCTATTATTTTCTATTCATCAGACATTATTTCATCTCTTTCTTTTCCTCATTAAATCAGCACCAAAATGATATTGGGTTATTAGCTTCTTAATTAATCTAAAGCATCAAATGTGAGTATCTTCAGTCATTTCAGCAGTCCTGGAGATAGCTGTGCCTTTCTGAATACCTGTGGAGCTATAGGGCACAGTGTTACAGGGTTCACTGTGGTACTCCTGGTGTCATTTTGCTTTTTTGAGAACAATATAGGCAACTGTTTTTCTCAGTAGTGGGCATCTACAGCTTTAAGTCCCATTAGGTCCCTGCCAGAATCTGCTGATTGCAATAGCAACTCAGTAATGTGCTAAAAGTAACTTGCTGGCATATTGATAAAGATCAGAATTTTATGTGGAGGATGTGTCTTCAGCTTCAGTGCTTCAATTCCCTTTGGAAGGGCAGCTCATGGCTGCACTGTGGAAATGACTCAAGAGGAGCTATAACCCAGCCTTGCACCCTGTTGCTGTGAATAGAATATATGGAGGAGTCAGGATGTCTCAGCCTTTGCTGAGGAGTTAGCAGTACAGACAGGCTGCAACAGCTTGGCACTTGGCTTGGGCTGCCCAAAAGTAGGTCAAGTACTTGGGCAGTTTCTCACTTCTAATACTATGTAAAAACTGGCTTGGGAGGGATGGATTACCCAGCAGCCAAAGCAGTGGCCATGGCTATGTGTACTCCAAGTTGTGCCATGGCACCAAGCTTCTCTGGATTGCCTACCTGATATCCTCTGTGGGGACCAGAGGTCAGGGGCCTCCTTTACACTCCCCAGTGTGTTTCCAGCTCCGCTGCCCTTGGTGGTGCCCACAGAGAGCGGCATTCTCTCATCCACTATGCATGTGCACTGGAGCAACACCTCCTGCCTTGGCCAAGGGATTTCCTGGCCCGCGTATGGTGCCACTCCTGCAAAGGGAAAAATTCCCTCCCTCAGGCCTTGATCACACCAGTAAATTCATTACATTTGACTTCAGTGATTAGGCAGGCTTAGAGCTGAATAACTTCACTGTATTCAGCCATCAGAGTGCATCTTGTCTCCTGCCTTATTTATAAGGTGCCACATTCCAGTCTCAGCTGCAGCTTCTTGTTTCTCAGACTGCTTTAAAAGAAAAAAGACAATCTATCCTATGCAGTTATGCAGTACACATGTATCTAGTTACTCAGAGACTGAGGAAGACAAGCAGCTCATTTAAAAACCCCTCATTCTGATGTAGCACTTGACAACTTTTAAATCTGAGAAGGAGGATACCTTGCAACAAAAGCATTTGTTTGAACATAAACACATCTATAATTCAGAAAATGTTTTGGTGCTTAGCCCTTTAAAAACAGTCAGCTTATGCTCTTGGATCCCCTATATGAAAGAGATTTGTGAAATCTAAGGCAGCGATTCTCTTGACAGACACATGCAGGAAGGTGAATATCTGAGCAAGCGAAAGACTTACTTTCTTCAGAAATTCACTTCTATTATATTGCCCTCATCTACTAGAAAGAGAAGCCTGATTTGGGAATGCTATTTCAGAGTTCACCAATATGTTAACAGTTCCATCATTCATACAGAAAATACATAAAGCTGTAGCATCTTGACATGCGAGAAATAAGCACTACTTCTTTTAGCAGTATAGTACTATGTTCGTAATTGCTTCATATAGAGCCAGACTCTTTTTTCAGGCAAAGTGTAACACCTGGCTCTTCAATTAGTCCCTGTCTCGGAGTCTGCTTGATGTGTAACTCAGTGAAGTGTGCATGGTGACAATCCAGTGCTCCATTATGACAAGTGCTGCAGCAATTATCTGAGTACTAAGGCATGAACCACAGTAGCAATTCATTTCTCAGTATTACACTTTATTTTAATGAGAAAAATGTCTTTCTGGTTCCAACTGCATTAATGACCTTCAGTTATTGCTTTATCCTCAGCCTGTGGCCGAGCAGAGGGAGAAGTCAGTCCCTGTTCCTACGTGTATTTGAGAACCCAGATCCTGTCTAGGAACTGTAGGAACCTGTTAGGTTTGTAGGTATGGAGAAGCAGCTCAAGAAGCTCTTCAGCCCTGATGCAGCAGACATGAGTGATTACTACTTGGCTAATTGGGCTCTAATAGTCCCACTTTTCTAGGGCTTTTATGACATTCATACAAAAAAATGAAAACAGGTCAAAATCAGTAAAAAAAAAAAGCTGGCCTCTGGGAACAGGGACCCTAGAGAATGGCTTCCATAAGCACTGCTATTTTCTGGGTAGGGAGTTGAAATACTAGCTATTGAGTGTCACTGTAATGAGTAATTATGTACCATAATTAGATGTCTCTACTTTTAATAAAGTGAGCATTTCTTATCCAAGCTCACTGCTCCCAGTATTTATGTCACCCAGCTTCAGGAGGTATCCCATTCTTCACTGCAGAGGCTGGTGGGGCACACCCTTCTATTTGCACATCCTGAAGCTTCAAGAAGTGAGACATAAGCCATAAATTATGCAATGACACATCTCCCTGCTCCTTAGCCCTACCAGAGGTTTTCCTTCCAAATGACTGGAAACAATGCCACCACAAAAGAAATGATTGGGCTATAGGCCACAAAGTGAATAGCTGTCTTTCTTCTCCTGTCTCCAGCTTCAGCCCTTTTCCCAGTATCAGGATACTTTCTTGATCAGAATGGGAAAACTGTTGTTGATGTGCCTGCTTTAATAGGAGATGGGTGCGGTCGCACATTGTTTTCTCCTGTGGTCTTGGTACTATTTTAAGAGTGTCCATAAGGACATTGTGCAGGAGCAGCATGTTCATGTCAAAGCTACAAAAAGAGTGAACTTGCTGGCAACTAGTGACAGGAAGAAAATGCAACATAATTTTGTTTAAATTTGTGCTTTTTGTTTTTCCTCTTTTTTTTTTTTATTTTTTTTTTTTATCTGTCCTTTTCAGACCTTTCTTACTGAAGTCTTTATTCTTGGATCACCTCTTCTTTCCTTACCTCATGCTACCTTCATTTCTGACTGGAAAGGTCAAAATCCTCCTCGTGCTTGCCTCTGTGACACTTCTGCTTGACCATGCAGATTGTTGGATCTCCTCTGCCCATGTCCAGTTGCAGTTCTGCTGTACTGGGAATGAGCTGGATGTGCAGTACTAAAGGCTCCTCTGAGGGCAGTTGTAATGTCTCAGAATGAAGCAGATGGGAAGCATGATAGACTTGGGTATTTCACACCCGAGGAGCTGATTTTGACCTTTTCAGACCTAGTTTTAATATCAGTAGGAAAAAAAAAGTCCAATCTAATTTTCCTTCCCTTCCTGTTTTTCCTGTAAAATAATCTTCGCCTAGGCAAATGTGATAGTGCTGCTCCATTACGTGCTTGTGAGAAGTGGCAGCTGCTTCTAACGAATGAGCAAATGTGCTGATCTCTCATGCAAAATGGCTGGCCCTGCTACTGTATGGTTTTCTGCTCAACGTATATCTCAGAAAAATCACAGGAAGATGGCAGGGGCTTATCAGGTTTTTTGTTCTGTTTACATGTCACTGCAGAGTGATTCTCCTCCGTCTGCCTCCTTTGATCACACAACAGCTTTGGGAGAAAAGAAAATAAGTGGCTGAGCCTTCAAAGCACTAAGCAGCTCTTGGGAGCTTTGTCTCTTTAGCTTATTGCTGCACCTCACAGATCTGGGGGAAGGCAAAGGGGTGGGGGGATGCCTTATGTGCAGACAGACCCATCTATCACCTTACTGGCAGAAGCAGCAACTCTTTGGAGGCTACATATTCCAGACACGCCACCATGTGCCAGGTGGAGTGTAAAATACATACAGACATCAGAAAGCTGTAGGAGATACCTTCCTTTCTTAAAGGCTCTGCCATGCTCTTTTTGTTTCTCATCCTGGTGCCAGGGCAGGGGGCAGCCTCAGGATGCGGTTTTCTGCCTGTTTCCTCTCAGAGCAGCTGTTGTGGATTTGCCCTTTGTAATGGGTGCCATCTAGATGCCCTCACACCATGGGCTGCATATGCTCTATGTACTGTAATTCTATTGCAAAAATGAAGGGTTAAAATCCCTTTCCAAATGGACTTAGGAGCTGCCAGCCTTGGCTGCTGGCCTGTCAGGGTGCAATGCATCAGGAAGGGGAACATGGAACACAAATGCCAGTGTTTCCCTGAAGAAATCTCAGCAAGGTGAAACGTGCTTTTACAGTGGGAAATGAAGGTTATTTTTCTTCTGCCCTTATTTTTTTGTCCTGTAAACCCTATGCCAGTCATTTTGCATGCAGCCAGCTTTTGGGAAGCAGGAGGCTTTTGAAAGATGTTGGAAAATCTAGCTAATGATATAGTTGAGGACTCGAGTTCTGCGTCTTCAACACAAACCCTCTGGCAGTCCACAACTGGTTTCAGTGTCCTCTCTGAGTCAGTGAGCAGAACAGTTTGCTACAAACTAAAGGCCTGCCTTTGTGCTGCTGTTACTGCTGCTTTTCTTCTTCATGGCTTTTAGAACTGCTACAGCTTTGCAGCCCTGCACTGGGAAAAAACAAGATGTGTTGTGGAAAACACAATTCTCCTATAGACCAATACTCATCAAGCTGCAAGTGCGTGAAAATGAAAATGAAAATGCAATGTATGCAAAGATTGAACCTCGTTTATGAGACTGGCACTGCTAGTTCAGTGGGGATTTATTCTAAGCAAGAATTGATCTATTTTATTACAAAACATTAAGGTTATGCAACGAATTATAACTTTGTTTAATGATGTGCTTCTGTCTTATGTTAGTTTGCAAGTCTAACTGTGCACATGGCTGCGTCACAGAACAGGGAAAGCACTTGCTGTGTGTTGTAAATCATCAGCACATCTCTCTGGAGGTACTGTGGTCAAAGGGGTAGAGAAGAAGGCAGCAAATCAAGTGGTTGAGGTTTTATTCCTTCCATTGTCATTGAGCCAGTTTGGGTAAGTTATTTAACCTTCCCATGCCTCAGTTTTCTTATCTGCATAATGGGGATAGTATCACCTCCACATACATACATAGGTAATGCGCTTTGTATTGTGAGGCCAAAACCTGCTGTATATTAACTATGAGGTTTTTTGTTGTGTCTGTAATGTTACTATAACATCCTACTTCTTTTAGAACCATTTTTTTAAGGATGTTGGGAGCAGCCCTGTCTTAGGCTTTTTAGCTAGGTGACTTAAATCGAGATAGCAGAGTGCTGAAGGATACAAGTTTCTAACAAGCTAGTTTGTACTATTTGTGTTTGATTTCCATGTTTGAGCTACCTTGTATTAAAAATTTTAACTTGGGTGATACTTCCAGTCAATGAAAACATTCTGGTGCTTGCCCTTCCTCCAGAGAACAGTATTTTGTTGAATTTTAGAGTTGTATTCCATCACATTGAGTTCATTGAGCACAGACTTTCATTTGGGAGAGCCAGTCTCAGAAATACCACTTTCTGTTATCTCTATCCTACCACTGAGGTATCACAGTATCTTTTCCAACAGGCCAGAAACCACCACTTGAGTTTCTTGATGCGAAAGGCTCCTGGGGAACAAATCCAAGCAGCTGAGAGAACAGACTCTCTGGCCTCCACGCTAGTCAATTGGCAAATGAGAGATGAAAACTGATAAAGAACAAGGACAACAGTTAGCCAAGAGCTGAGGAACTGAAGGTGTCTCCTGCAAAAAGGAACAAGGCTAAGAAGGAGTCATTGTCATGTGGGACGGAAATGAACAGGCTCATGATAGAAAGGCTGAATTTCCAACAGGCTATATAGTGATATATAGATACTCACTTGCTGTTTCCTAGAGATGATGGAGGAAGGACAAATGACACATCCTGATCTGCTCTGCACTGAATTCATTCCAGGTGAACCAACATGTGACAGAGGTCAGAATCTGGACCACTCCATAATGTGTTTAGTCCCCTGAATAAAGCAGTAAAGCCAAACAACAAATGCACATATTCAGCCAACATTTCATGGGCATCCAGAGTTCCAGTATTTGTACATATCCTATTATCTGAACCCACATCTGTTCCAGGAATTGTAATAACATCACAAAGGGCTCTTTTATGCTGCCTGACCCCATGCATAATGCCCCAGAGCTGTGCATCATGAGGCTGCCAGCTGGCAAAAGGAATCAGAGGCATGCAGCAGCACCCATGAAGTGAAACTATATGTAACAGAGAATCAGGGTCCATGTAATCAGCAGTGAAGGGGAATATGGGAAGGGGGAGGGTGTTTTTGTAACAAAGCGAGAAAGTATTTTCTTCCCTGATTTTCTTGCATTTCCTATTTATACAAAGTATCTTGATCACTGTGTTGCTAAACAAGTTGATTTTAAACTGGGGGAAAGAGGAAACCTGCCCCCAGTGAAAGAGATGGTTACAGCTCCTTTTGAACACTTTTTCTGTATTGTCACTTGTGTGGAAATGTACAGAATAAAAGTGAAGAAGCGCATACCTTGGCTGGGCTGAGTTTCCTTGTGTTATTTGCCAGTGGAGCTGGGTCACTTTTTCTGGCAAAGTGAAAAGACTGGTGTGACTCAGAAGCTGAGAAGAGTTAGGGGGAGTGGAGCAAAGGGAAGCAAGGGTGAAGATTCTGCTTGCGTGTGTGTCACTGAAGGGGACAGATGGGAAGGGGGTGTTAAGCCTCTGGATAAGCTAACTTCAAGCTCATGGTAATGAAAAAGGTTAATGATACCCTTAATATTTCCAGGGAAGTCTTCTCAGTCCCTCAATAAACTCAGATTGTCAGCACAGCATTCAGTGCGTGCAAAATAGATATAGCAGAGATTATCAGGACTGTAATGTAGGCATATAGGTCACATCAGGGTCTTAATTATGCATCTCAGGGGCATTTCTTGAGTGTACATTCTGATTCACCCCCAATTATCTTAGGTTCTCAGTTCAGCACTGGTTTAGACTAACCCAAAATCATATAATGACTCCATTTGATTCTGTCCAGCTGTGTGTGATTGAAGAAATTTCTGTCATGGCCATTGCTTGCTTTCTTGTCTTCAGCAGCTGCCCTCCCTGCTTCCCCACCATTTCTGACACCAAGTTTTTGTGGTCTTTCTCCCATACAACTCAGTATTTCCTAACAGCCCCCTTGCCTCTGGTCTCTCATCTTGAAATTGAATTTCTGAATAATTTTGTGATGTTTCCTTTGCTCTGTCTCTCTGGGACAGCGCCTGCCACGAAAACACCTCCCTCACACATGGTTCTGGCTCCCTCCTCCATTCCAAGCCCTTTGATGCTTACCGCTGCTGCCCGCAGCCAGCTGTGTGCTTGTCTCTTTTAAGGAATATCTTAAGCCCCTTTTTCCGGCTGCCTCAGACAGCCTAAGTATATTATTATTAATAATAATAGTGCTAAAATGATGAACTGTTCTGCCTGTGAAGGACAAGATGGAGCTAGATTGAGGATGTAACCTAGGCATGACTTACACTGCACAGCAGAAAGCGTTAGCAAGCATAGCTCTGACGTTCATAAGCACTGTGGTACAAAGCACTAACCCCTCTGGGGTCCTTCACAGTAACAAGCTGCTCCAAATGTCTGCCAGCTGCTCTCTGGAAATGCCTGTGGAGGAGATGTTTTTTGATGTGCTCAGAGCTGCTCTCACAGCAACATCTGGAGGTGTTCCACCACCTGCAGGCAGAGCCGCTGAGTGGTGCATTTAAAAAAATGAGAGTACAGCTTGATATCCTACCAATTTTGCACCCCAAATTCTTGGATGTGTGTGGCCTTGCACGTGCATGTAGTTCTGAAGAGAGTCCAACTGTTGCTTTGCTCATCCATAGTAATTTGCCCTTATTCCTCAGCATTTCAGCTGTGTTAGCTGCTTCAGGGCTTATTTCTAGCCAACTTAACAAACAAAAATATTTCATAACATTGGTGAAATGGATATATATACACACACATATATATAAGTATCTTTCCCACAGGCTAATGCCCTTTAGGTGGGGATTTCCCTTTTACATGCAACCTTTTTTTACATATGAAATGTAATAGCTTTCAATTGTTTCTTAAAAAAGCTACATCTTTCATAGTAAGAATGTAACGACAATGAAGACAAACAAAAAAAAGTCCCCAACAAACCAACCCCAAAGCCCAAAACATTTTTGGGAAGAAAAAAGAAAAAGAATCCTGAAATGAATCATTTGCTTTGAAAAACACCCCAAGCCCCTGCAGTTTCACTGCAGCCAAGTGACTTCAGTATTTCCCTGCAGTTAAAATTTGGTTCTCTCTCACAAGGGATCTTTTAAACTATGTAGCGATGCTTGTAAGAGATGTTGCCAAGGTTGTTAAGTTTAAAAATAGGTAAATATTGGAAGCAATCCCGTAATTTCAAGGTGTTGGGTCTTATATTTTCACGTTCAGGGGTTGATATTGATACATGAGTTTTATATTTGCAGCCATATTCATTCACAGCAGGCATTCCACAGGACAAGGAAAATGGCAAGGAAAAGAGCAGCTCCCTCTTTTCTTCTGCCATGTCTGTCCATAATCTTAAGTGGCACTAGGGATGTGTGAGTGTGTGCGTGTCTCTGTGTGTGTTTGTCAGGAACTGTTTTTATTGTGAATGTGAGTGAAGTACAAGTGTCAGCTGCATGGATCCTGCGGCTCTCATTCAATAAGGCAAGCAAACCTGCAGGTAGGAAGGTGAGCTGTGAGTCCCAAGAAACAGACAAATAAAGATTTTGTGTCCCATGGATATGAAATGAGAGCTACCTGCTGCAAGTTAAGCTCAGATGGATAATCTGTAGCATGATAGGAAGCCAGGTGAAGCACTGCCTGGTTAATAGCTGTAATCTGCTATTTTACCAGGGAGCTAACAAAAATCACTAGCACTGACTGTCAGAAGAACTGTTGACCGTGGTCTCATTTGTTCTACGTTTGTCATTAAAGCACCAAACGGTCTGGCAAGAAACTGCATAGGGTAATTCACTCTCATTCTAGAGGTTTCAGTTTTTAGGTGCAGTATTCTTCAGAATCTAGAGGAAAGCAAGAGGCTTCTCACCAAAGGGTGGGTGTAGATCAGCTCTGGTGGATGTTCTGTTATGCTGGATGAAAGGTGGAGGGTGCATACAAGTTTGTTGTTGTTGTCTGGTTGGGTTTTTTTAAGAGTCATATGAGAGTGAAGAAGAGATTTAAAAATGAAATAGTAAGATTAAAACAGTAGTTCTGAAAGGTATTTTGGGTCCTGAAGCCCCATCCAGCATGAATTACCATGAGTCAAACAAATCTGTTATGTCATTCAGGCTAGTGTTTGGTGTCTAGAATTTGGGGTGCTTGTTGCTGACATAATTAGCCAGCAGGCTGAGGACTCTGTTTCTGAGAAATAGGGTGTGATTACCTGCCTGCTTCTGTTAATGCATGTATGAATCACATAAATTTCTTTGCTGACAGAATTGATGATGTTCTAAAAAGCTCTGGTCTTTCTCACTCCATTTATGAATATACATTTATACTCCAGGGGTACCTGTGCTTTGCTAATGGGTCTCATTATCATCCCTGAAGTAGGTAGTATAGGGATGTAAGGCTCCATATAAATATAAGGGGTCATTATTCTGACTGTTCACTCTTTTTCCTTGTTTTTCCCTTCTTCCTTTTACCAAATGTATGCTAGAAGGACAGATATAATCAGCTGTGTCCAGTTGAATGATTGCAGAATAAGGGGTCATTGGATAACTAGCATTTTCTTGGTGTAACACAGCTATTAAAAGTTCTCCTTAGTCTTTCTTCTCACTTAAGGTTTTCCATATCAATATATATTTAATTTTCAGTTACATGCCATCTAATATTGCAGTGAGGGCCTGAAATTCTGCTTATATTCATGGACATGACCAGAATTAATGTTCTGGTAAACTAACAGTCAGCTTGTAGATTGAAGCTTGTAGTTCGAAATTTCCTGTAATACAAAACCATGTGAGCAGTACATCTGTAGCTGCATAAGCGAATGGCTCCACAAGTCACCCTGAAATTCTTACACTGGATTTCCAGTCAAGCTGAATTGTACTTGTATTGTCCATCTCTAAAGTGACCTCCTCCTGGGACACCTAGTTCAACACTGGAGTGCTCTGCAGGTCATTTGGGCCTTTCTTTCACCCTTTGATAATGAAGGAGGTCCGATCCAAGCCAAAAGTTAAGCATCTGCATGTGTGGGGGAAAGAGCGTAAGGTCTAATTAGGATTATGAAAAACTCTTTGATTTAGAATATGAGTGCTCTCCAAGCTTTTCATGTTTAAGATTATTTCTTTTTTTTAATTATTTATTTCTTTTTTTTTTCTTTTTCTGTAATTTCTGTATTCTGATTTTGTAACGTTGGCAATACAGTATCTGGAATTTATATATATATTTTATATATATTTTTATATATAAATAAAAACCCAAACACTGATATTAATCTTTCCAGAAGATAAATTCACAAAGCCTTCTAAATTCCAGTCTTTTTCAGTATCTCAACTCAGTCATCCACAGAAAAAGACATCTGTAAAAATTACTATATGTATGTATAAGGTGAAGGGTCTAGAGTACAAGTCTTACAAAATGTGGCTGGAGAAACTGGAGTTGTTAAGTCTGGACAAAAGGAGGCTGAGGGGAGATCTTATCACTCTCCACAACTACCAGAAGGAGATTGCAGCGAGGTGGGTGTTGGTCTTTTCTTCCAGGTAACAAAACAAGAGGAAATGGCCTCAAGCTGTGCCAGGGGAGGTTTAGATGGGATATTAGGAAAAATTTCTTCCTAAAGAAGAAATTTCACGGAAAGGGTTGTGAAGCACTGAAACCAGCTGCCCAAGGAAGTCACCATCCCTGGAGGTATAGGTATGTGGAGTCACCATCCCTGGAGATATGTGGAGCATAGGGACATAGTTTAGTGGTGGCAGTGTTGAGTTTGTGGTTGATCTTTATGATCTTAAAGGTCTTTTCCAACCTAAATTATTCTATGAAGTCCTTGAATCCAAGGACTTGGGAATGGTGAATAAGTCAGGAACATCAGTGCAATTGGCCACTGTCAATTGTTTTTTCTACTTTTCTTGCTACTGGTGTCTTCAGGAGATGAAGCCTTTTGATGTTAGAAATTAACTTTATGCTTCCAGATTGTGATGCTTAGTTGTAATTGTCTCCGATAGGCACTTTTGTCTTTCTGAGACATATTGAACCTACCTGCTGCTGCTGCTTCACTCTATTTCTAACCATTATGAGAGGTTTTTTTGCAGCTCTTTGCTATGTATCCTCATTAAATCACAGAAACAATGCCAGCAAACAAAAGCAGGTGACTATGGGCTTCCTTCAGGCACACAGCAAGATATGTTTTTTCTACTCACATGGCAAAAAGCTCACTTTGGTTCTGCAGCCACAGCATTTAGTCAACACTTGATCGATAGTTTCACGGGAAGTGGAGATGGATGATACAAATTCAGTATATCCTCTGGTGGCTGTTTGCTCACAGGCAACTCATGCAACATCCTCTTCTGCTAAACACAGCAGACCTTACTTGCAGCGGCTAAGGCTTTTTGCTCATTTCCAAGTCTGCCACCACTGGGAGACTTGCTGAAAGCCTTTCTAAGTCAGAGAATCTCTAGTTGGTCTACCACAATTATCTTGGGGAGGCAAAGAAGGGGCTAGCTCTGACTGAGCAAGTGATTGCCTTCACGAATTGTCTTTGCTGTTCCTAGATATCTCACATCAGAAATAGGTTGAACTGCACCCCTGTTTAATGTGAGAGATGGGATATGGCTCCCCAACTGTACACAGATCTATGAGCCTGCTGAACCCAAGATGGGTGTGGGAGTCACCATGAGTAACCTCCCACAAGAAGGCATTAGGAACTGTAGAAGGCTGTCTGAATCCCAACACTGTGGTTTGTGCAGATTTTCATGACAAACTTATCTATCTGCTTATTAAAACACACACTGAATTTCTATTGCAGGGAAATATAAACATAGGCTAATTTAGGTTGATGAGGACATCCGGTCCAGTCCCACAAACCATGTTCAACTTTGAAGTTAGTTCAGCGTGCTCAGGGTCAGATCCTTGTGTTTAGGACCATCATTTAGGTCTTATCAAGGTTTTCCTTGGGTTTATATACAAACAAAAAGAAAGGAACAGGTACTTGCTGTAAAGAACTGGGAACACAAATAGGCAAATGGACTGCTATTGCCCCCATTTTGGTAATCTGAGGCGACACAAAAGCTGTGTGACTTGTAGAATCAGGGGCTGAACACACTACAGCCAGCTAAAGGGAGGTTTCTTTCACTTACTCAAAGGCACCCAGGAAATGACTGCTAGAAAAAAAGAACAGACCTGCAAGTCACCTGGTTCCCACTACGTTAACTTCACATCTGGCAAATTTTACTGCACTATGTTTCTCCTATTGAATTTTCTAGTTTCTGCAGTCTCTCTTGTGCTGAAGATTTTTTCATGAACTTATGCACTTTGCTGGGAGTTGTTGGGGTTTTTTCTCCCCTGAAGCTAGAAGTTGCATCTCTATTGTGCAGAAAATATGAAACAGGTTTGTTCTCAAATTTGTTGGGCCTCTAAATGGAAACTGGGAGGAGAAGGAGGCGGCAGCCTGTAGCCTTACCACATTCTTTCCATGGATACACGTGACATTAGGCAAAAGTCTGATTCTGAGCCACTAAAAAAATAGCCGTGGAAATGTTTTCTCTTTTGTTTTTTTGTCCCTTCTAAAGCAAGCACAGTGTTGAAAAGCACTACAGAGCCCCATCTAAGCCTTATGTCCTCTGTTAGTCCATAGAATAAGACAGTTGCTTACCCAACGAGTTCAAATACCAGCATACTGGCCAAAACCAACAAGAAAATGGTTTTATCTCGGTGTGAAATAAGTGTAACAGTTAAAAAATGATCTGCTCCAGGGTACAGCTGTGTTCATGCTTACATAAATATGGCCATAGAAAAGCAGTGTGCTTGACTGGAAGGAGAAAATGTAATTTCCACACAAGCAGGTTATTCATTCCTCATCTTCCTGCCACAAAGGTAGGAGGTGTAGATTCCTATGCAGGTGTCATGTTGTAAATACAGTTCAGCAACCTGAATCAGGCTTCAACCACCACTGTCTTTCAGTCATTTTCTTGTCATCATTTTCTTGCATAGTCATGATATAAAGGAGACTAATGAAGTCTGCTGTAGCCACAAGACAAAAGAGCAAGCTGTGCTACTGCTCTTTGCCATGGCCTGGGGGTGAGCACAATACATGGGCTGAAACTCTAGTGGCAGAGAGTGTGCAGTTCGTGTCCTACACATAAACACACAGAGGCAAGCTAGCATCCAGGGGCTTGAATTTAGACTCATTATTTATTTCACTTTTCAATTAAAAAAAAATGTAAATGCTGGATTTAACTTTTCTTCACCACCAGTTTTACCACCAGTCCACAGCAAGTAATAATATTGATGAAGCTTTTGGTTCTCAGAGAAAATGTGCTACAGCTATTTATAACAACTGCATAAAACTAATTATACTTAAAGCAGAGCTACTGTTCAAAGCCTTTTTTTCATTCACCTCAGCCTTTCAAACTCATCATATTGAAATAAATATGCCTATTCTTAGCTGTTGCTCTGAAGTATTAATTTAAAAAACAAATAAAACAAAAACCCCACCAGAAAGACCTGCTCTTCACCATAGAGAAACAAACTTTGAGCAGAAGAGACTATTTTAATCTGCCTTATATGCTAATTAAGCAAGTGTTTTTCAGAGGTCATAATGCAAAATTTTACGTAAGAATGATGGTTCAAAATAGCAGTTCATTCTTCCCTCATGTCTAAAGTATTGATGAGATAAAGGAAACGACCTCCTCAAGATTTGGTTAATGACTTACAGTTACAAATGTTAGAGTTTTCACAGTGTTGGTCAAGTAATTCTGCACACAGGGAACAGGAAATCACTTTCCATTTTCTTTAATTTGTCTTCATTTTTTAGACAGCCTGAGCTTAACAGCAGTCTGTATTCTGAAGTGGTTCCAGATTCAATGCTCTTCCTCTTCTCAACTGTCCCAAACAGCAAAGCACCTGAACATTAAAATGGTAAGATTTGAATTTTGAAAAGTTGTAATCAAAGGAGAGTTCAAATCAATTACAGTTTTGTGACGTCTTGATGTTCAGTGAATCCACGTACCTGTGATCTTAAAGTTTTCTGAACACACTGCGATTGCAGCCTGCAACCCAATGGATTTAACTGTTGTGGGTTGGCTTTGGGTTGTTTTTTTTTTTTTTTTTGGGGGGGGGGGGGGTTGCTCTTTTTTGTGGGTTTTTGTTTTTTTTTTTCATTAATAACACTAAACCCAGCAAAATTTGCCTTAAACCTCTTTCCTAGAACAATTCTTTTAGCAAAGTGCTAAGTAATTTTTCTGACTCACTCATGCCGCTGGCTTACTTTGTCACTGGGGAAAATCATAGGTGAGAATAAGTGCCACAGTGAGAGGATTTTGAATGCGTGTCTGCCTACAGTCTGATTTGGGCATTCTTTACAAAATGAATCTGAGTATTAGACAGGCTGCGGGGGAAAATCCAGCTGTGAGGTTTCATACAGGATTGAATAAAAATATTATCCCTGTTAATAAACCCGGACTCCATGAATGATGACTTTTTCCTGGTCTGATCAGGTAGTGTATCAGTTTGCAGGGACTTTTCCCATCTTCACTTTTCAATTTCATGAATAAGAAAACCCATGCATGCTAAACAAGTTCATAAATTCCCAGCACTTCTTTCATCATCAGAACAACCAGGGAAAACCATATAAAGAGCATTGAATTACACTTGTGACCTGGTCCTATAACTATGCTTCAAAATTAGGTGTTTCTCATTTTTCTGACCAACACTGTAGGAACAATTTGAGACATAAAGGGAATATCATTTTACAACATTCCAAACCAATCTTTCAGTTGGAAAATGAATGGTACCTGTAAATGCTAGAGTAAAGACAAGCAATCCAACTAAGAAAGTGCTCCTCATTTCCTATTCCAGACAGCTGAAATAAAACAGATGTCACACGCATACAAAAAAGTTAATGAAAATCTAAAACATGTCACTAAAGAAAGATTTCAGACAACAGTAATGGCACAGGGTCATTGACTCATACAAACTCCTTCTTAAAGACTCATGTTTTCTAACTCCTGAAAAAATATCATGGAGGAAATGTAAATAGGCAAATTATATCAGGAGCATAAGCATTTTTGTTAAATATTGCAAACATTTCATTAAAAGTCATACTGCCTTTAGGCAGTTAACAGTGGTTCCTAACACAAATCTGGTATTGTTTCTGCTTTTGACTCTTTGAGGATGGTGCGATTTCTAGATATGCATTATTTACGCTGTCCTAATAGGATCTTATATTAGCATCATTTAGACAAAGAGAAGGATGCAGGTTATTTGGAGAGGGTAGGAAGAATACTGAAGAGGGTGGAGATGCAGAGAGGGAAACAGAGCTCAATCTAGCTGTTTGGAAAGGTCTGCTTTGCAAAACCTTAGTGTTTAGACTGGATAATTGGAAAAGGGATAGCTTGCAAAGATAAAAAAGATTTTGATGAACTCTAAGTAGAAGTATATGCAATCTCACATAGTGTTGAAAAGCAAGTTGAAAAAATGGGAATATTGCTACTAAAGTACATGTTCATCTATCCTCTTAGGTTCTGTGAGCCTGTTAATATACTTTGAAAAATATCGGCATACACTAATTAGCTTTAATACTAAAATTAGGATGAAAGAGACCGTAGACCTTAGCTAGGATTGCGTTCCTTTGTTTTAAACATTGAATATATAACACTAAAAGAACACAGGATCTTCAAAAGAAGTAAAGTTCCTGATGGATCTCAGAAGACAGAGACCCTGCTGCTTATTCATTTCTCAATAGAAATAAAAATTCCAAAAGGAAAAAAAAAAAAAAAAGCTGTAGATTGTACAGAGTTACCCTGATTGTTCCTGTTCTTCAAAGTAAAATCAAGTATGTTTGATCACATACTCCTGCTTTTAAAATCTCCATAATTTCACTTTAAAAATGAATGCTATAGACAAAATCATTATCATCAATATCTATAGTGGTTTTGTTAAAATGACCCTAAAATTAGGAATGTTTGAGTCATGTCAGAATTTATTCTGTATGGGAAGACACTTTCCCCCTTCAAATTCCTGATGTGAAGCAAGAACCACTGAAGTGAAGAATGTGTTGGAGAAGAAAAAAAAGTAAACAACATACAATGTAAGTACAGCTTTTTTTCTTAAGTCTTTCTTACTATATTGACAGTTCCAAGAGTTAAAAAATATAAAAAAAATCTCATGAGACAGGCTCCATATTTTAAACATTCATATATGTTTTATGCATTATAATGTATAAGTTTATGTTATAGAGTTTAACAAATATTCTGAATATTTTTATTAGCTTTGGATTTTTTAATAGCACATTTTTATTCTGAGACTTTCCTATCAAAAAGTGGGAGTGGAAGAGTCAGTACTTTCTCCCCATTATTTGCTTGCTCAGTTTTTGCTATTGAAAACTGCGTGTCTAATGCAATCACATAATGCTGGGAATGAGATCTTTGGGCAGAAACTCCTATCATTGAGCAAGAAGTGCTAGCATTGCCCATACTAGTGCCCATACTTCAGCGTCAGTATGAAATCATTAATGTGGATGTTAAAAGATTTTAAAGGGTTTTAACATGTTTTGTTTTTTTTTTTAATAACACCCAGTCCAGGTCTAGGTTTGCAAATGTTGATGCCATGTTTTGTTAAACTCCTGAGCATGAAAACCTAGATCAAGCTGACATTGAAGCCAACAGCATCCCTCAGGAGTTTCCATCAAAGATGTATTGTGAAGGCCATGCAACTGGCTCAAATCTCAGGCAAGAAATTGCCAGTAAGTTAAGAACAGATGTACCTAACTTTGTTCTTATGGGGGGAAAATCGTGGCCATTACATTAACTAATGAGGCATTGCACATGAGCAGGTTATAGCTGGTCATCTTCCAGTTCCTATGTTTCCAACAACAGACCTTTATGTTGGTGTGTCTATGTCTATATCTATACATGATGTATCTCCTAAATTTTCCATGCCATGGTTATTTGTAAAAATGATATCAGGGAAAGGGTACTACTTAGCCTTAATACAATTTCACTTTTATTTTATTCTCTTGTGAAAGTATCTCCCTAGTAAACTACCACCTGAAGATCTGTGGAAAAGCCAGCAATGAAATAGTCTCAATAATGGTATTTTGGAATGTGTTTGACAATCACTTGTCAATATTATATTCCCATTGTTCCTTTTATTGCTATGATTTAACTAAAATTCATAATCAACGATTTAGTTGTCCTGCATTTGCATTAAAGGAGAACACCTCATCATTTTATTGCACATAAGGAAAACTTGTCAAAACCACTTATATTTTTCTTTAAATGTGAAGTTTAGCATCATTATAACTACACAGGTGAACCCTTTACAAATTGTCAACCCAATAATTTGATTAAAAAAATACATCATCTTGATAAGTGGAATTTCTTCGTTCATACACTCAATTCAGAGTTGTGCTGATTGCATCACACTGTGGATGCAGAGACTGTCCTAATAGTAGTTTAGACTACTAGTAATTAATTAATAGTAGTTTTAGACTGTTCCCCACAATAGCAGTAATTCATTCTTAAGGGAGTATATTAAGAAATATTCCTTTAATTATATAAGCATCATTAGAATGAAAAGTACTCGTTACGTATTTCAAAATGTGATTACCATAGTTTTACTTTGAAGTAGGAAATAGTAGTATGTCATGTTTCTGCTCTAGGTAAATGACGAGAATGCTTTTCATTTTCTAATCACTTGCCTGCTATGTAGTTAGTTCCTCAAACCTGTTATTCCTGGCTTGTCACTACCATTTCAGTTCAGTGCCTAGTTCTACTTAGTACTGTGACTGATACTAGAAGACTGTCTTGAGTATCAAGAACTGATTCGGAGGGATTATAAGTACTACCTTCTCTATTTTTATTCCAGTCCTTTCACAGAGTAATTAGGCATGTGGGTATATAGTGCCTTTAGAAAAAATAGCTATTAGTAAATCAGGTTCTTCCTGAGGGAAACTGAAAAGGAAACTTGCATTCTATTTGTTCAGTAATTTTCTGCTAGAAGTTTGAAACCAAATAATAAACCCATCAATTTTACTGGTTCTGTTTCAAGGAAGAACATTTTCTTTCTTCCTGCATGTTGCTTTGATTTTTACAAAGAAATAGGTAATGACAAAACCCCAGAAAATAGAGCAGAAATGGTAGCTGTTGCTCAGCCCTTCAAAATAAAACACCGTTTTGTTTTACTTTACACTGCTCCCCAAACTAAAACTAGAGTGAAATGAAATGTTTGTTTATATAGAAAAGAGCAATAATGTACTCAAAGCAACAATTTTTGTACCATAGCTAAGACATATATTTTTTTTAATGCAATAGACTTGAAATCCTAGGTGGGGCAGACTTCCATCCTCAAGATTGCCTGCACAAAAGAAAAAAAAGAGTGAGAAAAGCCAAAGTACAAACAGCAGTCTTTTAAATGCTGAGGACCTGGAAAGGCCTGCTGTGTCACATTATATTTGTGGATTTCAAACTGCAATATGCAGATGTATGCACATGAATAATTTTGAGCACAGAAGCTTTAATCCCCTTGCACAAAATAGAAGCAGTCAAATGTGTAAAGTTACAACATGTGTTCACGGTTTGGTGACTAAAGCTTAAGACCAAGTTCTGGGACACTGACTTTGTTTTCAAATATCTTAAGTTTTTATCATATGTGCATGAAAAAATAACTCTTCTGGTTTCATGCTCTCTGTTTGCCTTCTTCTACAGACATCTGGGAAATCTGTTTTTTTTATATACTCGATTATTTTAATACTAGAAAGCAAGATATGAATTACTGTTTTTTAAATCCATAATTTTTCTACTCTAATTATACAATTGATATTCTTTGTGACAATATGCCTGCCATTTTGCGGACTTTAAATGAAAGATAGATAGAGTGAGAAGGTACACATCTCAGAAGTAGTTGATTTCAATCTTTGATGCATTCACTAAATAATTCAGGATCACTAATGGAAATCTGATCTTACCACAGGAGTGGGGATGAGGGGCACTCAGTTGTCAGGGTCTGCAGCTCAATGGTTAGGGAACAACAGTGGAGCAAAAGGTGAAAAAAATCTGTAAACTACCGTTGAATTCTCTGCTTTTCTAGAATCACATTACATCTTCCTGGAGCTGCTGTTGCTGATTGTTAGGGAGGGCAAGCGAAAGAAATTGGTACTTACAGTGTATCTGAAACAAACAAGCAGGCTCAGCTCAAGGTGACCTCTTAAATGGTGTACATGAGGTGGTGGTTGCTTTTTGAAAAGTAGAGCATCATTCTGCTAGGCAGTGGGACTGAAAACAGTGAAGTGCTTCTCAGGAGCAAACTGTGTCATGCGTTCTCTGTCTTTGTAGTCTGAGCTTTAGAGTCGGAATTTTTCAAGGGTGTCTTTGGAAAAAAGTGCAAACCCCTTTTAGAAGCTGATGAGGTCCAAGTAACTATCATCTCCTTCACATGCTTGTGAAATGATTACCTAAAACTACTAAAAAACCCATCTTCAAAGGGAAAATTTGGTGTTCAGGTCTTTTCAAAGGAAAAAGAAAGCCAAAACTCATTGACAGGAAATTTATTATGGGCAGCTTTCTACATTTTGGCACAAACTGTATCTAATGGCGAGAGGTTCTTTCCCCCAGATTGCCTTGAGCATTTACTGACTGAACCAGAATTCTAATTGTGATCTAGTATTTTTGGATTGTTTATGAGAGCATTTGCATGTGGCATTAATGAGAAATCCGTTTATAACTCCTTACAGTACTAACCTTAACTTTTACTTTTCAAAAGAAAATTCAGCCCTGTTTCTCTCTTTCATTAGGTTGCCAATATTTGTTTCAGGTAGCAAAGAGGATACATGAAACTAGAAATCGGACTTCTACAGCTGCCAGTCCATCCATTCCTCACCTCTGATTTTTGATCAGGGTGGAACCAGCAGCTGTAAACAAATGTTGAGGATTTTAATTGTGTCACTGGCACTCTCTAAGCAAATTCTCCTTTCTAAGTTAGCTGCGTGTCCAGACTAGAAAGGTAATAGTCCAAACGTATTTTTTCAGTATGGATTTTTCTATATAAGAAATGTAGATTAGGCTTAGTTCCAGAGATCAGGTAGGAAATGAAATAAAGCACTGGCTGGAAAACTGGAGAGACAAACCAGCAGAGAGTTTCTGTAGATAAGCCTCTCCAATTTCATAGTTCTTTTAATAAAAACTGTGTTTTTATTTATTTATGTTATATTTTAAAATATTCCTGTGGCAAGTAAATGGTCATAGCATATCTTTCTTCCATCCCTTTTCTCCATGCTGTCCTGTTCTTTCCAATTGGGAACCAGCACAATAGGCACATTTAAAGGAGTGGTTAATAAATAGTTGATGACTCTTTCTTGGCAACTGAAGTTACATTGGTCCTCCCAAGATTGCTGTATTCACCGTCTCACCTCCTTCTATGTCTTTATGAGTTCTATCTCAATAGCAAAGATTCAGTCAAGAAATTCAAGTGTCATACTCCATTAATATCAAAGTATCAAAAGCATCAAACACAGTAGGCAATTTGGGGAAAAGAATATTTTTGGTATTTGTACAGTGCTTACTGTAATGGAAACCTCACGTTAAGCTTCAAGGTTCCATTAAGACAGATAATATTAACATTGCAACACATTTAATTTTTGGCAATTGAAAACTGATATACTTTCTTTTCCAGTTATAGGTGCTTCAGACCATAATCTGCCCTCTAAATAGGTGTATTAACCTCGTCTACAGTTTTATTTTGAACTTTCTGCATCAAAACCCAAGTCGCGTCAACAAAAGTAGTCCTGGGCATGTAAATTCAGTTCCAGGAAATTGATTTTAGAAAAAGTAGGTATGGGTAAAAGCTGTGAGTAAATTTGGTCAAAGACTGTCTGTTGACATATTGCTTCTAAAATCTAGTGGACAAATGAGGCTTCTAATATCATGCGTATCTTTGCAAAAAGCAGTTTCTTTCTGCAGAAAGTTCCCATTGTTTTCTGGAAAGCTGAAAATCTGTTTTTTGTTGTTTTAGCTAAGATTCAGATTTCTGTAAGGAAAGGAAGAGATCTCTTGACCCACTTTGGTGCAACCTGTTTTGGTTTCAATCAAGGTGAACTTGGAGATCAGTCTTTGTCCTCTTTCCTACTTCTTTGTTATTTAGACATGATGGACCATCCAAAATGCGCTATTGTGGTTGTTACGGAGAAGCTCTGAGGGCTTTAAGTGTCAACCACTACCAGGTATTTTTTGATGGAAAATGTCTTTCTCTAGATGTTTGTAGTGCTTAGAACTGTGATACTAGCATTATATTGAGAAGCCCTCAGGAAGATGCAACCTAGCTATCAAGGACCCATTCAGCTTTGCACACTCTGAAACACGAAGACGACGTTTACTATTGAGTGTTCATTTCCACTCATCCAGCTGCTGGAAAGGATATTCCCTCCATCTCAAGCCCTCACTTTACACTGCAAATCAAAGTTGTTGTTTTAAATTACATCACTTGTCATTAAATCTGCCAGTGGTGCAAATCCTGAACAGCCATGCCAGGACTAAACACATAACTGTGTGATGAAAAGAAGATGCCAAGGTGTGGATGGAAGGGAGTAGTTTACTAAGAAAGACTCCAGGTGAGTGCAATTGCCCACTCTGGGACTAGCCGCACAGTGCTTTTCATTGTCACAGATGTTAGGTGTTAGATGATGCAATGTGTACAGTGCCAGACAAATTACTTTTTAGCTCATTCCTCAGGAAACAGGAGAAGAATCTGAAATGGATTTCTGTATAAACCTGGAGCAGGAGCTACAAACCCAGCTGAGACCCAAGCAGTCAATGGGCCCACTCTTCCACATCAAGGCAGAGATTTGCCCTGAGGATTGGGAATTACACAGAAATTGCCTGGAGTTTGGAACAAGTCCACTTAGCTTTAAATTAAGCTGTGGATTGGGGAACACTCTTATTCAATGGATGTAATGAGCCCAAAAGTTGGAAAAGCCTGCTGTTGAATGAAAGCCTTGAGTTAACTCCAGCAACCATTACAACCAGGAGTGTTGGAATGCCATTGCAAAAGTTGTTCTTACGGCACTTTTAGCCCAAGTTGAAATTAAAAGCTGGTTTTCTTCTCTTTTCTCTTTTCTAATCTTCTTTTTTTTTCGTGGGGGGTTTCCCTCCCAGCAGCATTTCCAGCCCAGCACTACCACGATTCAAGTAGCAAGCTGGAAGCCATCAAGGCTAAACTTAAAAGCTCCCCAAACTCCCAACAGCCAAAGGCTGCCCAAGCAAAAGCTATGGATATTTGTGCCCGGAAAAGAGCTGAACCCCCTGCGAGCCCCCGCATCGGCAGTGAGGTGCCCCTCCCGCCCTCGGTATCCCACTCAGTGGCCGGGGGGTGCCGTGAGGAAGAGAAGAAGTTGCCCGTGCTGAGACGGTCGGTACCGGCCCAGGGACCAGTCCAGCAGCAGCCGGGGTCGCTCGGTAGCTCCCTCACTCCCTCCCTCGGCAGCAGGCGCACGCGAAGCTGCCTCCGAGCCCTGTCCCGTCCCCTCCCACCCTCCTGCCCCCCCCCCCCCCCCCCCCCCCCGGCGCCGGGGGCGAGGCTGCCCCGTGGGTGACCCGCCCGGCGGGCGCGGCCCATCCGCATCACACGAGGGGGAAGCGCGGCCGCTCGCTCTGCCCCGGCGCCCGCCTGACTCCCTCCACTTGCCGCCGCGCTGCAGCCCGGGCTCTGCTGAATCAAAGCGCGGATCAGGTTCCCTGCCTCCAGTATAAAAATCTCGGCGAGAAATCTCCGCCTGGAGAGAGACGGGGCACGGCAGGAGCGGGGCTTGAGGCGGCGGCGGCCGGCGAGGCGAGCCCGTCCGTGGGGAAGCGAAGGGACGCGCTTCGGCGGCGGTAGCAGCAGCAGCCGGGGCTCAGCGAGGACGCCCGCGGCTTACCCCTCTCAGCTGCGGTAGAAGAGCTTTCTGCCGCCCGAAGTAAGTCCGAAAGGGCGGTGGGGCTCCAGGGGTCCACTCGAGGGGTGGTGCCCCTCGCGCTCACTCGCCCCCCTGGGATAACGGTGGGAAGGGGGAACCGCTTCCTTGCCCGGCTCCGGGAGGCTTATCCCAAAGGGGGATCCGCAGCCCCGATCCCACCTCGCTGCCCGGCGGGTGTCGGGGACAGGGGCTGTGGGGTTGTGTGGGAGCCCGGACCCGGTGGGGTGGCTGGGGGCATCTGAGGATCCGGAGACACCTGAGGACCGGGGGGCAGGCGGGGTGCGAGGTCTGGGGTGCCCGGGAGCGGGGTAGAGGCGGTGGGTCGGTAAGTGGGACCGTTGAAAAGCTAGGGTAGGGAGGAGGGAGGTGGTGGTGGGGGACGAGACCCAGCGGGGAAGGGAGGCAGGAGTCCTCGGTCTGGTCCCTTTCGCGAGGACAAAAGGGCGGTGGAGTGACACCAGAGTCGGCAAGCCCCCTGCGGAGCCGGGCTGCCCCGTGCCAGGAATGTCCCGGCTGAGCCTCGGGATAATGAGGTTAAATTGCACCCTCGGACCGAGCACTTCAACTGGTATTTTTCTTGGGACTTTGTTTTCTTATCCGTAGTTCACTTCTGGTGGAACAACTGAATATAGCAAGTGCCTATAGATCTATTTAAAACAGCCGTCGTTAGTTTGTGTCTTCCATCTCTGGAGGGACAGGTTGGGAGAAAATCTGGGCCAACAACAGTGAAAACACAGTTTCCTCCTGTTGAGCATGCACATTATTCTGCAAATGTGTTATGGTCTCAAACTAACTCCATATCCTCCTTCATTTTCTCCTTTTTGAAAGTACAGCTTTTTATAAGTGGAAGGTAGTCTTCGCTCTTTGGGAGCTGCCGGCTCCTTTTGCGTGTTCTAGTGGGCTGTCGCACCCTTCTCTCCTGCAGAGTGCAGGTGATTTGCCTCGACGGTGAACATATGCTGTGCATTAGCTTGGTGATCCACTCTGAAGCTGGGTTCTAGGATGTAAACCCTGGAGGCTAGTTGGGTCTTGGGAGCGTTGTAGAAACGTTTGCAACAAGCATTAAATCTTTCTCTCTGAAATAACCTTGTAGCTGTGGACAGTGGTGGGTGTTTTAACTAGATCCCGTTTGCTGTCAAGGACTTGTATTACAGTGGAAGAACACTTTACCTGTGGCTTATCAACTCTTGAACTCTCTGTCTGTTCCTTGTTTCCCCTTTGGGCCTTGATTTGGTTTTGAGCTTTTAGCAAAGTTCAGCTTTTTGGACAAGAAACAGACTGTGTAACTGCTTCTATCAGGGAAAAGGAGGGAAGGGAGAGATAAAGAGAGAAGGGAAGGAAAAGTTTTGATAAAAAAATAGCCGTTGTTTACATTTTCTTGATCTGATTTACAAAGCAAATTTATTTTTTTTTCCTCCTGTGTATTTCTGTTTCCTCTCTGCAAAGAAATAAGAATTAAAAACAAACAACCCCCCACCCAAAAAAAGAAAAAAAAGCCCAACAAACAAAAACCCTTGCACTTTGGATCCAGAGAAGTGGTTCAAAGGGAGCCTGCATATTCGTGACAAAATTGGTTAATTTGCTGTAGTGATGAATACTGCCAAATGAATACCCCCCCCCAAAAAAAAAAAGAAGTGCTGCATAATTTAGTGATTCTTTGTAAAGAGAAAGAAGGCAGGAATTTCGTATAGTCTTGTCTCGAGGTGAGCTGAACTGTTTGGCTTATTATGAAGCTTTGGATGAAATCGAAGGATAGAAATTTACTGAATGTAGTGTGCACCAGAGTAAGCTCTTGGGTGGAAAAAAGAGAAGCCAGCAAGAAATAGTTCATTTACAAATGGTAAGTCTTTGTTTATGGTGTAGAAGTGGCATAAGAAAAACAGACTTTTTGCAATTATCCAGATGTCTATCACCAGTTATTTGAGATGCAGCCTGTGGCTGGTAGATCCTTGCCAGCAGAAGGTTGGTCTTACTATAGTATCACAAATCGTAGTGCTGTTATCCCAGTGCCATATGCCTGTATTTGTCTGCACCCGTACTGACACTTCGGACGCTTTGGAGGCTTATCATATTGTCACAGCTATACTGATGGATATTTTGTGTAGATTCATCTTTCTGTCCCTAATGTGAATATTATTACTTAGCTGACTTCTAGCACTTAACAGCTCCTGCAAGGTACTTGCCTGACACATCCCATGTTTCTTCTTGATCATTCTGGGAATGGTTGTTCTGGAATCATCAGATAACAGTTAAAGCCAGTACTTTACAGGAACTCTGAAAATGCATTTATTTAACTCATGCTCTATTTTAGTGTGCTTTTGTGGGAGGGAAGGTATGATTTATGAAGTGTTATGGTGTAACAAGTGTTTTAGTGTAAGAGTAGGGCATTAGTGATGGAGCTGGCATTGCTCATGAAATCTGCTCTGTTTGGGCCCCCTTATTACCTACACTCCCAACAGCAATGTTTTCTGTGGGAACTGGTCTTTAACAATATACACTTTGCTTCAATATTTACAACCTCTTGCTGATCACTGTATCAAAGGCATTTTCATTTAGAGGATTCATTTCTGGACTTTAATTGGGGAGATCTCTTTGTTTCAGGCCTCTGTAATAAACCATTCAAATGCTGTCTTTGAACGAAGTAGGTCACTGTAACGCGCGCACACACAGAGTGATTCTCTTCTGCTTAGGGTAGCTTGCATTTGGTTGAGCCATATCCCTGGTGAGCTTGTCCCTGATTTATCCTTCTTGGACTGGCTTGTTCACAGGGAGCTTATGCTGAAAATTCACTGCTGGAGGTCATTCTCCATTCTTGGCATCTCTGGCAGCCTTAAGCTTAAATTGCAGTCTCATTTTCTATCCAATCAATACCACTCTTATGTCACTGAGTTTCCATGGTGCCCCCAATCTTCTGTCTACATATTGATGTCTGACAGCAGGAATAGCATTCTGTGTTGCTATATATACTTACTAAACCTGTCAAAACTATTTAGGCTCTGTCGCACTAATTTATATCCATATCCTGATATTATTTGTATCTGTTGAGCTTTGACTGATGGAACTTGCTGCACTAAGGAATCGGCCTCAACAATGCACTCCAGGGATGGCTCAAGGAATGGACATTTTGAGAAAGGGAAAAAGACTCTCTTCTGGAGTAGCTGGGGTAGTCTAGAATCCTTTGAGCACAATAGAGTCGTTTTGAAAACATCCAAGTCTCAATGGCTCTAAGTTAATGCTTTGGAAATCATTCTCCATTGTGTTGCTCTGAATGCATAGCGGGTCCTCTCCGATGGAGCTGTGGAGAGGAAAATAGAAAAGTGGGCATTGTCGAGTGTTCAATGTGTGTTTGAGGAGTTTTGAGGGAAATTTAAGTCAATTGTCTCAGATTAATTTCTTCAGCAGAAGCAGTGTGGAAAAATGAAATTAAAGGAGCAAGCAGTCTCTTCTCTGTGTTTTACTACCATAAACCATAGAGCACTGTAGTTGTGTAAGAAATGGTATGGTCGAGTCTTTGTGGATTGACACAGCATCAACTAAATAAGATGTGAAAAGGCATATCTTTTGCATGTCATTAACTTCCAAGGGACTGATACCTGTTACTTGTGCCAACAGTAATAGACATTAAATAAAGAGCAGTATTTTTTTTTAATGATTTAAATTTGCTTTGCGAACCATTGATCTTGTATCAAAGAGAGGTGGTCGTCAGCTGGAGAAACACTTTAATCCCACTAACTTTAACATGAGCTTGATCCAGCCCATGAAATAAAAATTGGCAGTCAGTATGGAATTTGCTGCTTAAAATTTTGTTGGCTCTGAGTTGCCAGAAGACCTGATTTTGTGATGCCAAGTTCATTAATACTTTTCAGACTCTCTTCAGGCTCCTACAGTCTTTCCACTAGTGAAAAGTAAGGACCTTTGAGACTTAAAAGGCCCTGCTGGAGGTTGTGTTTCACGTAGGGTATTGAAGTAGTTCAGTTTGTTGTGTTTTCAGCAATGGCTTACCTTATCATGGTAGAAAAGGTCAGTGGGACTTTACCAGACTAGACACTCTCTTGGCCAGTATTTTATTCCAAGGAATAGAATCACTGAACTGTTTAAAATATCTGATTCTGCCTCCTGCAATGGCACCCTGATGATTTCATTTTAAACTTTTCTAATTCCCTTCCTTGCTTACATATGTGGGAGTGACTTTTTAAAAACTGTAGTCATCTTTCAGAATGTTTTTTAATATCTTTCAGACCAAAGGTTCAGAGAACACAGCTGTAGGCAGTTTCATGGAGATGAGAAGGGGGAATGTGAATATAATAAAGAGCTACATATATTACTGATGCAGCCAGGTGATTTCCACCCCCCTGCATCCCTCCACTCCAAAAAATCTCTGCCCTTCCTTGCCTTCTCAGAATAGCAGATTCTGGTTTCAGTGTGGGTAACTTCTGGAGGTGAGGCAAATCCAGTTTCATTATATTAAGATAAATGTATTAATATGTTAATCTAGGCTCTAGGAACACATTGCTTGGCAAGTGCCATTGATTACATGGCAGCTGCAACAGCAGGGGTAAAGGCTTTTAGAGCGGAAGAGCATTACAGGGGTTGGGCATTTTCTGATAAAACAATCTCTGAAAATAGTGTTTGGAGCTCCAGTCCAGTGCCATTTATTAAACTGCAAAGTTCAATTTTGAACTGGACCTTTCTATTCTGAGGCCTGCCAGCACCATTTCAGAGTTCATTAAGTATTTCACAGGAGTGTTATAAAAATATTCCTTCCTCATTAGTTTCTATGGAATTCCAGTGTAGCTTGGACCTTGTAAACATTTCCTATTCAGTTGCAGATGAAATCATTATCAAGCGCCCATGGGGAGTGAAGAGAAAGAGAAATTCTCTAATACCTCAGTCTAAATGCTTGTTTTGAGACTGGTCCACAGCTAGCTAGCAAGTGTAAGTGAAATAGAATTTTTTCATCTTAAAAGAAAGAAAGGGATGGGCTCTTTCCTTCCGAAAGCATCTCTCTGTGCACCTGAGCTGATGCTCTGCTGTCTTAATGGGACTGGTCCAGCTGACAGTGGGGACAGGCCCAGCACTAGTAATGCTCACAACAAGATGGTAGTAACCTATTTCTCAGGCTTGAGTGCAAAGCTGGTCTTCATTTTCTGAGCTCATTAAGGATGATAGACCACTCTGCTATTGTCTTCACCATCTGACTTTGCTACCTGTTGACTTAGGCTATCCCTAAGGACTGGAAAGGTAAAACCCAGATAATTGTGCTCTATGGGTATATAAGAAAGGTGGAACTCCCTGTGTGTTGACACAAGCAGTAAATATATAGTTATTTGTGGAAGTCGGAGTCTTTCTGTTTGATTGCAAGCCACAAAAATGACTGAACTGGCTTCTCAGATTCAGTTCCATTGGATATGTGGCACAAACCCTGTTTTGTTCTTGGGTTTTGTTTCTCAGAGCCATGCGAACAATGGCATTAGTTTCATAGCCAGCTAAAGATGATCTGACTACTGCATTTAAGGCTTCCTTGTTTTAACTGGATCACTAGTACAACAGATTTATTTATGTATTTATTTATTTTTTTAGCTATACTTCTCACACATCATGTCTCTCAAAAGTGCAAAAGAGCCTTAGTTGTGCAATGCAAGTGTATGCGCCCATCTGTAGCCAGCAACAGAAGGCTTACAGTCTGGAGCATCTTTGCCTCCGTGACAGGAGCGTCCAAAATGTGCTTGATACTGTGGGTAGGTAGTTCTCATATCAAAAGCTTTGTACTTAAAAATAACTATTTGCTTTTTTTTTTACTAGTTTACAGCATGCAAGCAATATGGGAAGAGTAACACTGGCTCAAAATGCACATTTTAACATTTCTGTGATGCTTTTCTAGGCACTTTATTAGATGGTAATGAATGTAGCTCATAAGAAAGGTCAACTGTCTTTGTAAATAATCTTCTAAAGAGACTCAGAAATAGCCTTGGTAGAAATATGGCACCTCTAGTATGGTGCCGTCCCTGCTGTGTTATGGCGCTACAAGGTCACAGTTTGCTTTTGGACAACTGAACTTATTCCATTTCTATATTGAGATCTTTTTCAGTTCACTGAGAATTATATTCTTCCTGTCAAGCACAGATTAATACTAAACGAGGCACACATCCTCCAACCGTTATTCACACAAAGTTGCCGTTTCAGCAAGAGCTTCATCAGAAAAAGGACTATAGAATTCATCGTAAGATTTAGAAAGAGTGCCCACATGTTTATTTTGGTGATGGAGTCTTCAAAGTAAGACACGAATGATAGTGCTGGTAAATGGTTGTGACTCTTCTTGCAGCAGAATCTCATTATGATCATTGGAAGTGCCTTTAGAGTGAAGCACTTTTTAGTAAATCAAAGATAAGTCACGAGATTGTTCTGATACTCTGCCTTGTTTCCTTTATGGAAACACCTTGTTCCTTCAGTTTGAACAATAAAAATTACGTGTTCAAAAGCAGCCTTCCTACCCCCGCCATATTAAACAGAAATAGTCTGAACTTCTTGTTGCACCTAGGGTGGTTTCTCCTGGAAACCCAGTCTTCCACTATGGTAGTGGCTTAGCTTTCTCTCTGGTGCTGACAAAAGGGCCCTGAGATGCTCTGATTGCTTCCTGATAGCTTGTGCCACCTGACTGCCTGCTTGTTTGCTTGGATTGCTGCCTTCCCAGAGGTCAGAAAGATGTTTTTGTTTGCATAAGTCACTTGCTTTTATTAGAAGCCTGCCTGTGCAGCTGATATGCAGTAGGGACTGAGGGATGGAAAAATCTCCTAGCTTTCCCTCTAAGGCCAAGATAGGATTTTCAGCGATCTTCCAAAAAACACTGCAAGCTTTGATTTGGGAACTTCATGTCACTTCACTTACTAAATCCTCACTTTTCTAAGCTGTCCCTTCAGCCCATGTTTTTTGTATGATTTGCACCTTGTCAGATGCTTTTCTAATCTCTGCAGTTGATGTTTGCCTAAGTGATTATTTGGCAGAAGTGTGTGAGCGGGTGTGTGTGTGATTGCTGTTGGCATGTCAGTTGGTATGATATGGCATTAGCATACTTGTTCCGTGCTGCAGGCTTCCCCCTTTTTTAGGATTACTTATGCAGCGGTGGGATAAAAAAAAACAAAACAACAGAACTAAAGCAGAAAGCCATGGGGGGTCCTGTTATGGTGTGGTGATGCTCTGTCCAGTTTGACCAAAGACCCACAGAGTTCAGAGCAGCCTAAAAGCTGCTCTTGTTTCCTTCTTATTACTAATCATAACTAGATCATCCACCAGCAGAGGATTTATAAAGTGCTGCAAGGATTATGGGCTGCCTAAATAAGGGTGTCTCTTTAAATCTACTTTGCAGGAGTTTTCCTATGCTTGCAAGATAGTGTGGGAACCATGTTTATGGGGTGATGAAGAAGAAAATACAAGCTCCACTCCCTTTGCGTTTGTCCACACAAGAACTTGTGTTTAAATGGGGCATGGAGTTTAGCTTGTGTTTTGGACTTGGTAATATTGCGTGGCCATTGAAATTATAGGTATAGGTGTTTTAAGATGCATCAGCCTCTTCTCTCAGTCACTTTCAATTTGAGCTATAGTCTTTGCACATCTTCTGCACTGAAACAGCTTTATGGGCTATGAGTTACCTCACTGGGAACAGTGGGATTTACTTAAACAATGTAAATATAAAAGTGCATGTGAAGCCTTTGCTTGATCAATGCCTTGATTTATAAGTTTAACATGGTGGAAATATAAGTCTCTGATGATACCACATATGTTCAGGTGCATTCCCTTTATGAGTGGGTGGGGATGAAATCTCTTGTGATATGTTTTATAGCAATACGATTACCATGGGGCCTTTGGCAGCTTCACTAGATATTTTTTCTGGACATCTGTTTAACCGTGAGCTGCTGGTGTGCTTTTTGTTGTAGAAGTCGTATTGGCAAGCTGGTTTTCCGCTCCACTTTCAAATGTAAACTTCTCCTGTTGGTCCATGGTAATAATTGTACCTTTCCAAAGCATGATGTAGGCCAGGCCCTTGCCAAAATATTTCCCTGTATGATCATCTGGTGCTGTGAAGATGCTGACTTTATCCTGATGCGAGGTGGAGGTTGCTGTCTTCCTGCTAGGATCAGCCCTAGGTTTTACCTCGGAACCTCTGCGATCAGCCCTAGATTTTACCTCTGAAAGGAGCAAACTGCTGGTCTTGTAATCTGAAATGGTTTTGTAAAGCTTTCTGGAATCAGAAATGTAGGAGAGTGGGGAGCACTTTCTCTCCCTGTCCCCAAATACATGCGAAATTGGTCATGTTTTCATGCTGAAAAAGAAATCTGAAGTTCAAAAGGGATGGGAATGGAAGGAAAAGCAGGTGAACTTCCTGCCCTTAATCATCATCTTGAACCAGAAAAGTTGTTTTGAGGCTGCTTTCAAAAAAACATTTATAGATCCTTTTAGTACTTTGCAACTGAGATATTTACAAACACTTCTTTCTGGGTAGGATAATGTACAACATGGTCCTGGCCTTTTGTAGTAGGTTTGCATGGCAAAGTTTTGGTCATAGGGGTGGCTTCTGTGAGAAGTTGCCAGAAGCTTCCCTTACATCTGATAGAGCCAGTGCCAGCCAGCTCTAAGATGGGACCCACCGTTGGCCAAGGCCGGGCCCATCAGTGACAGTGCTAGCACCTCTGGGTATGTAACATATTTCAGAAAATGGCAAAAAATTGCACAACTGCAGCTGAAGAGAGGAGTGAGAGTATGTGAAAGACACCAAAGTCAGTGAAGAAAGAGGATGCTCCAGGTGCCAGAGCCGAGATTCCCCTGCAGCCTGTGGTGCAGGCCATGGTGAGGCAGGATGTCTGCCTGCAGCCTGTGGAGGTTCATGGTGGGGCATATACCCACCTGCAGCCTGTGGAGAGCCCCATGCTGGAGCAGGTGGATCTCTGAAGGAAGCTGTGACTCTATGAGAAGGCAGCACTGGAGCAGGCTCCTGGCAGTGCCTTTGGCCCTGTGGAGAGATGAGCCCACACTGGAGCAGGTTTGCTGCAGGACTTGCGACTGTGGGGGGTACCCACACTGGAGCAGTCTGTTCCTGAAGGTCTGCACCCATAGAAGGCACACCCATGCTGTAGCAGGTCTTGAAGAATTGCAGCCTGTGGGAAGTACCCATGTTGGAGAAGCTCATGAAGAGCTTTCTCCTGTGGGACAGACCCCATGCTGCAGCAGGGATAGAGTGTGAAGAGTACTCCCCTAAGGAGGAAGCAGCAGCAGAGACAACATGTTGTGAACCGAGTGCAACCATCCCCCTGTGCTGCTGGGATGAAGGAGGTAGAGAAATCATTAAAGTTAAGTCTGGGAAGAAGGGAGGAGTTGGGGGGAAGGTGTGTTTCGTTTTTATTTCTTATTACGCTGATTTAATTGGCAACAAATTAATGTCCCAAAGTTGAATCTGTTTTGCCTCTGACTGTAACTGGTGAATGATCTCTCCCTGTCCTTATCTTGATGCATAAGCCTTTTGTTATATTTTCTGTCCTCTGTCCAGTTGAGGTGGGGAGTGGTAGAGTGGTCATGTTGGGTACCAGGTGTCCAGCTAGGGTCAACCCACCACACCTTTCTTTGTCTGCTTCTCTGTGCCCAAATACAGCATCTCTGCTAATTTTCACAAAGGGTGAGAGTTCTTGAGAATGGTTGGTATTGAATACTGGCATACAAGGAAAGAACTAAAAAACAAAGGTGGTGTATTACAGCATGTACTTTGTTCATTTAATTGCTGTGTACTGTAGCTTAGTTTGAATTATTTATGACTATATCTACAAGGAAGTAGTCCTTTAAATAAGAACCCCTCATTCTTGTGCTAACCGCAACTGTAGGTTGAGTGGATATGGAGACTGCATTTTTATAGAGGAAGAAAAAAATGAGATCTGTAGATACCTCACGACAAAAGCAACTCTCTGGAGAAACTTTCCAAACTGTAGGGATGTGTAGCAAAAATGTGCTATCTAAGTTTAGACTTTCCAATTGCGCACCATGTACTATAAATGAGACGTTCACATCTTTCTGTATTGACACTTTCAGCATGTGCAATAAGGCTCTAATTCTAGTTAGGATTTTACCAACTGAGATTTCTCAAGTAATTGCAGGTGGGAATTTCTTGTCTTATTTAAATAGGAAATTCTGAAACAACCAAAGAAGCCCACAAACCAACCAAGGCAGGAGAAGTCTGTGAAGTGTAAATTATCTAAGTCAAGAAGAATTGAGTTTGAAATGTTAGAATCATAGAATAGTTAGGGTTGGAAAGGACCTTAAGATCATCTAGTTCCAACCCCCTGCCATGGGCAGGGACACCTCACACTAAACCATGGCACCCAAGGCTCTGTCCAGGCTGGCCTTGAACACCGCCAGGGATGGAGCATTCACAGCCTCCCTGGGCAGCCATTCCAGCGCCTTAGCACCCTTACAGTAAAGAACTTCTTCCTTATATCCAATCTAAACTTCCCCTGTTTAAGTTTTAACTCATTACCTGTTGTCCTATAATATATAAAGTATATATAAAAATATTTTACATAAGCCCTATCAAAATAGAAGTTTTTGAGTTAATGAATCCAAGATTTGTGTTCCAGGTCAGTGAAAGTCTAGCGTGTATCTGAACGCTTGGAACACTTAATGGCTATTGGGGGAATGGAAACAAGGACTTGTGCCTATGTATCAAGTAAGGTCTTCATGATGACCTATGATGTCCAGCTGATGCATTTCATTATGACATACCTATGATCATGATGTCTCACAGAAAGAGTGGTCTAATACACAGCAATGTGGAATGAGGAGCATTTTATCAAATTTATCTTGATCAGTTTAAATTGTTTTTCTCAAAATATACCATCGAAAATTAGAATATAATTTATATATGCAATTTTATTAGTACATATAATTGTAAACACTTTTAAATATTTGTAATAATTGTGAATTATTGTAATTTATTGTAATGTATTGCAATTGGAAATTATTACAGAGATATTTATTTACAAAATAATTGTAAAAATCAATAACTTATTTACAACAGTTAACTACTAAAATTAAAGAATTGAATAAAAATGGAAGCTTGATTCCATTTTTTTTTTGGGAAGACTTGTGCATGTTGTTTTCAATTGCTCCGCAGAACGTGGTGGTTGGGATTTTTTTCTTTTTTTCTTTTTTTATTATTTCTCCCTGTATAATCATAATAATCATAGCTTCTGTTGCAAAAGACATTTTAGCCTTTGTTCAGTGTTATGTTTCACTGACTGATGATGTACTGTGTGATTTGTGTGAAAAGTTGGGTTTTGGTTTGTTTTTTGTTTTTTTTTTTTATTTTTAAATCTCATTTGTGTCTGTCTTCCATTTCTCCAGGTTTAAAAAAGGTATTTTAGGCCTAAAAACTTCTTGGAGTAGCAGAATTTCCATGCTGCAGCAGCTGATCTCAGGTGAGCTGCTCACTTTGAGCAGCCTTGCTTACTTCTCTAGTTTCCTCACTTGGATTCTCATCTGGTTCTAGTTTTGCAGCCTTGCAGAGCTAAACCACTGAAGGCTGCTGCTACTGCTCCTATAGCAGAAGCTGTATCAGGCAGTGAATTTTAGGTCTGAATTTTTCTAAGACATGGATCATGCCCTGTGAGTAGCAGTCCAATTGTACAAGGTATGAAAGTGTGTAGAAGAGCTTGGGTCAAGTTCTGTCAAAATAAGGTTAAGTGAACTGCTTAAAACTCTTTGCAAGTAGCATTCATCTTCCTTAGATTTAAATGTGCATAGATCTGAAATGGATTTTTCCCTGAAATGATAAACTGCACCCAATCTGTTTTGGTTTTGAAGATGGATTTCTGTAACTCTGAAATAGCTGAGGTTTCCTTAATCTTAATTCTGAATTCCTCTGTCTCTAATATCCTTATTTTCATAACCTCAACTTCTCTTTACTTTAATCTGTCTTCTATTTAAATAGTGTAGTAGCTCACCCTTCATAAATATTACACATTCTCTCATGTTTCTTGTTTTTAGTGGCCTTTTAACAGCCCCACACATAGTTCTAAATCAACAGAATGCTTCAGCTTGTTTATTTGTAAGTGTGCTCACAATTCATGCCCTTACTTTAGCAAGCATTTAGTTGAAATTTAACCTGGCATTCTACAACTGCATTATAATTTCCATAGTCAATTTTTTTTTTCATAGTATGGTTTAAAATTTTAGGAGCGCTAAAGTTTTTGTCTCGTCTGAAATGACTCTTCCACTAAGCACAGGAATGTGACATCTTTTGTCTCCAGAACTTTCTGATGTCTAGAAGTTAATTTAGTAATCATTAGTATATAGTGGTATGTAAGCATCTAGATATTTTTTTGCCATTAGACTTCCGTATGTCTGTGCTGCATTTTATCTGATATTTGTGTTGTCTGGTTGCCTGGCAGTTTGAGAGTACAAAGACTTCCATACTGTTGACTAACACCATTTTATGTAGGCAGCACATTTTGTTGCCTTTTTTTTTTATAATTCTTTCATTCAGTTGCTTCATAAATGCACTCAACAACACTTATCTAGGCTGAACTAGCCTAGTGGGTGCTACAATCCCTCCTTCGTTATGAAGAACTGATTATTGTTCTTACCCTGGAATTCTCAGTTCTTTGGCTAACATTTAAAGAGTTACAGAACCTTAAGTCTTATCCCAAATTACTAAGCTCTCCTAATAGCCTTCTCCCCCCCCCCCGCCCCAAAGTCTTTGAAAATCCGAACAGTTTACATCTAGTGAGGAACAGCCAGGATAAGTTTTTAAAGGCTTCTTGTAGATTAGAGGGGCATGATTTAACTTTGTGAAAAATGTACTTTGTTTTAGACTTTTCTAGTTGGAGGGGCTTCTGTTTTAGGCTGGCTGGTTTACACGTGCCTTTAACTGATTTTTCTCAGCTCTAGAAATGCAGTTTAGCGCAATCAAATTTCTTGAGTTGTTTATTATTTAGTTAGTTAGTTTCCCCATAATCTGTCTGGCAGTTCTGCCTCAAGGTTTTTACTTGTATAACCCTAGGGCATACGTCTCTCTTCTCTACTTTGAAGGAAAACTGAAACAGGGGAACCATTTAATTTCTGTGCAATCTCTTTTTCTGTCCTCACTGACTTCTTTGCATCAAGGTAGTCTGTAGCATAGTCTGCAGGGCCCATCAGCTCTTCTGGAGTTCTAGTCTGCCATGTGTTTAAGGAATGCCTTATTACTTGTCACTATGTATTTGCCTCTGTGTTTCTCAGCCTTGAGGTTGGACATCTTAGTCTTCAGTTTGGATCTCACCTGCTAAAGTTGTTCTCTTCTATTAGTTTCAGTGGGGCTAGATTTCTGTTTTCTTAAGGGTATTGCACAAGTTAATAAATTATTAAACCACATTTAGGAAGTCTTTTATTTTTATTCTTTTTTCTCTGAATGGCCAGGAGTATCATCACTGATTGCACTTCGGCATCCTTTCAGAATATACTCATTCCTTGCTTCATTAAAAGCAGGCTGACAGAACAGAAAGAAGTGACTCCCAAATATTGTGCTTCTTGAAGCCTGGCTCTCTTAGGAGGGATAATGACCTCCCAGTTTTACTATCCACCATAATTGTGTAGTAGCTTTGGGGTGAAGATTTCAAAGGATTGTGGGGGAATTCTATGTTTAAATCCTATGGAAATGTATCTGAACTGTTGCAATTCTTCCTTTGGAAATTAGGCTAGCAACATAGCACTGTGTAATTCCTGAATTAATTAGTTTAGTTGTTTAGGACTAACTCAGTGTAGCTTTTCCTTCAAACCAGCTGCCACCATATGAATTGGTTACAATGTCAAGGAATTATTTATAAAAATTACTGTGTTTTAATATTACTAGGAAATTGTAGTGTTGTCATCATTTGATCGCCAAGTATTTTACATCAGTCATCTCTGGTCTGAATCGGAGGCTTGTGTTCTGTCATCCTCAAGACTGTATCTCAGAATCTGTAGTTAGAAGCAGTCCCCTAACAAACTTCCCTAAGAGGAAATGCTTATTAACGAAAGCCTGAAAAATCGCATTTGTACTTCTGACTTTTTCCTCCTTCTTACTTGGTATGTGTGCAAATATAGACCAAGACTGTACGTTTTCTCCTTTTAGAAGAATCTCCTCTAAGCATTTTAACTAAAGGCCTGATCTAAAGTCCACCAAAGTAATTAAATATATATGTAAAGATAAATGCATATATGTCTGTAGGCTTGCTGGGATTTAGATTGGCTGTATAATATAACACTTCTTGTGTTACTGCCTTTCTTTTCATTAACACTTGAGCAAACTGTGTTCCGTGACGCTGTAATATCAGAAATGCAAGTTGATTGGAGTCATGTACATCTAATTTGATGCCCTGATGCTTTCCAGCTGTGGTGATTAGACAACTACTTGAAAACAAGTGTGTTGTCAGAATACCCTATGAAAACTACCCATTTTCCCCTAAGTCTGGCTATGTTCAATTAATCTGATGCTGAGTTAGTCTCCCTGCATCTCACAGAGAATGTTTTTAATGTTAGCTTATCATAGTGAAACTCATACTTCTAAAATGTCATTCATTTAACTCATAATTATTCATATTCTGGGCAAAATTGATGCTCGCTTAACCTCCTCTCCCTGTCTCCTCCCAGTTTCTCTTATGGAAAATCAACACTTAGCAACTTGAGGTTACAGGTATTTTACCTTTAAGTAGTGAATCCCAAAGAAAATCTTTGATTTTTTGAAGGGAAGAAATGGTTGCTTTATCCTTCATTTTGCAGCTATCCTGCATGCTCGGTGGTACTGGGGAGGACAGGGTTTGGGAATCCACTTCAGGGCTTGCTCCTCAGTAGAAGGTCAGGAGCAACCTGTTCTCCAGGTTGCATCTCTGTACATAGATGGAGTGAGAAAGACAGGACAGTACTGGGTTATCATGAATTATCTCAAAGCCTCTGTGCATCTATTTCTTTTTTTTTTCCCCTATTTTGCTGCATGCTGACGTCTCTTTAGCAGAAGCAAATCAACTTACACAAACATATGCCAAGAGCAGGAAGGGAAGGCTAACTGATCAGGGAGGCTAAAATGGGCTTCTGCATTTAACAGGATTTTTTTTTTTGTGTATGTGCTGGTGGAACAGGTTTTATAATGATAATAATCAAAAAGGTCACTTGAGCCTTTTCTTAAATTCATATCTTTAGAGAAAAGGAATATATGGAGAAGAAAGAGGCAGGTACAAACCTCAGCTAGGCAGTGCATGCATGTTCTTCCTTAATTTTTAGCAAACTAGTGCAAATTAGGTGCATTGCCACTTGTAAGCCCTGTCTCTCAGCATTTCTGTATAAGCCTGTTAACTGGATTGGGCTGGACTTAAAGAGCTCGTTCCTATTCTTGATGAGCTCAAGTGGCTTTATGTAGGGTGCTGTGAATGGGCACCAGGGCTTAGTGGTTCTTGTCGTCATGTGAGTTGCTAAATGTGTTACAGCTTTTGCTGTGACACACAGCATCAGGAGTAACGGAAGCCAGCTGAGATTGAAGTTAACCTCTTGCTTGTAATGATGGTGCTTTTGGATCACTTGCCTACAAGGCGTGTGTGTCAAATGAGGGGTGACAAGAGTAGGTTTTGTTTAAATAATTGTTTAGGTGGAATGAGAAGAAAAATGTGCCTGGTTTTACTGGTGTCCCACTGTGTACAGGCTTTGGAAATAAAATAACTTGATTTTCTTAACAGCATATCTGTGTTTCACATCCAGCTGCTATTGCTGCTGGATTGAACTACACAGTTAGGGGACTTGGTGGGGGAGGGAAGATAATAATTTAGTGTGCTGATCAAAGCTCAGTGGAGATGTTCTGTCATAGGACAGGTAACAACAAAGACAGTGGGCCTCCTGGGACTGCAGTGAGCATTCAGCTTAGTATGGTGGGTCTGTGGGATTTGATGGTTCTGATAACACAGCAGATTAACACACTGATAATGCTAGTGTACTCTGCTGCTCTGTGTTCCCCCACTCCAGCTCATGCAGGATTCCTGATGTTGTCTTTTGGTATGCTTTTCCATAAGTGTGGTTTGCAGGCTGCTGGCAGCTCTGTGAGGTCCTGGCATAGCCTGCTATTCACCCCATTCTTCTCCTTCCCTGTTTGCATGGCGGAACAGTGTAGAACTTGCATGTCGCAGCAGCAGAGGTCACAAGCATACCAGAAGTCAAAATGATCCTGACAAATTGGATGGCTTCCCTGAAATTTGAGAGAGCTCTTTCACAGAGAAATGAAACATGCTGTCCTGTGGGGTTAATAAAATGCACACATGTAAAATTTGGAAACAAGTTTGTAGGATAGCAAAAGAAGGTCTGACTGGAGTTCCTGTATGCTTCTGAGGATGCAGAACATTTATCCATTAACCCAGTTGCTCCAGGACAGCTAAGCTCTAGTTGTGGTTTGTGTGGGTGTCTAGTAACTTTCATGTACAGGTGCCTAGTGTAGGTACTGGATGCTTTCAGTCATGGCACATTTTGACCTGAGAATTTATATCTCCAGGTGAGAATCAAGCATAGTGGCTCAAATGTATTTCATAGAATGATAGAATGGTTTTGGTTGGAAGGGACCTTAAAGACCATCTAGTCCCAGCTCTCCTGCCATGGGCAGGGACACCTTCCACTAGACCACGTTGCCCATAGCTCCAACCAACCTGACCTTAAGCACTGCCAGGGATGGGGCAGCCACAGCTTCTCTGGGTAGCCTGTTCCAGTGTTTCATATTTGACCCTATTTGGTGCTACTTCAGCATCTGCCCCTTTTTGAGGTTGCTTTTTTAGGTGGAAACCTCTCGCAGTGTTTGGTTTCCAGTGTCTGTGATTCCAGTGATGTCTGCCATAGCTATCAAGGCAAATGAACATGGTGTCCAAGAAAGGACCGAAGAGGATTATAAAGTGCTCTAAACCTGAGGACAAAAAACTTCTACGATGTGCCATGGCAAACCAAGGCAGGACACACTGAGAAAGCTCCCCAGCCTAATGTTCATTGTAAAACCATCTGCACTGTCCTGCTCTTACACCCTCTTCCCAGGGCCAGGCTGGAGACAGCAAGTGGGGTTGTGGGGCTTGTATAAGGGAGAGGAGCACTCACTGCCCTGAGAGGAGCAGTGGATGCTACAGGTAGCTATTAAGACATGCTGGAAGCGTGGTGGTGGTGACACAGATGTCTGAGGTGGCAGTGCATCATTTTTTTTTCTCCTTGTGGCTAGGACAGATCTGTGAATACAGAGGAGATGCTGTAGGATAAGACGCATGGCTTTATGAAGTCTAGGACAAGAAAAATGTAATGGTGCAGATGCAGTTTGAAATGCATTTGCAGAGTTTGTGTAGGAAGCTTACACTTCACTTGCCTGCAGCCAGCTTGGGGTAACTAATAGTACTTAATGCTCTGTCGTTTTTTTGGATCATTGTCCATCTCCTCCTAGTCCCCATCTTCCCCCCTCTGGCACTTTAAGCAATGTATTTACCTCGAGTTCTCATTCATGTATGTAATACCTTCCTGGGAACTGGGAAGAGCACAGGGCAGTTTGAAGCTGACACAAACAGATTTATTCCTGGCTGAATAAGCTGTTCCCGAGATGCTGTGAGCCTGTTCCTAAGCAGGCGTGTGATTGGCTTCCGTGGAAATCTGGCTTTCTGTGTCATACTGTCAATTCAAAAGATTTCAGGAGCTTTTTAAAAGCTGGTCATGATCTGGGCCCGTTTCTGTTTTTTCTCACCTATTGCCTTGGCTATTCTAACTAATTCTTTTAATTTACAGTGCCTGAGGCTTGAGGAGAAATCCCATCAAAAATCTACCTGGAGTCTCTGGATTCTTTACTACATACAGAGTTCAGGCTTTCTCTTGCTCTCCATGGGGAAAAAGAAGATGAAGAAAAAAAAATCTATGTCTGACAGAAAATTGGGTTAAAAAGCCAAGAGTTGAAATAAAAATGCCTTATGCTTCCTCAGATGTAAGGACAAGTGGGTGGAGTATCAGACTGCAAGGGAGATCAGAGGCAGAGCACCTTCAAAAATGATTCTCCAGGCAGGTGAGGAGCTGGCTGGTCTGATGTTAGAAAGTTTGCAGACTGTTTGAGGATGTTGGTGTTACTGTGGTGCTGCTCAGAAGCCTGGGTGTTAAATCTCTTTCCCATTTTCTACCGGTCACATGGCTGCATAAGATAAAAGCTTCATCGAGCTCCAAGACCTTGGACTGGTTTTGCAAAATCCAGCCAACCGTTGTGAGAGGGGTTAATTCACACCATTGCCACATAAGACAAAATGGATCTTTGAAACAAATGTGGTGGCGGGGGTAAACCCATCAATCATGTGAATACTGCTTTACAGTAATTCACAACTGCAGCTTTTTTCTTAAGCAAGGGCTGGCCGAGTCCGATCAACCCCTTGGCTCTCAAATAGGTCTCAGCAGGCAGTAGCTTGCTCCTTGTGGGTTTGTATGTACATGAAAGCCCACTTTATATTAACTCTGTGGAATAGTATTTTTTTCTCTTCTCTCTAAACCCCTTAGCGCTAATTCAGTGTAATTATACTCATTGAATACAGTACTGACAGCCCCACTCCTCCCCCTTTCCTGTCAGGGTATTGGCCTAAAAATCACTGGATGAAGAAAATCCAAAACAACGATGGGATTCTTTGTTCTGGCCTTCTGCGTAGGTTTTTATTATTTTAATGTAACCCGTTGGTCATACTTTCAAGTGTTTTCTTCAAAGGTGAAGACTGAAAGTACTTTTTTTTTTCTTTTAAAAATTAATGAAGAATTAGACCTTACTCTTCAAAGAAAACGCTAAATGTTGCAAAACTTATTGAGCATTGTCATCCTCATTAACGGCCTGAGGCTGCTGAGGACCTCTTTCTACCGTTTTGGAAATGGGGAAAAGGTGCCAGGTAGAGGCAGGGAGCCTCTTTCTACCTGTTCCTTCTCATGTCTGTTAGGGATGGGTGACATTTTCCCTGTTGTGTTTTCAGGGCTGAAAATAAACATGCAGGTGGCTTAGTACATCATGTTTTAGTCTTTTTTACCCCTTTATGTGTGAATGAAACTTACGTAGTTGGAAATATCTGGAAAGCAGTGACTAAAAAGGTTTTTAGGGTGTTACAGGAGGTAGGCATTGGCAGATGAATGTAGTGCCATAGAGAAATGTCTAAAACCAATTCTTGGGCATATATGTGAGAGGGTCAAATTAGGGTGATGGTGATGACAGAGATACCAGGATAAGGCATTCCCTGTTGGTGTTGACATTTTCAAAAGGTGCAAAAAAAGGAAAGGAAGGGAAAAGCTCTCCCAAACAAACTAATGGGTGGAGAAGGTTTGCTCTATGGCTTAGAGAGCTTAGTCTGCCTGACAGACTCAAGAAGAATGGATAACCACATTATAAGTAACTTTTAGGGAGAAAAATAACAAGTACTGAAGGCCTGTTACTTACTGGGGAAAGCCATGATAAGAAAAATTCAATTACAAACTAATTTACCATTTTACAGTGTTGATGGTAGGAGGCAGGATGATAATTTCACAAAAGCTTTCATGGAAGGCAGTGGACCCCTCATCTTATGAACCATAAATGGCAAATGCGAAGTTGTGGATTCCAGAAAATTGGTACAAGGAACTGACTTGGGGCTTTTGCAAAAAAGACATCCTTTTTGTCTTGCCAGAAAAGTTTTTCTCAGCTGCTCAGAGGTGAAATGTGGCAGGTCAATGAAGCAGAAGTGTGTGCTGTGGAAGACAGCACATGTGTCCTGCTCTAACAAGTAATAGAGCTCTCGTTTTAACCGTAATACACAAATAATGTAATTTAGGTGTCAATTTATTTCCTTCAAAGGCTGAAACATGTTGCAAGTCACACCTCTTGTGTTGCCCTTTATTGTATCAATTTGTAACTGAGCTGCTGTAAACCGAGTAGAATAGAGCCAAACATCATGTGAAAAACAGAGTGAATAGGGAAACATTTATTATAGAAACTAGAAGGGCCATGCTGGGAGGGCATTTATCATCAAAGTATAGAGCTGCTTACTCCTTCCTTTCTAAGTGTGTTGCGGTGAGGTTTTTGTTTGGTTTGGTTTGGTTCTTTTCCCTGCTTATCTTGCCTTGGTGCGATGGTAGCTGTGTGCTTTCCTTTCAAATCAAAATGATTTTCTTGGTAACAGACAAGCAGGCTGCACCCCTTATTCCTGAAATCCTGATCTGTAGCACAAAAGGTCTCCATGGAAGCACTGTCTTACTGTCTTTAGGCCTTGCCTGTATAAAGCCTCCTAGAAAAATGAATCCGAATTAAGTAAAACATGCATCGGACAGACAGGTAGATTGTGTCAGCTTTTAAATGTAAATAAATCTCTTTAGAAGTGAAATAAACTAAATCAAGCTAAGGTGTTTCCAGTTCAAAAAAGAGTATCCACACCACTGTGTGCTATTTCTTGCCCACTTTTAGTTGGTGAATGTGCAGCTAATGTAGGGATAAGGACATCATCTGGATTTTGCAAAACTGAGGAAACAGGCATTAGAGAAGAGGAGGGTGTCAGCTTTATCATCTTCCTTTGCTCATGGGATTGAAGGACCTTTATTTCTGCTTTTCTAGTCATGTGGGTGAGCCAGTTCTGTTTCCAGAATCAAGAGATGCTGATTTTCCTCTTATTGAAAAGAATGAAGGAGCTTAGCAGCTTTGAACTCTAGCTCAATTTGAGCACTGGCTATAGTCATAATAAATTGCTGGCTATATTTAAGAAGATTCTGAAAGATCAAATTTTGAATAGGGTTTTCCCAGATGGGAAAAAACACTCCTCTCTGAAAATTTGGAACTGTTCTATAAAGCACATTTCTTTAAATTGAGTTTTCATGTGTAATACAACTTGGGTGGGGATGACAGGGGGGCAAAAAGCAGAAGCTGTAAGCCTGTGATTTGGAAAGTGGTTATAGCCTACATCAGTTCCCCAGACCTTAGAGCAGCCTCTATTCTCTCTCCCGCTTTATTTTATGCGGAGGTCATGTTTCCCCAGTGACCGTTAGGACCCATTACCTTGTTTTATCTCTGTGATTAATGTTGGCTAATTTCATGATGATGTACTGGAACCATCTGGTGATTCAACTTCAGAAGGCTGAATGTTTAGGCTGAAAGCTTTGGATAGAAGTGCCAGCATTGGGCCAACCTGGCTCTGGTGGAGCGGAGGGAAAATCATTCTGGATTTCTACAGCTGCTGAGATATTTCTTCTCCAACTTTAAGTAGGTAGCTCCTCCTGTTGCTAGAAAAAGTGTTTTCAACAAGTGTTGTTGTCTAGATGAAGGCATGTTAATTTTAAACCTTCTTCTGGGAATAATTGCCTACATTGCAAACTTGCTAGCACAAGAGAACTTCATTTAAACAACAAAACCAGTAAGTATTACCAGAGCCAGATAACTGCACATAAGCAGGCATCTTGATGAGATTAGAAGGGCAGCAGTAGATATAACAAACAGAGGCTTATACTTTGAGCTATTCTGATTAGCTCCTAATCCTTAAACATACTTTACTGAACTCTGCCTGGTTGAATTGTTCTGTTGGGACACTGTTTTTCAATTTATATTGCTGACACAGAAGACCCACCCATGCTGCCTTTTGGGTAACTGTGAGCTGCCAAGGCTGGGAGTTCAAACCTTGGAGCACACTGAATTGGGGAACAGCAGCCAGGAGCTGGTGCTTTTACTGAACAGATGGTGACCCAGAAAGCTGTATGCTCAGCATTAAGTACTTAATGACATGCAGGTGTCCTTCATGGTTTGGAGCACTGAAGTTTCTAAATTTACTGTAGGAAGTTGGTTACTTTGAAGACTAAATGAGGCTTCCCACCGCTGTGGAGCCATTTGTAGCACAATTTAGTGCTACCAAAATCTGTCTGTTTAACAAACAGATGTGCAACACAGAGCTAACCTGAACTTCCCTACAGTGGGAATTAAGCATGGATCAACTAGAGACATCTTCATTCAAGACAATTCAAAGCCTTAGCCTGAGGCCACCAGAGAGAAGAACCATTTAGAGGGTAATTCCTTGCTAAGATATTCTTGTTACCTGTTCTTAAGACTAACACAAGTTGTTTTAGACTGGAGCTGTATGCTTTTTCTGCCTGTGTAAAATGGCATCATATTAACTGTCCTGAATGACATACTTTTTTTTTAACTAGCAAAACCTTTCACAGACCTCTTTCTGTTTGAAAGCCAGCTTTTGAAGAGGAAAAGCTACAGGACCTTGGGGGTGAGAAGAGAGGAAGAGGTCTGCAGGCCAGAGGAGGGGGGAGGATGAGGCAAGGTATGAAGAGCAGCACTCTAAGGTTTCTTAGGCTTTTTCCTCCCCCCACCCCCCGTTGTGTTGCACTGCTCTCCCTTTGTCCTCAGTTTATGAGCCTGTAGCCTTACTTCTGGCTTTCCTACGTCTGCAGAGATGCTTCTTGTGAAGTATGACCCATAGAGGTTAGCAGTGATTCTGCCTTGTGCCTTCAGTGCTAGCATCCTTCTGTAGTGAAATATGGTTCCCTAGCTTTAACAGGTGATACCTCTGGTCTTAGCAAGCCTTTGGGTATTTGGATGGAGTGATTCCCCAGTAATAGGAAAGAAACCACAATGTAAAAATCGCACCTCAATAGCAGGCATTCAGCAGATGAAAAGGAGTGTTATCTGTGCCTGCTTCCATTTTGATAAACACATTTGATAGCTGTGGAAGAGAGACTTGGCAACAAGGGAGAATACCAGCTTTAGTTTCAGTTCATTTGTATACAGGTTACCACTTTTATTTTTCTTTTTTCAAGAGGCTTTGTGAATGTACCTCTTACTGTGACTCACAGGCTGTATATACTGTATATGCTGTATAGACTGAAGTGGGTGTTTCTCCTCATGTACCTGAACTTTCTTTCCTGGGGAATCTGCAGGGTAGCTCAGGCTAGCCACCATGTAGGGTAATACAGGTTGTCAGAAAACTGAAGCTTAAGTATGAGCTCTAGGTTTCAGCTCACTGGCCAGCAGAGGTGCTAATGCCATACCCAGGAAGCTTGGCTTGGCTTCTTGTTCACTGAATTAACAATGAATAAAGTTTAATGAATCCTGCCTCTCGGGTGATATCTTTTCACTACCACACTAAAAAAAAAAAAAAAAAAAAGAAATAAAAAAGAAAGAAATTGTAGCAAAGGGCTGGGAGAATGAAAGAGAATCATGCCTGATTAGCTTTTGGAAGGAGGAAATAGAATCTCATGGTTCAGAATGGTAATTGCTCTGCAAGGGGCAACTGTCTCCTGGAGTTATTACTTAGTCTCTAGGTAGGCTCTTCTGAGTTGTATTTAATGGTCTTTACTGATCTTTACTTTGTACTGGTCTTTACTGAAAAGGAAAGCTGCACTATCGTTTCTGTATCAGGATAAGGCAGGAAGGCAATCTTGCCTCTTCCTGAGAGCCGCCCTTTACAGCTTTTCTCCCATAAACATCCCAAAGTGCCCTCATGGCTACTCCCACACCTTTGGTATGCTTGAGATGAATTTTGACTGGTTATTCTGTGAAGTCATCGACTATATAAATATCCCAGTATAATCTATGACACTTATCTCATACTTTTGTGAAAGATTCTGGGTTTAGGGAATCACTTGCTAGCACTTCTTGCCTTCCTTCTGTCCTGCTTATCTCTTTTTCATTTTCTCATGTGGTAAGTTATGTGATTTGAAAAGAAAAGAGCCAGAGGTGTGAGGGAACATAAGTTCAGTTGCAAAAACTGCAGATTCCACCAAGTCGTGCGGGCAAATAAGCTTTTTGGAGCTGCTGCCTCTATGACTTTCCCTCCCTCTCCCTTTTTTATTGTCAGTGACATCAGCAACCTCCCTCAGCTCTGTAGGACAGCATGCAGGAGCACATTTTCCTTCATCTGGTGTTTCTTTTATCGTGTATCTGTTTCAGGTGCCCTGGAAGAAGGAGCAGTTTGCCAATGCAGTTGTAGTGAGGTTGCGAGCGAGAAATGGGGAGATTAGAAAAACACACCAGAAAACTGGTGCCACATCTGAGTGAAAAAGCTCTTGCATCTTAAGTGCATTTGATCCCTAGTGCTAAAAATTGCCTTGATATTTGATTCCTATCACATATCAAGACAAATCAAGCTGTGTGATGCAGAGGTGATGGGAAGGAAAGGCAGGTGAATGCACTGGCGGCAAAATATTTCTAAAATAGGAGATTTGATGAAAGGAATTTAAACACTATAAGCACAGCTTTGTTTCTAATTGTGTTTTTTCATTGCAGTGAGTTTCCCATCCTTCAGGCTTTCACAGCAATTTATTTTTTTTTTTCAGGTGTTTCTCCTTCTCTCCCCCCTCAAATTTCCAGCTTTCCTGGTAATCTGACAAGAAATTCTATATGGGGAGGGGGTGAGGAAATAAACCCTTCTCTCCAAATAACAGCATCTTTCTCGGCAGAATCTGCAGTTTTTGCAAGTGAGCTATGTTCCCTTCACACCTCCTGTGCTTTTCTTTTTCAAATCACATAACCTCCTGCATGAGGTAACCTTTTCTATCTTGGTCTGTCTCTCTCCCTTGCTTGCTCTCCCTCCTGCTTGCTTTTCAGTCAGCGTTGCTCTCTGCGTCCCTTGCTCAGTGATGAATGAGTTTCATTCATCTTTCTTTTGGGGGCTCTGTGAAAAGCTTTAGACTTTGCCTGCTCCCATTTTTTCGCTGGGCTATTCATTTCCATGGTGATGGAGAAAGGAGGGGGGCAGCAGAGTGGGTGGCAGTGGGGCCAGAGGTCAAGAGTGGCCACTTTCTGAATTAAAGCTTTGAATTCCATTAAAGGTGACATGTTGTAACCTGGAGTAACTCTCCAAGAACTTGGCTGTCAAAATCATCAAAGCAAAGGGAGAGGGAGGCAGGAAAAAGAGAGAGATCAGAGGAGGAGGAGGACCCCAAGAGCTTGGAGTTGCTGTCAGGATTACATCTGGTTACTTAATATAGGAGTAGTTCATTTGTGTTGCCAATACACTATGCTTCAGTGAGGCCATGCCTTGAAATCTACACATGGATGGGGCGTGTGAGGTGGAGAGGATTCCCCTCATCCTTTGATCAACAAATGTAATCTTCTGTTAGGTAAACAACCCTTCCCCTCCAAGCAATGGGAGGGTGGGATTCAGTACAGATAAGTATTCTGGCCACTTTGGAATTTCATTAGGTTATTTTTTCATTTCTTTCACAGAGGTGCCAGGAGGACTCGGCCAAAAAAGGTGGGGGACGTTTTCTTGGCATCGTTCAAATGGTCCCTGAGAGGAAAGTCTGTGTCCCAGAAGACAGCATGTGAAGCAGAGCAAAGTGTATCAAGCTGTTTCCAAATATCCAAAATTTAGGTGTTTCAAAAACATTAGATTTGAAGACTTGCTAGTCCTTGTGTTAAAAACAAAACAAACAAACAAAAAAACCCAAAACCAAAAGAAAACCTGCTGAATATTGTCATTTACAGATGTTTCTTCTCTGAAGGTCGATTTCAGGGGGAAAAATCTAAGGAGGCACCCGGACCTTATGCTCTGTGTCTGTGATACATTCACATCCTGCTTTGGATGGTCTCATCGTGGTGGTAATCAGGGTCTGTGTTAAACCTCTCACGCTTTGCAAACCCTGATGAGCCAGTGATTCAAAGCAGAATTTTCTGTTAGTTCCCAAGTGTGTGATCTTGCTTCTGTTACTATTGAGTTTCAGTACTTGTTATCCCTCCATCCCTAAGGTTATCCAGTTCTTCTATGATGACCTGATCTTAATGTGTACTAGCAGGAAAGCATGCTAATTTAATAGTGTATAAATTTTTTCATCTTTGGTCTCATGTCTTTTCTGTATTAAGTGAAAATACAAATGTTTGGTGTTAAACTCCTTGTGGAACTCTCTTTAAAACCTCTCCCGGCATTATATTTCTTGGCTAAATCTGCTAGGTCCCAAACTGAGCAATACTGTTCCTGCTCAGCAAAAAAGAAAAGTCTTTCTGTACTCTGAATCACACTTGATATGAAGCCTTCAGCATCCAGGTCAAGTTGAGGTGCCTGGAAAGACACAGTTCCTCCTCTCTCAGGGTACTTGGCGCTTAGCAAGGTCTTTCGCATCATGGTTCCTCTGCCTATTTTACAATTCACTAATGTCCCTGAGCTTCCTTGTGGGCCTGTAACAAATGTCTTAACATGTTCAAGGTGAAGGAGGACTCTGGGTTTTTTCTTTGGGTAGGAAATTGATGCTTTTGTTGCTGGAGGCTGTCGGGGCTCTTAGCTCACAGTAAACCGTGACAGATTCTTGGCTGTCTTTTGCTGTTGTGTTTTTTTTTTATTATTATTTATTCTTTTGTAATTAAAAAAAAAATCCAAAATCTTATAGAATAACATTCTTAAAGATTCTTGTTTTGATATATTGTCAAAGTCCATATTTTCACTGTGCTTTTCCCCACAGATGTGGTATATAAGACAGTAGTAGCCAGTAATTGGCCTAGTAAGATAATATGAGGGTTTTTTTCTATTTGGCATTTCTTGTTTAAAAAGCAACAAAGAGGGGCTTGAAGCAAAAGGAGCGCTGGGTTTTTCAGACCAATTTGCAAAAATCCTGTATCTTTGTGACGCAGTAAAAGTAAGAACCAGGCCTGTATATAGTGAGGAGATAAAAATGGGGAATTAGGAGGATTATTAGAGAAGTTTGACATTCATATGCTTGTCTGTTTTGTTTTTTGTGGGGTAGACAAGATAGGGAAGGAGTAGAGTAAGGTGCTAGAAATACCCTAAACTGGAAAGCAAAGAGGGGAGAGATGCTTATGTTACTAAAAGTAAGAACCAGGCCTGTATATAGTGAGGAGATAAAAATGGGGAATTAGGAGGATTATTAGAGAAGTTTGACATTCATATGCTTGTCTGTTTTGTTTTTTGTGGGGTAGACAAGATAGGGAAGGAGTAGAGTAAGGTGCTAGAAATACCCTAAACTGGAAAGCAAAGAGGGGAGAGATGCTTATGTTACTGAATGAATGAGACGTTTCAGTCATATGTAAGTCTAGAGAGAAAAGTCCTCTAATTAGGGAGAGAATCAGCCTTAATATGCATTATTCCATGCTGAAGGCGAGACTGCTGAGAGAAACATCTCTAACTTTGGTGACATGCTGCAGCTAATAAAAGCAACTAAACCAGCAGGGAAAGGTTCAAAAGCAACCACTGGTTCAGAGATATGCAAACTCAGGCTGAAGGGACCTCAGAAATAGGGCAAAGTGAATGGAGAACAAAAGCATAGTAGGTCTTTTTACATGAGAGGTAGAAGGAAGCAGTGCAGGGACTGAGGGTGGAGTGTTTCTTTGTTAATAAGGAAGATACTGTCCTACTTCAGTAGACTGAGACTGAATCTGCTGGCACTGAAATAGGAGGGGAGCCACTGTCATATTTGTAATTGTGGCATATGATCGTCAGTCTGTATCTGCAGGATGTGATGTTCGTTGCAGCATATCAATGCATGAGTCTGTGAACTGCCCCAAGAGCAGCACTTGTACCAAGTGTACTGGTTGGTGAACTAGGGCCATTCTCTGTTCCCCCAGAAGAGATTTATTTAGTTTTTTTTCCATTTTTAGTTTTTTTTCCATTTTTAATCTGCTTTTATTGGTGAGATGCTTGTTTGAAACAAATCTTCTCCAGCAGGACTTTCAGATCAGTTAGTCCTCGATTACTTTCACCTGAAACAATAAATGAACAGAATGGGGAGGATCTAGAGATCTGATCTAATGCAAAGACTGGATTTACCTGTTTTGCTGTTCTTGGTTCTGATTTTCCACATACACTTTCCTTCATGGGACAGTTCTGGAGTTTTACCCTCAGGGATGTTGCCTTGCTTACTCTTTGTATTTTTGTAGCTGCTTGTAATCAATCTTCCCCATTCTTCAGCAAACTCAACCTATTAATGTTGACTCTGCTTAAAAGTGCCAGTACCAGGAGTAATCGTAAAGCTGACTTCATTGTTAATCTGTGTGTTATCTGAGGAGTGGGAGTACTTGCATTGCAGAGGCTGTAATAGGATTGAGTGGGTAAAGCACAAGCAGTTTCCCTTTTCCTGTCAAGCCATTTTGAGAATTAAAATACAGAAATATAGCATTGTGTAAACTAATATTTATGCCTTCCATTTAGAGATGTATCTTGCTGAAGAGTAGATATGACAAAACATTAAATCACAGGACTTTTGCCTTCCTTGCTGGCTGGGTCTTGACTGTAAAACTTACACGCCAGGTCTGTGAGTGATCAGCCTTGTACAAAACCAGGCTTGGTGTCACAGAATCATTAAGGTTGGAAAGACCTCTGGAGATCTGGTCTAACCCCCCAGCAAGGCCGGGCCACTCAGAGCAGGTTACACAGGAATGCATCCAGGTGGGTTTTGAATGTCTCCAGAGAAGGAGACTGCACAACCCCTCTTGGCAGCCTGTTCCAGTGCTCTGCCGCCCTCAACATAAAGAAGTTCTTCCTCATGTTGAGGTGAAACTTCTTGTGTTTTAGTTTATGGCCATTGCTCCTTGTTCTGTCACTGGGCACCACTGATAATAGTCTGGCACCACCCTCCTGGCGTCTGCCTTTGAGATACTGATATTAATGAGATCCTCTCTCAGTCTCCTCTTCTCTAGACTAAATAGGCCTATGTAGCACTTAAGACTGCAGCACTTTCTAGACATCCTATATGTCTTCTTTGGTCTTGGAGTAGGGAAGCCAAAGTAGCCTTGGGCTAGTTTTGGTGAGAAGCTGTGTCAATCAGAATTGTCTTTGCTTTGGAGAAAAGACTAAAGACACGGTTGGATGTTTTGTGCCATCTGCATGGTGTGCAGAGGTCCTGATCACATGAAGTGTTTAAATGTGGCTTTCCTGAAACCCATGAGGATGAACTCCTACTACAAAAAATGGTAGGAGTGTTCTGGGAATGGGATGCTGTCACCTGGGCCCTGGAATGTCTTGAATTCCTCAGATGGTTTCACTCCTTTCTACCTTCAGTCTCTAGCCTTTGTCACTAGGAATCTGCTTTTTCTTTCTAAGGTTATTTTTGCATAAGTAAAGAGGAAGATATAATCCTTGAGCCTTGTAAGGTAGTTACCTTAATCATCCAACCTTCTGCCAGAAAGCTGCTTACAACAAGCCTATCCTGTGGCAGGAGGGGAGTAGGAGGGTGGAATGGGGTGGGGTAGCCTGAATCACAGATCTGGAAATAGGTGCTGGAAATCCCACTCTGCTGACGTAGAGCTACTGTCACTAAATCCCTCTGACTTATGTAAATGTTTATATGAGGGAGAATCAAATTACTCTGATCTTTTAGTGACTGGAAATCTGCCATCCACTTGTAACTGTTTTCAGTTAAATTCTGTAAGGTTTAGTAATAATATCTATGTTTCCATCCTTTGAAATCTTACAGGGTACTTTTCTTTAATGTCTAGCCCTCAATAAGTTCCAGCATAATGAAGCTATCATCATCTTGGATTGAAAAGAGAATATTCAGGATTTATTTTCTCTATTTCCTTTGCTGAGTTTCTAAAAAATGTCAGGATGTAGAAGCTAGTCACCTGCTCTCAGGGTGTTGGAGCAGCTGCCTCAGGCCCTGTCTTCAGCACAGTTGGCTGGGCTAAGCTTCATATTGAGATACTTTCTGTATCAGCCTTCTTCCTCAATGAACAGCCCACTTGTCGCTGTATCTCCTGGTCCATTCTGTTCCTGATTGTCATCTTCGTCCAAGTCCTTTTTCATCCCATCTGTTTTAGGCCTGTGCCATCTGTGACATGGTCCTCTATCTTGAAGGGTTTCAGGGTCTTTTCCTTGAGTGACAGAGTTGGGACTGATGGTTTCTCTGTTCATTGTATCTAGCATACAGCTTTTGTCTCATTCCTGTCAGCTTTTGGAAGCTTTCTCATAGCATGTCTACAAAACATTTATATGCAACTTCTGTAAATGTCCCCCACTGTCCCCTTGGAAACCTTATAGCTATAGTAGAGAGTCACCATTCAGCATTCTCTTCACTGTTTTGACTGGTTTGCTCCCTTGGGGTGTCTGTAGCATTGACCCTGCATGACACTGCAGCAAGGGACATAATGTTCTTCCTCTGCTGTAGATATCTTCAGTAATGCAAATATGGGGCATAAGATAATGAAAGGGACATGGCAGTAGGCTGCATCTCAGAGTTGTATCCCTGGGAGAAAAGGATCGGTCTGTTGCTCAGTTGAACTGAGCTTTTCTTTGCACCTAGGTGCAGTCACTCAGCAAGGCAGCATTCACTGGGAAATGGGTCCAGGTCTGGGGGCTCAAGGAATGGGAGGAAGGTTACAGGGCATCCCAGCTGACCTGTGTGAGATCCAGCCTTGGCTTTTGGAGAACCTTTTGAGGGAATCAATTCCTGAGTCCCATGCTTCATGTATGACGCTTGTATGACACTAATTTGTGTGTAAAAACAGGCTGCTGGGGCTGCTTGCACACTCACTTCTTTCAGGTCCCAAGTATAGATGGTGTAGGTGTAAACTGTGCCATGCTGTCTACACGCTTGCTGTTTCCTGTTGGTAACTTTTAAATAGATGTGCCTTTTTTGCAGGTGAGGCGTGTGTGCTGTGACTTTACTTTGTATCTTTAGGAGTGAATATGACCTCAAGTGACGGGTCACATAGAAATGCAATGCTATAGTATATTTACTTTTTTTTCCCCTTTCTTATAAATTAAAAATGATTAGTAGACGAGTTACAGACAAATTTGAATCCAAGCCACTGTCAATTTCTCACTGTGTTCATTGTGACTGGATCATGACTTTTCCATTTTCCTGGAAAACTGCAAGCCAGGCAACTGTTGTCTCTGAGAAGATCAAGCAAATAATTTCTGCTCTTCTTGGGTTTGTACTGTTGCAGCATGACGGCAGAGCAACAGAGCCAATCAGAAATTGAATATCTACCCTGACCTGTAAAGAAACGTGCTCCTTGTGGTGGGGTGCAATGCTGATAGAAGACACTCTTGTCTTTATTCCCACCAATTCCAAGGGCAGGCTGCTGTGGAGGCCAGTCCTGGTATGGTAGTGAGGATGTATTGCAGGTCTCTGTGCATCAGAGCATAACAGTAACCAGCAGTGCTGCTCTAGGGATCTAGGAAAAGCATCGCAGTAGCTGCTCTACCAAAGCTCTAATTTGCTCATCACTTTTGGCTGATGTGATTAGCAGTCAGGCCTAATTACCTGCAGGAATGCTCCCTCATGTCTCCCTGAATCCACATGTGAGAGAGCTGGTGGTGTGATCCTTGGCAATATGAGCTGTTCTTCCTGCTTTCTGTCATAGAAGAAAATGCGAATATTAATAAAATGGAGACAGGGAAATGTTTCAGGATCAAGTACACTCTTTTCTCAGCTTTTGTTCTTTCTGTGTTCTGCTTTTATGTGGTTTTGTTTCTCCTATTTCTAGAACAAAGAGTAGCAGAACTATTCTCAGAAGTAATTTATACACTTATGCCCATTAAATGGACAGACATACATATGCTCTGTGCTAGCACTTTTTAGGGTTGGTGAAGAAAAAAGTGAAAGTAACTGGCAAACAGATATACAGTGCATTTATTTCCTTGTAAGTGAATGTGATGCAGTGACCCAGGGAGGGAGTGGTAGAGAAGTTAATTGAAATGGCCTCAAACTTCAAGCAAGTCTGAATTTAACCCTGCCTTCCTGCATGTGTGTGTGCCAGTTGCTCTTTATTGGAGAGGGAGAAAGTCTTATCCAAAAGCTGAACTTCTATTTCCTTAGCAAAAAGTAGAAATGGAAAAGAGCCAACAGGTTTTCTCATGCCCTGTGTACCTACCATAAACTCTCCAGAAGGAAAAAAACCTAACGTGGTGAGGCTGGATTTGGGTTTGATCCCATGTGTCCCCTGCTGGCACACATCACAGAAGGTGCATTCAGCTCATTGTTGAGTTAATAGTTTAGGAGTGGAATCAAGAATCATTAACATTGATGTACAGAGACAAGTAAGAGTGCATGATTGGAATCCATAAAGGTCTGCTGACTGAGTGGTAACTTGGGTGCTGAAGATTGGGTCATGACACATGCAAGTAAGGCCCTAAGTCTCTTGGGACTGAATATCCAAGCACTTGCCTGGTTAACCCTGCCAGCACAACAAGTTACCAGAAAAAAATCATGTAGTCTGTGGGATCCCCAATCTTGTTAAAGGCAGGAAGTTCACTTAATGTGGGTTTTTACTTTCTAAAGCATGCAGCCTTACAGAAATGAACATGCAAACCTGTGCAAGTGTATGAGAGAAAAGATCCAACAGTGGATCCATGGAGTGTTCTGGCATTTGTCTTGTTTTGGCTTGTTTTTCTTCAATTTTTTTCTTTTTTAAATTTTTTTATTACTGTTTTTATCTTTGCAGAAGTTGAGGTTGGAAGGGAATAAGTGTTCATGAGATTACCCTTTGCATTAGGCTTTGCTTGTAAAGAAAGCACCTTTCAGCTCTGCTTTCTCTTGGCATGTAATGAGCAATAACAAATACCATATTTTTCAGAAGTTTTCAACCATGGAAGTTTGTTCCTTTCTCCTCTATCAGCATTGCTCTTCTATTTTTCAGAGTTCCTAAGAGTTATGGTAACAAGAGTTCTGAGTGGTTAAGTCAGTCAAAGGGTTTTTCTGTTTGAGCTTGGACTGTACTATTTTTCTGATGCTTTATTGCAGTTGAAACATGAACTCAATCCTCATAGGTATTTTTTCTGATAGGGACTAAAAGTCTCAGGAAAGCTTAAATACCACTGTTTCTTTCAGGGAAGGTATTTTGAAATCCACATTAGACTTTTTCTACCTCCTTGTTGGCAATAATTTCAGTTCTATGGCATACCTATAAAGACAACAAACTATTTTTAACTCCTTCCCTATTGGCAATATTTAACTTGAAGGAGACTGCATGTTGCCAGAGTCCTCCCACTCCAGTCCTGTTCTCCAGGGACTCAGAAACTGCTTTGGAATGTGCTGAGACCTTTGGGACACCCACGCTTTGGGGGAGAAAAGAGGATTAGCAGTTTGGTAGCTTTCTTGCATTACTGTTCTGACGTTGCTATTAAGAAGTGGCAGCAATATAGCCACTGTTGTATCTGTGGCCCTTTATAGCCTTGCAAAGATTTTTTTATCCCTTTTTACCTGGGGAATGTAGGTTCAAAATAGGTTCAAGACAGGACAGTGTTCATATGGAGATTTTTCACTTTCTGATTTATCATCATCACCAAGCATTTTCTGATTTAAAACACAAATAGCTAACATTATAGAAAATGTATGCTATAATATAAACAGCCATGAGGTACAGCATGTCCGAAGGTCAAGACCATAGTCTTAAGTGAAGTTTGTCATTGCAATTTAAAATGTAAGCTGCAATGTGTTTTTTCCACTTGAATGGCTGTTCTTTAAAATGTAAAGCAGGGAATGTACCTGAGTGTGACATGTTGAGAATTTTATATATTCCTTTGTATCTCTGCTTTGCTGAACCATTTGCATTATGACTTATTCCCTCAGTCTTAAACTGGAGAGATCATCTGCATCACTGATCGTAGTGACTGCTGATAATTCCAAAACAATTTGTATATTTTTGAATCACCTCATGTTTAAGTTTCTGCTATTATTACAGGATCCATTTTATTGCTTTGCATGTTGTTCAGTCACTGGTTCAAGGTGAGTATAAAATGTTAATGGATGGTATTGCTTGCTCATTTGCACAAGTATACATAATGAAATAAAACACAAGGCAGTGAAAAATTGGGCTGATGCTGTAAATTTAGTGCCTGTCTGGTCCATAAAACTCTTTTTTGGCACAGAGGTAAACTTTGTATTTAAGAATTGAGTTCTGGATAATATGAACCATTTCACCATTTTCTTTTATTTTTTTACTGCATAAATAGTTCTGTCTATCAGCCTTTTAGTACATTCTTCACATTTTCATGTCTGACTGCTTTCATACGTAGTGACATAGACCTTTTATTACTGTTAAGTTTCCTGCTTTCTGCAGTTTGTAAGCTGGAATTGCTGTATTATCAAATCTTCTTCATTCCTGGTGCTGACTTCTTTCAGGAGATCAAACAATGTGGGGTTTGCTTTTTATTTTCACTGCACGTGGCTGGGGTTGATAATTTTCATATTAAACCTCAGCCATTGCTCTCAGCTTGAGAGTACAGTGAGGAAAAAGAAGCAGGAAAAGGGCAAAGTGTTGCTTGATGCTTTTGCAAATGCAGCATAATGAAGTGGTGAAATGTTATGGTGGCAAAATTTAATTAGCTGTAACAGAAAACAAATCATGACATTTATTTTTAGGAAGAAGCCTCCCACAGGGAACTGCAGCATACCTTGCAGGGAGAAGCAGACTAGAGGGAGCTTTTTAGAATACAGCTATTCTCGTCAAGCAACAAAGCAAGAAAGTGTCTTTAGAAACTGAGTTGTTTATTTTTATTGTTATTATTATTAGTGCCACCACCTGTGGAGGAGAGTGAGTTGTTCCCACAGTAACCGATGCAGAACAGATATATAACAAAGTTGGAATCCTAAGAAAACTAGGGATATAAGCAGCTGCTTTTGCAGACTAGCTATTTTGAAGAGTATATACAACATATATTTTTGATGGAAGAAGGAAAATGAGCAAAATATTAAAATGGGAGAATAAAGTGGAGACTGAAAGGAGAAAGAATGGTGGGAAAAGGAAAGTTAAATGAAGCCCAATAAAGGACCATTTAAGAAGCACAGGGTAGACTATGGGCTGGAAATCAGTATAAATAGAAAAGAGCTTTCATTTTGCTCCTTTTTTTTTCTGAAAGAGTATTTTGCTAACTCCGTTTCCAGTATATTAGTCTGAATTAGCAGATGTCCTGATTCTCTGGATGTGGTCCCATTATGCACAGCATCAAGCTACAGGACGCAAAATGCCCTGCTGTGTCTTTTACATGATCAGCAAGAATAATAGCTGAAGAAGTACAGAAGTGGGATTTGTTGTCTTTAGCTAGATCATATGATTATAATTAGCCCATCACAGGCAGCTGTATTCAATACGTATTTACACATATAGGTATACCTATATATGTGTGTGCATTTGGTTTGTTGTACCGTGTCGGTAAGCCAGGAAAGAGTCATTGAATTATAGATGCTGAACGGCAAGAACAGACAAGAAGATTTGCCTTGTTTTTCTCATACTCCTACATCAGCCCACACTGAGGTAGTCTCTGTACGCATCCCTGTGAAGGGATTGGAAATGGCACTTGACTTTTCACCAGGAGGTACCCAGAAAGGAATTGGTGGTACAGGCTTTTGTCTAGCAGGAATGCTATATGGTGTGAAACACCCAGTTGGACATGCAGTTATGTGATATGGACAACTCTTGCAGGTACCAGAACCTGCAAGATGGTGACATGGGTTTAGCCAGAGTTCACCTAAAATTCAGCCTCTGCCTATTTAGATGTTGTGGATCTGATTGTGCACTGATTCTGTTCAGTGTTTGGACTCTAGGGAATGTGTTAATCTATGACTGTTGCTGGACCAGGCACGGGCTGAATGAGTCACTACTGGCCCTGTTTGAAGAAGTCCTGTGGAAAAAAAAAAATTAAAATAAAAGGTTTAGAAATAAGCAGAATTCCTATTTCATTCCTTATTTGGTGGCAAGACATTACCTTATTATAGTTAGTACAGTGCTTGCTTAAAAATCTTTTCTAGCTCAGCCAGAAGCAACTTTTGCAGGAGTAGGCAGCTTGAAAACCAGCAGAGGGCAATGCTGTATTGCACCTATACAGATACTGCAAATGAGTTTATCTCCAGGACCTTTGTTATCTTCCCTAGTAAGAAATCATGCATTTAATTCATGATGGATTATATACTAACCTTGTGGTTGGGGCTTTGCAGTAAAGTCCTGGAATTCTTCTGGGGCAGTCACTCACTGATGGTAGGTGTCTTGCTGATACAAGAATGGACAGTTTGCATTACAGGTTTGAGCCGAAATAAAACAATCATGACTTGACATAACATTCCACCAAAACTATCAAGAGTTAACATCCCCCACCTTTCACTCTTTCCTTCCCCACCCTCAGTTCTTGCCTGTTAACTTCTTCAGTTGTTGCAGTTTTCTTAAGGAAAAATCCCCCCATCATTGTTCCTGATAAATTTACAAAAGTGAAAAATGGTGAAATTCTGTAATTAAAACTGATCATTGAATTCATTGAAACTGAATTAGTGTTTTACAGAAATTGTAACAGCCATGCATACCATAATACTTTTCTGTTCAGGAAGAAATTCAACACAAAGGACCAATGGAAAATACCAGTTAGAATTACAGATATATTCAGCTATTTACTCCCTTCTGAAAAGTCTAAAAACCAGTGGAGATCTTAAAGGGTCTGGTGCTCTAGTTTGATTCTTAGACAGCTGCAATCTCACAAGTTTATATGACTCTGATTTCTTTTGAGGTCAGTTTCACTCTTGTTGTCTCAGGACTCATCTGTGTGTGATTCTGGTGTAACTAAAGAATCCAGAGCCTTCAGGAGCGCTTTGCTCTGACAAGGGCCCCTGGACCCAGAGAGGAGCCTGTGAAACTGCTCTTTCAGCTGCTCACCAGCTCCCCTACCACTATGGAAGCACCCAGTATAGGGCAGTCCCTGGGAAAGTGCTTTTACCATGCTGTTCTCCAAATTCTTCAACCAGCAACAGCAATAAAGGGATTTAGTTGAGTCTGTGGGAACAGAGACAAAAAGCATTCCCAGGGGATTCTGTCTGGAATCTTCTCTTTGAAAAACCTTCTGTACTTTCTCTATCCTCCCAGGTTGGACTACTCTCTGTACCAACCTGCAGAGTGACTACCAGTTGCAATGGATAAGGAGTTCACTTTAGGAGTTCAAAATACATTATGTGGGGTTTTATCACACTTTTTTGGTTTTTCTCTGTTCCTGCTTCCAAAACAAGTCAGCAGTGGCTTCCACATCTTACAAGCCAGTTTGTTGTAGGGGACAAGCCACACTTACTAGGATGTATGGCAGAGATTCAATTTTCTGTAGTTTGCATATAGGATCATAGAATAGTTAGGGTTGGAAAGGACTTTATGATCATTGAGTTCCAACCCCCCTGCCATGGGTAGGGACACCTCACACTAAACCATGGCACCCAAGGTTCTGTCCCTGGCCTTGAACACCACCAGGGATGGAGCTTCTCAGCCTCCCTGGGAAACCCATTCCAGTGCCTCACCACCCTCACAGTAAAGAACTTCTTCCTTATGCAATCTGAACTTCCCCTGTTTAAGTTTTAACTCGTTACCCCTTGTCCTGTCACTACAGTCGCTAATGAAGAGTCCCTCCCCAGCATCCCTATAGGCCCCCTTCAGATACTGGAAGGCTGCTATGAGGTCTCCACGCAGCCTTCTCTTCTCCAGGCTGAACAGCCCCAACTTTCTCAGCCTGTCTTCATACGGAAGGTGCTCCAGTCCCCTGATCATCCTCGTGGCCCTCCTCTGGACTTGTTCCAACAGTTCCATGTCCTTTTTATGTTGAGGACACCAGAACTACACACAATACTCCAGGTGAGGTCTCACGAGAGCAGAGTAGGGAGGCAGGGTCACCTCCTTTAACCTGCTGGTCACGTTCCTTTTGATGCAGCCCAGGATATGTTTGGCTTTCTGGGCTGCAAGTGCACACTGAAGCCGAATCATGTTAAGTTTCTCATCAACATATCTGATTATAATTGCAGAGAGCAAAGGAGAGAAGAGGGTGGAGTGGATGAGAATGTGTTTCACTGGTGCATGTCTTTAGAACAGTGAGAATGGTATGATATTGGTGATCTTAAGGTCCTTTCCAACCCTAACTATTCTATGATTCTATAGCCTTGGGTGGCATGGTTTAGTGTGAGGTGTCCCTGCCCATGGCAAGGGGGGTTGGAGCTAGATGATCTTAAGGTCCTTTCCATCCCTAACTATTCTATGATTCTATGTTGTATTGGAAGGGAAGGAACATAAACATAGTGTTAAGCCTTGCTAATTTGATCCATGGGTGATACAGTTTTTTGCATCTAAATCTTGGTTTCTAGAGGCTGCCACTGTAACTACAGCAGAATCTGACTTGTATGAAAAGAACTTGCTGCAGAAGAACAGACAGATGCTGTCCTTGCTGTGTCTGTTATACATGCTACTACTCCTGCCCTGCACAGGCACTATAAAAACAACCATCCAATAAATTTCTGTGATTTTACACCCTTATTTTAAAGAACAAATTAAATGTTAAGAGGGTTACGACAGTGGGGTACATGAGGGAGGTGGCTGAGGGAGCTTTTTCAGTTGAAAACCTAACAGTCCAGGCTTTAGAACTAACCTCTGGGCAAACTCTTTTTCTTAATTGATTTGTGAAGAAATGAAGTTACCTTTGGTTGCTTAAAGTTCAGGATCTGGAGCTGGTCTGCTTACTAATTCTGTGTGTGTGTGTTTGGTGCCCTTAGTGATACAGACTGCCTGCTGCTTTTTAGGGGAATGGAGGTTCCTGGATCAAAGCTGTAAAGCCCCTGCTGTACAGATAAGTGGCTTGAGCCACTTCCTCAGTAGGCACCAAGTCAGCTGTGCTAGGGGAGGAGGAGCTGTCTCAGGCACTGTCACTGCTCGGTACCACCCCCAGTGGGAGCTTCAAAGCCCTTTGGGTTTTAGGGTTCCCTCTTCAAATCTAGCACCCAAAGTAGGCGATTAAAAATGGATGTGGAAATGAAGTCTCTTTGCACTGTAAACAGAAGGCATATACATGCAAAGAAAGATGAAGGTGAAAGATTGCTGTCGCATTTCTCTTCTAGTGAGAACCAAAGCCTCCAAGTGTTGTTTATAAAACAAACCCCAAAATCCAGCTTTTCTTAAGACTTTTAAGAGTGCAAATATAACTTGCAGCCAACAAAATTCCATTGTGTCTGCTCTGTGGTAGAGTAAGTGTTTTAATTATATATTTTTTAAAGGATATTTGGACTGGGTCTCTGAATACCAAATCCCAGCTGAGCAGTAATTCAAACAACTGAGGCCTAAGCCCCTGATAATAAGGATTTGTTAAAGAAGCACTAGCAGGGCTGAACTGGAGTGGACTGAATGGCCAAACTGAAATAATGGGATGCTTGTGGCAACCAGAAAATGATTGTTTGTTAGCATAATCCCAGGATAAACTTCTGCCAAGAGCATGCTCTCTTTCCTTGCCAGTTTCTTCATATGGGGGAATACAGTACTGAATTTCTGCACGTAATAGCAATGCAGAAGAATGGGAGAAGGAGAAATGACAGTTTGCATGAGGAAGGGGAAAAAAATATAAATCCAAATGGTGTAAACAATGTGATCCCTAGAGGATCCGCTTATCAGCAAACTCTAAAGAGACCATTTCAACTTAAGGAATATGGTCTGAAAAACATTGTATTTGAACTGGAGTTCTCTCACTGGGATCAGGGAACATGAAAAGTTAGAACTTTGTTCTAAAAATCCTGCCTTTATGGTGGTTGAAGTGCTTAGGAGCAGCTTCTTTCACACGTGAAAAAAAGAGGACTGTCTTGCAAATTTGCTGAGAGACATGTTCTCAAGAAAATTCTGTTGAATCACAGTTGGCAAATATTTTATTCACTGAGAAACACAGTTATGAGATGCAGCTATATGTAACTGTAGGTTAAGTGTGAAAGTTTATGGAGTAACTGCTGCTCATGCAAGCAAGAAGAGAGCAGTGAGGCTACTCTGTATGGTACTGCCTTGCCCTTGTCTAGTAGTCTTTTGGGTAGGATTTTTAGTGAGGGAGTCCTGGTTCACATCCCTCTCTGTTGGACTGGAAAAGTTTTTCTCACATACGCATCACATATACTCACCTCACATACATATCTGAATGCTATAAATACTGTCCTACAAGGTACTCAGTAGCAGTAGTTTCTCTACATCTCCTGTGGAAGCTAATTGTGTGATATAAAGTACTGAAATATTCACTAGTGATAATCCTACCTTCCAGGAAAATGCCTTTGAGGCCATTAGAAATAACTGTAATGTGGGACAAATTCTCTATATGAGTGATAGAGATGCCTGCCTAAGAAATCTCTGAGCTGTAGGTAATGGTCTTTTGAGAGGTAGGAAACAGTAATCAAACCCTCAGCTATCAATCACTGACAGAAGCTGAGGACAAATCTTCCAAGCTTTAAATTTTTGTTTTGAAATCAATACAAAATTCAATCAAAAAAGCATAACCATGAATTATTTTTATTATTCTTTTAATTTCTGAATTAGCACTAAGTTTGTGTAACTAACTGATGTTCAAAGTCCTAGAGGGGTGGTTCTCAAAGAGCTTCAGCAGAAGCCTGGTTGCTGTGATAAAACCTCCAAACCTGAAAAGCAGTCTGGTTTGGAAAGAAGTAGAAAAGCATATTGCCTGGAAATAATCAACCAAATCTGAGCTATTATTACATTTGGATATGTGGCATAGATATAGCTTTTAAAAATCACCTTATTTGTATGTTAATAAGAACTCAATTTGAATAAAACCTGCCTTCCAGCGGTAGTTCAACCTCCTCCGGGGCTGTAGCCTTCCTTTGGAAGTTATAAATACCAACTTATTTCTTCCTAAATGCCATCTTGTCTTTCTGGCATCCACTGATATATTCTGTGGTACTGTGATGATACTGTATGTCATTAGTATGACTCTTGTCATACAAGTCTGTGCAGATTTTGGACTTTATTGGGGAAAAAAAAAGCGGGGAAAAAATTCTCTTTAGCCATTGTGGTTTAGAAAGAGAATTCTTAGGAAAACTTTTCATGTGTGACCTGTAGCTCTGCATTGACTTCTAAAATGGAAAGATTTTATGGAATATAGCAGAAGAATGCAACGGTCTAAGCCAAAAAGGCAAAAAGGCTATTCCGAAGTCTCACCTCTTATATATTTCACACTGTACAATTACTTTGTTTGCCATCTGCATCAAATGATGCAGCTACAATAGACTATCATGTGTTTTACCTTGGATTGAATTATGAAAGTTACGGCAATTAAATAACTGGAGCAGAGGCAACTTTGTCTTCCTGGCCAAAACTGAAAGTGGGATTTTCTGTCTAGGATATTTTTTTTTTAGTTAAGGTGAAAGACTGTTTTATCTGAAAAAAATTCTCTCTGTCACTCACTTTTTTTATTATCTCTAAACCTCAGTTTCTGTTCTGCCAAGTGAAGGTGATTACTCTTTCCTCTCTTCCCCTTGTTTGTTTGTAGGACAATCTAAAGATGGAGGCACCACTTTGGGGTGCTGTCACAGAATGCAGCTGTTCACCATCAGTACCTTACAGCACTTCACCATAGCTGTTGAAAGGTGTTGCTCATTACTAGCACTAATATGGTCACAGTGAACATTGGTCAGGCTTCTATACCTGACAAGGGAGTGGCACTGCATCTCAGCTCATTTTTTGCTACCATTAAATGCCACAGTGAGTAGACGGTGAATGTCCTTTTGTGAATTCAAGGTAGGGTCCATCCTAAGTGATTTTTAAATTGAACTGCAATAAGAGTGGCTGTTCTTGAAGCTCTATGTAAGAAAGGCCGTGAAGTACCTGGGAGGAGGTTGCAGCAAGGTAAGTGTTGGTCTCCAAGTAACAAGTGATAGGAAGAGAGGAAGTGGCCTCAGGTTGTGTCAAGGGAGGTTTAGATGGGATATTGGAAGAAATTTCTTCACCAAAAGGGTTGGCAAGCACTGGAACAAGCTGCCTAGGAAAGTGGTGGAGTCACCATCCTTAGAGGTATACAAAAGATACGTAGCTGTAGTCTTTAGGGATGTGATTTAGTGATAGACTTGGCAATGCAAGGTTAACGGTTGTGCTTAATAGTCTTAAGGGTCTTTTCCAGTCCAAGTGATTCTATGATTCTGTTAATATCAGTTGAAGAGGATGAGGTCTGGACTTTTTCTTTGCTAGCAGGTACCATACTGGAGGGCATGTGGGCCTTGGAGATGCCATTTGCTTTCTGACTGGCAAAGAGGTGATAACGTGCTACACAACTGCTGTCTTCTGCTCACTTAACTGCTTTTGGAGAAGAATGATTTAAAAGTACATTCTTCTCCCGTGTTACAAAATGGCTAAAACACAAATTTCATTTGCACATCAAGTTTGTTTTTTCCTCCTCTTTATGCATAGCTGTCCCAGTGTCCTGGGATTTGTTATTTGAAATGAGGAGATAATTTCTTTGGAAAAAATAAAAATAAAAATGCAGTCCCTCAAAAAGATTACTAGAGGGTATAGGTGGGAGGTCATGTACTTTCAGCTTAAATGGGTTTCTGACTACACTATATTTTGGAGTGCTGTCTGAATAGACAGATGTCGAAGGAATCAGGGAATCATAATGAGTAAAGGAAATAAAGTGGGCTATTTTCTTTAGGAATATAGAGTGTTTCCAAGAGTCTGATTGGACGCAAAAAGGAGAAAAAGGTCTCCAGCCTGATGGTCAGCTCAGGCAAATCAAAACTCAAGTATTTGACAAAATTTGATTACTTTCAAGGAAAGGTAGTCATCAAAGGTGAAGAGGTTATGCCGTGTCTTGCAATTTTTCTTCAACAACATGCTGAGCTGCTGGGAGCTACACAGTGTTGCAGCTGCTCTCTGCCTGGGGGAGTCTGGTCACCCTGCTCAAAGCTTGGAATCATAGAGGCATGAGATCCAGGAAAGTAAAGCAAGCTGCAGCTGATGCTGGATAGTAAAATTATCCCCCCCCCCCTTTATGTAATAATTTTTATTATGGGTTTCTCAGTGTTCCTTTGAAGGAGTTAAGGGCCATTATCCCTATTTCATAGATGGAGAAGTAAAGATAGTGACAGATGCTGCAATTTGCCTATTGCCATTGTGCTGAAAATGTCCTCACTGGAGTAGAGGGAGAAAAAGAAAATTAAAATACAGTGGAGGCATCTGTCTGGCTTCTATGGTACAGCTGTTCATTATGAAAATCATGTCACAGCTTAAACAGCTCCCAAATCATGATGCGTTCACAATTATGGGATCACTGCTGGGCTGTGATGACATCAGTGTGTATCTGTGCAGTTTTTGTTCTTGTAATAGTAAGAATCAGGCTGTGGACCTGATTACAAAAATAGCTATATTTATTGATTGCTTCTTCTTTTTTTTTTTTCCTGACTGTAATACCCATAGGACATTGTTACTACTGCTGCAGTCAAGAAAACGGGGCTTCATAAATTTATTCTGTTTCAATTAATGAATTTATAATTGTGAGGAAAACTTTCTCTTGGCCAGACAGGGACAATGAGAGGCTCTTTTCTGTCCTCTGCTTAGCAAGAGTATGGGGAAGATGCCACAGCTTAACTCTAACATTTTCAGAAGGTACCCAAATTAATCTCTGCTAGATGAAAACACATTAGCTAGCCAAATAGGTGTCAGATATATTCCTTATACCAGAAGACTCTGTATTACAGTGTTTATTTCTCTTTTTCTGGTCCTGCAGTGTCCATGGTAGCTGAGTAGTAGAGATCTGGTCACCTGTCAGAGGCATTGCAAAACCATGAAAAAATACTTGTGTTTTAACAATCTCAGGCAACCAGGAGATCATTATTAGGTAAAGCAAAGATGCTAGCCAAGGGTGGGAAAAAAGGGAGAAAAAATAGCTGTAATAAGAGCTTGTTTTCCCCTAGATAGGCATGTTTGGTCCCTCTGACGTTCTCAAGTAATTATTTAGTTTGCACATTGGAGGAGCAGAGTTGGTAGAGAATAGGGAGAGAGAATACATCGGTAGTTGTGGCTGGGGAAACTCATCACCACAACACGTATTCTCCAGGAGATGCACATTGGTGCAGATGATGCATGGGAGGGTTGAGTCAATGGCTTGGCCTTGCTGTCGCTGAAATGAAAATAATTGGAGAGAATGGAGGTGAGTCTCCTGTGGTCTTCTCGGTGATCAGATCCAGGGCTGTTTAATCTCATCTTTAGTCTTAGAGAACTGAAAGTGTAAAGAAACCCAGTGTGACTGTTGATAGTGACACAGCAGCTGTGATTATTGTGGGAAGAGCGGGGTGGGGGGGGAATCACAGTAGCAGAAGTGGCTTAAAATGTCTTTTTCAGTTAGGATGTGGTAGTACAAAAGAATGAACTGAAATATCAGTTGGTTTGGGTTTTTTTTTTGTTTATTTTCTCAGCCTCTCAGTTAGAACAGTGGGAGGGGAAGGTTAATAGAAGAGGAAGCTGCAGAAGACAGTATTAGTTATCTCTTGAGAACCCTGACTTGCTCAGACTCACCATGAGCAAAAGTGAGGAAGAAAATGTGTGTATTATGGATGAGAGAAAAATAAGAGCTCAGGGAATGAGAGAAAATGGATTTCAGCAGTGGTGTTCATTTCAATGATGCAGTTGCGAAGAGAAATTTTGAAGATCAGGGCTAAGAAAATTATCTATACACTGGAGGGCAACCAACAGAGAAAATAGCAACCACCCCTTTTACACTTAATAAATGCAATGCTTCTCGCGAAAGGACAGCGTGTTTTTTTCACCCTTTTATTGACATGGTTAATTTCTTAACATTTTATGATATGGGTTTTAGGTTTTGATTTGTTTAGGTTTTTTTGCTACAAAGTTTTAAAAATATTAGGTGGGTTTGCTAGGCTTTCTGAAAATAAAAGCACTTTTGTAAAATCTTGTGCTGGAAATTTGGAAAGAGAGAGGGATAAAATTTTTAATCCCCTTTGGAAGGTTTGGCCATCTCTTATTAGATTTTTAGTTTCCTGGCCTTTTAGCCATCCTTACTGCCTGTTGTGTTTGTTTAACTCTGCATTTCCAGTTACTACACTTTTCCTCTGAGGAGGAAAGTATTTTTGTTCACAAACTACTGCATGAATACCAAACTTTCACCCCTCCAAAAGACCTCTTTTATACCAATTCCTTCTTCTGTGATCAGATTAAGGCTTATAGTGTCCTGGGTTGGCAAAATTTTGCTTAAAACTTGTATTTTAAATGGGAAGAAATTCAGTTTGATATTAGTGAGCTTGTAAGAGCAAAAATAAAATTATTTTAATTCATAAAAATGTTTTCAGAAACTTGGCACCTTGTGGAAAGTTATGTTCTCCCATGAAACTTCTCAGTTTTGGCGAAAAATTTGGAAAAAATGAAATAAATATTCGGTTAGTTTTTGTTTGGGCTGACTGTTTTGTTGAGTCTTCAATCAGTCTAAATTCTGCTCAGCACTAAAAGGCAGAATTCATGTACCCAGGGGTATCTGTTATCAACTTGAACTATTAATTTATGTCTGGGGAGCTAGAAATATGAAATATCCACAGAGTGTGTGTTTGCCTTAGCCTGATGTGAGAGAGAAACATGCAATCAACTATGCAAATATCGAAAGCTAGGGGACTGTTATCCGCAACTTAACTAATTACTTTAGCTTATTTACTTGAATAAAGCTATATGGGGCATGTTAATTGATCATTGTTTTTTACTTTGCTGTTTATATTTGAATAATTCAGTCATGCAACTCTTGGTTCTCTGCTTTTTTCTTTTTCTTTTTAATGGCATTGGCATAACATAATCGCTGCCCTTGATGCTCAGTTTTCTAGCCCTTAATGATGTTCATGTTTAGAAGAGAGCATAAAGTTGATTACATATTGAAAAATGTAGTCCCTGAGCTGCACACTGCAATATTTGAAGTGAAGTGTTTGTCTTGGGCTTATCAGAAGGGTCATGCTGTGATATCTTTGCTTTTTAGCTGTTTGATGCTGGCTTGTACAGGTACCCTGTGCTGTAGCTGGGCAGAAATGCTGGTTTAAAAAAATAAAGTTTGCCAAATATAATTCCAGTCTTCTAGAATTTTCTCACTTTTCCCTGGCTGATCTGCAGCAACAGTTATAGATATAGGTAGTTATACTCAATTTGATTTTTATTTGATTTTTAAATTTGCCATTGTAGTGCTGAATAAATTGCTGCTTACCTAATTCCTTCCAGTACCAGCTCACCTTAGAAGCAGTTGCCTCTTCCCTACCAGCTGCTGCTTGACAGCTTCTCCTCTCTTGCATGGAGGGAGAGCATTGCTGGAGCTGCATCCATTGCTGGAGTAGCTTCTGTCTCCCCCACAAAATGAAGCAAAGGAGAGAATGGAAAAAAGAAAAGCTGAGAAGCACCTGTTGGTTGAAGCTCCCTGATTCTCTGTCATTTCACCAGACAGAGCAACCTGCCAGCTGCACTTTGTTGTGTGTGTTGGAATGGGGGCCTGGAGGCTGGTGCCAAGATACGTGCCCTGCTACCCAGCCTTCCTCCAAATGCAGGGAGCTTTTTTTCAGTAGGGTTTGGTGTTTCCTGCATAGCTTTGAACTAACTTATTAGCGCACACAGACTCAGAACACCGGTGTCCACTGTTTAGTGGTGTTGACACAGCTCCCAAAATTTCATTACTGTACCACAAGAGAATTGCAAACACAAACAGGAATGTCAAAGGAGTAAGGGAAATGATCACACAGATTTTGCTTTGGGCAGGATTGCAGTAGCTGTAGGTCTCTGAATTATGTTGGTGTTTTATTTTTTTTTTGATAACACTGACCAACCCTCTCAACCCTTAGGACCCAAATAGTAAAATATAATTTCATTACTTAATTTGACTATAGAAGAGATCTTGGTGTTTCATTATTATTATAGTAGGTTTTCTTTAATAGAATCATTCTGAAACATAACCATTGTTAGAAATGAGATCAGGCATAGTTTTGAGACAGAGATAGTGTCATTTGGTTGAGCAAGTTGTTATAATTAAAGGTTCTTTTCCTTAAATTTTGTTTCATTTTTAGGCTTAGACCACTACGCCTATAGTAGTAGTTCTGTTTGGAATGAATACAGCATTTCTTTGGTCCAGGAAGGTGCAATTAAGTGATGAAGATCAGCAAGTTGGCTCAAGGGTTTGTGTTGTGAGGAGAGTTTGGGGATCTTTACCCATAAGGAAGCATACAGAGAAATGCATGTGATGTCTGTGAATGCTCCATCCCTGATGGTTTTCAAGGCCAGGTTGGACAGAGCCTTGGGTGCCATGGTTTAGTGTGAGGTGTCCCTGCCTATGGCAAGGGGGTTGGAACTAGATGATCTTAAGGTCCTTTCTAACCCTAACTATTCTATGATTCTGTGTCTGCTTTTAATGAGAAAGAAAAACAAGGTGAATAAAGATTTGTCATTAGGTAGAGAAACAACACCAGAGTTGCAGGGTAGCCAAAACAAAGAATGGAATTATTACTGTCGAAAACTGCAGTAGTCAGGGTGGAAAGCAGTATATGAAAAGTTGGTACTTGGAAGACATTTGGGTGAGATCAGAGAGAAGTATCAGGTGTAAGTGAACTGGGCAATGAATAGGAGAAGCTGGAAAGAGGTGTACTACTTGCAAATGGATATTATTAGGTTAGCCCACACATAGTCTGTAATGGAAATCATGACTGGTAGGCAGGACTTGAAAGTCCAGTAAAGATAGAAACCACAGTAAAAGTCATATAGCTGTAATGGAAATTAATGATACACTGTAAATAGATAAGAGCTACTTATGTGCATAAGATAGGATTCATATGACTCAACTACTTCAGAGGAGTGTGGAAAAATACCTACTGGCTTTGTGTCAACCCAGAGTTGGATTAGAGAAGGCCCAGTGATGTTACGTATGAGGAAAATGTAATAGGAAGATCTCTTCACTACCTACCATAGGACTATAAAAAGTTGATGCTATTTTAGAATTTAATTCAGTATAACCTTACAACTCATCCTTACAGCTTATCCTTAAAAATAACCACTTATATCAAGTGTTAACAAGCTGATTCAGTTTATATTACATGGAAGCATTGTTGTGATTTAATCTCAGCTGGCAACTGAGCAACATGCATGAATGTAAATCTAATTAAGGTCTTCAATTGTAATAGTTGATTTTAAAGATGTTAAGGAAACTGATTATGTGTATCAGACCAATGAAAGATATTTAATACAGGGTCATTTCAAATCTCATTGTATCGATGTAGAAGAAAAAAAAAATTAAATTTGTTTCCTCAAGGAAAAAAGAGTGGGTAAAAAAGGCTGTACAGAGGAATTCCAAATCTAACAGGGGATCAACCCACTAAAGTGATATCAGGAGCTTTCACAAGTTTCAGAAAATGGTACTGATCGTCCAAGAAAGTGTCTTGGAAGTCCAGAAGTTTGCTAAATTCGGATTGCTAAAACTCACCAAACCCTAATCTTATGAAGGAAATCAAAAGCAAATCTAGTTGGGGGGGGGTTATTTTGGTTGATTGGTTGGTTGATATTATTTTTTAGTTGTTTTTTTTTTCCTCTAGTCCTCAAAGACTCAAATAAATGTGTGTGTCAGGGAAGAGGGAGCATGCAGTTGGAAGATTACAGTTCACAAAGGTCTGACTAGGACAGGTAAGGCATAAGGATTAACCGTATGGTGAATGAGAGAGATTCACGTGGAGAAGCAGGAGTTTATGCAACTGTTACAGAGGTCAGACTCCTAAAAGCCAAATGATCTTAACTTCTCTGTTACAGAGAGAACTGTGTGTTTTCATGTCAGAGTACTGTAAAAATGGCACTTGACATTTCAGATTCATGAAGACTGTTAAAACATGCTGTTATATGACTGGTGCGTATCAAATATACATTATATAAATATAATATTTTTCTTTAAAAAGGGGGAAAGAAATAGATCCAGATAACTGCAGACGTGTTAATCTGCCCTTGATGGACTGCAAATTAGAGCAAAATTTGAATAAGAGAATAATTTAAGAAGCAGAGGTAAATGTTAAGTTTCATTAAACACAGCATGTGTTTACTGAAAGGAGACTGATGTCCCAAACTACCTCATTTAAAAACTGATTTTGTAGATGTGACTAATCTGGGACTAATCAAACTGTAATTTATTAAAGTATTTGTTGTAGGACTTGATGAGAAATTATTCATTCAAGCAGGAAAAACAAGGATTAATGCAAAAGGTAGTCCTAAAATGGGTAAGGAGCAGTGTCGTGAAGAGAAATAATGGGCTGTAGGAATTTTTTGTCTGCATCTGGAATTCATTTTATTTATTCATGATCATGGGATGAAAATGATAGTGTACTAAAAGACTAAGTAGAGAGTCATAGTTATGCTCAAAATGTTGTTTATAGGCAAAGAGGAAACAGACCTTTTATGTATATTTGTATAAAGTAAAAAATTTATTGTTAGTGAACTGAAATCTCAAGTCTAATCCAAGAATCATTATTAGTGTGGATGTAGTTATTACAGAAAAAGAATATATCTACGCAGAAGTTAATAATACTACTACACTACAGTTAAAATTGTTATACGTGCACTTACGTTAAACTACTTTTTCTAATGTTATGCTGACCCTTTCCCAGCTCTTCTTGGCCCTTAGGTTGATGGTTTCAGTATGGTGGTGGTTCTGGGGGTGGTTACGGTGACTTGTCATCATCTGGGATCCTCAGCCAGGAGGATGTTCATGTTGATGGTTTCTTCTTCCTCATTTAAGGATCAGCTTGTGGTTGTGTTTTTTGTTTGCTGACCTGCTTTTATGCATTTATCTTTCTTCATTAGTCTGCAGCTCCATGTTACATCCAAACTTATATGGCACCTTTTAAATATGGTGAAAACTACTTCTGTGTTCTCTTTCTTACTCCTGCATCCTTAGCTCCAGGTCTTAATTTCTTTATCTAGCCATGGGCAAGTTGTTTATAGCTGGGGGGTATTCACTGTCAAGCCTGTGTCCTGTCTCATATCTCTCCTACCTTTATTTGTCTATACTGCATCCTATGTCACCACTTCCCAAGGCCTTTGCTAAGATACCAATCCTGTATTTCTCTATAGTACATTAATATAACAGTCATAAAACCTGGGTGGCTCCATACAGTGCCAAAGAAAAGTAAATCAAATTAGTCACAGCTAGCTGGCCAATTAGAAAATCTGAGGCTGCTGACAGGCCAAGGAAAGCTCAGACAGAGCAAACCTTGACAAGCCTCAGTCATGAGGCTGTACAAACTCACTACACAGCCTGTCATTAGCAGTGGCAATGCATACAGTATTGCAGTACATGCAGGGTAACAGCATTATCAACACAGTTGATGTTTGGCATATTATACTGGAAGAACTGGAGGATATGGACAGGTCAAATCATGTGAGAAAACCTGATAGTTCAGAGTGGGAGTTTACACTCATATGCACTAATAATAAAATACTTGCTTTTATAATCTGGGACTTTGCCAGTTGCTTTGAAGGGAAGCAGATGAAGGGAAGGCCTTATGAGTAATAGTTATTAACGGCAAAAAAGCCACCTGCAAAAGGCATGTGTGATCCCAGGATGTGCTACATACGCTAGCTTCGGTAAGGCTAGGAAAAATAAACATTTGCTCACCAGTTGAGCTTCATCTGAAATTGTCTTGTTTGTTCTGGATGCTTGAGTTCAGGAAAGATGTTCAGATATGAGAAATGGAGAACCTGGAGAACCTGTGCATGAGTTAATTGCATGAGTGCCAACAGAGTTGTTCCAGCAAGTTTGGCTAGTGCTAACTGAGATCCAGAGCTCTAAAGATGAAAACACCTGAGCTGCCTTGGGCTGCCAACTTGAGTATGAAATAAGCAAGATGCATTTACAGGGTCTTGGGTTGGAAGAAGTAAACTTTTTCTTGGGCTGTTAGATGAAGCCTGGCACTGCATGGAAGTGTTTGTACCATTTCTGGGCCCAAATGGAAGTGTGCATGCTACTGTGCTATCGTACATAGGTACTGTTTTGGGCCTCTAGTAGATCTGGGATTGGTGTGTGCAGACCATAGGATAGATATTTCCTGAAGTAGTTGGTAAACTTTGTCATGTTTACTGTACTCATCACAGCAAACGAATGATTTAGTGAATCAGGTTCAGAAGAGATAGGAGTGATTCTCTCAGGTCAGGTGGATACTAAGGGTTTGGAGTGGGAGGGTCCACCTCTGCTCAGATGGTCCTTTAAACTGCAGCCATAGCGTCTTCTGCCTGACTCTCTTTCTGAGAGTCAAAACTGCAACTGAATCTGTGCATGGATGGTTGATGAACTAATTAATTTTCTGACTGCCTTCCCTTTTTTTTTTTTCAGTTTCTCTTTCATTTTCTACTCCCAAACAGTGATTGACTGTGAAATGAGCTGTAAGACAGAAGGAATTCCTGTGCCTCATTTTGTTGGGAGAAGGCACATACAGGATTGTAGAAATAGTTTCCCTTCAGGACACATGATTTAAGCACGACAACTTATTGCTGTTGGTGTAGACAGAAGGCTCATTATGAAAATCAATGTATCGAGGAGTCCATTTTGCCTATTGTGAAATACTTGAAAAAATAAACCAAAATCCCACAAAGTTATTTTCAGGATAATATATTGTTTTCAAAACCAGCCTGACATGTTTTTCTCTCCATCCGATGTTTTAATGGCCACCTGAAGTATTTTCAGGGAAAACTGAAGATTGAATTCGAGTGATTACTGATAGGTGGGATTTTCTGGCCTTCTGAAAAAATACCTGAAATCTAATGGGTACTATATGTAAGCCATTTGTATTTTTGTGGGAGCACCTGCCTTGCTGATCTATCTTGTACAAAGCAATCAGGCAGTTTTCTGTAGTCATACTGGTTACATGAGACTCGAGGTGTAGGTGTGGTGTGAAGCAAGGCCTCTGTACAACATGGCTTTTCACTTGTTGGTAATTAATAGCAAAAGCTTCAGGAAGCAGCCTTGCTCTCTTTGCCAGAGGGATCTGTCTTTCACTGTGTGCAGGTTTAGTGTTTGCTTTAGACAACTTGGCAAGTGTTTTGGCTGTAGGGAGGCTTGGAGTCTTAGGAAAACATGCTATATTAAGGCTCCATGGGGTTTTGTTTATAGGGCTTCTGGATCATTTCAGACTCCAAACACCAACTATTTTTCCTGCCTGATTTGCTGAAAATAGTGTCGATCAGATTTGAATTAGAGTCTCTGTCAACTTAATATAAGGCAGCTTCCCTAGAAACAGTTATGCATGGCTCCCAGTGACTGCTAGCAGACTGTGGGGTACCTGTGACTACATCCCAGGTCCTTGGGATGGGCAGCAAGGATGAAGGAGGGAGTCCCAAGTCCACTGTGGGCATCTCTTGTGTGCAGCAACAGGCTGTGCAGCAAACCCTCCAGTGCTGACTTGTTTCAGCTTCTGACACCCCCAGGTAGAATGCTGGGATGGTTTCTGGGGATTATGGAAGTATTTTTCCTTCCATATGTGTTTCCATGCAAGTGCTTAACTCCCTTCTCCAACGAGGGATTATTGTGAATCATTTGTAAGAGGGGAAGTGAGAAGATAAATTGATAAATTGCAGTGAAAATGGGATGTGAGGTGCAGTGTTACAAGTGGTGAAGTTTCTCAAGGGAGAGGGGCTGAGAGAAAAAGTTGTGTCATATAAGTATTCCAACTGTGTTTAATTATGGAAGACTGGTTTGATGTAAGCTGAATAAAAAGGCAGATTAATTTTTTATTATTATTACTTATTTATTTATTTAATTAGTTTTCTGTAAAACATGAGAAGCTCTAAGTGGAAAAATGTAGCAGAAGAAAGGAAAAAGGCAAACCCAAGCTCACACACAACTCGTGTGCCCTCTAGCTCCAGGCTCTGAGTTCATTGGAAACACTGGTGGCCCTTTCTTCATGATGGGAAATGGTACTTTCTTTTGAAATAAAGCAAATGGGTGCTAATGACAGTTCTTCCAGACATTTGAATGCCAGGTCTCTTGCAGTTTTCACATGAACTTTATTTCAACAAAGCCATTAGGCTTTCTCCTCTGGCTTCTATCACTGTATTAAAGCTGGATACTTAAAAGTCTCTGGCTTTGGGATTCCTCTCCTGTTTTCCATGTCAATTACAGTTATGTTGCTTTTGAGCAAGAGACTGCCAGCAGGGAATACTGAGGAGTGCCAAATTAAATTTCAAATACATTTTGTTCTTTGTTCATGTTGAGAATTATTTCTCTCCTAAGGTTGCTGTGCTAAGCAAAATGAGATCAGGTTGTATCTTAAACTCTCAGTAGCATTGGTCTAGTTAAGTTATTAAAGCCATCTTAGTGGCTAGCGCAGTTGACACTTCCCTGGAAAGCTGGTGCAGCATGAATGTCATGGGCCCTGGTTAAAAAAAAAGAGGCTGGGGAAACCTTCAGTCTGAGAAATCTGGAGTCCACTGTCTTGGTTCCTGGCTGCCTGCTAGAGAAGTGGCTCTGAGAAATGGGAAGGTTGCTTATTTTTGACATGTGTATTTGTTATGGCCCTGCTTTCTGATAAACAGTGCCAGAATGAAACGATGCAAGTTATAGCAAATTGAAAGAGGGACTCTTCACTAGGGACTGTAGTGATAGGACAAGGGGTAATGGGTTAAAACTTAAACAGGGGAAGTTTAGATTGGATATAAGAAGGAAGTTCTTTCCTGTTAGGGTGGTGAGGCACTGGAATGGGTTGCCCAGGGAGGTTGGGAATGCTCCACCCCTGGCGGTGTTCAAGGCCAGGTTGGACAGAGCCTTGGATGGCATGGTTTAGTGTGACGTGTTGGGGTTGGAACTAGATGATCTTAAGGTCCTTTCCAACCCTAACTGTTCTATGATTCTATGGTTCTATGTAAACCATTGAAATCAGCTAGCTCTGAATGACTTTTGGTGATTGGCTAGTAAATGATATTTCACCACCAAGCTAATGTTTCTATTTTTTTTAAACTTTCTAAATTTATATTTATATTTTGAATATTTGAATCCCAAATCCAGATTTTGGGTTCATTAGCATCTTATGGATAGCTTCTAGCTGTGTGTGCAAGTCCTGTCTCTGTGCCCATTTTGCATTTCAAGCAATTAGCTTAATTTATCAGGAAGAGACTCTAATTGGAGGGTAAGGTTAGTAGCAAGACGCCCATACAATTAAGGTAATACATCACATATTACCTGTATAAGTTTTTATTAAGTAAGGCCTTTTCAGATGTCAAGTAAACCTAGTAAGAACTTGCTCTCTTGCAAGTGTAGCGTTCCCTGCTTCGTATGAATGGGTATGCTGAAACACAAAGTATATGATATGTTTAGTTTTACACAATATATCAGTCAGAGGTCAAGAAAGAAGAGTGGAGTTCCAGGCCCATCAGGAGCCTTGATTCTCTGACAGGTTTCTAGAGATGAGCAATAATTACTGAACTTCCTGTGGCAATACTCATCCATAACAGCAGTGATGTAGGCCAGGGATTTGGTACACGGGCTGGAAAAGAATTGGTAAAAATATCTGTATTCTCTCTGGAATGAAGATATCCATTCTGCCAATAGCTAATTATGTTCTACGTGCTTGTTTCTTCCTGGCCTGAAGCAGAGCTTCCCCAAAATGCTGTAGCAACACATTAGATGGGGTCCCACTTTTTACATTCTGACCAACCTTTTTATCTTTTTTTCTTGTTAATCCCCAGAATGCAACAGGAACAACAGCAACGTCGAATGTTCACAGCTGCCCTCCTGGCACTTGTTTTTATTCTGGCAGCTGTGAGTACCACAGAGGCTGGCAAAAAAGAGAAACCAGGTAAGGTCCAGTGTAATTCAGAGTTAATCCCCATGATAGATTGCATGTGTGGGAGAATGTCAAATGCTTCTGGTTTTGTTATGAAATTCAGGTTGTTTGTTAACCTTTTGACATACAGGCTAGGGCTTTGTGGCTGTGACATGTTATTCTGTGTTAAATAGGAAAATGAAAGGTAGTTTCCATAAAAGCTAGCAGCTTGACAGCCTCGTAGTCCTTATTTTATCATAGAATGGGTGTTGCAAAGCAGCTTAATATTTGCTCTGGGAATAGGATCCTTCTTGACTTAGGGAGAACCAAATAGGAGTGATGTAAGACCATTATCGTGTTGCTTGTTCAGTGTTGTATCTGACAATGCTAGGCCAATGCTGTGTGATGTGGAAGTCCTCCCACAAAGAACTGAACTAACTTGCTGCTGCATAAGGGCAGCCAGACATCCAGCGGTAATTGCTTTCTGCCAGTGATGAACTCACACCTCATTATAGGGGAGACAGGCCTGTGGTGGAAAATTCATATCTATACAACCCAGTTGTGACATCTTTTAAGGAACACATCTTTTGGTGGTTTTCTTAAGGTCTTATGATTTACAGGACACTTACACACCAGTTAAAATGACCTATGAGCCCCATTAAAATGAGGCTATCTGAATTTGTTTTCTGGTTACAGAGGTGTTTATAGCCATTGTGGCTGTATGGAAATATGAGAAAATGTGAATGTAAATATACAGGAGTTAGAAGGAAAATAATTTTTTATAAGGTTATTTAAAGTTACTTGTGATGTTTTGGGATGAACACTTGGGTTTGATAACATTGCTGTCTTTTCTTATCAGACTTGGGTTTAAGGATTTAAATGAAACTATGACCCTTTTGTCCCTGAGCACATGCATTAGCAGCATTTTGAGTATACTTCTCAGTGTAGATTTTTCTTCATCCTTGGAATTTTGGTCATAGAATGTGCCATGGTATACCAAGTGAAAAGTTTGTGTCCCGCAGCTGTTCCCTGGAGGTGCTTGAATCCTTTGATACACAACATCAACACATACATTTGAGGGTGAGGGTGGTGAAGCACTGGCACAGGTTGTGCAGGCACGCTGTGGGTGCCCCATCCCTGGCAGTGTTCAAGGTCAGGTTGGACAGGGCTTTGATTAACCTGTTCTAGTGGAAGGTGTCCCTGCCTGTGGCAGAGTGGTTGGAATTGGATGAACTTTAAGGTTCCTTCCAACCCAAACCATTCTGTGATTGTTTTCTAATCTGTATAGTGTGTAGTCTTTCAGTTGGAACTGAAAATATTTGGATGCCATCAGCTACTGGAGGCAGAGGGAGTGTCCTTTCTACATGAGCGCTCTATGGTTTGGTTAGCAATCCCTGAGGGTTTCTAGGTGATTCCCCACTGTGAAGATGAGAATCCACTTGAGAATATCTAAGTGGACTAGTAGACATGGTAATGGGACTGAATTTGAATGATCCACCCTGCTTTGGAGTCAGAGAGGATGACCTGTATCTGTAGAATTGTGGAAAGGATGCCAGACCTTTTGCCTTTGAAGCAGTTGTTTTACAAATGTCTTCCTCATTCACCTTTTCAGGTGATGTACCTGTTTAATGAAGTTTAGGGAGCTTCTCCATAGGCTGGTGGGTACTAACCGTTTCTCTTGCTTGGGTTTGGTTCCTTGTCTTCATCCAGAGAAAAAGTCGAAGAAGTCTGACTGTGGGGAATGGCAGTGGAGTGTCTGTGTGCCCACCAATGGTGACTGTGGCCTGGGGACACGTGAGGGCACTCGCACTGGAGCTGAGTGCAAACAAACTACCAAGACTCAAAAGTGTAAGATCCCCTGCAACTGGAAGAAGCAATTTGGAGGTAAGCATTGCTCTCAAGGGATTTGCTTTCATGTTTACTCAGACATTGGGCAGGAAGCCTGTATTTTCTGCTTAGCATGATCCTTTTGTCTACAAGAACTAACTGTGATACTCTGTTAGACTCATAACATTTTTGTTTTCACAGTCATTTTGATTTTAAAATTGCCATTTATTACTCATTGCAGCAGAGTGCAAATACCAGTTCCAGGCCTGGGGAGAATGTGACCTGAATACTGCCTTGAAGACTAGAACTGGGAACTTAAAGAGAGCCCTTCATAATGCTGACTGCCAGAAGACTGTCACAATCTCAAAGCCCTGTGGGAAGCTTACCAAACCCAAACCTCAAGGTAAATTCCATTTGCTGAAGGCTGCACACTAGTTCATTCAAATCACTGGATTTGTAATGTTATGCATGCTTCAGTGGGAACTCAGTAGTACAGAAGATTGTATTTTCATGGCCTTGTCTTAGTTCAGTTCTTAGTTCAGTTCACTTGCTTCTATGTCTCAGTGGTCAGGCAGACAATATTCCTGAGTTGTATGGTCAGGGCAGTCTCACACAAGAGGTAAGCTGAAGATAAAGAGCTCTGATTTTAACCTTAGACCACTTCTACTGTGACCAGTTTCCTGATGCGACTAGAATTCCAGAGTACAGATGAATTTATAACTCTGCTGTTGATGGGAACAGACCAATAATAGCATGCAAAAACTTGATAAAGATTTGTTTGCTATCAAATGAAGGCTAGTTGAAAAAAACAAAGGAAATGAGTTGAAGATTGAAAGAAATTATTTCCTTCTGGACAGGTAGCATAGAAGGGATGTTCTGCTCACTGTATGCTGAAATGCATTGATGTTCTGCACCCTTGGGGTTGTATATTCTTTATTCAAAGACAGCAGGAAGGAGAGTGTTATTGTTTAAGTGCAAGTGACAGTGTAGTTCTTAGTACACAGAAAGGCATATGCTCTGCATTTGTGTTTCTAGGTGTTCCTCAGACAAACTTATTTTCTTTCTAATCGTTAAAGCCTTTTAATATACTCTCTTGTTGGAGTAGCAGGTGTTATGTGTGTAGGATGATTTATAGTGGGAGCTAAAACTGTGAGATCTTGTTTGAGATACAGAAGTAATGTGTTTTAATTGGATTACACAAGCTATGCTACCCTGGCATTTGTTTGCTTAAAACCGTCTAGGTTTAAAACATTCAAGTGTCTGAATACTAGGGTAATTATAAAAATAAATGTGATTAGGAGTGACAGGTGCAACAGGGATGGGCCATTTTAAAATTGTTGATGGTGGTGTACCACTGATCTGAGTGAGGAATACCTGCAGCTGGCCTGCTCTGCTTGTGCTACCAGAGACATGTCTGATGAGGTTGCAGATGCTTTCTGGGTGTGCTAATGCATCTGTCTGCTTTGCAGTCAGTACAGGTGTAACTGGTCTTCCCCACATGACATTTATGGAGTTACAACTAGATAATGACAAGCTGTGAAGCAGAAACTATATTTCACAGCTAGAAACTAGATTTTCAGAGACCATCTGACTTGGTTGAGTTGGCAGCAATAAACATCTTCATTTGGGGGTGGAAGTGACTGAGTGGGAAGGCAGGAAGGTCTTTGATTTCATTGTTTATTAGTCTGGAGAGAAGGACCTTTTTCTTTTCCTTGGGAGAGTTTTTTGGTGGTTTTTTTTGGGGTGGGTTGTTTGTTTGCTTGTTTTTGTTTTTGGTTTTTTTTTGAGTAAATTTCCATGCCCAGGTGGCATTTGGGAGTTTATTGAATGAAGCTTCCTTTTATGCTACCAGAAGACCTCTGCAGCTGGACTGGCTAGTAGCCTTTTGCCTTGTTTTGCTCTCCCTGAGTCAGTGTATTCTATCAATGGCTGTCAGAAGAGGGGAGAGGGAGACAAAGCAGAGCATTGATACAGCATTATTTTGTGAGAGCAATGCTCTTGGGTGGTACAGGGTCTTTTTAAAGTTACTTTTAAAGGCAGCGCTTGTGAAATTGCTGGATTGGAGTTAACTTTTACTTATTCTAGGTATGAGTGAGTTATAGCTGACACTGAAACTCGGTCTGGGACTGACTGTGGCAAACCTATTTATGTGGTTTGACTTGATTAGAAACCTGGCTTCATTTCATTTGAAGGAATGCAAAAGGAGAAATACATGTAAACGTAGGTACGTGATCAGAATAACTGTGGCAGAAATTTTGCTCTGCTTATTTGCGTTAGAAATCTCACAGCATCTTCCTGCGTGCCACCTGCTCGTTCATCTGCCGCTGGCATTAGTAGGAACAGCATTCAAGGAAGTCACACACTTGCAGCCTGCCTGGGTCCTGAGCTAAGGATAAGAATTCCATAGTGCAGATCTGTGGGTACCCAGGAGCTACACTGCACATTATGTTGGCAGCAGTAGGAAGGAACTAGAGTAAGAAATTAGGTCAGGCAGATTAGTACTGTGTGAGATGTTGTGCCCTACTGAACTTTATTTCTGAGTTAAAAATTTGAGTGCTGACATCTTGGCTGGAATTGAGAGTGTCTGTTTCCTTCCTGAGGTGAAGGAAATTGCAGGTTGGAGGTAAGTCTCCACCCATATGTAGATAAAGGAAAAATCAACTGGATTCAATATATGGTTAGAATAAGACCCAATTTAATTCTTTGGTGATAAGAAAATCTAGATTATTGTCTGAGCCTTTGGAATGGACTGCAGATATGTATTAGGCTCCCTTTCCACCCATAGCTTTGCACCAGTGGCTCAAGACTGCAAGAGAAAAAGCATATTATACATTACTTGGAAACAGCATTTTTGTTTTGAGGCACAGTGCTTCATAAGGTCTGTACTGAAACATAGATAGATGTATAAATGCGGATCAAGTGCGACCCCTTTGTACTGTGATTGCCTGGAGTAGCAGGGCAGTGGCCTGCTCGCATTTGGGAGCTCTGGTAGAACAGTAAGTGGGGGGCTTATTGATTGCAGGAATCTGTTTTACTGCGAAACGTTACCTTTCTGACTGGTATATGCTTCAAGACCTGCATTACTGAATACATCTCCAGCATCAGTAGGTTGGGAGTACCAAAAGGAGATGTGAACTGACTGAGAATTGGGTCATGTTTGTAATCTCTCAATTACATCAGTTTTCATTCTGATTTTATGTTTTAAATGAGGTGAATGAAAGCCCCTATTTGGCTTCTCCTATCAGTTGCAGTTTTATGTATCTCCTGTTCCTTCTGATGCTTGCCGTCTTCTGAAGATAGAACCTCTAACTTCAGTGTTTCATTGTATAACAGTTAATCCATTCATAAGTCCTCTACAGGACTTACCTAAATTCCTTCTATTACTGAAAATCATTTTTGAGATGAAGAGACTGGACTGTGCACAGTATTCCAACTTCTCTACAGATTGGCATTGAAACATAAAATACCATTGTAATACTTCTTTTATTGTTTATTACCTTCACTAAATAACCTATATTTTTGTTTTGATCACTGCTTGCATGTGGAGTAGGTATCTTTATCTGAGACCATCAGAATTTTCCCTAACTCTTATATTTTTTTTTAAAAGTTAATTAATTTGAACAGTTAAGAAGCCAAGAAGGTGTCTGGGTAGGACAGATTATTTCTCCTAGGCTTGCCCAATTCTTACTCTGGCTTGGTGTCTAAAGTTCCTTCTCACCTTCTCTGTTCTTTGAGAAAAACACAAATAAATGGATGCTACTTGTAACTGCTGCTCTCGTGTTGCTTATCCACTTTTCAGCTCATGAACATGCAGCAACTTTGCTGGTAGGATGAATCCGGTGTCTGTCTCTGCTCTCGGCTGTTTTGAAGATGACTGCTGTTTCAAAGGAGTTTAATCAGTGCTTAACAGAAAGGAAAATTATACCTTCAGTGAAATCCCAAGGGTTACCGTTTTGCAGATTTTCTGTTAAAGTATATTTTGGCTTTCCAGGAGCTTCTATGAGCTGTAGCAAAACTTCTGCTAAACAAGGAGGTAGATACTCATTAACGTCAGGAATCAGTGCCTGCCTCATAAACTGATGATCTAAGTGTTCTTATGGATTTGTTTTCTCATTAGTCAGCATTCATGGAAAAGCCTTAAAATCTTTTTGAAGTGCTGTCATTATTTTGGAAAGTAGGAAAAAAAAATTAAAATTGTCCTTATTAGCATTGCTGTGTCTCAGTATTATTTTAATCCAAGCACCTGACTCTTAAGTATAGATTGTAATCTGCGACACGGTCATTTTAGAGTTCACTGCTTGCATGAGAATCTGCTGTATGTTGGACTTAAGGGGGAGCAGATGATGAATCAGGAATTTGAATTTTGTCTCGATTTCTGACAAGCTCTTCTCCATGGCTTTGCTGAGGTGTTCTCAGGTTGGAAGAGAATAGCTTGGTCCTGGGCTGCTGTGCTAAAGTAACCGGTGGATGAAAACAGTTGTTTTTCCTTGAATATTTGGACAGAAAGGTTATCAGCTACAGTGATACCGTGACACCGTGGTCTGTGCATTTAGTACGCAAATGAGGTCATGAGAAAGCCTGTCACAAAGGCTGGAAAGCATGAAAGGCTATTTTTTATCAGAAAATCCCCATGGAGGCAGCCACCTCTCCTCTAGCACACACAGTTCTAATCAGTATCTGCAAGGCCGGGGATGTTCAAGGTCTCCTTAAACTATCTTGACAGATGTGAAAGACTCAGGTACTTCTGTCGGGTAGCTGCTATAATGGCCAACTTGCATTGAAGAGCAGAAAACACTTCCGACATACTCCATCTGGCCTACTTCACGGCCACCCAAACTTGATTGATGGCTGTTCAGGTTCCAGCCAGCCAGAAAGTAAAAGAATGGGGTATTGTCAGGAGTCAGGAAACATTTTGCTTTAACTGCTGAGAGAGGGAGAATTTATTTTTATTGAGCTGAGTTGCCTGGTAGGCTTTAATTCTTTTTGCACTCTCTCCATCACTCTCATTCTTCTTCTCTTTCTCCCTATAACTTTTGTACTTTCACCTATTTATTCTTCTGATTAAGACAAAATTAAATAGAATGAGCAGTCTGCCTGCTCTTTCTGCAATGTACCCTTCATTTTTTAAATTATGCTCCTTTCTGGTAATTTTTTTTTCACCTGGCTGTATTTAGTACATTTTAATAAATGTTCCTTCCCACCTTTTGATTAATTTTCAGTTCTATGAGTTATTCAGCTTAGTCCTTGCCATACAGGAAAACAGTTCCAAATAATGTTCTTAAAGGTGGCATTACTTACACTGCTGTTGTCTTTAATAATTGGAGTGGCACGCAAAGATCACATCCTCCAACATGCAATGTTTGGAAAGGTTTCTCACATGAAGGCAAAACCTCCTGAGTTAATGGCTATAATCTCTTCTGTGTAATGCAGATCAGGTGTAGCAATTGAGAGTCTAGCAAGCTGTCTCTGCAGTTCCCTGCGTTTAGCAAGGTGTCCGTGCTCCTGCAGTGGAGGAAAGATTCACTCTGTCTGGTTTTAATAATTCCATATTGTTTGAAGAGCTTTACTTAAGAATTTAGTGAAACAGAAATAATCAGCCCTACCTCAGCTAGGAGCTGTTGACTCTTAGCTCCATGTTCTGACGAGTAGCTGCTGCTCCTTTTTATCCTAGCCTGCAATTACAATTATCAGAATTTACTTCAAGGTGACTGAACTGCAGTCTTTAATTAGGGTCTTTGGTTTTGACATTAGTAATCTCAGTGGACTTAAGACAGTGTTTGACACTGACTTATCTTGTGTCTTCTTAGGGAGCTTGGTGTCAAAACACGGAACTGGACTTTTGTTAATGATCAGGTAAATCCCTGTCTTAGCTTTGGTGCCAGGAACAGAAAACAGCATGCGTTTTTTGAGAAGTACAGTGACAGCCTTGATTTCTACCTGCAGAGAGGACATGTTACCCACAGTGCACTGCCAGGACAGGCTGGCTGTGCTTTGGCAGGATGGCTTGGCTGCTGCTGTTGCAAGGATCTAACAGTGCCGTTGTCTGAATGTATTGCTCTCCTGGTAGGCAGCTCTTCATTGCTCAGACAAACTGGGTGCTGCGTCACCAGAAAGAACCACCTGTGGTCCGCTCCATTTTGTATGTTGGACAGTCTGCTTTTGCTGGGGTGCCTTCCCTCAACTTTGGCTTTGTGCCGCAGCAAAATGTCTGCTCCTAAAGAGTAGCTGGAGGGGCTGGGGAACAGGGGGGGGAAGAAATGACTTGTTAGGACTGAGATTTTCTTTTGTTTGAGAGATGCTGATGTCTCCTGTTTTGGCATCACACTCATGCTGCATCTCCCTTTGTAGGTTTTAGAATTCCCCGTCTTTAATGTAACTCATTAGTCGTGCAGGCATGCAGCTAGTGTAATAATTAGTATTACAGGAGGCAGAATAATAGGATCTGCTGAAACTAATTAGATATAAAAATGAGGGATTTTCTCATATTAGGAAACAGCTGTGATAAAGAAAAACCTGAAAGGCAAAACTGGGAGGTTTTTCTCTTGCTCTAGAGGATGAGGTAGGTTTACTGTAGAATGGCTTCTTGCACTGACCGGGAGCCTGCGGTGAAATAAAGTGATCTGAGCTCTCCGGGGGGAGACAATGAGACAATGGCAGTGGATGCCCAGTGGGAACAGCAAAGCTGGCTGTTATTATTGTTGCTATCATCGTGATTATTTGTATTGCATGAGTGCCCAGAGGCCCCAGCTGAAAAAGGGTGCCATTGTACTAAACACTGCATAAACATTGCGAGAGGCAGTTTTGCCATGAATAATTTATACCTTATAGAGCTGGGAAATGTGAAAACTAAGAGAAGAAACAGTAGTCTGGAGGGGTGATACTGGGTACTAAATGACTGGTTGTGTTTCCCTGTGCCCCTTGCTAGTCTGAGGAGAAGGCCTGTATTTCAGGATGAAGTAAAACTTACTGGGAACTTTAGGTTCTGAGACTTATCTCTCTGATTTGACTCCTTGAGGCCATAGGATGAGGAAATATGATTTTTCTCAATTTAAGTGGGAACAACAGTAAATCATGTAAGAAAAAATTAACACAGTGGTGGTACGGTGTGGACTGTCCTCAAGCTGCTAGTAGGCTACCAGTGCAACCTATAACTAATAAAGTTTGGATGTCTTTTAATGCTGTTTTTTTCTGCTTTCATTTCTATATGTTTCTTGGATGTTTTGCACTGTATTGTCCCTTGAGACTGCTTTTGTACCTTTGAAAAATTATACTGTTTGGGTAAATAATTTGAATACATTGTTAGATCATAATATAATGTCAATCTGATTGACACAACCCTGATTCCAGGGACTAGGAAATGCTTGTAGGAGAGGGACAAAGAGAAATATTTTTTTTAAGAAAGGGATATATTTCAATTTTTAGTTGTTCTGCCACTTTTACAGGTATTTTTGAAAAAAGTAGACCTTAACGTTTTCTCACCTCCTGGTTTGTATTTCAGATTTTTTAGTTTTATTCTGCCCAAAAGATGAAAAATTGGATGTGATGAATGGTCTTGTTTAACCCTCTTTGTTGCTGCAGGAGTTTCTGTTATGGTTTAATACAGACCTTTGTGGCTGAAAGTTTAAATCGCCTTTTGCGTGCCAATTCTGTTACATGCTCATTGTCTCACTTTCCTGGCTGGCAAAAGCAGTGAGCCTCCTTGGCATTAGTCTGTGCCCTTGAGCCGTGAAAATGCCTGAAGCTGTGGGATTTGCTGTGATAAAAGATATGCCATCAGCAAATACTTCCACTCATTACTGTTCCCAGCAGTGAAACAGAGAGAAAGCCCTGTTCCTTCCTTTCTGTCCTTTCCTTTCCTTTTCTGCTTCTTCCCTTCCCTTCCTTTCAAGCTTTTTCCCCTTCTTTATCCCTCCATCTCATTTTCTACTTTGCCATTGCTCTATCTTTTCTTCTGTCTGTGCTAACTGCAGAAGTTTTGCAGACTTTTCAGTGTGGTTCGCTAATCAAAGCCAAGCCTGTGTCTTGTGCCCTGAGGGCAGATCCAGTTTGGGGCAGATGCAAAAGGCACAGCTGAGAAATACGTATGCCTGGTTTCTAAAAACTAAGTAAGTAAAATAGGGTCTCTATTCACAGTATATCACAAATAAATTTCTGCTAGATAACTATATATTTATTTATATATAATATAGATCTCAGTTTGACATATAAACTGCTGCAACAGGTAATCTTTTTGCTGTATAGGTGTATGCCAAACTCTAGTCGGGCTATTAATACTTTTTGTTCTCAGCAGTCTCCTGCAGGCATGTGAACGCAGGCACCGAATTCTCTATTAGTCTGTGCCTGCACCTGTCTCGCTGGCGTTAAGAGGGATCTTGTGTATAGCATAGAAGGAGGGCTGAAGAGCCAGATGGGACTGGGTCCTTCATGCACAGAACATGACAAAGAACAGAAAGTTCATACCATACAGAAGGAACAGTACAAATGCACCATAGGCAGATGAGAAGAAGCAAACACAAGAGCAACGTGAGCTACTTATGAATGTCACTTTTCATTTTGCCAGACCCCTTCAGCAGTCTCCAGTTGCAAAGCAGGCTTTGATTGGAAAGTTTATCCATTGCAGTTTTCTGGGTACTTAATCAAAAGACTCGAACATCTTAGGTATGCGTGACCCAGACATAAAGAAAATGAGATGAAGCTTTCCTGATCTTTGTGCAATTAGGCCATGTAGCAAAATCAGAATATGTGTGTGTCTGTGGTCTTTTGTGTGCCTTTGCCTAGGCAATTTTGAAACTTTCTCCCAATACGTGAAGAAAATCACCAAAATTAAAACTTTCTGATGAAAAACCTTGGTTTCAACCAATCACCTTACCTGTAATTTCTGACTGATTTCAGTAGGGATAGTAAAGGGAGTATTTAAAATGTCTTGCATCTGTAGGTCAGGCTCAAGCAATGCTGTCTGACTGTTAAGGTTGTTTCAGATAAATTGGATTCATTTTTCCTTGCATTTATTTCTTCTTGCAATTCCAATGAGAAAAAAAAAGAGTGAAACTTTTTCCATGAGCAGCTCTTTGGTCCATTCCTTTATCAGGTGTGTTAGTGTTTGTTACAGACATAAATCTAGCTGTTCCCCATTTGTAACATACATCACAGCATGCCATCCTGTCTTATATGGTTTAGCTCCACCCTTATGTTTGAATGGGGTTCATCTTGTGCTCAACTGGGAGCAATTCCAAGTCTGTTCAAAATGGAAATTTAGCAAAGCGAGAAGCAGAACAAAACGTGCTGGAAGGGGGGTGACTGGAAGAGTGGAGAGATTGGGAAACACAGACAACTAGAGAAAGTCATTAAACAGCACTGAGCTGAAGTATAGGGAATACAATCAATTTTAATATATTAATGAAGTAAAAGCCACATCAAGGTCATTGATTCATTGGAGACTTGCCTTCTACTGCTGTTTAGCTAGTGGAGTATTGCTTTCTTTTTTTCCAACCAGTAAGACTGCGTTGCTCTGAGAAGAGCTCATTTTGGAAGAAAACTGCTATTGTAACATAGTTTTTCCTTCTTAAACTATTGGGAATATATAAATGCTGTGCAGGAAACTAGGAAGAAAAGGAATTGGATGGCCATGAAAGGTTCTATTTCTCTAGAAGCAGAAGAAATACCATATTAAAGGGTATTTCAGAAATCAAGGGATTTGTTTCTACAACCATGGAAATCATAAGATAGCAGTTTCTGTTCCTAGAGAGCAGGGTGAGCCTCTTTAGGGTGAGATTTTTTTCACCCAAGGATAAAATTCTTGGCTTCATCAATGTCAAGACTGCTTCCTTCCATATGGCTTGGCATTTCATCACCAAAATTCAAAAGTTCCCTGCACCCAGTGGCACCATTGCCCTTCACTGTAGCAGCCAGGTGCTTTGGAAAATTTTCCCCAATGAGAGGTAGAGAGCCCTTCGGAAGAGCTGCCTTCCTCTGTATTCAGTGGCACTGAATGCTGGCTCCTGACGAAACTGCGTCCTGAACACCTGGTGTTGAAATTCTTTACTCTAACCTTCCATCAGCACAGCTTTTGCTATTTTGAATGATTTGTATTGCTTTTGGGGACGCTGCTTGCCTTTTATGTACAGGAGTTCAGAAGTGCCATGAGTGAATTGTTACCTTCTTCTCAACAAATGAAAATAAATACCTGCAAATCTTGGTTTAGAAAGCTTGGCTTCCATTAAAATGTAATTACCTCCCTTTTGTGCCTTATACATTAAGGGTGGCTTCAAATGGTGTGTGGCTTCTGTTCGACAAAATTGCTTTCCTGTGCTGAATGAGAATGAGTCTTCAGAATAAAGATGACTATTTAAAGAGGGCTGCTGCCATTCCAAATTCCATAGAGAAAGTTCTGCTTATCAAATTAAATTGTTTACCTCACAAGATCCTCACTGAAATTTTTGTTACCAGTCATCACAGAAGTGGGTTCATCCATGACCAAACAGCCTTTAATCCTGCAAATAATTCTCAGGCATTCAACTGTTCATATTCGGGTGACAGATGATTAGGTAATCCAGTATGTGTGCACTGGCAAAGTTTTGTCTTGCAGGACTGTTTGTACAATGTTACATAGGGTTTTCTTTCACCTTACTGGAACTGCTCTGGGTTCCAGGAGAGTGGGATGTCTGTGCAATTCTTGTTGCTGGGTCCTATATGGACAGCAAGGTATTCTGAATTTGCTCTTTGTGTGTCGCCTGGTCCAGGATCCCAGCCTCTGTCTGAGCAACAGCACCACTAGGCAGCTTCGTAACTGTGGGATGAGAGGGAGGAAAGCGTACGCTTTAACACAGACACAAAAACTGAGGACTGTTCTGTCATCCTTATTAATATTCTGGAATGTACATAGCTCACTCTTCCAGTACCTTTGTATTGCTGAAAGGATGCACAAGGATTGTAAAGATAAGTATTTCCTTGATGTGAAGGGAGCCAGAGAGAAAGTCATAGATCCTGCTACAGCTTTCCTCAGTGTGGCTATATGCTGAGCCACGCCAGCAATGGAAGGACAGTTTGGCTGGGACGCTAACACACAGTGCACTTCGAGCAGTAGGCAAACAATGGTGCTCATCTGTTCCCTCCACTGCACAGCCTGCTCACCTTAAGTGTTGAGAGACAGCGAGAGATAGCACCTACTCCCACCTCACTGCTGACCCTGATCTTGGTAGCTCTAGGAGAAATACCTTTGCTAAAGCATTTAATGTATTTAAATTATGTGTTTCACTGTAAATATCAAATTTACATACCCGTCTTCATACCTTTCTACTTACCTATCTACATACCTTTCATAAAGCTTTATATTGAGATGTCACAGTTTGTGGCGTCTAGAGGATCTTTCCCTGTACATGGCTACATCTGGTGCTGGTGTATGGGGCTGTTTCGAGCTTTCAGGTAGCTGGCACTGTATTCTCAGCTGGTCAGGGCTTCCTAGCATGGCATCAGCGCTGGCACTGCTGGCATGGTGACCCTTTCAGTCAAGCCTGATTACTTTTGGAAGGGAAACGTTGGCAGACCAGATGATCAGAGTGACATGGATTCCAGTGTGGATGTTTAAGCTGAGCTGATAGCTGGTCATAAAAGTAGAAATAGTAGCGCAGGGTGAGTAGAGATGAGGGCAGTGAAAGCCTGAATGACACAGGTGCAAAAACTAGGTCTGAGCAATGAGAAAACATGAACAAAGTACATCTTAAAGCAACTTTACATTTTGTTAGCCATGGACATAGAATAGTCTGTAGCCTGCCCATAGTCAAAACAGTTCGTGGGTAGCTGTGCATGAAAAGATTAACAGCAACATCTTCATGGGCCAGTATCTGGTATTAATGTCTGTAGTAAGATTTTTAGAAGAGCTTAAGGACTGGGGAATATTTGAGCAGTTTGTTTTTTTTTTTTCTTTTTTTCCTTTTTGATATTGCCACAACTCAGGGGATGCATGTCATTTCATGGAGCAAATTTACTTTGCATCAGTACAGTTTACCTGTCTGAAAGATTAAGCTGTGGTGGTGTGAGTACCTTTAATGTGAGAGGATTTACATCCCATGAGTGAGCACAAAGGTTTTGCTCTGCTGGGACACAAAGCAGAATTACTTATCTTTGTAGGTTGATGGGTTTGGCACTTTGGATGATATGCAGATTATCACAAGGTATAAGCAGGGCAGAACTGAGCTTTTGCTGACAGGAGCAGATAGAGACCCACAGGGGCCAAGTGCAGATGGATTAACAGTGAGTTGTTTGGTACTCAAGTCAGGTGAAGATGGGGACCTGATGCAATCACACAAGTCCAGACCAAAAACTTTTCCTGGTGGTGACTTCACCTCTACTGTGAACTGCACATACTCTTCAATAGAGCCTTATTAGTGGTCTGCCTGCATTCATATGTCTGCTTTGCTTTTGGTAAATTTAGTTGGAAGTCTGCAGAGTGTCCTTCTGGTTGTGCTGAGTCTAAATAGATTTTGCAGATTCAAATGCTGGTGTGATTAATAAAACACCCCTGTTTCTGTCAGAGAAAGCAGTGTTAGGGGGTGAGGTAAGAGAGTCAGAGAGAGTGCAATCAATACAGAATCCAGGAGGCTCAGTGATACCGAGCAAAATTAGAGGAAGTGCTGGCGAACATGGATTAAAGAGGATAGGAGGGGAGACAGAAAATCTGTAGGGAAAAAAAAGCTTTAGCTGAAAGCAAATTAGATATTAACTTAAAGATAAGTGGCATTTTAGAATGACATGTAAAATAATGCCAGATTCTGTGAATAGCTCTGGATTGCAGGCATACGTACACAAGCACACACAAACACTGACAAACATACAAAGGCAGGGGTAAAAAAAATAATAGTTCATTTTCTTATTTTCAAACAAAATTACTTTTTGTTTTAAATTCTTATCCATTTAAATGTTAAGAAGAGTTTTTAAGGGAAAGATTCTATAGAGCAGATTTTGTGACTAAGCATAAAATAGGTATTTTATTTTGCTTTGACTAAGGATTATCAGAAACAATTTTTGTCATGTTGAAAAAGATGAAGATTTTGTTTTGAAACACTAACAGGAAAAAAACACAACAAAACATCAGAGAAACGTGATGACTTAAGCCTGCCTTCTGTCGAAGGTACCCTGGCCCTATACATAGCTGAAAGATGTCAGTGTAGTTCTTTTGGCTTTAATGCAAGTAAGGTTTTACAAGAGGTGATTATTGCTTGCTTATCTGTGTTCTGCAAACTGGTCAGAGAGAAAAGAATCACATTCACAAAGAAGAGTGTACCACCTAACGGGCCAAGTGCTTGTCTTCTCATTCATGGTTATATTTGTTATATAACCTGAGATGTTTTCTGTTGGGGTTTGGTTTCTGCTTTTTGGTTTTGGTTGTTATTTTGTTGTACGATTTTTTGTTTTGTTTTTTTGTCGGGGTTCTTTGTCTTGTTTTGGTTTCTTTGGTGGGGAGGAGGTATTTTTTGAGAATGAAAAAACAAAGGCAGGATTCAAAGGAGAAAAGTGACATCTGGTTTAAGGCAAACGTGAGTCTACTTGGTTGCTGTTTTGGTTCCAGGAAAGATGCTTCACAGAAACTCAGTTTCATTCTTTCTGTAGTACCTGTTATGCTGTGTTTTTTGGTGGTATCTGTGAGGATTTGATTTATTCACATTCCCCGTGAGACCTGTTATTTTGCCCATTGCAAGGTGACATGTGATACATATTCATGCCTTAGGTCCCTCTGTGAATTTCCTTTGCCGGTAGAATACCGCACTCCCCTTTAGCACAGTGAAAGCTGGTGTTACATGGTATGGTATTATACGACCATAAATGGTAATTTTAATATAAACTTTAACTTGCACCTTCACACCGTTACCTTATTTACCCCAAATTAATCAGAGAAGCAGATGCTCCCTAGTCTCTTCGCCATCCCGTCAGTACCAGCTGCCTGGACAGACCACGTTCTAGTGACTCCAGGCTCCTCAAGTGTACATAGGTGTTAGTCCCAGACAAAGGGGAAGGGGTTGGCAATGGAGAAGCTGAAGAAATAAGTGAGCTTTCTCACCACACTCTAGAGTTTCTCTTATATTTAGAGAAAGCCAAAGACAGACAATGAAACAGAAAGGAAGCAAGGAAGAAGGGTATGTGTGTGGATAGTGTGTGCAAAGCTTTCTTCCAGCTCTCCACTGAGCCGTGACCCGGTTTCTCCAGGAGCTGCCTGCTGTTTTCTTATTTTCAAAGCAAGTTCCTGAGACAATGCTTTGCATGCCAAAGAGGGTCAGGTGCTCAGATAGGAAGGGTTCTGAACAGCACATGCACCCCCCTTTCCATCTTCTCTAGTGCCTCAGCTGTTCCTTTGTTAATTTCTTTTCCTTCTCTTTTCCCTTTCCTTGTTCAGAACGAGGAATCAGAATTAGTTCTTACATACACAGAGAAAACAAGCGGAAGTTTTGGGGTATTGAATGAAATTTGTTGCAGTGACTGTTAGACTCTAATTTTTTATGGTTATTGTTATCTTGACAGAATCCAAGAAGAAGAAAAAGGAAGGCAAGAAACAAGAGAAGATGCTGGATTAATGGAGCCAACTTGGGCAATGTGAGAAAGGGACATCAGCAAACATGATCAGTTAACAGTTTCATTTATACCTAGGCATTTTATCCTAAAATTATTTATAGCTTAATGGTATCATAGAAGGAAACAAGCAAACACAGAAAAAAAAATCTTTTTTTATTACTTTAGTATTTTTAATGTATAACCCTAACAACAACTTTTAGAGGCCTGTAATAAAGGACTCCAGTCTCATTTAGAAAATTATGTCTATTGTGTATTGAACAATGTAGAGGTTTTTAAAATATTCTCAAGTCTTGCCATAGGTCTCAGTCTGGTAGTTACTCCATGCAAGCAGAACTTGAACCCATGTGGAGCTCTGCTGAAGCCAGTGGTGCCCTGTGTGATCATAGGAGTCTGGCTGGATGCAATTATATTTAAGATTGGGACCTCATATCTGAAGAAACCCGCACTTGTTTCTTAAGTACTCATTGCATCTTGGTAACTGTATGAAATTATTTGTTGAAGGAAACGATGGGGGCATTTTTTTTGAGTATTTACAGGCATAGAATTTTGGGGGTGTTTGGTGACTGTTCATTCCAAAATGCCACTATCTCCAGGTAAAAACCAGTAGCACTCCTATCCTTGGTCACATTTTGGATGTTAGCAGTAAAAATTTTGAAATCATTCAACAGTTGGACATGGAAGAGTCCTAATTTTTCAGTATTTTCTAGCAATGATTTTTCCAAGCAGAATATTAGCAAAACTTCCATTTTTCAGCATATCATTGCTGGTGGATGGTAGTGGCCTCTGGTTTACCTATAAAAACTGAAAAATGCTTTCTTTTATTTGTTTATTTTGCCAGAAAGGAGAATATCCTTTTGACAAAAATCTAGTTGAAATTGTTATGATTCTTCCTGACCCAACTCCCTTTTGTACCAGTGGGAATCTTCCTGTTGATTTTAAATAGAGCTGGTTGAAAAATACTATGTCTGATGGGAAGCAACAGAAGAAATCTATTTGGAAACTGCTTGAGATGTTGTTCCTATTTTTAACCAAAAAAAAGACAACTTGTGGGACTTGAAACCAATAGGAATGCAATTAATTTTTGTTTCTCTGTTAGTAAAGTAGAAGGGAAATATAAAAGCAGTACCTTTTCTTTACTCCATTTTTCTATAAGCAAAAAAAGACCTTGGAAAATTTCACTCAATGTAAAAAGAGATCTATGATTTTAGGTGGTTTTTTTTTAATTATCTGCAGGGAAAAAAAAATAGCTGGTTTTCAGTTTGTTCAATTTTGCATATTTTAAGTGATAGTAACAAAAAAGTCACAAAGTAGAAAAAATGATCTAACAAAGGGCTATTCTGTTCCCAGCTAAACAGTTGCTTAATAAACTAAACAACCAGTGGACCAGACTTTTTAGAGGAAATGTGTTTTTAGTGCCCAAATTAATTTCAAAATCATTGCTTGACTGCTGGTCAAGATGAATAGACTCCTTGAAATCCTGCAGGTACCCACTGACTTCAGTGAAGCCGCACCAGCGTGTGTACATCTGAGTAAATCACATTGTTCTCTTGGGTTTAGCTTGTAGACAGGTAGACTCTTTTTCCAGACTAACATCACTCCCCTTTTCTATGCAAAAAATGCATAACAATTGCAGAGCTTGCCCTCTTTTTTCTTACATGGAGGGTATGGCTGATCTGAACTCACAATGTGGCAAGTCCATCCGTAGACGTTCCTAAACCTTTCTGAAGCCAGCTAGCCAAGCCTGCACATAGCTCAAGGTAGACTAACCACCTGATTATTTCCCAGACTTCTTGGGTGTGTTTTGCAGTCTGTGTTGATGTCCTTGTTATTTTGACTATGCTGTTAGACATACCTGAGCCAGTGGTATAGTTAAATATGTCCCCAGCATGTGGTGGATGTGCAATGACCAAATCCAAAATCATAAAGGCTCATATTTGGGTGGTTCTGGGTGCTATTAGCTTTGCTCATGGTCTAATCAGGTCTACCTGTGCTTGTGCCTCAGACTTAAACTAATGAATTGTTAGGTCTGATTGAAAGCAAAGGGAGAAGGAAGCTTTTTCACTCACCAAAGGTTTGTCTGTCTAAATGCTGCATCAGTTCACTTAAAGTGATTCAGCTTTGAGTGCAAACACTGTTGCACCATTGTCTTACACTGGTTAATCTAGACCATGTTTCACAGGGGGCTGGCAGGAGTTGGGAATGATGCTGAGACCAACAGTTTGACTACCCTTTAGGAAACCTTAGATATAACTTCTGATTTCCACCTCTGTGAGTAAGAAGAAAATAATTTCCCCTGAGTTTCCTCCAACACCTTGTGGCCCTTATGATTAACTGCCCATCTGGCTTGTTAAAGGAACATTCCTACTAGTTTTTGAAGGAGGCCACTCATGTTTCTGTGGTGGTATAGGGCCTCCATAGAGAGAGTTTACAGAAAACAAAGAAACAAATAAAAAAATACTACGTTAGGACCAGAAGAAAGCACAGCAGTCCTGCTAGCGAAGAGTGTGAAATACGAGAATTCCTCTGTACTACTCAGCCAGATATGTTTAGATCTGTATTAGCATCTTATTGTTGACAGTTACTGGAGTTTTATCTATCATAGTTTATAAACAGTGAAGAAAATTTCTAAAAAACTAGCAGAAAACATTTTGTGGAAACTATGGTGATGAAGGAGATGATAAAAGTAACTCATGGCAGAACACAGAGGAAGATTGAATAGAATACGTTAGTCAGGTAAGCTCAGAAAAGAGATGCCTGGTACCCAGCAGGAGCAGTTGCTTCACTAGTGGCATCGTCAAGAAAGCAAGAGGCAAGAATATGCAAAACCTCTTCCCATCCTATCTTGCTCAGTTTCCACTTGAGTCATTCTGATGTTTCTCCTTATTTGCTTTCTAATCTTCTACCCTCCCTCCTCTGGGAGGCCAAGCTTGTCTGACAGTGCTGTGGGGGTGGCTACTTCAGATGCAATATGTTTTACCCTCTTGGTGCTATCCTGTTAAAATGGAAAATGACTTAGCATAGACATATTGCTTAGCTAGTTTAACCAACTGAAGCTTGTTTCATGAATGTCCCTCTTGAGAAGTGGTTTCCATCTTCATTTGCTACAGCTATAGTATGGTATGGGGAGATGATGGAAATCCCCCAAATTAAAGGCTTTTTCTCAGCACTCAAATCTCTTAGAGAAAAAGAGAGATGAGTTATTGAACATCAGCTAAGGATGAATCTTCATCCAGACTCTGGATTCTAGCAAGTTTAAAATTAGGGGAATTTAGGTATAGCTCAGTTCCCTTCCTCTGAGTAGGCTGAGCCCAGCTTCTAAGCAATTAGGCCTGTCTGTATCTTGATTTAAAACAATATTTGGTGATTGGGGCATTTTCTGACTTTGACATATCTGCTGACAGAAGTGCTCATATTGAAAGAGAACCATTGCTTGTCAGCCTGGCATACTTAACAGAGTACTATGGGGCAGGGCTCCAGGAAGTGAGAACGTTTGTTGTACATGTAGGTAGATACTAAGTTATAACTTACTGATTCTCATCTTCTAATTCCATAATGATATTTTGGACTGAAGAAATGAAGGAATAATAATGATAATACATATCAACAGACAGTGTTGGAGACTGTGAAAAAGAGAAAGGGATAAAGTCAGGAGCATTTTACACAAACTTCTTTTGCATGCTCCTTGACTAGGAAAGGCAGGATTAGTGGCTGGCACATTGGTTATTATGCTTTGCTTGATTTGTGCCTTAATGAAAACTAAGCAAATGTAGAATGTTACAGAGAAGTCAAGCTGCACTTCAGCCTCAAAAATACGTGTCCAACCAGAGGTAAGGTCAAACAGAGACAATAGTGTGTCTTTTCTGGTTTAGGAGTACAAGCTGTGAGGATAGGAGAAAACATAACTTATTTCTTTATCTTTGGTGTATATCCTTCACCTTGGTATGTGGCAATGAACAAGTAAAACAACAGAGCATTGGGACAAACTAAGGCAAAGTGAATACTTAGGGAGACTGTTTATGGAAACAGGCTATAAACCCCCATAAACTAGCCATGCTGCTAGCAGGAAGTGTCTGAAGATAAATATTGTGTAGCATTCCCATTTGTTTCATGAAATCCCTTAACATAACACTAAACTTTATCTGACTTTCTTTAGTCTAATGTCAATGATGAGGGTGGGGCAAAAACCAACCTGACTTTGCCTCAGCTTAGGAAGTGCAACAGATTAATGTAAATGTAAACCTGACACTTCTCTAAAGCAAAATACTGGTGAGGTATACACCATTTTGACAGAATACTGTAGTCTTTTACATCTAAATTCTTACAGGAAGGGGAAGCAGTATGTCAACGGGGATAGGTATCTCATATTCAGTCTTTTAAAACTCTCTAGGACAGCATCTTCTGTGAACTTCTGATTGCGTTCTTTCCTTTGTGGGAACAGATTATACCTGTTGTCTGTCTTCCTCCACTCATCCATACTTTTTATAGTATTTGTAGGTTTTCTGTCAATTCTGCTAAGGTACTCTACCTTTCAGGCAAACTTCTGTAGATATCATTGATCCTTCCTCATGCTTGAGGCTGTATTCTCCATTTCTCATTGAACTGTTGCAAAACACCCCAGCAAGCCCCTACTGTCAGGTACCTCTCATTGTGTTCTTTTAAGATTAAAAGACACAGTAGCAACTTGTTAATCAGAAGATAACAATGAACATGGAAATATGAGAATGAGCAAAGAATCCCTGGATTCTTTGGGAGGGTGATTTGCTTGTAAAACCTTTGTAATAGCTCAGCCTGGGCAAGGCTTCCTGGTGGAAAGAAATGCATCACATCTGATTGAAAAGTAGACACAGTGGTGAAAGAGTGTCTGCCCTCACACAGAAAAAAACTTTAGGTTCTACCTAAGTGGCAAGAAGCTTCGTTGTTTCCCACTGTCCCCTCTTTTACCAGCAAATTAAATGGAGAAGACGTGTCACATGGAGCTTTGGGAATAGTGGAAGACTTGCCTGAGCAAACAGAGCATGGAGAGAGCCTCTTCCACCCCATTGGTGTTTGTGTTTGTAGAAGGTCTAGGTTGCCTTGCTCAGCAGAGAGCTGTGTGTACTTTTGGACCAAAATTAAATAATGCTGAAGTCTAACGATTTTCTTAATGTTCCACTTCAAAAGTGGCAGTCTGCCTTGTGGCCTCATCCCTCTGACCTGATCAGAAATGAGATATTTCAAGGGAAATGTGGGAATTCAACTATATTCAACTATCATTATCTCTTTGGTGGGGCTGTGCAATCCTTTTCCCCTTTCTGCAGTTTGCCAGTTAAATGTGGAGTGTCTTGGGGTCCCAGATGGCTAAAAACTCAGTAGATATCTCCTAGCCCTAGCCTTTAAATCGCTCAGCTTTTGAGTGATTTTCCTATGAAAAAAACTGTACCTACAGTTCTTATACTTTGCTTTAAAAAAAACACACAATAACAAACAAAACTGGTAGCATGTGTCCAGTGTATGAATTTACTGGTGAGATAAAACAGAGGCTCCCAAGTATTCCCATTTCAGAAGGTCATTAAAGTTAAAGACTGTATAAAAGCTTTAGCCCTGAATTCTGTGATGTGAAGCTTGAAAGACAGATAGAATGTACAGTAGAATGTACACATCTGTCTTACCCGTAACTGATTTCATGCAATTAATTACACTGTTTGAGTTGCCTCACCCTGATCTACCTGGCAAGAAGACATTATTTAACTTTTCTCATTAGGTCATTCATTGCACTTAACATATTGTAATTATGTAGTTCATCTAGATTTTTATATTTGAAGGAAATAGCTCTGATAATCTAGAGTGTGTTGTGGTTTCTGAGGGTATCTGAAGCAGAGTCAGGTTAGTACTGCTGCAGCTTTGAGCTACAAACCACCTAATGAGGATATCATCATCAGGCACAGCAGGTCTGCAAATATATATATATATGTATATATATATATGTATTCATATGTGAGGAAGCAAAACTATTTAAAAAGTGCATTCATAACTCAAAATGTATCTCACAAATAGTGCTACTATGTTTTCAAGCTAAAATAGAAGTGAAAGAGTTTTTTGTCCTGTGTTGGTATTTACACAAGGATACAAGAGTAGTATGTAGGATGAAGAGATAGGTTTCTTCCCACTCACTAGCATACCAGTTTAAGGATAGCTGTGTCTGAGGAAAATGCAAAACACATGCCAATGAAATGGCCAATAGGACTTAGTATCACAGTGATGTTCTCTTTTGTCACACCAAGTGCGTGGAAGGGCTTTGTTCAAAGCTTCAAAGTGGACGGACCGCTTCAGTTAGGTGTGAACATAGAAACCCAGGCAGAAAAAAGCTTTTTCTCTGCCTACAAAAAGTGAGGAAAATGTGAAAAAAAAAAAAAAGCTGGAAAAATAAAGTAAAACTGAAATCATCTTAATACCTGTAGTTTGGATGTTAAACACAAAGAAGGGATGAAAGTCAAAATAACAAATTAAAGCCTGAATATTGTGTTCAATGGATTTCTAATTCTGTATATATCTATTAAACGAGTGCTACATGATGTCTTTTCATGGGTTACTCTCTTTTTCCTGTTCCTTTTTTTTTTCAGTTTGTATATTGATTTTGTAAGCTAGCAGTGTGTTACCCTTTCAGTTTTTTTTTTTTAAACTTGTATGAAAGCCATATATCCATATTGTAGAATGAAAGCATTAATCCTGTAACATCCCTTAATGTTTCCCTTAGCTCTGTGGGATTGTGGGAGCTCTAGCGAATGTATATGTTTACCAATTGTATCAACATAATTTACTTGCTCTTAGTGGCGATAAAGAATTAAATAAACTAATACACAGAAGTGTCGTGTTTTCATTTGGGTGTGGAAACTGTAGCGGACATTAGAAAATTCTGAAATCAATTCCAGGTTTTCTTCTTGGTCTTTCTTTATTGTACTAATTTCCCACCCTCTATAGGTTTTGCCTGTCCCAGAAACACTTGTAATTGTAAACTCACAAAAGTTTTAGTCTGTAGAAAGAAATCTGCCAGAAAATTATTCTAGCAGAAAACGGCTGTTTGTTTTGTGTATACTGAAGTCTGCTCCGAATTCCCGACACTTATCCATTCTGTAAAGCAGCTTGTTTCAGTATACAGTTGTATCAACCTGTGTAATATTGACACAAATACAGATGAGGACTTAGGTTTGGTTTGTTGTGCTTTTTTTTTTTTGAAATTATGCTATCAGGTGAGCAGTGGGAAAACCTTATTCCCAGCCCTGTCATGCTCAGCAGTTTTGCTTTAACAATGACTTTTAATGGGTGTGTGTGTTCATTGAGAGGTGATTAAGCCTCAAAAATGGAACAAAGAAGTTAAATTACATTAATAAACTAAATAGAATTAGACAGAAATTCAGGTAATGCTCATTGTGTGTTAAGTTTTCTTTTTGTTCTTCAATTAACCTTTTTTTCTAAATCTACTTTCTGTTCCAAATACTTTTCTTCTTTTGTTTCTGTGTTCAACTGTTAAAATGTTAGAATAATTAATTACTGTGTACAAGCCATTCTATCACTCACTGCCAAAAGAGGGAGATGCTTCACTGTTTACAAGTCCAGGAGATTTATACAGGTTTCTGAAATTGTTTGGAAGAAAGTGAAGTAAAGTATGAAAACCGACAGTGCATTTTTCAAAACACTAATGGACTCCGCAACTGACATCCCATCCTTGGAAAGGATAGCCAAGCACTCATTACTATGGAATTACAAAACAAAAATTTAAATTTCTTTTTAATATGCTACCTAGCAGTTAAGTTGCATTTTCAGATTACTGAGTAATCATAGAATAGTTAGTGTTGGAAAGGACCTTAAGATCATCTATTTCCAACCCCCCTGCCATGGGCAGGGACACCTCACACTAAACCATGTCACCCAAGGCTCTGTCCAGCCTGGCCTTGAACAGTGCCAGGGATGGAGGGAGTTTTAAGATGCTCTGGTTCTTCCATGGGAGATATCTGATCTCAGTAAGCCTGAGCTGCTGGAGTCATGCTTAGCTTCCCAAATCTCCATCATGGAGGGTACACAGTCTGATTTCTCTTGTCCTTCCCATCTCTATCCCCAAATACTGTCTAAGCTATAAACAGGCCTGGCAAAGAGCTCCATCCCTGGCAGGGGGTTGGAACTAGATGATCTTAAGGTCCTTTCCAACCCTAACTATTCTATGATTCTATTCTATTAGGTTGGCTCTTTCCTGGTGGGTTGCCTTCATGGAACAGTTCGTTAGAAGGCCATCTCTCTGTTTGCATAGCCTCTTTTTGTTATATATGGAGTATATGAATGAAGAGGATTTCACGCGGAAGAGGCCCAAATTCTGCTACCAGTCTGTGCTCAAAATTTCTGGGATTAATGGTTCATTAAGTGGGTCTGTGGATGCAAGGAGGTCAACCAGTGATGAGTGGGACAAGATGTCCATGCAAAAGTAACCAGTAGCAGTGTGAAGGCCACTTTGAGAATTGTAAACTCAATCTATGCATTTCTACAGCTGAAGTTAAAAACCTGTTTGTACTTCCTTATCCCTCTGGGATGCACAGGGTAGAATTATAATTAATACTCAAATACATGATAGTCACACATGCTCACACACAAACACATTCACTTCATCCCTTGCCTTGTAAATGACAGAGCAACGTAATTTTCACTGAGAATAGAGAATTTGCCCAATGAACTGTTCATGTTCAAGATTAAGCATTCCCACAAGGTAATAATACAATTCTTTGCCCATTGTCATCTAATGTGGTGATGTGGGAAGCCACCTACACAGAGATCCCCTCTTGGCTCATCTTACTTAGTCTGTACTGATTGACTGGAGAAAACCATAAGAAAGAAGAAAACCTGTAATCTTATAGTGAAACATAAGTGTTGTAAAATCTTCACTGCTTACTGAAAGCATTTCTTAAGAAAGACCATTGACTCGTGGTCAAATTAGATTTAAAATTAAAAAGAAATACACAAACACATGTGTGCACACACAGAGTGTCTGTTAGAGAAAAATGCCTCCATTCTTTCATTACCCTGAGTTATAGAAAGCTCCTTTGCTACACAGCCACTGTTGAAAATATTTTCTTCATTGGCAAAGAACTTTTTTTTTTTTATTTGTATTTATTCAGTCTCTGCTTTCCTAGTTACATTCTAATTCTTTTAATTTGCTGCTTTGCTCCATTTCTGTCCCAGGAACAAAAGATGAAAAGGTTAGTAACTATTTTTAGTCTGTTCAGCAGACAAAACCTCTAAAGACCAGAACACAGGAAGGAATCCTTCTTAAAAAAATAAATTAATAAAAAATATATATAATGCTAAAAGTTTTCGTTTGATTGATAGCTCTTTAGCAGTTGTTAACTGTTACTGGAGGTTCTGAAGGCAAAGTAAAGAAAAATGTAGTATGTTGGGGATGGAGGAAAGCAAAAGCACTTTCTATAACACTCATAATTAACTTGCATACTATTGCATTTTGAAATACAAGCTGTTGTTTTGTTTTGTTTTTTTATCCCAATACATATCTTCAGAAACCTATTGTTCATAACAAAAGAGTTCTGCACCCAAGGAAGTTTTTTTTTTCTGAGATACCTTAGCTTTTTTATTTTTATTAATTATTTTATACATTAATTCTTGTATTTCTACTGTTCATTACATAGTGCTACAGATGCTCATGGGATCTAGATACTCAACCGCGGTCAAATGCAGTTGGTGTCACTGCAGGATGCACAGGGTTCCTCAGTCTGACAAGGTGGCTTCCTGGGGATGTGCTTGATGCAAGTGGACTCTCCAGCTGCAAGAATGGACCAACTTCCACTTTATCCTCAAAGCATTTGTGGTGGAGGTAGTGATAAGAAATGTAACAGAGGGCAGTACTATCCCTGTTGGCCTTTCTCCCGCTCTTTCTTCCTTACTGTCTTTCTTTATTCCTTTCTTCTACTCTATTTGGGCTTAGGCCACATATTGTTGAACCAAAACTTGGGGAGTAAGTGATTGCCTGGGAAGGGATGTGTCCATGATGTCTGCAATTGCATGGAGTCCCTGTTGTATAGACTCTTCAAACTTCAGTGGAACTGGCAGTTTTGGGAATGAAATGTTGAAGATGAGAGGTGATTTTGGAAGGTGAGAATAGGATCCCTGGTGTAAAGATCAACACAATGCAACAAGAAAATATGTATGCGTGTCACAGAAAGATACAAAAAAGGGCCCAGTCTGAGGTGCTGAAGAGTCCCATCCCCAAAATAGGATTACCTGGGCAGTAGATGGAACTGGCTTCAGAGAAAGCCATTCTTTTGTCTTCTGACAAGATACACTAGAAAAGATTTATATTCAATTCAGGACCTGTTTTTGAATATATTCTGAACGTGAAGTGGCCTGTTTTCAGCCTGGAGAAACATCTTGAGACTCATCATATAATGTATAAAGATCCTAAAATATATAATATCTCACTCCTGTAACAATTTGCATGAGTGCTGTGCTTTATGCAGTGCAGATAGTCCTACTGATTTAAGAGGACAATTCCCAGTGCAAAAACCAGGTTGTGGCAGGACCCGGTCTCCATTTACCCTTAGCTGGGAGTAAAGTACAGCATCTGTTCTGTTTGCTGTTGTCCTCTGATGACAGGAGTCCATCCAGCCGCCTGCACATCTGAGTGTTGCAAAGACAAAGCAGAAATTCCCTGTGATAAAGACTGTTTTGTAAGCAGTTGAATTTGAACTGGGCCTGTGTATCATCACTGCTACTTGCTGTCTTATCTGGAAAGCTCTCTAAATAAGCCACTGCTCTATCTACCAGTATGGGAAGAAAAAGACCAGTGAATTTTCTTTCAGTGCAGTGTGTACCCAAAAAAGTAAGTGCTCTGCAACCTTAACGTAAGGTCACAGTAAAGTGGTACAATAAAAGAAGAACAACAAGCTTTTGGAGGAAGAAAAAACAATGCAAAATGCCTCAACCTTCCTACTTCACAGCATTTATGCTACCAGTCCCTGGAGTAGATGGATTTCATCAAGGGAGATGAAAACCACTCTAATCTTAAACCCAGAAATATGCTTCTTTATTTGCTGTTGTTATTAGTAGCAATGACAACAACAATTTAACAGCCATTACTGTGCCTTGTACTGTAGTTTAGTAATACACTCTCAGTTAACACCTTTGATTCAAAAACTTTTATGCAGTTTGCCAGTGCTAAGTACCCACCATCCCTGTGGGTGAGGTGGAAGGTTAATCTCAGAGGCTGTCCATAGGCTCCTGCTGTAGTCAATGGAGCATGACAAGTTTATTCAGAAGGTGATTCAGAGAAGAAGGCTAATTTAGCAGATCTGTACGATGTCATGAAGGGTCTCTCTCCTCACAAGCTGCGTAGGGAGCTTAGGCAAATTAAATGTATTAGGCTGACCTGAGTTTCACCTGGTAGTTTGCCCTCCCGTTAAGATAGCAACACTGGAGGCCAGAACTTCAAAGGTATTTAGGAATTTGACATGTAAGGGGTCTTAATATCTTAGATGACAGTGGCCAAAAAAAGTAAAAGGTAAGTGGGCTAAGGCCATGGATTATGGCAGTGAGGGATCAGATCTGAAGTCCCAGTGCAAATCTTTCTTGTCAGAGGGGAGGGAGGAATGCACACAGAGCACAGCCCAAATGGGAGAGTGGGAGAGAGGTGAAAGAGGAGAGCTCATAGCCTCCTCCTTGGCCCTGACATGGGTATTGAAGCAGAGGGGAGAGAAAGTCCCTGCTTTTGTTCCCTTGTTTGCCTCAGTTGAGGGAGGGAGGAAGGGAGGGAGGCCGGGAGAGGGGCTGTGCCCCCTGCCAGGCTCCAGGGCCTTTGTGCCACACAGCAGGTGTGAGGGGAAGCTCCTCTCCCCGAATGAATGTGCATGTGGATGTGGATGCCCCCACTTCTTTCATGGCCATGCTGGGAACCAGAGCAAAGCCGCATTTCTCAACAGCAGGCCAGTAATTCCTGGAAACAAGCGAGCGCAGGAAGGGGCCGTGCAGTGAGAATGGGGAGGGTTTGGGAATAGCTCTGCAGGACCACTCCTTATCTAGCGCTGCCTGTTGACAGATTTAGGGCTTCATTCACAAGGCATTCAGCATCTCCTGAGAGACCTAAAACTGGTATCTGAACTACTTCTCTCTGTGAAAAGCTGATCTGGCCAAAAAATCTCTCTAAATTCTTCAGCTGACAGGGGCTACATAAACTTAAAAAAATCACAGTACCACAGTACCCCTCTTATTCACATCCCAGTTCTTTGCTTGCTCTCTGGCACAGGCAAGCTCTAGTCAGCCCAGCGCTCTCCCCCCTCCATCCATATCAGTGGCTGCAATGACAAGAGCTCCAAGCCAAGTGCCTGGCGTGCAGGAGCCTCTGCCAGGACAAAACCACATATTTAGATCTGTGCTTTCAGTGCCAGGTGGGAGGTGTGACCGTCAAAGGAAGGAGGCCCGAGGCTGTGGCTGGCAGGCTGTGCTGTTGATCCAGGGGGCCAGCCGCTGTCAGGGACCTTCCAAAAAACAATTAAGCATATGAGTTAGATCTGATGGGCTGGGGTTCTGAATTTACCACATGCTTCCTGACATGGTGCTGGCTTTGCCTTAAAGCCAAATCATGTCATCTTTGAAAAGAAAGGCTAAACTTGCTTTCAAATTTAAGTTTCTGAGTATGGTTTTAGCAATCTAGGAAAATAAAAAAAAAACAATCGTCTTTTCTGTAGCAGATACAGTAGGCTGGGCTGTGAAAATTACTGCCTCCAGGGACTGAACCTCCAGCCACTGGAGTTAAAGCATAGCTAAAGCATGTACTGAATTAAGGGACACATCCCCCAGGTGTGTTGAATCACCCAGGACTATTTCCAGATAGCCTTAGCTCTCCCTATGTGGCCAGGAACAGCACTGCTTGCTGGCTAAAAATACCTTTGAGGATCTATGCTGAAATTTGGCAAACAATCTGATAGTATGTCCTTTTTTTTTCTGTCATACCTTTAAAGGCAGCTTACTTTGGAATGGGCAATGGTAAAAAGGTTTTAGTTCTCCAGTGTGAATTACTAGTCCTGCTATCATTAATTCTCATGCACTCCTGTAATTTCTGCACGTGAAGCTTTTGCGTTTCTGATATAGCACTTTTACCTGAGGAGAGATCTGAGTGAAATCAGATGAGACCTTCCAGAAATGGTGAAAGTATTCTGCAGGCAACTGTCTGATTGAAATGTATGCCATGAGAGGTGAGATGGAGAGGTTAACCCAAAAGGAAATCATAAAGCAAACACACACTGTGTCTTCCACCACAGTAACATGTTTTGGAAACAGCAGCCAATTTCCAGCATATGTAAGCTGATCTGGTTCCATCAGTGACGGAAGAAGTTTGTTGGTAAGCGTGGCTGAAGCCTTAAAACTATGATGGAGAGAACCGAGGAAAACAAGATAAACATGTTTCATCCTTAAAGGCGGTAGCAAGAGTGATAGGCATAGAGATTAGTTTGTGAGCAGGAAAGTGGAAACCAAATTGCATACGCCAATTTATTCTAGCAATTTTGTCATCACAGTCCAAAGTGTAGAGAATGCACCTGGAACACCGTAGTAACATGGTCATTGGCTTTCAGAACTGCTTTCTTTAAAGATGCCTGAAGATTACCACACTAAATAAAAGTACTTCTGCAGGGTAACTGCTCCCTTAGTGAGGGACTTCCATCTGTAAAGTAACAACCACAAAAAAGGCTGTTATTAAATTTCCTGTGCTTTATGCCCTGTATAACATTCCTGCAGTCTCTTGTATCCCTGCCACAATTGTCTTGGTGTCATTATTTTTGTTCACAATGCAAGAAAAATGTCATCCACTTTGTTTTTGGCTTACATTCCTGTCAGATATCTGAATCCGAGCCACCTTCTTCTCAGCTGTGCAAAACTGGCCTGGTCTCTGACCTGGGAAATCAACAGGTCCTGTGGCTCTCTTAACAGGACTAGATAGTCCAGATTTTCAGGGAGACAGGGGATGGAGATAGGAAAAAGACAAGACACACAAATTCCCGCCAGAAATGGATACAGCAGAAGATAAAGCTGCCTTTAGGCCTGAAGAGACACTTTGTACATATCCATGGAAAAAAAACAACAATTGTTTGTCTAAGAATACAAAGTTTTACATTGCCAACCAGCATATAATTTCAGAAGTACTAAACTGACATTACCGGAAGTCACAGCTTTTTATTTGCAAAAAAGACATTGAACCTCAGACGCGTTGTGGTAACAGAGTTAGGCTATTTGTAGTCACCCCAATGACCTTTGTTTGCACCAGAAAGTCAATTTGAATTAGGTGAGGAAAGAACAAAGTGAGAAATTCTGAATACACACTGGATGAGAAAGGTGGCAGATTCACAGTGAAGTGCACAAAGAGCTAAAAGAAAACTGAGCTTTCAGTTTCAAGCTTTTTTAAGCTTTCAGTTTTGAGGACATTTCGCCTAAGAAGCTGCAGAGCTGACAGAATAAGTTTTCTTCCTACATGTGTCTAGTGTTTGCAGTGCACACCCTGGCCTCCTGCCAGACAAAGTGTCTTTTCCTCAGAAGTTTGTTTTCATAGTCTGCCAGGTAGGCTCGTGAAACAGCACTCCTAAAATTAGACAGACTACTGCTCAAAACGGTTAAAAGCTCTGCAACAAGATATTTTAATGGGGAAGAGAATGGATTACAGGTACCTTTTAGCTTGGAACAAAAAGGTGAAATAAACTTTGCTTCCTTAGCACCATTTATCTCTGTAAACGTCCAGCAAGATTTGAGCATGCTAGGCTCATACCATGTCAAGAGCTTAGGGAGTTTAAATCACCTTTCTTTGGTGGGAGACATCTGCTCAGATACTCTGCTGTCTGTATAGCATGTTATGCCTCTTCAAGCTACTTGCTTTCTAGTATTCACCTCATCAGAAGAGGCTGCTACATGATACATATTCAACAGTGATGGAATAGAACTAAAGTAAGCTGTTAGGTCTGGGCTGACTTCTAAACTATTTGACTTCTAAAGCTACTTCACAGTACCATCCCAGGCAAGAAAAGACAAAAAATAACAGATAAAAAAGGCGTTCAGGGGCAGTAACCAAAAAGGGAGTAAAGGAAGAGACCACAGAACATTCTGGCCATGTGGAGGCAGCACACATTGCTTGCAGGACTTGAGCTCCTTCCTGATTATCAGTCCTCACGTTTTCTGTAATGTCTCCAATGTTTACCTGTTGAGTCGCTTACTGCAGCCTTTATTAAACAAGCTTTCCTTCTGTTTCCCTGCAACAGGAATCTGGTGTCATTGAGTACAGTGAGACAGAGAGCAAGGAGAGCAAAGAGCAGACCACCCAGAGGGATCAGTGCCCAGGTATGCCCAGGGAGCCTGGCAGTGTGTCTTGCTGCTGCAGAGCACAAAGGTGAAGCTCCTGCCACCCTTTCGCATCTTCTGCCCTGCTTTCCTCTGAGTGTGAGGGAGAACCCTGACACAGGCTTAGGGAAAGCCTGAGATGTTGTGCATGAGCCTTGTGTCAGTGTTTTTAAGCCATGGTATTTATCCCACATTCACGAGTATTTTTAAATGAGCAAATAATTCTCACTTTTTTCTTTTGGTTCCACTCTTTTGTACCTCTGTTGTGCCTGAACAGCTCTTACATGCTGCTCTGCACAAGAGGGATTAACTGTTGGAAGTTAATTGCAAGCATGTTCCTGCAAGGTTTTGCTCTGTGATATCTTGGCTGTGTTGGTTGATTTTTAGCTGGAAACATGCAGTGTGGCATGGGCTGTGTCTCTGTCCCTAAGTGAGCCTGTGAAACTATTAAAATTGCCTTACTGGCAGGAATTATAATATTTTCAGATTCAAAAGTTGTCAAAAAGTAGCTATTTATTCCAATATTTTTACCAGCAAACCATACTGCCAGATTCTTTCCAGGAAGCAAACAGGAAAAAAGCATCTGTGCATTCATTTATAATCTGAACTAGTATTAGTTGAAGACATTTTACACTTGATATTGGGAGATTTTTGTTTTATCTGGGAGTTTCCTGACTTTTTGCTTTTGGCTGTATTTCTACTGAGATATGTGGGAGCCTAACAGTCGGAAGAATTAAACCATCATGCCCTCATTTTCCTCAGTTATGAAATGCCTTATTTGAATTCTAGTAAGCTGGGAAGTTTCAGTACCAGTTGAACACCCCTGTACAGTTAATTATTTTGGCAGTGTGAAATTTAAAGTGGAAAGTTGTCCCTCTGCCTAGGGAATGTGCTTTTATTTTCAGTTCCTATAGTGTAGTTAAATTTGAACTTGTGCTGATTTTATAAAGTCGTGTGGCATACACTCTGAATACAAACCAGCCATTGCTGACAGTCGCTGGCATGTACTGTGACCCCATGAGCAAACAATAAAATTTTACTGCTATGTTCATATATTGCTGAAGAGAACATGAGCTTTCTGGATAAAAAGTGGAAAAAGTACAGGTGGTTCAGTAGGACTAGTAATATCTTAAAGCATTTCTCTTCAGTCATAGCTAAAAAAATATAGTTGGCCTATCATGACATTGAATTTGATTAAAAGATCGTTAGCTTATACTGAAATGATTTGGATTCCATCTATTTCTGCCTTGAGTACATCATTGCGGATTTTTTTTCCATTGCTCCCATCCTTTATATTGTCATGTAATTTTCAAGACAGAGTGCACTCCATGAATTTATTCCCTCTCATCATAGCTGTGAAAACACATTTTCAGCATTTAGCCATCTCTGCCGTTGAGATGGTCTCCTCCTACAAGCACACTGACACCAAATCAGTCTGCTGGGATTTGCCAGGCTTCCAGCAGGGAGCCAAGGGGTGACAGGCTCTCCCAGCAAAAACCATTACCACCTCCCCACAAGGAACAAACTAGGAAAACATTATTTGCTTGGTGGATGAGAGAAGATGTTCTGGTGGCAGCCAGGCTGTGCCTGTACTGCAGGCACAAGTCCTTTAATTTTATTTTCCAAAGGGGCCCTGGCACATGGTGCAGGGCTTTGCAGGGTCACTCCTCAGGGCAATCTCTGTCTGGAACATCTTCATGCTTGCTTTTCTCCCTTCTGGTCCTCACTGATTAAGCAGGACCAGAACTCCCTCTTGCATTTACCATCAGGTGATGGTGTCCCTCCCATCCCATTTTTGCAGCTGACACAGTCTTATCACTTCCCATCTTTACTAGAAAATCAAGCGAGGATTGAAACAGTGTTGGGGGAAAACAATGACTGTAAGTCATTGTATTGTGTTTATATAACCTTAGGTAAGTGAGGGCAAATCTATCTGGTGATCTAAGGGAAAAAAAGGCCTTTATTTTAGTTCAACATACTTTTCACATCCCAGTGTCAATTAATTGTGACATTTATACCAGACAAATAACAAAAAAAACTTTCTCTGTATGTATTCCTCCATAAGCTAACATCCTGTATGGGCAGTTAAGTTGGAGACCAGACAGGCTGCCCTGGAACACTTAGTAATGTAGAGCATTTACTGACATCACAACACATTAAAATCAATTACACTTCCATTACACTCATCTACGTTACCCCTTCCTGCATATATGCCTGTTGGATCCATATTTAATTTAGGAGTGGATTAGCTAATGAGGTGGTAAAATCAGTTACTAGGCTGGCAGCAAGGCAATGAAAACCATCCAGCAAACACTTTCCGATTTGGAAGTTTTCTCTGAAAGGTAGCAAAGAAAAAATAAGCTAGAGCAGGCCCTCTTTGATAGTCCATCTTCCCTTAGGAATGGTCTGACCACAATTCCCATGTGCTGTGAATTTTTTTCTCTTTGTTCTATCTTATAGTAGTCTGGGGTGATTGAAAGAATAGCTATTGAGCAAAAAACGTTTGTGCAATAACTATTCCAGAACAGAGAAGAGGTTTATGCCCACAGAAACCAACTCCAAAAAAAGCCCCTCTGGTTAAACAGTAAATATTCTGGGATCAAAGCAATACTTCAGAAATACTCCCAGTGGAATTATTCTGGAATAATTCGAATGCAGTATCTCTGTTTTCAGTTCCGTTCATGTAATTTTTACATGGGGGCAGAAACAGAGCTTGCAGCATTCATAGCCAAACAAGTATGAGTGGCATCAAGCAGATCTGTGTCCCACTTGCTAGAAAAGAGCATGCAATGGCAATTAAAAGTGAAGCTCAGAGGTCCCATGAGCGAGAGGAATGGGGAATTCGTTTGAGAGGAAAGAATACATATTTACGTAATGAGACTCTCCCTTAGAAAGGAAGCAGAGGGTCCTGAGTCATTGTTGGGTGTATTTTATTTTGAGGCAGAGGGCTTATTTTACTGGATTGAAGGATTACTCTGCTACAAGCAGGCCAATGAGATTTAAAGGCAGTGCTACCAGGGAGGGGACAGAAATGAGCCTGGGTCTATCTGGGACAAACAGAGTGGAAGGATTGGTGGCTTCCATCACAGCAGATGAGCTCTGAAGGCTGTGAGGTGCCTCAGGTATGTGAATGAATGTGGTTTGAAGAGGAGCTCTGTCTGCAGGACCAGCTGTTCCAGAGCTTGCTGCACCACGTTCAGCTTGAGAAGGATAGCAGGGATGTGGAAAGCTGCAGCATGGGCCAGTTCTGTGGTGGTTTATGGTGGCACCACTTCATGAGAGTCAAGAAAACTGAGCAGGCTTGCTGGAGCTGAGCATAGTTGGGTCAGCAAGTACTGTTATAAAGTTCCTATTATAAAGCTGTATGTCATTAAGAAGTGAATTTTGAAAATACATTAAAAGTAACAAAAGTAGGAAATCTGAGTTTTGACAGTAAAGATATGAATTCCATGGACTGAGAGAAGGGAAGAAAGAGGGTGATGTGGGTCCTCTTACCTCAGTAATATTTCATTTGCTGCTTAGTGTTACTCTTAGACACTTCTTTTGCCAGGGTGATGCTGGTGCCTGGCTTTTTGAACAGTGACAACTGTTAGGTAGAGCTGTATCTAAAATGCACACTCAAGAGATTAGTTGTTACTCTGTCTATTTAAAAATGACAGCTAATGTTAATAGCTTGTAGATTTCAATCATGAAGGGAAAAGCAAACAAAGCCTTTTCTGCTAATAATGTTTACACAAGTCCTAAGGCAGTCTATTTTATCCCAAGATAAAATAAACCAAAGTAGTCTGTCCAAAGAAGGGAAGAATGAAAGAGGTTTTTCATACAGACTCTTCCCTCCTGTTCTCCACCCCCTATTCTCTACAAGAGAAGAAAAAAAGATTGAATAGTGAAAGACGGCAGACACAGCATCACAGATTACAAGGAAATGCAGCATGTCTGCTTGCTTTATCAGGAGACAGAACTGCCTTCTAGTCACAGCTCCTGCTAGCCCTTTCAAAGACCTGTTAGCAGCAGCCTGGCTGAGCAAGGCAGTTTGACAGGACTAGGTTGATCCTCATTGTTTTGCTATTGCTTTTCATTCAAGATAACATCATTCTGCTGTTTGGCTGCTTTGAGTAGCAGTGTGCCAGAGACGCATTTTCAACTTGAGGACCTTTTCGTGGTAAAGTTGCAGCTTCATCAGCTTCACAGATGAGGATTGAAATGAGCGGAAGTCACAAAATTAAGAGATTGCAATTACAATCCCAGACCAGTGTGAAGTCGGCCACAAATTCAAAACATGGAAAGAAATGGTGAGAAGAGGAAAAAGAGTCAACTCAGCACAGTTTAGTCCCATGTATTTTTCATAACATGAGAGCTATATCTTGTTTTATAGATGAATACAACTTACTGAGGGATGAGTATCTTCTGTTTCTGATCTAATGCTGTTAGCTCTTCAACTCTAACACAATACCAAATTTTTGTTTCATTTAAAAGTAAGGAGTATAGGAAAGAATGAATTTATGTGTGTGTGGTGTTCCTTGGTAAACAATGGTATTATTCACTTTGTGCTTTGCAAATATCATATGGATATCAGAAGCAGTTTTAATTATGGTGTCTCATGGACTAGCCACAGAATCATGCAGTTCTTCAGCTCCACTACTGCGTGGATTAATTTACTGTGTGTCTCAGTTTTATAATAACTAGAGTGCTGCCAGTATCCAAGCTAGGGGGCTTAGAGGTCATCTGAGATATGTTATAGCCCATACCAGCAGAGGCAAGCACTAAATGCTGGATGAGTGAATACAATGCAGTATTAGCCAACAAAAGCAATAATAAAATGGTTTGGCAATAGGAATAGAAAACACAATGTGAGTTTGGGATACTGCAAAGATTTGAAAGATGCTGGAGAAACAGCAGATACAGCTATTAGCAACAATCTAAATAGAAGACTGTAAGAGTGAGAAGACAGCACAGAAGCTTCCACTGTCATTAATCATCATAGAAACAGAGCAGAGAAGACAGGAAATTTGGGTTCGGGTTTTTTAGATTTGAGTGTATGGAGGAAAGTGGAGATGTGACAGTCTGGGAGGGCACCTCACACCCAGTGTTCCTTACACTTTGCCCTTCCAAGGTCATATTTAAAACTCTAGTGGATGGATGTACTTGCTGGTAAGCCAATGACATATAAAGGCAGTCTAAAAACATTCAATTTACCCTCAGCCCTGCCTCAGAATGGCTGCTATGCCCAACCCATCACCAAGCAACTCAGGGGGTACACAGGTCTTTTTAATGCATGACATTTTAGCACAGTCCAAAGATGCTGTCATGACACATGCCAGCAGTGATTCACTGCCTCCCAGCTACCACGATTGCCCCCACTTCATTCCCTAATTATTATTTTTTTTTTGTTTTAAATCATTGTGTTCTCATCTTTTCCCATATAAAACCGTCAAGTTGTCAAAAAGAGAGGAGCTGGAAAAAAATTCCTCTCCTTTTCACCTTGTCTGGCTTCTTTCAAACTGAGCTATGCAAAGCTCTAGTGTAGCCTGACAAGTCCTAACTGCTGAGATTTCACAGATGCTGGGGGAATGGTTGTGGGAGGGGACAAGGGAATTGTTCCTGTAAGGGCTTTGCTGCAAGCTACTGCGTTCTGGAGGGGCTCTCACAGACCTCTTACGATTGAAGGAGAGCAAGCAGCTAAAATGAAGCAGAGGGAGTCACATTCAACAGGAAAGCAATGGATGTAGGAGTAGAAAAATATGATTATAAATCTGTTTCAGGGTAAGAAAAGCTGCTGATTTAAACAGCCAGGAAAAGTGGAAACTTATTTCTGTAATGAGACTTACCCTTGGAAAGGAAGCAGAGGGTCTCGAGTCATTATTTGGTATATTTTATTTTGAAGCAGAGGACTTTTTTTTACAGACTGAAACTGGATTGAAGGATTACTGTGCTACAAGTAGGCCATTTGTCCATAACTGTATTAGACATGATAATGTCCTTTTCTTCACAGCTATTAATACCATGGCTCCAGTTGAACTGCTCCTCTGCATTGTCTGCCTGGATCTGCCTGGTGAACAGGCGGTGGAAGCGACTGCTATGTTCCTAAGACAAAAATACTGTTTTGAGTCTAAAAACTCACATTCTAAAGTTAGTGAAGTGAAGGGAGCTTCTTTCTTTTGCCATGCAATATGCAAAGTCCTGGTGGCTGTAAAGTTTGGTAGGTCCGTGTTCAGTGGCAGATCTGGACCTCTTTTATGCTAGTAGTGTAATTCTGACATTCGCCACATGACAATGGCACTATACCAGGACAGTGCTGTCTTCTTACTTTATGCTTTCATACCATTTAGACAATTCTTAGTGATGAATTTGAAGAGACATTCCTAATTTGTTAATTTCTTGTGCAGTTCTCTAGTTTCTAGCCAGGTGCAATTACAACTGCTGGCATATTTAGGAAGAAAGATGATATTTTACAGGTTAAGTGAGCAGGGAGGGGAGCAGAGATATGGCGAAAAGTGAGATCTGCAGAAAGCAGTCTGCTTTTGTAATAGCAAAGTTTCATCTTGTTTGCCTCTTCGGTTATTACACCTTTTGTTTTTTTACAGAAGGAAGCAAGTTACAAATAGCATTTAATCATCAGAATACACAGGGATGCAAATACTCTGTGATTGTATTGTGACTTTCTTCTGCCACCATCTGGAGCAGTAATTCAGTTTACAGCTAGAAAAACCTCTCTCTCTTTGTCTTTTTTCTCAGTTGTTACATTTCCAGATGGCAGATAGGAGCTCAATTTCTCTTCAGTAGTCATCAAGCCCTACTTCTTGAAGCTGTTGCAGAAGCTCCTCTTTCTCCTAAGTTATACCAGATTCACTGTCTTTTAGGAGGCAAGAATTTATTCAGGAACCATCTTGGTCTAGACATCCTTTGCAGTTTTCTGACGAACAGGTACCCAACCTTTATATTACTGGATGAACAGCCATCAGGGGCATTGGTTACGACTCTTCATCAACTACAGCTCTTCTCTGCTAGATTTGGCTTCTCAGATGGACACCACTTTCCTTTTCATTCAATATCCTTGTCCTCAGGTCCTGAGCTCTTGTTTTAATTTTCCAGAGTTCAGAGCTTCTGAAGCTGCTGGTGGCAGAGCAGGACTTGTGGAAGAAACACTTCCTTCATTAGCTTCCCAGAGCAAAGGACATTTCTCCTGGAAGCCACCCAGCTCCTGCAAACTGAAGCTGGAAGCTTCAGAAAGGTCGCAGTTTTAGGTTCTTCAGAAAGCCTTTCCTCTTTTTCCATTTGAACCATTCACCTTTGAATAACAGACCTCTGAGCTGGAAGAGCAACTTGTCATATAGTGATCTGCGGCAGCATTCACCCTTGGTCCCCTTTGCAGACTGTGAGGAGCAGTGGAAGCCTTTGAATACGCTGTACCTCATCCAAAAGGAGGCACTGAAAAGGTTCAAAGGGCTGCTACTCTGGAAGTGCCTATGTTTTCTCTACTGTCTGCAGAGTGAGCCTGACGTGCCTAGCTCATCTCCAGATGTCCACATTGTGGACAGTTGCAATCAGGTGAGAGAAAATCAGTCTTTCTACTAGTCTAGACACTGGTTTGTCTTTCAAGGGATTGAATATATTATGTCTATAGTATACTCTTCAGTGCTAGCCCTACATTTCATACACCCTTGCTAATCTTTATTCAAGGTCATAATCATAACCTCCTGTGTTAACCTCATAGGTCTGGAGAAATGTAAGCCTATGTTCAGGGAAGATTACCCTAACTGCTTCTTCATGCTGAGCTGCAGAAAAGTGGATCCCTGATCCTGGTGCCTACCTGGAGGAGCACTGAGCCAAGGCAAAGGGAGCTGAGCGTGGCTGACCAGGGCTGCTGTTTTTCAGGGAAGGAGCCATGTCTTGTTGCGAGGAATGTTTAAAAGAAGCTATCTGGAAGCAACTGCAGGGGTAGGGAGACCAGCTGGTCTTCTGGGGAGTCATTTGGGGACAGGCACACAGGACTGTGAAGATAGAAGCACCGAGGAAGAGCACAGATGAAATAACTCTAAGTACCCTTTGTCGTCTTGCCCCCTGCTGTCTGGCCATTGTCTTCAATTGATACAGCGTCGGGACTTTAGTTCTTAAACTGTGAGAAGCCCCACAGTGCAGGTTGTCTCAATCCAGAGGAAGTGCAGTTACACAATTACAGTGGGTGCAGTGTCATTATAAAAAATTTGAAAGAACATTCCTTGGGCATAATAGCATCATTTTGCCAATATTCTGTAACTCAATAAGCAAGCAGTAGAGCACTGATTCATAGCTAGTGGAAAAAAGAATCGCAATTCTCACTAACAACATTTCTCATTTCTGATTTGACAATAGCTGATGGCAGCTTTTATAGACCCACCTTTGCTGAGCACACACCTGCAAGGAAATGAACCTGTGATTTAATGTATTGTATAGACTTAGGAATAATTTGTACAAATTGATGATAAAAACCAAATCAAATGAAAAAAGCCTGACAACAGCTAGTGAGGGAAGGGCCTGGGGGGGTAGGTGACTTCCCCATGCATTTCAGTCAGAGTCCACAAGGTGCCCTGCTCTTCCAGCTGAGCCTAAATTCAAACCAAATGTAAGCCAGCCCTTTGCAACAGCTGCTTTGGTATCGAGTCCTCCCTTGCATATGTAATTCGCAGCTGAGTAAGTGTTCTTCACTGAGAGGAAGAATTGAGCATGTTAGCACCAGGTTGAGGGGGGAAGATGAAGAAAAATGAAGATACCATAGGTGGGAAAAGCAAGTGGCAGTGTGTTCCTGGGGCCAGAGGAGAGCTTATCAGGTTCTTCTTCACTCAGCAATTCAGGGGAGAACATCATCTTGAGGAGAGCTAATTCTTGCTAGGGTTGCTCTTGGTAAAATGCTTTTGCAATTCTCTTTCTGATGGAGGATGTGTAGGCTTTAGGATAGTCAATGCTTTTTACTGAGTTCACATTTTAATGTAAAAGGCTAAGTTACTGTCATGCCTCAGTTTGCATAAAGCTTCAAATAAAAAGCTGTCCTGATTAATTCATGCTTCTTGTGTCTCCAAAATGTGTCTCAGGTTGGTTTCCACTAATCAACCAAAACCAGTTGTAACAGAAAAAAAATGCCTTTCTCTGCAAATCTTTGTCAGGCGATTTATAACACTGGTATGTGTGAGCCTAAATCAGCTTTGTTGAGAGCAGAGATTGAATTGTTTTCCTGCATGTGTAAGATCATTTGAATAGAGAAACAGTTTCAAAAAACCTATCTGTAGCTGTTCAACTGTTGTGGATTAACTGTTTATTACTGAAAGGAGGGCTGACTATGCCACTGCTTTGGGCATGCAAATTCAGCATGGATGTTGGTGGCCCCATGCAAACAGTAAAACATGGGAAAAGGTGCAGTGTCGTGTCACCAGAGGAACAGACAGTCCTTCCCCAGCAGACACAGGGGCTAACATATAGTGTGAAGCAAACTGATTTTCAAGTTGTAAGAGTTTTTAAAGGATGCATGGGAGACTGTGGTAAAACCGTGTAAGTGTACCTTCTGACAGAGTTACTCTGGCTCAGAATAGGCATACTATGTCCATAATGGAATGAGGATCATCATGTTCCCTGGAAAAAACTGGTCACTTCACCTAGTTCTCATTCAGGTTTGAGGAATCTGTTTCATAAGGGTTTTAGCTTTTTCTTTTTTTTCCTCTTTCAGGAGAAAAAAAATGCATGAGTTTCTTTTTGGTGAAGTGTAAATTCTCAATTCCACCAAAAGTGTGTCTCAGGAGGGCTGTTGCCATGGCCAATCAGGACCAAAGATATAGTTGTGATATTGAACACTGAAGCTTTCTTGTCCTGAGGAAAGATGATACGTGAAAGGTAGGGTCAAGCAAAATGGAGATCTCTTCCAACCTAATGAAATTCAATGCCTTGTGCTAAGTGAAAATAGCCTGCTTGATACCTTTTGCAGAGAAGAAAAAGAGTGAATCAGGAAAGTTGCTCTAAGAAAATACTAGTCAGTGCACATCACAAGAGGTGGTTTGCTTTTTTTTTTTTCTTCTCTGTGGAGATTGGGCCTGGCTCCTACACTTTTTCCCATATGAATATCATCAGCTCTCACTCACTCTGGAAATATTCTACTGATAAAACAGTAGAGACTGACTGCAAAGTTAGTTTTCAGTTTCTACTTCTGAGGTACCTCAAAGGTGTGTTGTACACTGGGGAGGAAAAATTCACAGTGAAGAGCTCAGCTAGAAAGCAAAAGCTAAGGATAAAATAAAAATGGCAAATTCTGTCCCCTGACAGTTGTCCTCCACATTTTATTAGCCAGTGTACCTACTCTGCTCTTGTTAATTCTTTCTGAGCATGTCTTTTCCTCTCTTCATTTTGCACTCATCCTGAGCACACTGTGCTGCAACAAGCAGAACTATTCAGCAGATGTTTCTGGTTTGCGGACTCTGGCATTCCATACTTGGCTGTTTCTTGACAACTAGAAATACTGACTGGGATGTTTCATTTTTCTCACACGAGCTTTGGGAGCACCACAGAATAACATCTAATCAGTACTAATTCCTGTAGCTTGTATTAACATTAATTACCCAACTTTGGGGACAGAACGTACCTTAACAAATTTGCAGATGATGCTAAACTGGGGGAATGCTTAACATGCTGAACAGAGCATGTTCAGCAGATACATTCCAAAGAAACTGGAATATTGGGCCAACTGGAACTTCATGAATTGCAGGAAGGGGAATGCAAAGCTCTGCACCTGGGGAGGAATAACAGCAGGCATCAGTGCAGGCTGGGAACAGACTGGTTGCAAAGGGCCTTGGAGTTACAGTGGATGCCAAGCTGTGAGTTAGCAGTGCACCCTCATTGCAAATTAAACAAGCTTCATATGGATTATGTTGGGGACAATGTGGTCAGCAGTCCAAGGCGGGGGCCATAAGTTGACATAGGTCAAATTATTTGACATAAGTCAAAGCTCTAGTTCAAATATTTTTCAATTTCACAGACTCTGCAGCCCAAGAGAGAAGGGGATAGAATAGAGAGGGTTGAGTAGAGGACTAATAGGATGACGAGGGGCCTAGAGCACAGACCTACAGGGAAAGATTGGGTAACTGGGCTAGCTTAGCCTGGTGAAGAGACTATTGATCAAACTAACAGCATCATACAGCTACTTTGTTGGGTGCTACAGAGATGCCTGATACAAGCTTTTCCCAGCAGTGTCAGTCACATGTTGCAGCTTTGAAGGATCAGGTTAGTCATTAGGAAACACTTCTTCACTGGAAGAGTGATGCAGCACTAGAACAGGTTACCCAGTCAGGGACTCTCTATACTTCGAAGTTCTCTGGACTCAACTAGGTAAAGCAAGAGCTGACCTGATCTAGTCTTGGCAATAGCCCTGCTTTTTTGTGGGGGGCAGGACCAGAGGCATCCTGAGATCCCTTCCAACTAGCACTCCAGTGATTGTATGAATTTGAGGGATGTAGTAAGCCAATCATCTAAAAGAATCCTAATGCAACCAAAATTTAACGGCCTATGGTTATGAAGTGTTGCTGAGAAGTGAACTGTATCTTCATGTACAATGAGGAAACTGGTCTCCCAGATGGTGCTTCGTGTGTTATAAAGCTGCAATAGAGTACATAATTCCAAGATGAGTTCAATATAGGGCAACTTTTCTTGCTGGCTTGTGCCTCAGTTCTGGAAGACCAGTACTACATGCCAATGACTAAATATCAACATTGTTTTAAGCCTTTACATCTATCTGTTGTTTGGTTGAAGTCCAAGAGTATGTGCATAATTCTTTGATGAATCAAAGCATTTGCAAGTCCTTAACTGGCTCCTGGTGGTTCTTCTGTTACTGAGGTACCTCAGCTGTTTCTAACGCTGAAGAATTAAGTCAGACTAACTGAATGTACATTTTACATTGTGCACATCTGTGTTTCATATTTAGGTTACCAGTTCACAAAATAGCATATCTCTCTTCCAAGTGAAACTTCTATAAAACCACAAGCTGCTTCTATGTCCTCATCAGTGCAGCTCTTCCCAGAAGGAAAACCCCTCAACATCGGCAGAAGAAATTATCATTGCAGCAAGAGTGTTTGCTGTCCCTTGCAAAGTCCACCTAAACCAGCTGAAAGTCACTTTTAAAAGTAAAGTAGAACTTGCAAGAAGTCCTTAAAACCTTGACATTGTTTAGTACATCATCAGATTCTTGCCTTGTTGCACAAAAGTCAAGAATGTTATCACACTGGTTGACTCATTATTCATAGAACTGATTAATTTGCTGTCACACAGCCACTATCTCATGTCAGTATGAGTGAAAACTGTAGAGCTTGAATTCAAAGTGTGTTTCAGGCCCATGAAAACCTTTGCAAAAGCTCTTTTTTGAGTAACCCTGACAAAGCTCTGGGGAAGGGCATTATATATTGACTCATTCTCATTTGACTGAAGCGTTTGGATGATAGGCATATTTATAAGAGTTTATGGCTGTGTGAGTTTAAAACTTGTAAAATCTGAATACCCACTGAGAAGTTAAATTTAATTTTTCAGAATTGTTTTGTGTTTTTACTTGTTTTTTCACTTTTTTTTTTTCATTTAGTTTTCTGGAACTCTTACTCCATGGAGATAGTGGTTATATCTAGTGTAGGATATTCAAGCCCTGTTATACGTCCAGTGCTTTCTGACAGGCTTGAAAGGGTTGCAAGATGTCATCTGCAGCGAGGAACAGGTAAGCTAGTGGATTTCCCATTTGGTAAAAGCTTCCTAGCAGTAGAGAGGTAGAACTATAATAAACATTATGTGCATGTAGCATGAAGGGAAGTTATGGGGTCCTGCTGACAGCTCTTGTCTTTCGTCTCCTTTCAAAACTGGTACTTTAAGGTTAAAAGGCTTCCTGATTTGAATTCTAACTTCAGAAATATGTAACGCTGTATATTTTATTAACCCCAAAACATCCTTCAAATCCATCAGCCAGCATCTTGTTGTCCAGTAATCTGTCTTTGGTTTCAGACATTGATATTTGCTTAGTGTAATTGAGTTTGCATTACTGTAATACAAATTACTTTGTCCAGGAAAGGAAGAATAACAAAGTTCAAGTACTGTGACTTTTTGTTTGATCTTCACTCATGCTTTAATTTCCATATCAATTATGTATTATAGGAAGCCAGAGAGAGAATTAGTGTCAGGAAAAAAACAGCAAAAGAAAAATTGCTCGAACATGAAAGATTCTCCAGAGTCAGCTTATTCAGCCATTATACTAAATGCATTTGTACAGGGTTCTTTTTGTCTCATCATTTTATCCTGAAGTTGTGATTTAGTCAAACGAATGAATGGAAAAGTACCATATGCTGTAATGGACGTGTGTGCAAAACACTAATTTGTGCCTTTTCTGAAGCTGTTACATTGTCTTGTTTTCAGCCTATTGGACAATGTATAGGGCTTGGAGACTGTTCTATACCTCTGCCATCTGCCCTCTGTGCAGTAACACTCATTCCCGCCTCCTTTACTGCTATGACACAAGTGGCTCATCTGTGACAGAAGTAGTATGAAAAGAAATAGCATCTGCAACAGTTGTGTGTCTCGGTAGCTACCCTTCAGAAGGACTTATGGCTAGACCCTTCAGAGAGGTTTAGATCAACATTTAAAATAGATGCAGAAACCGCTCCTTTAAGAGAGACATAATATGTGTTTTGAAAAGGAATAATTCATGAAACAGCAAGTAAGCATTTAAAAATACACGTTTGGGCCTATGCTTCCATTGAGTATTGCTGTTAATCTCTGTTGGAGCTGCTAGTTCTTTTAAAAGGGTATAATTGAATTAATATAAAGCCATCTGTATGTATAATTAAGAGACTGCTATGTGAAATAGAGTTTTTTGTAAACAATCACTTATTTTTGACATGAATATGTGATGCTAGAGATACCATATTGTGTGTGGCTAAATATAAAACCCATAAGCAAGTACCCACTGTTTGGAAAGGGGCTAACAGCTGTGGAGGTGTAGCACTTCTGGACAACGACCGAGCTCAGAGAATCTATTCATGAAAGTCCTCAGCTTTTGTTCAACGGCTGTTAACTGACCTCTCATATTTGATGACTTACTAGGTTGTTCTGGCATGTATAGGTATAAGTGCAAGTACTTATAAGTTTTCTTTGGTCTGGGTAAGTTACAGTGTTCTCTGACATCTCTTGTAAATTCCCTGGGTGTAGACTCCCTTCAGAGAAGCAAGCTCCTGGAATGCAATTATGTTCTACACAGATGTGGACACACAAAGTTCACCAGTTTGCTGTTTCCCAGAGCACAATGCCTGTCAGCAGTCTGTTTCAAAGCTGGTTTTCCAGAAACACTGAGTATTAGAAGATCCTTATGTACTGACAAATTTTTCACCTCCAACTGTGTGAGAGATTCATGGACCTAGACAAAACAAAGAAACATCTGAGTTTCTACCCTCGCACTGTGTTCTTTGGAATTAGGCCAGGTGTTTCAGGATTTCTGTAATTCCTCCTATGCTTGTCTTCCATACAGTCCATTTTTCTCTTCCCTGAATATTCTCCAGTGTATAAAACCAAATTCCTTGTCAGCTGAAACTGGTGAATTGACTTCTGTGAGATTTTGTTCACATAACACTAGCATTTTATAAGTGGCCTCTGAGAAGACTCTTTATCTGCTGAATACCAAAGTAAATAAGTCTTCAGTCTGGAGCAGTTATGGTAGTCATATTCCTATACAGTTTTTCAGAAGTCTAAGCCTCCTTGTTATTACCTCCTGAACTTTTCAATCTTCTTCTCTCCTGGCATGACCGTGGCATTCCGATATTTGCATAGCTTATTCAAATATCAAATTTGCTTATTCAAACATCAAATTATCAAATATCAGTTGAACTCAAAGAGTTAATGAAGAAGACAACATAGTTACACTGGTAATGAGGCACCAAGTACAATTCAGACTGTCCCTTGTTCCTAATCTATATCTTCCCATTGAAGAATACTGTGTTAAACCTCCAGTTTAGAGAAGCTTTCAGTATTAAACTGATTTCATCAAAGCAGTGGCAATTCACACTAGCTAAAGGCCTGGTTATATTTGGATTTTTAAAAATAGCCCAGTAGACAAGTGGAGTGAATGTAAAGGATTATGAAATAAGCCCTCTTTGTGGTTCATCCTCTTACATATCTCAGTGGTGTCTGAAATGCTTGTGTGGCTCTCTGAGAACTCTGCCATTTCAGTTTTGTTTTTTCCATCCTACGTGTTTTGTAATAAGTTTTTTACAGAAAATTACCTTACTGCTGAAGACCATAGTATCTTGGGTGAAAAAGTCAAAGGGCAGAAACTGCAATCTGGATGTTTTCAAGGGGAGATCAAATTACGCAGCTTGTTGTAGAAAGTGCAAAAAAATTTTAGTCTGGTTGGCGCTTATCTATTTTTGCAAGTACATCACTTTGGAAAGATACTTGCTCAGCTAATCTATAGCTGTCATGGAAATGTAATTTTTTCTTCCTCCAAACCAATAACAGGCACCTGGCAAGCTTGCTTGTGCACCCATGCATTCAAGTCTAGCAGTTTCCATGGAAACCCATCAAACTGTCGCACCAGTTTTCTAACATGCTGCCACTTCACAAGCACAGCACAAGCTGTTTTGCACAAAATTCCTGTATAATGCTTTTTTATTTTCTCTCTGAAGACAATTCAGCAAGACTAAACATTTGCAGACTTCAAGAATTGCTTCTTACTCTGACTAAAATAGCTCATCTGTATTAAAGCATGCAGGCTGAGGCTTTCAATAGCTCATTGAAAAATCCATTTTAGGCTATTGAACTCCCCAGATGAGAAAAATGAAAAGTTCATTTTAAATTATATTTATACTGTGATTCATTAATATACTACCTGTGTCTTTGATTCCCTTCTGGGATGATATATTTCAGTTCCACACTCAAGATATCAGACATAGCTGCCTGTTTTGAGAGACTCCCCTGCTAAGTTTTAAGGCAGTTCAAGAAATTTGTTCAAGGAGCTTAAGAACATGGTCTTTGTGAAAACAGGAGATGGGACTCAGAGACCTAAGAGGTCTTGTCTACTTTATCGCTTAAGGACCGTCTAGTGTCTAAAACCCTCAGGGGTTTTGTGATTATGAGTAATTCAGATTTCAAGCTGTATCCTAACGTACCTAAGAAGCAAGGTTTCAGAGGAGCTTCAGAGGTACAGAGGGGTCTGATACACTTTTATCAAGACTGTCCAAACACATCAGTTTCAGATATGATCCAACACAGAGTCCTATTAGGTTTTCCATTTGAGTAAAACTCATGGCACGTACTGTGTCCCACCCCATGCAATTCAATTGTAATTTATTATCCACCCAGTGGCAATGTTTTTCCATAAGAAAATATCCTTATCCACTTTCTTATTCACATAGTGCTCACTTTTAAAAACGATTCCTGAATCATAGAAGTTGCCAGATCCTGTAAGTAAGGAGTATGTTACGGGACTGGTTATCTTTAAAAAATACCAAGCCTTTTTCTTAATTTGTTTCTTCCTTATTCAGTACTATTTTATTGATATAAGCAGTTGACCCTCATTTAAATTGGAGAAGAATCAAATGCTGTGAATTCATCCTGTGGAACGGCAAAAAATAGTTAATGGTATGTGTGAGATGAAGCTCAAAGAAAAGGTTCAAAGGACAATTAGTTGGCAGGAGCTGTAGAATTAATGCACGTCAAAATTTACAAGAATGACTTATCCAGGGAATATTTATAATGGAGATTAGATAGAGCTGGTAGCTAAAGAGGCATAAATGGGATAAATGCTCATTTATCAAAAAACATCTTTCAGCTGAGGAAACCTGAGATTGACTATTGCCTACTGTAAAAGAATGAATATACTTCATGGAAAAAGTTTGTCTATAACATTTAGCATTAATTTAATGCTAATGTGCCCATTAATTAAAATTGATATTAAACAGTTTCTTATTTAATGTTAATTGAAAATCACTGGTATTCCATTCCAGATAGTATTTAATGTCACTTATTTCAACTAGTGACAAAAAAAAAAGCATTTTTATTTTGACCTGAAAATTTTAAAGGCAACCTAAAATAGATGAAGCACTGATCAATCAGTACAATCAGCAGAACTATAAAATTTAATTTAATTGTATTATCACAAATTGTATTATGTATAGATCCATCCATGGATCCTGAAGGAGCTGGCAGATGAAGTTGATAAGCCACTGTTGATTGTATTTAAAAAATTGTGGCAGTCAGCTAAAGTTCCTGGTGACTGGAAAAAGGGAAATATAACCCTCATTTTCAAGAAAGGGAAAAGGGAAGGCCTGGGAAACTACAGACGCGTCTCACCTCTGTGCCTGGCAGGATCGTGGAGCAGATTCTCTTGGAAACATGCTAAGGCACATGAAAAATGAGATGGTTGGTGACAGCCAGCATGGCTTCACTAAGGGCAAATCATGTCTGACCAATTTGGTGGCCTTCTATGATGGGGCTACAGAACTGATGGATAGGGGCAAAGAAGTTGGTGTTGTCTACATGGACTTTGCAAAGCTTTCGACACTGACCCGCATGGCATCCTTGTCTCTAAACTGGAGAGACATCAGTTTGGTGGATGGACCAGCCAGTGGATAAAGAATTGGCTGGATGGCCGTGTGAAGAGACTTGCAGTCAACAACTTAATATCCAACTGGAGACTGGTAATGAGTGGCTGGAGCACTTCCCGTATGAAGACAGGCTGAGAAATCTGGGAGCATTTAGCCTGGAGAAGAGAAGGCTGCATAGGGACCTCATAGCAGCTTTCCCCAGTATCTGAAGGGGGCCTACAGGAGTGCTGGAGAGGGACTCTTCATCAGGGACTGTAGTGATAGGACAAGGGCGAATGGGTTTAAACAGGGGAAGTTCAGGTTAGATATAAGGAAGATGTTCTTTACTGTGAGGGTGGTGAGGCACTGGAACAGGTTGACCAGAGAAGTGGTGAATGCTCCATCCCTTGCAGTGCTCAAGGCCAGGCTGGACAGAGCCTTGTGTGACATGGTTTAGTGTGAGGAGTCCCTGCCCATGGCAAGGGAGTTGGAACTGAGTAGTGATCTTATGGTCCTCTCCAACCCTTTCAATGATCCTATGATTCTATGATCATTGAAAAAATATGACCATCAAAGTCATAGGAACAGAAATGCCACAAACCACAATGGATTCGCTGATGGTGACACTGTAGTGGCTGTAACCTGAGAATTTGAGTCTTTTTTTTTTTTAACATTTCTGGTTAGGCATAGGCTGAAAATGGTTGTAAGGAAAGGGATTCTGGTTTGACCACCTCATTTCCTAGATTAAAGCCTGTACTCTCCTCTTGACTTTCCAGGGCATATGCCACTGGCCTGCCAACAAAAACTTACGGCATAACCCCTTAATCTGAATGCCCTACTTGGCTAGCTCATGAATATACACTCAAAATATGACATGGATTTCCAGACTGTCTGTGAACCGTACAAATATCCTCAGCACTTGACAGTGTCTCCATAAGTATCTATGATGCTCAGTGCTCTAGTATCTAAGCTTCTATTTAGATCTAGAGCCTAACTCTTTTCAGAAATTATATTCTATTTCCACTGCAGGTGTGTTGCTTATATCACATGGACTGTGTATACAGCCTGTTCATAAATTATGTACATGGATAGGGTAAAAAGGATATGTACATGTATGTACATGGATAGGGTAAAAAGGATATGTAATAGCTGAGGGTAGGTTCATAAAGTGAAATATTTTCCTATGCTATGCTAAGTACAGTCACATCATTATTTACAAGTGGCCTGCCAGTCTAGCTGTGTAATCTGCTACTGATGTCAGGGTCTTCTTACTGCCCTCAGTCTTGCTATATTTCTTTGCTACTGTTTTATTCTGCAGGAGTTGTGGCTCCAGTTTGATAGAAGGTATCATGGTTATGTTTTCTATGCATTGTCTGAGGGGTTTATTTAAAAAAGTACAATGAGTCAATTATACTATTGCCTGTTTTCTATGGGCTGAAGGTAAGCTTTAATTGCTCTCTGTCAGCTGACTCAGGCATGGCTATTTCCTAAGTCATTTCTCTTCACACCAGCAGAATAGCCTCCCACTGAGAATACTCCCTCCTTATTGTGTATTTTGATGGGTCATAATTAATAACACTGATGTTATTAATCTTCACTGCATTTTCTAACCCTTAAAGCATAGAAAAGCATAATTTATAATGTTAAGGAATAAAATTATGGGCCACTCCTTCCCTGAGGTGAAATAGGTTTCCTGCACAATTTGCAATTCTTTCCCACAGTGAATATAGCCTGTAGCAACCTTTTAAAAGGAAAGCTAATTGTAGAGGAGGGGAGGCAATATGAATGGCATTGCTTTTCTGTTTGCCTGATTGCTCTTGCACATAGAAAGTGAAGAATGAATTCATGCTTCTGGTAATGTGTATATTTTGGACAGGAGCTAGACACGTCTATTGTGAGCACCACTGACAGAGCATCCTGTTTCTGATTCTTCTGACACACAGAAGTATGTGTATCTGAATCAATCTGAGGCAGTATATGTGCCAAACTGTTGCTCTCCCAGAGCGTGCATTGATAATTCATCTTCTGCACTGAAATTTGACAAGCATAAAATTTTGAAAAGGTCAAGTCTGGGGTCTCTTGGGATTATTTTTTACCTCAGCTTTGACAGCAAATGAAGGAAATCAGGGGCTGAATGCATTTTGTGAGTCCATTAAGCAACTAAGGCCTGGCAAGCTGCTGTTACTTAGCAGGATTAGTGATAGCAACCTTTCCATAGCTAATGGAAACCACTGTTGACATTAGAATCTTGGCAAATGCAGAAAGGCTTGTGTCACTGCTGCATCAGAATAAATACTTGCAGCAATCTGTTGAGGTATTGTGTGAACAAATATAAGCTTTCCAAACTGGAAAGCCTATAGTTTTGAAACCAGGAGACAATATCCTGATGGGGTTCTTTATCTCTGAACTATCAGTATTTCAGAAGGAGATACTAAGTTTTTAATGGAGTTTTTTGTATGCTGTTCTTCTTCATGGTGACCTAAAATCTCTGAAATCTGAATTGCTGGTCTGATAACTTTGGTATCGTATCCAGATGGAACAAGGAAATAACCCCACCTGAACATGACTTTTCAGGATCAAATTAGAAGGTTCAGGGAAATATTCCAGACTAACCTTCAACTGAGGAACACTACCTCCAAAGAGAACAGTAGGGAAAGAGATACTCCTCCAGAGGAGAAATCTGCAGGTTCACCCTCCTTACGTTTGCTATTTGCAGAGTGCTGTAATAGTACATCTTTCTTACACCAACTTTTATCTGCACAAAATAACCTTTCCCCTCTTTCCAATGTGGTGTCTCTGTCACTCTACCTTCATTAAAAAACAAAATATCTTAACCAAAGGTCTACATTTTATCATTTCTGCCAGCAATAAGTTATACGTGTGGTACTCTTACTCACACTAGCAGGTAATTATTCTGAGAAGAGCCAGTGTCAGTGATGGAGTTACTTATACAGTAAAGGTGTCAGAATCTATTTTTTCACATTCACCAGAATAAGAAAGCCCAATTAATTGAAGCTCAGGAAAAAATTTAAGAGCTGTATGTTAGGAAATGATCATGCCTGGGAGAGTAACCACTCAGAAATAAACCATATAGATGTAGATTGGAGTCCCCTTCCCTAATTTTACCTTTTTGATGTTAACCTTTATGTGATAGTTACAGAAAGAAAAGGAGGAATGACTCTAATAGTAATACCATGAACTTGGTATTAATAAAGAAGGAGCTTTGTCCCCTCAATTCTTCTCAGGGCAAGAGGCAGCAAAGACCACAAAACCGAGGGAGACTGCTTTTTATCAGATGGACATATTCTAGATTAGCACAAGAGAACTGGTGAAGCTGAGGTGAAAGCTAACTGAGATATTGAAGAAGCATATATATCACAAAATAGCACTGCAAAAGATTGCTTTGTTGTTTCATATATGTGTTAACTTTTCCATTTTATTACAACTATGCATTAAGAGACATAATGTCATTCAAGTGAAGAGATAAAACAGCAGGAGCTAAAAGTGGTGCAGTCTCACAGGCTGGCCCACTTCTTTTGCCAGAGAGTGAGAGATCTTCCAGTCACATTATCATGACGCCAAAAGTGCTGTGTGTGTTTCCCGGCTGTGCCCATTCACCATTCAGCAATGCTGACTCCTCCTGCCTGTGTATCTGGCTCCAGCATAACACTTCCAATACAGAGAAATACCTCACCTGCCTTTTGGCACGTGCTCTTCAGTACAGTTTGGACAGCATGGCTGTCTAATAACAATGCATTTCCATGCTGTTGCAAGACTAGGGAAAAGTAAGGAGGGAATTCAGTCAGAGAGAACTGAATTCACTTCCAAAAGCGAAAAAATGTGAACTGGTGTCTGTTAGAAAAAGGTAATCTTAAGGCAATTTAGAAATTTGCTGGAATTGCAGATGGTGTGGTTTTATTTTGTTCCCTACTCAATTTCTGTTTTGACTGTACGTATGTCAGTTTATTTTTTATTTATAATTATTTTTAGACTCACAGCCAGCTGAGCTAAATGAGTTCATCCTTAGAAATAAGCTATAATGAATTGTCTGGTGTGCTGTGTAAACTGTTATAGTCTTAGACATTTATACCTTTCAATATCTTATGGCACACACAGTATAGTGGTAAAACTTTCATGCATTCAAAGTCATAACCTTTTTCTTTATTGTCCTAAAATCCTCTAGATTTAATCAATACTGAAGGCGGCCTATGGTTTGAAGAAATGAAGGAAGAAAGACAGGAAAGGGCAGAGGTTAACTTTCACAGTAGCAACAGACATGATGCAAAGAAAATACCTCATTTAGGGAAGAAAAAGAGGGAATTATATTTACTGATAAAAAAAGATGAAAGAAGCAAACTCCTAGGTGGTGAAATAAAATTTTAGTCCAGTCTTGAGTTCTACTGTGATTATGTTTACCCTTTGGAGAACTCCTTTAGGTAAGGGTAATCTGATGACATTCAACTGTGCAAGGAGCTTCCACAGTTTACCTAAAGACTATGGAAGAGTATAAGAGTGTGGATCAGAAAATGAGGCATGATTTGGGCAACACTGGGCTTCAGCACAGTTAGCATCTGAAGATTTTTATTAGGCCCATTTGGAAACTATCTCAAGAGTATGCTCTATGTTCTCTTAGCATCATGACTTTAACGTGATCCTTGGTGAATCCTTCTAGTGCGTAAGTTTTGTTTTGATCTAAGGCTATTTGTAGTGATTTGCAGTCACCACTCCACCATTTGCTAACATTTTACACTCACTTTACATAAAGGATAACAACAGGAAAATACACCTGTGAGCTTCCTGTTTGACTTAATGGGGATGTGGAGAAATGCCCTGTGCTGTGGCATTAAGGGTGATATAAATCATGTCAGTGTTATAAAACCATTGTAAGTATATGATGTACCATTGTAGCTCTGAGGGTTTAAAGCGATACAGCATCTGTGATGGATGAGTTCATTGTCATTAACAACTGTCAATGACAATGGGAGGTGGCAGAGGAAAAGCGCCTATGTGATATGTGCTGAATTTGCATTACTTGCAAAAACATCCTACCTATCTGAAGGGTTTCCAGACAATTACTGTATTTTTCATTGGAGAGAACAATTTTTCCTCTTCTGTATAGAAGTGACTGTAACTTGTCTGTGGGCCTTGCACTGAGAGGGGGAAAGTTTCAGAAAACCATCAGTTGTCATTTTGCTCAAAGGAAGTGAATTGCTCTGGATCATGAATGACACTGACCTGCCCAGCCCAGGCAAAAATCTCAGCACCCTGTTTTATTTGAGTTAGAGACACTTTCTCACAGGCTCCTCTGCTGAACCAGACCTCAGCAACAACAACTTAGTTCTCTTATCTTTTTGAAGGTACATGGTGTAAATGTTCTGGAGTTTGGATCACTGGCATAGGACAATTTTCTTAGATGGTGTTGGGAAAGATAAGTCCATTTGGTGCAATTGCCTTGTAAAAGCTAAAGCTAGCATTGTCACAGCCGAAGCTATTTCTTTTGTATTTAAAATAATTACAGAAACTTTATTTTCCACATTTTTTCATTCTGAAAAAAAAACCAATTCTTTGTAGCTGGTGAGGAAACATGCCAAAACTTTCCCTTAAATGGACTTCTGAAGACATAAGTCTTAAACTGGAAGAAAAACAACTTGCAATGGAAAAAAAGTATGGTGTTTTCTTCTTAGTTTGGAAAGTAAAATATGAAAATAATAATTTTTTTCCTTTGAATTTTATCTGAAGCACATAAAAAGTGTAGTATTTGATTCACATTTTTCAATGAATAAAAAATACTTGTTACAGAATATGTGAATGCAATATATGTAAATATGCTATTTCCTTCTAAAATAAATGGATAGGTCTGGTGTTGTGTTGTTACATTACCTTATCACATACATAAGGACTGCCAAAGTGTACATCTGTACCAGACAGTAGGATGAAGGACCACACTAAAAATTGAAATCTTAGTTCTTTTTTATTCATAAAGCATAAACCAATTTATCTCTCACTAATTTTGTAGATATTTGCAATTAAATTGAATCTTGCCTCCTCTGAACCCATCTCCTCCTTTGACTGTATTTTCTCTTCTAGTGAGGGAAAATTATGCTGAGCTTGTGACATCCTGAGCAACATATTATCTTGACATCAAATGCAGGGTCAAACAAGGGTAGGTGCCTTATTGCAAGAAGAAGGTTTTACAGGAAGCCTGCCTGGTGAGGTAAATATTTCCGTCCCTCCAGGTTCCTTCAGGGGAGTGTTAGCCAGCATACATATGTCATTACTAGTTCAAAGTAAGGCAAAGACAAAAGGAAAATCTAAGGCTCTATATGCTTCTACAATACACCTCAAAGCAATAGACTGAAGGTCAGGCAGGTGTGTCACTTTGAGAGCTATATTTTTCAAGCGTTTTAAAAACAAAACAATAAATAGAGTGTATTCTAGGAAAACAATACGTTCTGTACTGCAGAAAGCTTATTTGCTGTTTTTTTTTTCTGAATTTGAAACCATCTGGTAACCTGAACAATTTTGAATGACATTCCTGAGAGACAATTCCCTAAATTGTGAAACACATTTTAAATTGTGTTTGTAGCTAAGCTTAGAAGAATTTCTACTGAGTTGTGATGGAGTCTCCATTCTTGAAAACTGTGACATTAAAAATGATCATTCCTCTACAGAAGACACACTTGTCCAAACAGAAATAATTCACTCCTGAAAGTCTCATGACCTACGTTGTGGCGTTGGCCAGACCAGACTGTCATAGTGGTACCCTGGGATTACTTATGGGTGTATCTCTGAGGTACTTTCTGAAGAATTGGTCACTTATATTTGTTCAAGAATTTTTCACTGATTACTGGCTTTAACTCTTGTTTGTTTGTTTTTCTTAGTAGCTGAGCACTAAAAAGAAATTATAATTACCAATTTGTGGAGAAAAAAATGGAAAAATATTTGTCTTCATTTCCTCATGCAGCTGCAAGCCAGAAGAGTGAATAAGAGAGCCAGAAAGCTGTAGGTAGGGGCAGTCAAATCCTGTTAGAAATACTGGACAACGGATGTCTATTGATGCTTACCATGCTGGAAGCCTTGGCAGCTCCCAGCTCCCCTGATAAAATCACAGGCACAGACAACAGAAACATATGTCTTATTTAAAGGATGAGGGAATGCTTGCTACTATTTCAGCTTTAGGGAAGTGCTTCATTCTTCTGGTCACCAGGTAAAGCAACTGTTGAGGGAAGTGATGGCTAGACTGTAAGATGAGCAAGGGCTAGAAAGAAAAATGCAGTGTGAAGTAGTTTCAGATTTTCTTCTTGAGACCAGCAACAAACTGAAATGGTGCAAAATCCATAGCATTGGTCCTGCTCCGTCACCTGCTGCAGTTTCAAGAGAAAAGCTATTACCATGCAACCAGCTTTTCTTTGCTCTCACTGTGAGGCACACAGTTCTTTTACTGATATATGAATGCTTGTGTAGACCACAGAGAGATTTCTTGCTGTTAAATGACTTCAAAGAGCATCTAGGATGGTCTAAAATTTGGCTTTTCGTGTTTGACAGTTCGGATGGATCCATTAAATCCTTCTGTTCTTTTCTATACCCTGAAGTTTTGCCTGGGCCAGTAATCTTGAATGCTTGGAGTATCTTTCTTTGAGGAATGTTTGCAATGAAAGCATAACTTCTTTGTTAATGGTAATTTATAGGCACTTATGACCAAAGCAAATAAGCTGTTGCTGTTAAAAGCGAATACATATGACAGGAATTTATTTATGCATATTCAGAAAGAGCTTGAGGATGAGCCCAATGAAAAAATAAGTACTGGTAGTGTTCTGAAATCTCAAAGTGAAAAATGCTATGATTAAACCAATGATGATGTTCTATACAATGTCTCCTTTAGTGGAAAGAAAGCAAGACACATATTCGCATAACATTATTTTTGCCTCCCCAGATGGCTTTTCTCAGAGAGCTGGAAAATCTGTTTTTTTCTAGAAATTGTTGCTGTGTTTGTCTTTTGTTTGTTTTTTAAATTTTAAATTTTGTGTAGAAAAACAAAAATACACTGTGAATATTTCCATCTTTGATGTGTTGCATTGGTAAATTAGTGGCCACATATATTCATTCTTTTTTCTCACCTACCTACAGATTTTCCTCCCTCAACATAGGTGAAAAATTTAAGCTATCAGGAAACTTAAGAGAATATTTTGAGAATTCTATTGAGCAAACTTCTTTTTCAGTGACTGGAACTAGGCTTCAACTAAGGCACAGGAGCAAGAAAGAGCAAGAAGCTTTAAGAGAGAAAGAGAACAAAAACTAGCTATCCATCATCTGTATCAGTCTAGATTTTCTAGACTCTTAATTTAAATTAATCTCTGCATTGACCTCAAGTATCTGATTTTATGAATTCTCTTAATTAGTTGGTAACAGTTGTTGATTGGGATCTTTTACAAAGCGTTATAGCATATAACTTCAGGGAGTGCACTTAACAGAGTTAGCGGGATGTGTCACAGCGTCTTAGAAGATGCCTGTCTGTCTCTGTCTTTGGAAATCTACTTTGTGAAACAGCTATATTGCAGCATTGGTGAGGAAATACCGTAACAAATCACAGATGATTCTCAAATGTCATCCTCTTTATGTCCTGATGGAACGGTACCTGTTGATCCCTAGGTTCCACATTGAAAAAATTCTTCTCTAAATTGATGGGGAGTTGGAGTAATTCAGAGATGATGCGGGGAGTCTCTGAAGGTGAAGATGAATTTTTGGCACATTGTATGATTTTACCTGATGATATTCAAATACTTCTACCCTGTTATTTCTGCTTCTCTCAAGGAAGTCGAAGTTCCCTGCAGCTCTAACAGTAGTAATAATGAATACAGTTCATTTGTCAGCATGTCCGTGACCTATTTCAGAATAAACCATAGAGTAGCTACAAGTTCCAGATTTATTTCTCTGGTGAGGCAGTGAAAGTGGGTTTACTGCAGATAAACTGACACTGGAAACAAGCTCTCACTTTCTTTTGCAGCATCCTTGTGGGCAGCAAAAATTTACCTTCAAAACAAAACCTCAAACAGGGCCCTGGGAGCCTCTGAAGGACTGTGTGTTAATTAAAGTTTTAGTGCACAGCAAATAAACATATAAACTTTCAGATACCAGCAGATATTCTGTTGGAAAAGTAAGCCACAAAGAGAGATGCACACTCACACACACACAGACATTAGCCTGTGTCCAAATATACGCAGATATACGGAACACATATGGGCATATGTGCATGTACCCCCGGACCAATGTAGGATGAAGCGAAGGTTTTTCTGTTCCATTGTAACCTCAAATGTACAAAAGCCTATTACTTTCTCACCTTCAGAACTTAATACCCACACGGGGAAGAGCAATTAGGCAAGTGTTAGGCTCATATATCTATCATGTCAGTACTAGGGGGAACTTACTAACCTTGGAAGAGGATTAAAAAGGGGGTTATTGCATCATATAGACTTGGAAATTCTCTAAAGAGAGAGGAAAAGTAAGGAAAGACTTATATTGTGGTTTAACTCCCAGCCAGCAACTAAGTATCATGCAGCAACATGTTCATTGCTCGCTGCCCTTCAGTGGAATAGGGAGGCTAATCAGAAAAAAGGTTAAAACCCACAAGCCGAGATAAGAACAGTTTAATAATTGAAATAAAGTTAATAGAAATAATAACAGTTTGGGTCAGCTTTCCTGGCTGTGCTCCCTCTCAGTTTCTTGTGCCCCTTGTCACGGGCAGAACATGGGAAACTGAAAAGTCCTTGATTAGCTTTTGATTAGGGTAAGCACTACTTAGCAACAACTAAAACATCAGTGTGTTATCAACATTATTCTCACTAAATCCAAAACACAGCACTGTACCAGCTATTAGGAAGAAAATTAACTCTATCCCAGTCAAAACCAGGACAACTTAGCAAGCCTCTTCACAGTAGGTTCCTGTAATTTATGATCTCCATAAATGTAGAAGAGAGGTGGGAATGAGCTGGGAATTTTGGATCTCTTTCCTTTCCCCTGTGGCACATATCATCCCCAAGACAAGCGCAGCTGTAGTTATCTCACTTTAGGACCAGGGCTGTTTATCAGGAAAAATCTGTTTCCCATCCTTCCTGCATTTGGTGGGAATAATATACTCCTTCTAGCTTCATGACATGTAACATTCAAAAAAGGTCTTTTATTTTCTTTTCAAGTGCCTACTCTTTAGACCCATATAGTCTCTGAGACTATCCACAGAGTAACAGCACGGTGATTTTTTTTCTGAAATCCTCTTGAAGTTCCGTTATATTTTGTTGGATCCTGTAATGTGCTATGACCAATTCTTTGAGATCAGTGTGAGTATAAATGCATTAATTTTGCTAAACTTTATGTTTCTTTCCTCTGTTGCCTGGGGCTAATATTTTTTGTGTGTGATACCTTTTAAAAGTGTTAGAAGACTGTGGGCATACATAGAGGGAGGTGACTTCCCTTAATTAGTGACTCTCTGCATGTAAAGAACAATATTCAATTTCTCCCTGATATCACCTGTAAAGGGAAAAAGAAAGAAAGAAGGTGGTGGTGTCTTCATTTTCCTCATTAAAAACTCAAAGGAATTATGTTGACATCATTGCAGACAAAATAGATGAGTTAAAATGTAAGCAGCCAGCCCAGCCTCTCTAACAGTCTCTGGCTTGTACTAGGGCAGCTGAAAATGGAGAGAGCTGAGATGAAGGAATTGTGGAGGGCAGTTTGAGCAACTCACACCTGGATTGGTCTTGGCTCCAGAAAGCCATCTGCTCACAATGCTTTCTTAAGACATCTGTGTGTTTCCAATGGAAAATAGTTCATATTTACAATCTCAATTTTTCAATCTCCATCTCACAGGTGTACAGAGAAAATGCAAGGCAAGGCAAAGCAAAATCAGGTACCATGCCTGGGATCCAGAACACGAAATTAAACCTTTGAATCCAAGTTTCTATTCCTCCATGTTACAATTAAGCTATTAGACTTGAAAACATAGATATTAGAGACAGTTAATTTTCTTCATAGTAGCTTGTACAATACTATGTTTTGGATTTGTGATGAAGACAGTGTTGAGAACATAGGGACAACATCAAGGCCTTTTCTGATTCATGCTGCTCTGCCAGTGGGTAGGATTTAGGTGCACAAGAAGTTGAGAGGAGACACTGCCAGGAGAGCTCACCCCAACTGACCACAGGGATATTCCATACCGTGTGATGTTGTACTCAACAGTAAAGATCTGGTGGAAGAAGGATGAAGGAGCTGGGGGGGACACGACCCACTCAGAGTTATGGCATTTGTCTTCATGAATAACTTATGCATGATGGAGCCCTGCTTTCCTGGAAGTGGCTAAACAGCTGCCTGCTGATGGGAAGTAGACAATGAATTCCTTTTTTTGTTCTGGTTCTGAACACAACTTTTGCTTTACCTATTAAACTGTTTTATTCTCAACCCATGAGCTTCCTCACTTTTACCCTTCTGATTTTTTCCCATATCCTACTCGGGGAGTAAGCAAGCAGCTGTGTGGAGCTGAGCTGCCAACTGGTGTTAGCATAAGCAGTCCTCTTTAATGCCCAAGGTGAGGCATGACACACAGCCCTGGGATTAATCATAGAATCATAACAGTCCCATGCTCTGATGCTAGTAAAATCTGTTTCGTTGGGCTTAATGATTTCTGTCTTGAAGCATCATCTGTTTACAGCAGTTCAAAAGGGACACAAAAATGACTCTTTTAAGAAATTGCAGTAATTACATAGACTTAAGTGCAAGCTGAGTGTAAAACAGAGGTGAACAACTCCTTTTTTTCAGATAAATGAGTCCTTATTCTGTGTGCTGGAAGCACCTGGAAGTTGGAACCTTCTCTGTCCTTGCACTGAACTAACCGGGGATCTACCCCATGATAAAGTAAGGGCATGTTCTCTTCAGAGAGGTGACATATGTACTTTGGCGATTCACTATAAGTTCATTAATCAATAAAAAGCTTACTTCTTATGCAAAACTGAGCTTCTAAAATGTTCATGATTCCTTAATGGAATGGACCAAAGAAAAGCCAGCCAAAGCCTGAGGGCTGTTTGGGATTCAAAAGCACATAAATGTCCATTCAGAATTAATGCAGCCATGCACTCTGTATGAAAAACAAATTCACAGGTTGTCCCTGAAATTATTTTTAGATTACTTGGAGGCACCTGATTTTGTTCTTTGATTGTGCACTTAAGTCAATAGAACCCCAGAGGGATCCTAGAAGGGATATATCTTGGATCCTTTGTGCTGACTGATTCCAAGTGAGCTGTCCTAGCTGCTGGACTAGAAGCATTCATGAGGTTAGTAATTTCTTTTAAAGATTTTGTGCTATTTTTTCTGTGTTTTTTTTTCTTTTACTTAAAAATTCAAAGTCTCATAAGCAGAATTAAAAAAAACGTTCTTTTAACAATTTTCCAATTTCTAGGAATAAATGTTGTTCAAGATAATAATTCCATAACCTTTTTTTTCCTTTTCTCTCTCTTTTTTTTTTTTTTTGTAGGTTACTGCACATTTGATGAGGTGACATCAGACTGAATGGACTTCCAGTCAAAGTGCACATGTGCATTAGCAGAGCTATCATTCAATCCTATCTTTTGGTAGATCAAAGTGTAAGAGGTTGCATAAGACAATGTAGGAAATAGTACATGGAAACCACTAGGGAGGTAACAAGATAAAAATGGGGATAGAATTTTGCATAAATGGGTAACAATAGAAGCAGCTCATGCCAGTTTAACCTGGGTTAGTATATGAGGAAGTTAGATAACTGGAAATATTTATAGGCACATATCAGGGGAGCTTGGTCTGATCACAAAGCAGCTGATAAACTTATTTTATAACTTACTTAGGTTAAGGTAAAGCAGTATTGCAATATTTGACCAACTTCTATAAAGTAGGTACTGAGATAACTTCGTGAAAATAATTACAATAAAAGAAAGATCATCATGGAAAAGATGCTCTCCTATTAAGCCTGTGCTCATATGGAGCTTTCTCTATTGCTATTTTAAAAACACCTTTGTGACCTTAGCTCATGAATTTAGGTAACTTGGGTAAGACTTCTGCCTTGGTAAGTTATTTTTTTTTTAAATAAACTTTCTGTTTGCTTTGTATGGCAAATATCGTATCCTTCATGTTGTACGCACTTTTCAGTATAATTGTTGGCCGCATACACTTAATGTCTCTGTGTTATAGGATGTGTATGGAATACTATTTACTTATTTAGTCATTGCTTTTCAGTTTCAAACAAAAATTCTTTTTAGCCTTTAGTTGCTTGGGTTGGGTTACTTGAACTCTCCTGATTCTCAGCTAATGTTAGCATGCGAGAGTGACAGAACCTGTCTGGTTCATGTTCTCTTTTACTCTAAACTTATTTGTTGCACGTGGAGTGAAAGTCCAGCACTGCCAAATGGATAACCCCATGGAGACTGACATTATGTGGGGGGCTTGTGCTAGGGCTGAAGCAAATTCCAGAGCAACAGGGACCTGAACTTGGGCAGTCTCCATCCTCCACTGATCATCGAGCAAAATCTGATTTCACCTAGTATCTCAGAGAGGTCTGGCCTTTAATCTGGTACAGAAGGAAAACAAGCAGCAAAGCTTCAGGTATTTTCTCAAAATGTAATTCTTGTTTGATATTAATCCAGTCCCGCATATCCTAATGATCAGGAGAGCACTGCTGGAAAAAATGAACTACCGCTAGGCTGGATTCTGCCCCCCTCCTTAGCTCTGTCTGCCCAATAATTTATATAATGCTTAGAAAAAACTGCCACAAGTTGCTTTAAATGGAGGGAGACTTGTTCTCATATTCCTGCTAAAAATCCATCGTATTTCTCCCTAACAGAGGGAAAGCTTTCACAGAAAGAGATTATTTCTGTGAAAGCTTGAAGTAAGCTGTCTGAAGTAAACAGGCGTTCTCTGGTTCATCTCAGCTGGAGGTGGAACAAATGCTCTTCCAGAGCTGCTCTCCACAGACATCATAACAATTGCAACATGGTAAGCTAGCAGCTCTATGTGACTGCTTCCGCTGTTCTGTTGCTATCTCGCCTTTGACAGGGTTGCCAGTATTTTACCCATATTTTATGTTTACCCTAACTCATAGACTGTTCTTTTTCTGCACCATCATCAGTACCAGTTTGGGTTTTTTTACATAAAATGTTGCCCAATGGAGTCCAAAAGCAGTACATCAGTAAAAAATAAATTAAAAAAATCTCAGTTTATATTATCTGATTTAGAAATTGAAAATCAAGGATAAAAGGGACAATAAACTTGAAGGACACACACACACAATTTGCTTTTACCCAGAATAATCTTCATGCTATTCTTTGAAGATTTATTTCATTTGGGGATTGTCTCTCTCCCTTCCTCAAGAGCCTAGATCAGAGCTGTTTGCCCTTGAAGGCTGCTTCTGGTTAACAGGAGTTGTCCTCCCACACTCTTGATAACTGCTTCTTGTGTGGATGAGTGAATTAAAAAACCAAAAGCATTAGAAATGTCAGAAATTTGCTTTTCCTTGTGTTATTTTAATGAGGTTGCAGCTTATGGTAATCAAGAGATTCCCCACTCTAGAAAAGAAATAGGGTTTATGTTAATCTGCTGTGACACTGATTGTTTTCCTAGTGTGAAATGATGTTGTGCCTGTGTAGCTGTGTGACAGCTGCCGCGCTCCGTGCCACCTCGCTGCTAGGCCTGGAGGCTCAGAGGCGGGTGTTTGAAATGTGGGATAGAGAACTGCTCCTGTTTGACACAAGCTGTCTAGGTGTCTTTTACTGGCCCTCCCTTTGACTGCTGCCTCAGAGAAGGTAGAGCCCTCTGTATTTCCATTTTGCACATGCAGTGGTCTGTGAGACCAAGAGCATACTACACCTTTGAAAACATGCAATAACAGTTAATGAGAATCTTCTGTTGAAATATCATTTTATGGGTATGTTAGCTCTCTCACTTAAACACTGCTTTCATAAAAGCTGTCTGCTCTCCCTGGGAATTTTATTGGCTTGTATTTAGAATCTCTAAAACCCAACAGATTGGGCATTCATTATAGTTAAAGTGTGAGAGTGTTGGACTGTTTTGAATAGAATTTTTTTAACTGTGGGATTTTAACAAACATTTCCCAGAGAAAGACCATCACTTTGAAATCTGGACTGCTTAACTAACCGAGAATGTATTTCAATGAGAAGTGGAACTGATTTACCAGTAGATACTGGGAGAGCCTGGGTTAACCTGGAGTCATAACACTTCTATATGTTATGTCATGTGAGAGAGAAAATACCTTAAAGTATCATTACAGATTCCTTCACTGCCTCAGCTGCCCACTCAGGGTGTGGATTAATGAGCCCTCACGCTGACAGGTGGCAAGCTGTAACTGGGAAATGCCCCATCCCTGGCAGTGTTCAAGGCCAGATGAGATGGAGATTTGAGCAACCTGGTCTAGTGGAAGGTGTCCCTGCTCATGGCAGGGGAGTTGGAACTGGATGAGCTTTAAGGTCCCTTCCAACCCAAACCATTCTATGATTCTATGAACACATTGTCTTTTTACTTCCACTGTGCTTTTCCATGCAGGGATATACCCTGCTTATTCAGGCTGTGCTCCGTGGGCCCTCAAAGTCTTTTGGCTTTGGGGAGATGGATGGAAGAAAAACTTTTGGGTGCCTACAAATCAAATAAAAGACACAAAGTTACTGTCTTCTGAAATAGAAGTGTAATTCAGGAGCCTCAACAGCACACTAAAGTCCTCAGGGATCACATCCTTGAGAACATGGAGTTAGCTGTCCCAGGAAAAATGCTAGGTTGATTGAATCCTTTGCATTCATCCAGAGATAAATAGGAGAAACAGACACTGATAGGAGGAGTCCATACAGGCTGATGAATTACAGACAATCTACATTATATGAGTATATTGAAAAGAAAAAGTCCACAAGCAAACTTGCACATATAAATCATAGTCTTACAAGAGTGCTTGTGCACATGTTTGGAAAGTTACATTTTATAGAGAGAGAGTTGGGAGTAGGGTTTCATAAAGTACAAGGCAAACAGAAGACTCCTTTGTGCGCCCATGTTGCCTGGGACAGTCACTTCACTAGTTCCTACCATTCTTCTGGGAAAGCTGCTCTGTATTAGGAGGCTTGGAACAAGCACTAAAATACACAAGTTGGACAGTCATTAAAAAAACAATCCACACTCCAAACATTAAAAAACACCCTGCGCTTCAGAAAAAAAAACCCTGACTCCCATGTGTTCTTGGGCAGGCAACAATTCAGCTGAACAGTACCTTTACTTGGAAGAGCTGTTCAGGACCCAGTTAAATTGCAAGGCTGTGTTCCTTTAAGCACACATTATTTCTCTCTTTCTCTTTGCTTGAGGCCCAGTAATTATACCTGTATTTTGGGAAAACACAGTCAGACCCTCCCCCCCCATTGGCATATAAAATCTTCCGTCTGGACTGCTTTTTATTTCTTACCATAGAGAGAGGGAGAAGGGCATGACTGCCTTTCAAAACTGATTGTCTGTATGAAGGACTGAAGCAGCAGGAGGGAGGGATGGTATTAATGCCAATTTGCAGACTGAGAGGACTCTAGAAGGTGTGGGATGCTCTACATTTTTCAAGGGCCCAGTTTTCCTGGCTGGAAGAGATAGCTGGTATGTGATAAAGAACTTGTTATCTTTTCACTGCAGTTTTTGGAGTTGCCTTTCTATATGCAACTATCTGAAACAAGGGCAAATCTCCCTAGCTTTCCTGTTTTCATCCTTATTGTCTTGATACCTTTCCCTTTGCTCAGTTTTCTCAGTCAGATCTGCCATGGAAATCTTGTCTCCAGCTGGAAGGAGGAGATGTGTGGAAACTTTCCAGAGCTGTATGTTAATGCCAGCAGAGGGATGCTCAGCTGAGCAACAATCATATTTTTTTAATACAGCTAAATGCAAGGTTATTCATCTAGGAATGAAAATTGTAGGCCATATTTATATGAGGTGAAGGCTGTGTTTTAAAATGCGTGATTGAGATTAAGGACTGAAGGATCAGAATGAAAAATCACTGCAACATGAGCTCTAAGGATGATGGGGTAGCAAGACAAGAGTCTATGCAGACCTTGATAATGTAAATAAAGATCAATCAGAAGCAGAGGTACTATTACCACCACATGTAGAGAGACAATATACAGCTTTTGTATTTAAACCAAGATTATCTGAAAAGCAGGAATTCTGTCTTGAAGCGTGTTTCAAGGCATAGCCATTGTTTTCAGGTCTGCAAAATGAAAATGTTTGATTTTTGTTGTGTGAAAGCTAGAGAACACTAAAAAAATCAGACTAGCCCATGACAAGCAGTGGTACTGCTCCCTGGGGCCATTGTGGACTTAAATTCAAGTGACTGCATTTAGTGCCCCACAGGGTGCCTTGGAGCCTGGGTACGTCTTGGCACCTGGAGCATTTAAGCCTCCTTGACAGTCCCAAGCCACAGCCACCTCCTTTCCCTGCCACTGCAGAGCTCCCTGCCTGTGGGACTGCTGCAGCAGGGCCTGGGCATCAGGACTATTTGCCCTTTTGGATAGTCCTTCAGAAGGACACGTGGGATGGTGGTGCTGCCTACCAGGTCATGGCTAAAACTTTGTGGTTGTCTGCTTTGCTGGGTTTGCATCAGGGATTTGAATCCAAGATTTTCATGCCAGGAGTGGTGCCAAGAAAGGTCTTTCTTACTACATTATGAACTACTATCTTCTCAGTTTGGGTCCATCGAATTTCAGTGAGTTACATAAACTGCAGTAACTCCAAGTGGAGACAATCAATGTAGAGCACTGATGTTTTAGTGAATAGGTCAATCCCTTGTATCAAGGGAGTTAAAGATTCAAGATCCCTACTTTGAATTGGGATGACATGAACATGTGTCAGCCACATCCCTGGAAAGTATTTTGATTGTTGGTCTAATTCTAAGGAGGTTCAAAAGTCTCCTGTAAATCAATATGTTTCCATGGAAAGCTTCGGTTTTCATTGAGAAAAGGTGTTTCAAATAAAACAGTATTTACAACCAGCTCTATTTCATATTTTATAAAGCATATTGGCAAACAAAGTCTAGAAAAATGCTGCAATAAATACTGGAGTCCTAGAAAATTTTCTTTGCTACAAAACCTTATGGCATTCAGTCATTTTAGTTTATCTTTAAAGGTAAATGGTGGCTGTTTACAGGGGGTAAATGCCTAAAAAAGGAGCAGATTTACCAGGAGACATTTGAACTTTTTGAAGGCATAAAATCTACAAAAGGGCTGTCATGACTGGGAGTGGAAGCTACTCAAATTCTGAACAGAAATCAATGGCAAATGTTTAAGGTAAGGATAATCACCTTTTAGAGAAATGGATTATACCTGCCAGCAACTGCCGTCATTAAACTAAGATAATTTAAACTGTCTCAAGATTGAGGAGAAAGTTCTCCTACGAAATAAGTTTTAGTTCAAGTGGAATTTCTGAACTTGCTGTAAGAATCATTCAATGGTTTCCCATGGTCTGTCTTACGCAGAAGGTTACAATAGGTAATCATATTGATTTTTCTAGATAAAGTTTTGCAATTACTTTTTGTGTCATAAGTTACTGTGAACAATAGTAATAAAAAATATTAGGTCAAGGAAAATGAATTCTCACTAGTCATTCTGTCAAAATCTACTTAAATGAAACAAATCTGTTTCCCATGCCTATTACCTATAATTTAGGTGATTTTTTTTTAAAATTCTTTCTTTTTACATTTTCATAAAAATATTCAATTATTCATTATAAAACTTTGACTTTCTATTTTCCCCAGAAACTTTAGACAAGTAGCTTTGCTTAACTCAAACATGTATTTTGCATTTCAGAACTGAAAGAGTCTGCATCTTGTCATCTGAGCTCAAATGACAGGATTCAAAGGAAAGATTCTGAACTCACTCTCTCATACTTTTCCCCACACTGAAGAGCACACAGGCCCTGGGATTACACACCAGCTTTCTCCCTTGAAGATCTGCAAAGTAACAGTCTTAGTTCTAGGGAGGTGATAGAAAAAACCTGTAGGTTTTTGTTTATGTAGATGTTCATTAACTATGTTTAACAAAGAGTAACAAATTGACATGATAAAAGCAGAAAAATAGCTGACAAACACAAATTAATATCAGACCACTTCACTGCTGAATAGGGTTATAGCTGGCTAGAACAGAACACTAATGCTGAGTCTCTCCAATATCAGTGATGATACTGATCAGTGATCTGTGATTTGCACAAGAAATAAATTATTCTGATCAATTTCACTCTCTTTTCACTGAGATTCTGTAGGCGACTTCCAAAGGGTATATAGATATGTGCCCATAAAACTGTCCCCAGAGATGCAAGAGAAAGGTAATGAGAAGATTTTAATCATAAATATATGATGATTTGTTTTCAAAACATTTCTCTTCTTCATTTTTTACTAAGCATGCCATGGATAAGGAAAGCTTACAGGAATATGTAGAGATGGTTTACTTAAAACCACAGAGATGGTGTTCTCAAATGGCATCCCTCATGCTTTCTTACTGTGTGGTGAATCTGTTAAAAATGCACTTCTTTTGAACGTTCCCCAAGCACTGTAAAATGCGAAGCTTGTAAATGGGTTAAGTTTCAAAGAAGGTTCTGTGTATGCTTTGGATTGTCTGAGACTCTGCCTGAACTGGTTTTTATTTCCAAAATAAGCAGCGCCATGTAAAAAAGTCTCATGTGGAAGGCTGTAGTATTCTCGTTATTTTCAAAAATTTGCATGCTGTGACTTCAGAATCCACTTCTATTTGTTTCAGCATCCCATTTCAAATAGTCCTGAAGATGAACAGGGGTCTCATACCCCCTGAAACTTAGTTTCTCGTAACTTCCTTGAAAAGAGGAAGATTGCTGCCTACAGTGAAGGGAGTTCATGTTCAAATGCAGCCTCTTGCACAGTAAAAGCATTGCCACTGGGATCTCCATGACTCCAGAAGTCTGTGCCCCTCAGCAAAATTGAAGGGTTACCCTAGGTCTTTCCCAGTTGAAAGCTGAGGGATGGGAGAGTACAAAAGAGGAAGGATGGCAGGGCTGTGGAGGGTTGGGTGAGATCAAAAGCTTAGTTTTAGTTCCAAAAATAGTGCTGAGCAATGAAACCTGAATTGATACATTGTCTCATCCACCAGTCCTGTTTCTGCGTGTAATTCCTATTAGCTTACATTGTGTTTGTGATCACCTGGCATATCAAGCTACAGAGCTGCGTATGAAACATCCCTCTTCTAGGGCTGGAGAGAAGAAACCATTCTGGGTCTTGGTTTGAAGAGTCTGAAGCACTGGACAGGTGGTGGAGCATCCTGGGGGGCAGCCTGGGGTCCCCAGCTGTGAGAGCTGCTTGTGAAACTCCTCCATGGGAATGATTTATTATTGCAATGCATTTCCCTCTGATTACACAGCAGGCAGCAATCATCTTCAACTGCAGACGTATCTGTAATGATGAATGTGTCAGGAGGAATACACTGCCTTCTTGGAGCACTGAAAGAAAGTGTTACATTTTTCTAGACTACTGCTGTAGTTATTCTGTTGGGTTTGAGTTGCTGCCAATATATGTCATGGATAGGAATAGACCTTCAGGGATGTATTCAGATGCAGACCTTCAAAACATTCATCTACCTCATTAATAAACTCAGAGCCACATAAGGAGCTGGGCACTGCAATGTCAGACTTTTTGGCATGCTTCCCTTCAGTGACAGGGCCCTAAAAAGCTTCCTTTGTAAGGAGCTGAGTGCCTTGGAGAGGAAGGCCTGAAAGCTCACTTTCTGGGAAGGAGCTGATTTTTTTTGGTTAACTAGAGGCAGGGAGGAAAAAAAAGAGGGCTTAATAAAATGGAACATTTTCTTCTACTTTATATTCCTAGGCACAGCTTTGGCCCATCTTGCTGCCTTGTGCTTGTCAGACTTGAAGCAATACTTTAGTGGCCCAGGAATATATTGGCCTTGGTTTACATCCCCATCTGTCATGTCCAAGAAGATTCGAGCATCCATCTTCCTTTTGAAACTGTAAGCGCAACTGATCTAGCTAAAACTCTTCTGCTTATCAGGCTAAACAGAGTGACCACTTAACCTTGTGTCTGGAGCACTGACAAAAAATAGGAAAAATTGGTGCTGGTAGTTGGTCCAGCTAACATCTAAGCATGCACAGGTGTCTGCTGCCTCAGCCAGGTATCCAGCAGGGAAGGAGTTGGTTTTTTTTCCCCAGACTAATTTAAGTAGTTCTTGAAAAGTAGGTAAAGTTCAGCCAGTATTTATTAGGAGACACTGCTGACAGCCTGATCTCACTCCACAGTGTGGAGCATGGCTGGGAGACACCACGCTGCATCACTCCAGTGGTATGGTCCACCATACCATAGCAGACCATACCCCATACTGCCCAAGTGCTGTGGCTGTGGGGGTGGACTGCTAAAGGTGGGTTGTGCTGTCTTGCTGGTAGTGTGGCCAGCAGAGCCCAGATAGAAGGTTTGCTCCAAGAACCCATATACCTTCAGTCCAGACTGGCAGAGGAATATTTGTTTATGAGATTTTGAATCCCATCAGAGCTTGGAGATGAACTGAGAGCCTCCCTGGTCAGCACTCAGCAGGCAGAAGTAGCTCTAGCACTGCAGCTACAAGTATTTGGGCACTAGGGATGTTTCACCAGTCCTATACTTAGTCATCTACATGCAGTCCTGTCACTGCACAGTGAGCCTGTGCCCAATACCTTCAGACTTGAGGTCCCTGATCAGCTACCATGTAAGTTTTTCTTAACTCCTTTAAATAGAATATTTTTCTCTGTCATATTGTATGACTGCTTCTCTGTCCTTATGGCAAAAAGTATGGATATGTTGCATATGTTTTGTTGCCTTACTGTATTATAATTCTTGTTGAAACTTGTGTCACAAGTGTGGACACATGGGAAATGAGACCTATTGGTGCTGCTAACTTCTGCTGAAGATGCTTGCTCACCTTTTCCCCTTGCTGTGGACTAGTGACCTGAAGTAAATCACCCTTCCTTTCTGTTTAACCCATTACAGTCTCTGTATGAGAAATATGATAAAGCCAAGATGGCAGTTGATTTACAATGCAGTAAATAGCTAGAAGTACTTAAAATAACTTGTTTATTACTAAGAAAAACAAGCAGAAAAAGAAACCTTGTCTTGTTTTTTCCTGAAAACAAATGCTATCTCTACCTAGCTCCTTTTATTTATTTTTATTTGTTTTTCCCTGGCCTGAAAATCAGATAAATTTGCTGTGTGTTTAGGTACCTTTGTCTTTTTCACATACACCAACAGTAAGCTGCTAAATGAAGCAGTGTAAATGGGATACCACACATTTCCACACAACATTTTTAGGGCTTTCTGGCCAGCAAACAGGGTTTGCTTCTTCCTGGAAGCCAGATGCTTGTACTTTTTTCTCCCTGTGCTCTGTTCTCCGTGCTCCTTTCAGGCTGTCATAGTTTTTGCTCTTGAAGACCACACAGCCATCAAGGTTGCTAATCAAGGAGGGACCTGGGGAGCCAATGGCTCTGAGCAGGATTGCCGCTCTACACCGACAGTGCCCGCAAGGGGCACTAACCCTGCCGAAAACACCTGATTAAGACGCAGCAGCATCTGACATCTAATTGCTTTGTGTGGGAGTTTTCAGTGAAACATCCCGAGAGTTATGACGTGCAATTTATAGCACTTCATAGAGCCCGTCTTGTTATTTAATTGATTCCAGGCTGGTACTTACTAAGAAAAATGCTGTTTGTGGGTGCTTGAGCTGTTTATTAGCCATTAATAACCACGTGCGTGGACAGCTGTGTTGCGCTGATCAATACAGGGAGCTGCGTTCCTGCATCAGAAGGGTGTGGAGAATTTGGCACCCAGGATGTGCAGGGAGGAGAGCCCCCTTCTTGTCTTACAAAGGTCCTTCTTGCCCTTGCTCAGATGGCATAAACCTTTACAGGAGCTCATAGTTTCCAGCTGTCTGGAGAGGCAGGTTTGCACCAAGCATGAAAGACAGGCTGTGCATTAATGCTGAGCCACCTCTTGCAACTGAGGAACAGAATAAAACAGGACAGCAAATACCTGTGCTTTAGTCTGGGAAAAGGTGCTGCTTTTCACTGTTTTCCTGAGTTTTAAAATAGCAGATTTCTTTTTCTGTCTGCTCAAACTATGCTCACTACATAGTTACATTGAATGCAAATTTCAGTATAGATCTCAAAATAAATATTTGTACTAAGGAGACAGTAGTCATTTATACTTCAGTTTCAGTGTCTGTATAATTGTATAATGTCTAGCATGTCAACATCTTGGTCTTGAGCTTTTTCAATGAGACTGGAAAACATTTTCACTTGTACCTATGTCTGTGTATATGCATATGGAGAACATACAGATACTAGAGACATTGAAATATTCATGGCAAACTAGGAAATTATTATTTTGTTATGTATAGAAAAAACTTGTTTCTACAGCTTTCTATGAAATGAGAAATCTTGAAAACTGTTTTCAAAATTGCATGTTACGTGGTACATGACATCCATTGATTTCTTATAACACCACATAGAAATATATATAAAAAGCAATGAATAAACGATAGAATTGTATAAAACAAAATTTTCACTTTTACTGCCTTTTTCATTTCTGGTTTTGAATTGCTTTTCTGATGTGTGTGTCACTACAGGTATGATACTGAAATAAATACAACCAACCCAACCACAGCTTCATCATCATGTAATGTCCTGACAAATATACAGATGGGATGTACTCACAAATTGTTACTGGGCTCATATTTGCTCTGAGCTAAAGGTTAGTTTTGAATTTGTTTCAGATGGGTTGATGACTTGATGAAAAAACACAGAAGTCAAAGATAAAAATCATAGCCGTCCCTACCTAAGTTCTAGATTTTCATCCAAGTTCTTCCTTTACATGCTTTGCTTTTGGGCAGTAATAGTCACCATCATTAACATATTTTGTCATCAACAGAGTGTGATCAATTTTAGCCACTGAGGAACTAGAGACGATTTGCAGGCATTGACCTAGACATGAGAGATACTTTATCTCATTAGAAGATAATCAGCACTATCTGGGCCCCTGAGGAATTATTGTTTCATGATTAGGCCCATAACCTGTTGGAAAATAAGCCCCTTGGAGGAGGTAGCTTTGAAAAGTCGGCAAAAGGTAATACAGCAGCAGATGAGCTGTGCAATTGAAATGACTTTAATCTAGAGTCTCCTGGCAAATGAACAACAAAGGGTGTATTTTCTTTTTTATTCAGTATATTTATTGCTTATCCATCACGGTCACAACCTAAGTGTTCAGCATAACAGAAAGAGCAGTGGCTTAAATGGAACTAAATCCAAATGTGTTATTTTTTTGTCCCTTCTGCATAAAATGTAAAGTAAGAGAGGGAGGGGAAGGATGGAAATGGAAAAAGTGCATGGACACTACTTCTTTTCCCTTCCTTGCCCTTTGGGGCTTTGTCATTTTAGGCCTTTGCAGACAGATCAGCAGTTTCCTTTGTAAGGCTCTTCTCATTTCAGGTTAGCATTCATATGAAGTAATGTTATTACAAAGTGACTTTCCTGGCACCTTCAGCAAGATGCATGCTAATAGGGAGTGATGGAGAGGAGCTAACATGATGGGGATGTCAGACAAGACTGGCACAGCAGTGTTTTTTCCCGGCCAGCACTGCACCAGGCCAGAGTTCTTTGCCATATTTCCTTGTTCACTTTACATGAAGAGCCTTTGTGGGGAATGAAGAGGGCAGCTCCATGCCAGCCATGACCACCACAATCAAAGCAGGGAAAGAAGACTGTTCTTCTACACCCTCAGGGAACTTATCTCAAAGGTGGCTCTGCTGCATTCAAGGACATGCAAAACTGGACATCACAGCATCAGCAGTAGCTTTTTTAAGAACCAAATGTTCTCCCAGAGGAGACTGGGAGACTAATGACACTCCTGGATGCAGAACAAAGGCATAAGAACCAATTAATTTTGTTTTTTTTTTCTTCCATGCAGTTTGCAACTTTGCATAATGGATTTCTCTCCTCCCATCTCTACTTTTTCTCTCATCCCTAGCACAACCCATATCAAGCGTACATTTGAGATTATGACTCTGTGAGCACAAGCAACTAATTAATCATTAAGCAGCAAATTTTTTTCCAGCATAACACCATTTACAATAATTATTGTTACAGCTGCATCTATAGGATCTCACAAACACCAAAACCCTGAAGCTGTGCACAACTGGGCTGGAAAGAATCTCATTTAACTGTAGCTGCTCAAAAGTCTTCAGAGCTAGTCCTTCTGGCTCTCCCTATCATAAGCAGAGGCACAAATAACTGTATCCAAAGAGGTCTTCAACCCATTTAAATAAGGATACTGTTCTAGAGAAAATTTTATTTCTATATTGCTCCTAGGAGGGTGCCCTACTTTTGACAGATGAAGCATGACATGCCTCATCTTTTCTTGCTGTGGCTTCAGAGCTCTTTGCAAACATAGAGTCATTTTTCACCCCTTTCTACTCTGAAATGTATCTGCCCAGGGATTAACACATATTTTAACATTCATCTTTTAAAATATATATTCCTGCCTTTCATAAATAGTTCCCATTTTCAGGGTCCAAAGTATTAGACTATCTCTTAATATAAGTGTTCGTAAAAATGTAATCATGATGATTGCCTGCTTTGGAGTATGACACAAGCATGACCAGAAAAAAAGCCGTAGTAATTTCTGTTCTCTGTGATGTGCTATGGAAATCTGCTTATGCTTGTTTTAGTATGGTGCATCTCTTTAACATCCTCTGCTCAAGACTGTCCATAAGCCATACATCCTCTCCCTGTCCTGTGCAAATTTACAATGAGGCGTTTGGATAGCAGTGCTCAGCTGGCTTTGTCACCAATATCCATTTGTAGCTCTGTTATATGAAGTTTCTCCAGAGGCTGCCTGCGGAGGACCAATTTCAGAGTACTGCTGTTATGTGTAGCCCTCCCTTGACACCCTGTGCTTAGTCACACAAAATATCCACTCAGACAAGCTAGCAACGTGGGAAAACCAAATTTAGGGAGGACTTCAGATCAGTATAGAGACAGATCTGTTGTAAGCATATGCCTTTTGTCTCTTAAGTCATGTTTGATTTTTTCCTAGAACATTTCAAAACCACACAATCCTTTTAAAATCACCCCTTCCCACTCAAAAAAACACAACACAAAAAAACCCAAAACCAAAACAAAAAACAAAGAGAAAAAACCCCAAAACCCAACAAAACCACCCAAAACCCAAGAGAAAAGTCTAATAAATCAACATTTTATAATGGAAAAATGTTCCCCGTGAACTCCATTATTTTGTAATTGTCTAGCTCATGACTTCTCAGAATGAAGTGAAAGCCTCCAAACAGAAGACATTCTCCCATTCTCCTCTTTTTTTTTTTATTTCAGAAGATAGCATAACAAAATCTGGGATTTGATGTCCATATTTGAATTTTCTCATTTGTATTTTCTCTAGAACATCATTTTAGTAACTAAGCCTGTATACACTTCAGTTCTGCTCTCATCCTTATTTATCTGTTGGCTACAGGCAGAAAAGTTGAAGCTTAATGCTTCTGTTGTAACATATGCAATCACTGGCGGCTGCTTAGCCTTTGTTACCCAAAAAGTCAGCCTGGCCAGATGACCCAGGGGTATCTTCCTTTGTGCCAAAAATTGTGACTTTTATGGAGGGAACTCCTTGCTCCTTTGAGCTACTGGCACTTCTTAGTCTGCCCATTTGTAAGGGGAGCTGAGCTAAATCTTCTCTGCTGGAGGGATTTAACTGCTTTGACCTTGCTGCCTATTCTTTTTTATGCTGGAGTTTTAGCAGGAGGAATTTTATGATGCCACAGATCCGTTGTGCCCATACTCCCATGAAATGATTAGGTGCAGCTGCCACCAATAATGATTCCATTTGGGAATATTTCTCCTGTGCTATATGGATCCAATCACCTCTGCTCAGTCCTGCTCCTCAGTGTTTTTCAATTGCAGGCAAAATCATAGTAGTGATTATGGTGGGAGTCAATGAAAGCCTCCGGTCTCTAAACATAAATTAACTCAAGAACTTTTTGAAGCATTCCTCTTTGTCTCCTTTCCTGCTACAATTGTGTCAGATTTTTAAACCAAATGCGTTGCTTTTGTAGTGATTTATTCAGCACCTTTAGAAAGCTATTAACGAGAGAGTGAAACCTAGAGAGCCAGCTGAGACATTTCAGAGACAGGAGAGGAAGAAAGGGACAGGCGAAGGAGGAAGGAGCAAGAAAGGGAAGGCAGTTGGGGAGATGAAGCAGTGATTGAGGGCAGAAGTAAAGGGGTATTTTTGTCTCTCCATTTCTTTGATACCATTCTTGCTGGCTTTATTATTCTCCCTGGTCCTGTGTGTTGGTAGTGTGTTGGTAGAAATGAAGTTGGCAAGCTCCATTGAGAAGAGGGCGGCAAAGTCAATTTCCAAGTGCTGCCAACTAGGTTCCCATGTCTAGACTGCATATGATGATTGGCAAAAAGCCAGAAATGGAGTTAATGGATTTACAAAATAGCAGCATTTCTCTGTATTGATTTTCTCAGGGCATTTCCAGAACTCAGGGTGAAGCAGGTAGTTACATTTTAGATTTTTTTCTGCTAATAAAAGCTCTCACAAGGAGCACTAATAAAGACACTTGTGAGTCTGGGGGACATTGACTAAAGATGTCTCTCCAGAGGGGAGAGGGTGAGTGTTATTAGTTATTACATTAACTGTAAATGTTCTTGGCTGTACGTGGAGGTTGAGGTACAATTTTTTGTTGTGTTTGAGCACGATTCTACTCTTTTAAAGAAAAATGTAACGTTTTTCTTATGCCAGTGGTGAAACTATAAATCTAAGAGAATGGCTTAGGCAGGGAGATGGGTAGTCTGGCACATCCATGTCCCTTTCCCTCTGTGTCCCATCAGCTCTGTCAACAAAGTTTTAAAATTATGTGTTGTCAGTGAAGTGTACCTAAACCTCCTTTGGAAAGACAAGCAAAAGTTTAGCTTTAAGTGAACTTACATACACGTACAAGTAAATAAATGTACATGCTAGAAAAAAGGGGTGTTTCGAGCTATGCTTTCCCAAATATATAGAGCAGGGGATTAGGTCTTGGCCGGCCATGCTGTGTTCCAGATAGGATTGGCACCTCCATGCTTTTGGAAATTAACCCTTATATTTGCAGAAACTTACTTCATCTGTTAAAACTCTCACTGTCAGCATCTTAAGGGCTCCCTGAAGCCATATGTTGGCAATTATAGGATGGTATAGTGTGTGTGAGGTAACTACCTGGACTGTAGAAGTATACTGACAGTCTGAGTTACACATATGGTCTGTGATGTGATGATTAGTATAGCATGGCCTGAAACCAGGAACCTGTCCTTTGAAGGGCAGAGACAGATCAGAAATAGGTAGACCGTGACTTGGGAAAACAGAACTAAGGTACTGATTTGTATCTCTGTTGTGATCTTGGCAAGTGTCTTTAGAACATCAGGATCTACCTGTAGAAGAGACATTATAGTATTTTCCCACCTTACAGACTGTTTTGAGAAAAAAAAGCATAGTAAAAAAAGTAACTTTTCTTGATTTCATTGTTGAAAGCTGATGGACAGTAAGCTGATGAAATGGTTGAAGGTGGTCTTGGACCAAAGAAACCACAGAGCAAATGGCAGTGGTGGGAAATCTTAGACAGATGGGATAAAGATAGGTGTAAAGTCCTGAAAAGGTGAAGACAATGAAAATCCTTATTAACAAAGGGAAAATTCAGAAAGAAGAATTCAATATAGACTAACTTATTAGAATTATTTCTTTCCATTTTTGAGCTGCTGGGCTGATGTATCCTGATCCTGACAGAGCTGATGCATTGAGATCCACTATCAGTCACGTCAAATTGTTAGACTGACTCTGCACCAGATTTCCATGGGAAAACTGATCCCTAGTCACTCACACTCTTCATCTGCTGCATCTGAACCTTGTCTGCTGCTAAAGGGCTAGTGAGACAATATCCTGAGAGCCTGTGGAGCTGAAGATACGCAACCTATTCCTACTCCCAGATGCTTTCTAGGTATGTCGTACAGCTAGGTTTGCATTCATAAGGCAAAAGGAGCTCAGAATACATTTAGTTGTTAGTGGTGTCATCTCCGTAATTAACTAAAAATTTCTTTGATATAACAGGGTGGCTACAAGAGCCTTACCTATTCCGTGTTAACATTTGAATGATAGAAAGATATGGAGGAATGTCTTATTGGAGGCCCTCCTCAGCTTGCGAAACGGACCTTACAGTTAAAGTGAAAATCTTCTTAAGGAAGCAGAGCCCCTGGATGAGGTGAACTGAAGGAGGAACAGAGATGGGGACAAGATAAGGATGTCAAGGAAGTGGTATTCCAGACTTCTCTTGAACTTGCCAGGAAGGCTTGGAAACAGAAAGTTAATTTTTTTTTCTTATTTTCTACAGGCATTCTCACAGCCCTGTGGCTGCTGTAGGGAAACTTTTTTTTCTCCTCTTACTATCCCTCTTTCACATTTCACAGGGTAGCTCACTCAGTAAAAATAAATAAAATAAACAGAGATACCACATACAAAAACATTTTTATTATTATCATAATTCACTGTTTAATGCAACGCTTTAACTAGGAATACAACTCAGCAGAAGTACATATACATACACTGCATGTAATTTTAGTTGTGTCTTCAAGATATTTCAAACCCTCATCATCTCAGTCCTTCATCAGTTGTTTTGGTGAAACACATTCTTCCTTCAAACTGCATAACACATTTAAATGTTGCTGAATAACACAGATGTTTTTCTTCCAAATGGATCACATTACATCCATATTCCCAGTTAATATAACTTTATCAAACTTTGCTTTCACTGTATGAATGTTGTGTATAATATGTGCATACCTATACAGCATATATAAATATATATCTATAATGTATATATAATCAAGTGGGTCAGTTTTACACAGCTAACCATAAACTTGTGCTTATCTTATTTATATGTGATCAAATGTATGGCATCAAGAATTTGACTAGTCTCCAACCTGTTAGATCCTCGTTTCCATTTTGCCATATGATTTTGAATATCACATACAAGTAACGCATTCCCTTCTTTCTTGCAGTATTTTCTTTTGAAGAAAAGAATGCAGTTATTTTTTATATAAATGAATAACAGGTTTTCCATACCCTTAAGATAAAAAAAAGTCTAGGAAGAGATAAAGTTTATCCTCATATACAGAGCTTGAAGAGTAATTGGACATTCATCGTAGATATATTTACATTGTAACCTTATCTGGATAGTATTACACATGATGTATTATTTGTTTATACAGTCAAGTTAATGGTATTGGTCATGTTAAAACACGTTACCTAGAGGTATTTACAAACTGGTAGTCTCTAATTTACCAACCAAGTCTGCAAAGTGGCGTCAGAATTAAGGGATAAGATAGAAGAAGGTATCTTTACCAGCAGCCATGGCACTCTCACCAGTGTCTTTATTATTATTACTACCACTTGTACCCTGATGTGCTTCAGAGGAAGGCTGTCTTTGGGGTAGAGGTGTAGAGACAGATCCTTCAGTGGGACTAGAAATTCCCCCCTGCTCCCTACAGCCTACCTGAGCTGGAGGAGCAGAAAAACAATCCAACTGTGAACTGCCTGTCCCTTTGCTAGTTAGGTCATGACAATCTTGTCCCCCTGTGCTTTCTTCAGTGCTGTCAGGTGAGTCAGTCCAAACACTAAACATCCAGCAAAATCCTTCCTTCCAAAGGCCACTGAAACACAGACTGTAATCATACTGCCTCACTTATCACCCGCAGCCACTTTTCACAGTGTATCAGAGCTCTTTAGGGAGTCTCAAAGAAAACGTTTTCTGTGTGCTTCTAGACAAATACAGTCAAAAAGAAACAAAAAAGGAAAAAAGAAACTCACTATAGGAAGATGAAAAAAGAGTTGTTACCTAATGGCACTTTTCAGGTTGTGGAGATCTTTGGAAGGCAAAAGGAGACCAGAATTTGTTTCCTTTTATTTTGTTAATACCAGAATGAAGTGTGTATAACAAATCTACACAGTATTCTGAAATATGAGGCCTGGGAGAATTGATAATCTCGTGTAACCCACTGGTTCCGCAGTGTAGCCAAAGAGGCCATAGTAAAAGGAAGGAAGTAAAAATATAGGAGAAATAATTGAACTGGTTGTGGGAAATGTTTCATGTCCAACTCAGCCTTATTATAATTATATTCTTAGGCTTCATTTCTCAGTGAATACTCTGCTAGCAAACACAGGAATGAAAAGTGTTCGAGAAAATGGGGGGCTGCGTTATCATTGCACGTGGCATAAAATTAATCCATGCACATTGCAACATGGTATCCCACTACAAGAATATTCAGTCTTTGTCACTATCCACCATTGTTTATTATATGGAAGTCACAACACTGGGAAAGAAGAGAATTGATTTGGCTTTGTTTCACACAAGGGTTGGGGTTTTATTTTACATCCAATTTAAAGCCCATGCAGAAAGGTTTTAAGAAACATCTCACTCCACACAGTAGTTTGGGCTTCAGTGAAGGGGGATTTGCATGCTAGGGAGGGCAGAATTATGGTGGGTTAAAGAGTTTGGATACCAGCATTCACAGTGCCTGAAATGGAAGAGAAACTTCACACCATGCAGCTGCATGGCAGGCTTCTTAAAGAAGGGCAGGTAGAAAACTTTTTGTCAATACTGGGACAAAAGAGGAAAGGCAGGCAGAGAAAGAAGAAAAGAAACCACAGCAAATTAAGGACCATCCCTCATATTCCTTCAGGGAAAGATTTTTTAAAAATAATAAGAAAAAAAAAAAGTAAAAAATGTTTCTTAAAAGTTTAGTGCTTTTCATGATATACAAGAACAATGAAAGCAATAATGCATAGGAATCATATCGCAAGCAGGTGCGTCCAGACATGTTATATGAAACATCTGTAGACCCAGGGTGAAAAAAAGCTTCTTTTTAGCTTCTCAATTTCTACCACCTGCACTACTGCCAACTGAGAGTACAGAGCCATCTAGGAGCGGATCCTTACAAATATCAAAGATACTAGATTCTAAGCCCACTAACTGTCAGCAAACATCCCCCACATGGGACCAGAGTTTCTTTCCCTTCTCTTTGTTTCCTAAAACTGTAGCTTCTCACAAGCAGCACCCTGATTTGTCAAAACCCAAAGATATTTAGGAACCAATGTCAGGAGAGGGAGGGAAAACAAATACCAGCAGCATTCTTCCTTCATCCCCAGCTCCATTATGCCAGTTTTGCAGTATGATGGCTGTGATAATGCTGCATTTACCTGTGTGGTACATAAAGGCCAGTACCAGGATGACTTTTGGTAGCAAAAGTGGCAAGGAGAGGTGCTGCCATTCAAAGTAAAAAATTCTAAGTGGGCCACCTCAACACCACAGGAAAAATCAGGAGCTGCATCTTCAGGCAGCACTGGGGCAATCCATAGGAATGAAGAACGGGGATCAAAAGCAGTCAAACAAAAAATTGCCCATGGCCTCCTGCCTCTTCCCTTCTGGGATATCCAGGGTTTCCTCACCTGTGTGTGGGCTGTTCTCAGCACGGCCATGCGCACTGAAGGCAACACCTCTTATCAATATGTTTTTCTACTCCAGAAAAATATAAAACAAAGAGATGATAGGTTTAACACTTGCTTTTCTCTTCTTGCTGTGTGGATGCCAAAACCTGGTCCCTGATGTCCATCTGAGCACTCCTGTCCCCGTGAGCATTTGTGAGACAAAAAAGAAAGACAAAGCAATCTGACCTATACAGATGTGTTTTCATCAGGCAATGTTCAAATACTATGCTATCTCTGAGCAGATCATCATGATTCCTAGTTAATCAAATGAAAATCCCAAGAAGAAAGGAGGCTGACAGAATGTTTTCTTAGGTTCTGTCCTTACTGGAAAACAGATTTCTTGACATCAATGCAGCTTTTTCTTTCTTTCATTCTTCCTTTTGTTTTCTGTTTTTTACTGCAGATGTCTTTAATACTCAGAAAAGGTGCCAGTTGGATTGACATATCTTCAGGCTGTTGTTCTCCCCCTGGAGAGTGAAGGTAGGGCTGGCCTGTGACAGCACAAATCACACCCCATGGGCTGCCGACGTGACAGATCCTGCTGCAGCAGGGTTGCTGTCAAGGGCTGGTTGGGCCTTTTCTGTTTTAGCCTGTTTCTGGAAATAATTAAGAGGAAGAAAAGGAGAGGGGCAGAAGTGCTAGCTGCAGTTTGTTGTTTTGTTGTTTTTTTTTCTCACGAGTCACCTCCAATTTTCTCAATTGCTATGTGAAACAAAAGTGGCAAGGGCAGCACATGGTGTGGACATGCTGCTGCAACCCTCTGGCCAAGCCCAAGGTGAAGAGGTAGCAGCATCAGCAGGGCCACCTGGGGTCTTTGGGGTGTCAGGGCACAGGTGACAGGTGGGGAAGCCAAAGGAGGTATCCAGGGGGCGCTGCTCTTCAAGACCAATATCTAGATCTTGCAGAACTATCACTCAGAAGGAAAGTGAAACCCAGCAAATGTGGTTTGGGACACAAAGGAAAGACATGAGAATTCAAAAGGCGTTCGGAAGAATAAATTATTTTGTGGCTCTGAAAGATTTTGTCTTACTGAGACAAAACTACCTTAGGACCTGATTGATTCCCAGAGACCTCAAGGGAGGCTCTGCCTCCTCTCTGCCTCCTGTAGGAGGTAGACAGTGTCATGATTTGGCTCTGCACCTCCCACCAGCTGCCAATGAGCACAACACAGACAACATCCCATGCAATATCTTGAATGATAGATAATTATTTTCCGTGTATATAAACCATGCAGGGGTGTGTGTTTTCATGTCAGTGCATACATGTGTAGGTGCATTATGACATCCATTTTTACATCGCTCAACTGGCTGTGAATGTGGATATACCACAGAAACATTCTTTTCCTTGAGCTGGTACAAGGTGGAAACACACAGGATTGTGTGCCCTGCAAACCTTTTAAATATAGCATAACACAAACCAAAACATCTTGTCCTTTAGGATCAAAAGTGGGGTGGTGCTAGGGAAGAGTGTTAGGAAGCTTCAAACTGAAGGTTTTTCTTTTTTAATTTTGTTATTGATGTTTGTTTGTTTGCTTCATGAATGCAGGCCCCAAAATATCTGGTTTTCTGTATAGTATTTTGAATGTCCTCACATCACATGATGAAAAAGTATAATCGTAATCTACATCTTGCACATCTTAACCTATAGAAGTGTCTTTAGCTGGTAGAGGAATTAATAATTTATAAACAAGTGACAGCTTCAAATGTCAAAATACAGGATTTTCACGCCTGTTAAAAAACTGAAGTTAAAAGATTAAATAACAATATAAAACCCATTATTTACCAATTTGAGTACCTGTACTATTTATACCCGCAGTACTTGCTGAAAGAAAGAAACAGGTGTGTTTCTTTTATGAGACTTCTCTAAAGGAGTAAGATTTAGAAAATTAACAGATTTCATCGTATCTTTGGTTTTTGTCTGGATTACTTAACATTGTAAGAGAATGAATCATCTAGAAGTGATCATGTAAATTTTTCCCTTGACCTGTCAAGATAAGTCTAGTGAATGTAGTTTTGAAAGACAAGCAACACTCAGTTTTGCAAGCCTTATCACTGAGTTATTCTTTCTTACAAGCAGGAAGATGAAAATAGTGATAGTAAATATGACTCAAGGCAAGTGAGGGTTGTGAAATTAGATCCTTGGCTGCATGGAGACACTTAGATATATTAGGATGAAATCACTAGGGGTATAAAATCAATGAATGCATATTAAGACACATTAATCCTGAGTTTAATGTAGCCTTAATTGACTGCACTTTAATCCTCCTCATTTTCACTTTCTGCTAGGAACTTGTACTTTGAAACATGAAAATTGTCAGATTGCCAAAGTGCTTTGACACTGTATTCCAATAAGCTTGTCAAATGTAAATTTTAAGTCAGCAAGATTAATTTCCCTGTAATCTTGAAGGCCAGATATTTTGAAGTGCATTTTGGAAGACTCTAATGTGGCAACATGAAACAACAGAATAATTTGTTAGGTGGCTTTCAGTCCAGAAGACAGTCCCTCAGGACATTGTTTGTGCAGCAAGCTACTTTTTGGGATAACAAAATCTGTAGCTGTACCTTCATAGTGTCTTGAAGTTAGGGTTACTAAGAAGGAGGTAACTAGAATATGCGTAACTCAGCCAATTGCTGTTTTCAGCAATCTGATAACCTTTGTCCTGTCCACACAGTGCTCAGTTGTGCTACATTAAATATCAAATATTGAAATAGTAAAATATTTGCCAGGCAGAAAGAATTGGAATTTGAGCTGAAGTGAAGTAGCAGATAGTATTTGAACTTGATCTTTGCCAGCCCCCCAACCAGACTATTTCAGTATCTGGTTTTGTGTAATCACTGTTTTCCTCTCTGCCTTTTTATTAGCATTATCCCTTGGCTTACAGTCAAAATGTTGCTCCCAGCTGCTGCAAAAGGGGATGTAGCCAAAATCTTTTCCACAAAGTAAACACGTTGTCCAGGATACACCCAGGAAGGACTCTGGGTTCACACTAATGGCTTAGTCAGAGCTTTATACGTATGGGCACATCAATCCATTTATTCTTTTCCTCAATAAATGAGTGTGAATCCTTTTTTGACTGGTCAAGAGCATGACCATCTAATAGTATTACTTCTGTGGAGCCTCATTACACCTCTCCATCTGCACATCCATCTTTAAAAGGATATAACATCCATTTTTCTAGTAAAGCCCTTGCTTCTCTTCTTCAGCTGAGGCCCTTTGTTTGGCCACTATGGTGGCTGACTGGATGAGATCTTTGAATTTAGGGCTTCTTTTGATATTTGGTTTGTATGCCCTGGACAAGTAAGGTACAAAAAGCAAAAAAAGCTAATGGAAGTAAGAGACAGATCCACTGGTGGATGTTACATGACAAACAAAGTGAACAAAATTGTCTCAAAAGCTTTGGTTTACATAGATGCTGAAATAGTCTTGGGATGTAGCAATCTGGAAAAGACTGACTTTATATTTTTATCTTGAAGGGATGAAGGAATCGAGGAACAAAAACTCCTTAAACTGCGGCAAGAAACAGACTTTGAATAGGTTAAGCAGGTTAAGCAATGATTACACATTGAGCATAAGTACACTTTCAGAACTGATGCAGTTTTGGAAATGGTAGTGTCATAAACAACATAAAATAACTCTCATCAGGATTTACCTAACATAAAAGTTCTTACATGACAATGGCAAAAAAGCTCTAGACAACTTTGAGCTTTAGAAACCTTCTACCATGATTCATTTCAAATACGTAATGATCTTCCGAACTCCCATGCTTCTTCCCCTGTGTCTGTTTAGTATGTTTTCATCTGGGAAATAAAAAGAAAAAAGAAAAAAGAAAGGAAGAGAAGAACAAGGATTTTGCACAGAAGGACCAAAAATCATAGACTCTAAAGCCCTTCTGCAGAATAGTTGTAGAAAGCAAGGAACTGTGCCTCCAGTCCATATCCTTGAATAATTCCTCAAACATCTCCATGTCCACAAGATTTGTTTTCAATAATTTAAAAAAATGTTTCTAAATGTAGTTCTCAGGAGTGGAGCTGATGCTCTATGTCAGTATTTCCACTAATATCCTGGATTGCACATTCTGTAGAAGAGCATAAAGTGCTATGGCATTTATCTAGTTGGGTTTTTTTTAATTTAATATGGAACTTCGTCACCCTTTCCATTATTACTTTTATTACTATTTTTACCTTGTAGCTCCTATGTTCTTGTAATGACACATAAGAAGGTGCTTAAAGGTCTTCTTGAAGGTAGCATTGCAGAGAGCATAACAAGCAGGGTTGATGGTGCTGTTGATATAACAGAGCCAATAACCTATGGTCCATACAGTACCAGGGATGCAGGATGTGCAGAAGCTGTTGATGAGCACCATCACATTGTATGGGGTCCAGGTGATGATGAAGGCCAGGAGGATGGCCAAAATCGTCCTTGTCACTTTTTTCTCTCTAGAAGGAGGTGGTTTCTTTTTGGCTGGCTGCTTTGTCATCTTGACGATTTTCCGGGCTACACTATTCTGCTTCTCCTCCCCAGTGGTGCCTACAATCTCCACAGTAGTGTTGGTGGGAGCACAGCAATCACCCTTTTGAGACTTGGTGACTATCCTGATGCATGTCAGCTTGGAGTTTCCCACTTTGAGATGGTCTTGGGAGGCAGAAGTCTGGCTGGAATCTTTGGCAGCTTCATCTTCTTTCATGTTGGAAGCGACCACACTGACAGAGGTGGAGTCGTTGGAGCTCTCCTTCTCCTCCCCTTGAACACAGTTCTCCGTCACAGTCTCTCCAGTGGCTTTTCCATTCTGAATTTTGCTGTGTTCCAACCCATCACCACTGGCTGGGATGTTGTTATTGTTTGGTTTCACTGTTTTACTTTGGACAAGGCTGGGGGAAACTGTATCTTGGTTTTGAGCAGTTTCCTTTTTTCCTTTCTTTATTCGACTCTTACTGGCTTGAGAGATTTGCCAATAAAGGACAGTCATGATGATAACAGGCAAATAGAAGGCTGCAATGGCAGTACCAAAAGTGACAGCAGCATTGGAGAAAAACTGAATGTAACAATCCCCATCTGGGACAGTCCTTCCTCCCACAATGAACTGCCAGAAGAGAATTGCAGGGGCCCACAGGATGAAGGACAGCACCCACGCAGCTGCGATCATCATGCCTGCCATCTTAGTGGTTCGCTTCACAGGGTAGGTCAGAGGCTTGGTGACACAAAAGTATCTGTCAAAGCTGATAATGAGGAGGTTCATTACAGAGGCGTTGCTGACCACATAGTCAAGAGCCAGCCAGAGGTCACACACAACAGGCCCCAAAGGCCAGTACCCTATCACAGTGTAGAGAGTGTATAGGTTCATTGAAAAGATGCCGATGATCAAGTCAGCGCAGGCCAAGCTGAACAGGAAATAGTTATTGACAGTCTGTAGGTGCCTGTTGACTTTGATTGACACCATGACCAGGATGTTCCCAATTATGGTGACTAGGCTGAGAGACCCTGCTACCAGGACAATAAAGACCACCTCTACAGTTTTATAGGGGCTCTCCAAAGCCATCACATTTTCAGTGGAAGAGTTTATGTACGTTGAGTTATTCATTTCTGTTCTGCTAACAAGTTACCCAGTTATCACTTAAGCCTGCAGAGGAAAGAAAACAAAACAGATACCATCATGGAATTAGTCCCTCTGCCTTTAGGAAATGGATCCCTGAAAAACTACCTGGAAAGAGTTTAGAGGTAGAAGATGTGTTCAGAAAGACCAGTCAACTTTGGTTAATGAAAGCAGCTTGCAACATATAATATCCCTTTAGGAACAACATACCAAGAGGGTACCTCTAAATATGTGACAAAGATACAGTATTTGAACACAGGTCTAGATTCTTAAGTTCTCAGCTGCATTTTTCTCTATGTCCTCTTATAAAACTAACATAGACTTGAAAATTTTGGAACCAGACATGTATATTGTTTTCTTTTCTACCTCTTTGACCATTTCAAACCCTATTCCAAGTAAGAAAGTCCAGTCCTGAGGGTGTGCCATGTTTATAACCTGAGGTGAAAATGTGATTTACCAGGAGACATCATGTGAAGGTGGCTTACTTTTCCATCTTTCTTTCATGTTCCACCTGAGTATGCTTCTCTGAGGTTGCTAGAACAAGATTGTGTAATGTCTCCCGCTCATTTTCTTACAATCTAGTTACTTTTCTTTTTCAACAGTTGCAAAGATTTTGGCACTGCATGAAACTAAACTGCCAATGAACAAGAAAAGGATAGGTCTGTTGAAGTCCATTGAATTAATAAATTCACCTCAGTTGAGCATGTGCCTATTCTTTTTCATGTAAGTGAGATTAAGGTTATTTTTTGCATCTTTTAGACTATTTGTACCTGAAAAAAAGGGATGTTGTTTGGGTTTTTTTAACATGATGAGTTTGTCTCTTGATGGTTGCTTGCTTGTACTTTTCAATATTTTTTCAAATCACAGTATATTTTAACTGTATCACATAAAGCTACAACAGAAGCTCTGACATAGATAGCATGGTAATGATAAAGAAACAGCTACAAATCAGTTCTGTTTATGCACAGCAATTTTTTTTGTGCCCTGTATAGCCTACCATCAGGACTCAATGAAGAGCGATTAAACTTCTAGCAATATATATTTGAAAGAAGACCAAGAAAACAGCACATGCTTTTGCCTTCAGGATACGTGCTATCCTTTTGTGCATCCCCTGGAATTCAATAGAATGTACTGGAATTGTACAGCCAGTCTCTGAGCACTCATTATTTATGAGCTCTGCTCAGGGGATTATTGAGGCATGAAGGCCAGATGTGACAGAGAAGTTAGGTTGTTTCTAATTGGAATGTTCTCTTTTTCCCCCACACATAAGGCATAACTTCTTTGGGACAGAGATTTTTAAAAGTGGTGACACAATCAAAGAAAGAAAAAAATCCATTGTGTTTGGCTCCTCTATATATCAGGGATTAAGGAATCCTCCTCTGGCCCCTGGAACTAACCTGCTGATGCACAGGCATATACAATTCATGTCACTGAAATGGAGCAATGTATTTTCACTGTTATTTCAGCACTGCATATTTTCCTACAGATGAAAAAGGAAGAAGATGATGCAAAATGTCAGCACAACAGCAAATACCCTTCTAACCTCTAAGGAAAAATAAGCAAGTTTGTCTCCACAGGAAACTCAAAATGCTATACCAGGGTAAAGGTTTTCTGTCTGAGGCAACTCTGTAATCTTGTATATATATACTTAAATATAAATATACTTAAAGAAATACAACTGGCAGAAAGTGGGGCTCATGCATTTGCCTTTACTTTTAAAACTGGCCAAGATTTGTTTGCTCACAGAAATAAATAAAGGCTAGACTGAATTTTTTTTCCTACTGTCTATTTTCAGGTACATCCTTAAAATCCCTGGGATCACATTCAAAAGAGCAAAACTGTGGGGATGAATGCTTTAATTACATATGTGATTTGTATAGGAAGAAAAGGCTGAATGGTATATAACAGAATTTATACTCCATGAAAAAAATATACAGGAGAATAGCTCAGACATCTTTAATATATAGGACTGTCAGTTCAGCAATTCATTGCGTGCTTTTGACCTAAAACCTCACAGCTGAGCAGCTGACTACCTGTTTATGTGTAAGATATCAGTTTTTTGGGACAAGTTAAGAACTTTTCCCAAGCACAATTGTTTATGAACACTCCTGACAGATTTTATTCACTGAGATGTACTGATTTCAAAGCAATTTCTTCTGAAAAGTTTGTGATCCAGGGCTCTGCAGCTACCTCTGGTGACAGAGAGTGAGAGGGTAAGCAGGAAAGGAAGAGAGAGGATCAGAGCTGAAAAAATTGTGCTTTATGGTAAGAAGTGTTTCCCTACAATTTCATTTTGACAAAATGTTCAGAGGTTTTGTTTTCATTCCCTTGAAAAACTAAAATGAATTTTAAAACTTTGATACTTGTGAAACCAAATTACTCTCTCCCAGCAAAATTTATTCCTGTGTCTTTTCAGCTGATTTTTTTACCCACTTCCAGTGGAAATATTGGTAATTCAGTATAAATTCCCTTGATTTTATTACCTGAGATGAAAAGAGCTGGATGAAAACTAAAAGTTTATTTTACCTGTTAGGAATAGGTTTTCCCTGTGTGGAACAGGATTTCACTGTCTTCTTTTGAATGGAAGCAAAGCAGAGGAGTCCCTTTCCCAGTGATCTCTCTTTGCACAAAACTTTCCTGCCATGAGAAGGCTGGTAGACTGAGACTGCAAATTACAGTTACAGTTACATCTTTTCTTTAAGTATGGAGAAACCTACCTGCTTTCACTTTCTCCATTTGTTTGCATTAATATGATTATAAAGTGAACCATGGTTTGTTGTTTGTTGCTGAGAAGGTATAGGGCTGGAGAAATCTTTGATTTCAGACAACATAGATCATCACTGCTGACAGTACTACCATTATAGGAGCAGAGACAGGGTTATGATGCTTTCTAACCTAAGATACCCTGAAATCTGCAAGACTCTTTCTTGATGTTTCCAGTAGGGTTTGAATCAGGTCTGTAGTGGGGTCTTTTGTTACTTGCTGTGGCCGCTTGCTCGCTTGATATAGGGCTGTCTGTGGACTACTTTTGCTATTGTCATGCCATGGAGCCCATCTCTCCTACTAGAGAGGCAGCTGTTATTGGAACAGATGGGCAGTTGTCAGATGGGCAATTGTTATGGGAACATCAGGCAGACCTACAGAGTGGAGGCATTTTAAGGTAATATGACCTCCCGCTATGAGAAGTACCAGATCTTATTCTTGAACAAACAGAACTCTCCTCTGCAAGCCCATGGGTGTTTGTGTGAGTTGCACAATATGGCACTGACTCCTGTGGGCTGCCGTAATTTATCCTTCTATACTAAGTGCTTTTTTGCTAAACAGAGAATACCCAGAAAAGGCAAGAAATTTCTCCTGTGACCTCAAAACCAAACAAGTTCATTTTTTGAAATATATTTTAAAGTACACATGACTTTATGGAATGCAAACACAATAATCGCTGTATGAAAAATGGCCAAAGCCAAAAAATCCACATATAACATAATTCATTGTTTGATATTCAATATGTAGTTGGGAAACATTTCCAGTGCAATAGTTTCTCCCCTCTAAAGAATTCAGTGCTGAAAGTAATTCACCTCCTTTCTCTCAACTAGACATGGGGTTGGGGAAGATGTAAGGTCCTTTTACAGTGAGTGGTAGACAGGTAGAAGCTGGGCATGAGTGGATTAACCTGGACCCCCATTACCACTCATAAGGAGTAACACAGTCCAGGCTGTCACAGGCTGGAATAAACCTTCACAGAGCATGCTGGCAGCCACAGCCTTTTTCCTCATTTACCTCCCTAGCAGTTGCTTGGAACAGCAAAACAGAAGTCTAATGGGTGAAGTCTGTAAGCTGGTTCATTGTAAAAGGGAACCACAGTGAGTATAAAGAAGCAAAATGATGCTGTTGAGTGTATTCCTCTTATTCCATTGCAGACCCTGAGGAGGCCTGCAGAAACAGGAGGGCAAGGAGAAGAGACAGGAGGTACTTAGATATTATATCCTTCTGATTGTGCTTTCCACTTGTCTTGACAAGACTCCATCCCTTTAGTGCAAATGAATCTTGTAACAAGCATTGTAACTTGGATACATCTCCAACATCTGTCACAAAACAGACGATAAAAATGTTGTGCATATTGAAAAAAATGGCTGATATACCGTGCCTGTCAAAGTTTGTTAGACAAATCCTTCTTCTGTATTGTGCATATTTCCAAGTTAAATATGGTCAGGATTTAATGACTTCTTTGAATCCTCTGAAACCATATAAAGGTCAGGACATGAAAGAGGTAACAAACGATCTGTACCTGAAAGTAGCATTTGATTTAAATGGAATTACCCAGGAACCTATGTGCATTGCTACTCTGAGCACTTTTCAGCATTCAACTCTCAAAGAAAAGCAAAATATACCTTTTAAACTTCTCCTCTTTGATCCAGTTCCTCTTCAGTCCAAACCTGTGTAAAATGGATTTGATTTTTGCTGTAGCAATAATTTCTCTTCTTTTTTTTTTTTTTTCTGAACTGATTTTGCTCCTTAACAGCACTGGCTTTGATTCTAAAATTCCTTCCTGGCACCATTTAAGTGGAAAAAAAGAAAACAGAGAGGAACAAAAGCCCTAAGCCCATGACAGATACACAAGGCACATCCGTCAGAATTTATTACAGACTTTAAGAGACATTATAGATCTAGTTCGGGCTTTTGATAAAAAACAAATTTCAGAAAATTCCCTAATGCCACAAGACTAAAATCTTCACCCCAGGAGTTATCTTCTGCATTCCATTTAAAACTAGAAACACCTTTGCAGAGTGTCACTGCCTTGGTGTTGTCCATTCTTCCTATTTCCATGCATTTTTGTTTTTCTTAATCAACACACGTCCTACAAAGAAAGATATTCTGTGGTCCTGTCTAGATCTACTTTCCTCCATCTCATTGTGAAGGACCTAAAGGCAAAGTATAAAACTTCTGCACCTATCTTGACAAAGTGGATCAGAGTTGTAGAGCAGTAATAAAAGTTAACTAACACTATGCACTAACAACAATTGAAATCAAGCAAAAATAAAAATATAACCCCAAAAGCAGCAGAGAACTCTACATGAGTAGGTAGCAGCACTGGCATCAGCATTGCTGTCTCAATGCTATTGTTAGGGTCTGAGGATTTGTACAGCTATTAACTACATCTTACTCATGTTCTTGTAGCCTAAAACCGGTAAATATAGTTTCATGAGCCCAACTGGTTTGTATTCAAAGTCGCACAAGGAAAAGTATGGGCAGTATAGGAAAAAAACAAAACAAAACAAAACAAAGCAAAACAACCAAACAAACCCTCCTCAGTAATCTCTCTAGTTTTGGGAATAAAAACAAACAAACAAAAAAACAATTTTCCCTCAAAGGTATTATGTATTTCTATTACATTGGTACTGTTGTTACTATTACTATTGTTATGCAGATAGTCACCCAGTGGTACTAGGGCGCTTAATTCTCTTTCTGTAAGTGTAGTTTTAGCTGCAGATATGTCTTTGTTTTTCAGGACTTGTGTAATCAAGTAGGAATTTGCATCCTGTCTTTGGGTAGCTGACACTAAGCTAAATTCTGCATCTTAATGCACTCGGCAAACCTGAAAAATATGCTTACTAGGCATGTTTTTATCTAACTGGTTTTGATCCACAAAAAGGGATTTTTATCTCCTGTATTAGAGGAGATGATAGGTACTTTTGCTCATGTTTCTCCTTACTCTTGCTAGGGTTGCTAGGAATGTATATGAAGAACCCTTGGTCCCAAAATATCAAGCAAATAGCCAGGTCTTGTGGTGAAGTTATGGCAAGGCTTTCCTCTGCACTCTGGTGGAAGCTTATGATAAGGTCCCCCATATGGTAAAAATGACTGACTGCAATAGTCCATATCATTCCTTCACCTGCAATTATGAGCACCTCAATGCATAGCTGTGTGCGGTGCTTATGTGCTGAAGGGAATTTTCAGAATGGCAATTGAAAAGACAGAGGGTTTTATGACTATGGTTCAGGCAAAGTAAATAGTGCAGGACATTTTTGCTGTGGAAAGCTAGAAAGGAATAGCATTCTTTTTTCCTTTTTTTTTTTTTCCAGGTAAGCTGTGAAGTCAGAGGGGTCTGAGAATCTAGTTACTGAGATCAAAAGAATTTTATAACTGAGAAATCAGAGAACAAACTATTTTTTGGTCTATGAACTATGAAAAGCAAAATGGAGCTCTTATTGAAGCATCACACGGTTGTCTGGAAGGTTGAGTTAAATGGGTAGGATCTCCATCTAGAGGCATAGAAAGGCAGCTACCACAAGCAGTTATTTCCAGCAGTAGCATGGCTTCGATATGTGTTGAAAATTTAGGTACTTTTCTCTCAGGTAGAGGAACCCCACATTTTATTACAATTTACATTTTATTATAATTAAGGAGCAGAGATAAAATTTGATGATATTCTGAAACCATTGCAGTTACAGAATGCATTATTAAACCAATATATTACAGTCTATTTGTAGCAAACAGTCTGAATACTGAGGCATAATTATACTGGGGTAGCCACTGCACAGACACACATGCTCAGGCCTGAGCTTATCTACTGCAACCAGCATTATTTAGTTACCACTTTGGGCATGATGCAACTCAAAGTGTTTCTTCAGAGTAGGCTGTAAATGGGTCAGAAGAGTGTCTGGTGCCATTAAAAGGTGGCAAAACTAAGGACTAGCTCCTGCCACATGCACATTCCATCAGCTGACCTATGCCAATTTACATTTGCAGAAGTTATAGGCTAGCTAGAACAGGAAGACCAAAATGATAGATTTCAGTAAGTCACTTTTCCTCTTTGCATTGCACCACCATTGCTGGAAGCTGTCCGAAGCTCCTCACACCAGTCAACCCTAACAAAACAAGTGTTATCTGACTATGTTTTCTTCAGGCACTTTAGATAAAATACTCATATGAGTACTCAGACTAAAATTATAATCATCCATGAGGAAGGTTGCCTCAGCAGAACTGTTATTTAAGCTTCTCTTAAGATTGAATTGAAGATCATTAGGTTCTAGGATATATTCTCTGAAGGAACAGTGCCATGACAGGTAAGCAATCCCTCTGCAGCCAGCACAAGTTGGAGGCACAGTACTTCATTATCCTTGTATCAGATATCATGCCTGTGCTATTAAATAGAAAAACCTCATAAGATCTACTCAAAGTCCCTGGGTGACAAGTGGGAAAGCTAGTGAAAGAGGAGAGGGTTCAGAAGGCTGACTGAAACCAGTTCACAATTTATTCCGAAAACCTGGAGATAATGCATAACAGAAATGCATCTCTTATTTAAAACATGTAGATCTAAAAAAAACCCAGGCAAAACAAACCAAACAAACAAAAAAGTCACTCAACAAAAAAACACATGCTCACTTTTCCTGCTTTTTTTTTCTTGGTTTAATTTTTTTCTTTGTTTGCTTTTTCCTTGTGTTTTTTTGGGAGGTTTTGTTTGTTTGTTTTTCGGGGGTTGTTTTTTTTTTTTTTTGACAAAGCCTGATGGAATATTGGTGATGAAATTATAACAGAGAAATATAATACAGTACAGGTGGGTCTCTCAAAGAACTGCTGATTAAGCCCCTCAACCTGCCAGTATGTCCAGCAAAGATGCTATGACATTTCAGTGAATCTCTGCAAATCCCTCCTAATCATGGAGGTTCTGGATAAACCTCTCACTCTTCATCAGAGATTTTGCAGGCCTCAGTAGTGTCTCTGACAGGAATATTGCCGTGCTGAGGGCTCAAAAGGACTCTTACCAAACTTAAAGAAAATTTTTCCTTTTCGCTTGGCTGGAAATGGTGTCTGTACATTGCTTTCATTCTTATTCACTCATGATCTAGCAGACTTACTTGTTATGCCTCCAAATGATCCTTGAACCTGTTTTGGAAAGTACCCAGTTTCTTTACTCAGCAAATGTTTTTAAAATTCTTGTGAAGTCCATCATGGTCACTTTTCCATGAGCTTGAAAATGTAGTCCATTCTGCTTCTGTGTCCATTAACCTTGGGGTTTTTTACACATCTTCCATCTTACTTAACCACTTACCTAATATGTAGATTAGAAGCACAGAGGAGAAAGCTTAGACATAAAAGGAATGCAAGAATTTAAGCATCTACTGAACTTATTCAAACCTGTTTCTGAGAGGGCAGATAAATCATTTTTTATGTCCGTATTTCTGCAGACTATATTTAAGGCAGTGATAGTGAAAGATAGTGAAATTACTTCTTTACCTTACCGGAAACAAATGGCAAATTAATTCCCAAAACAGAATTCATATTTCCTAGCCCATTCCACAACTTGAAAGAAGTTTGGGAAAGATGAACAGATGCTAACAATATTTAACAAAATGCTTATAAAATGTTTGAAAATCTCAACTGAAGTACTTGCTAGAGCTAATTATAAGCATGTTGATCACAGCTATGGATGTTTACAGAGAGCCTGTAAGATAATCTTCCCTTTTGTGGACAGAGAACCTTAAATATTACATATTCTTTGCCAAAGGAATGAAATATTTATTTAGCATTTTTTTCTGCAGCATTTATGCTCAGTTACTACATTATTATAGACTCTCTAAGTCTCCGACTGTGTTATGTTTCACTAAATGACTTCTACCGACTTTAATTATGTAGACTGCAGTTGCAGGCTAATTGCATTTTTAATCCACTGCAGGTTTAAGAAATCCATGGCTAATTCTGGCTCTGATGCATGACTCCAGATATTGGTCTCAGCACACTTAACAAGGTAAAATACCCTACCTTTTACATATGAATAATTTACCATAGCATTAAGAGAAGCCCCTATCCTATGTTAAACAATAATGTAATGTTTAACAAGGTTAACCTAATAGAAACTGGACAACTTGTCTCTGACCATGTACTTTCTGTTAAAAACACATCCAGCATCACTGGGCCAGGAAGCCAAAATGCATAAGCAAATATTCTCAAGCTCTCTGCTGATTTTGATTTTTAAAGTGACATTGCAAAGGTAGTTCACAGCAAACTTTGACCTCTCTTGCATGCTTGCAAAAGAAAATAATGGGAACATTTGAAATGCAAGGTTTCAGAAGTGCTAAATGGGATTATTTGAATCCAAAACTGTTAAAAGCTTGAAGGGCATTAACCAACACAAGATAGAGAAGAGCAGGCATTTTTGGTATGCATAGATCTGCACTCTGAGGCATGAAAAGGCTACAATGAATGTAGTGCCTGGGTGCAAAGGCTTCAGCTCAGCTTCTTCTTCATGGGAGACAGTTTGCTATGATGACTAAACACAAAACTTTATGCCCCTGTCACAGCAAATCCTTGTACACTAGTGTGTAAAGAAAATACTGCTATCCCACATAGTGTTTCACAAACTGATCTTGTCACTTTTAGCAATGAAGCCTGTGAGATACAAAACTTTCACAGGGCAATGGTGATCAATATACTTGATCTCCCTTGTGTGTTTCATTCTAACTGAAAGATGAGTTTTGTTTTTATTTTGTTTCTTTGTTTTTTTGTTTTTTTTAAAAAGAGAAGAAAGGCTTTTGAGACAAATAGAGACAGGTAGGCTGACTTTGAAATTCAGGCTTCTGGAGACTATGCTGTTATATTTACTGCATGGGAACCTCTTTCATATCATGGCAGAAGCACCACGTCAGCTTCACCGACCATTGCTAGAATTATTTCACTTGCATGAATATACCCATTTCTGGTTTTGAGGGTTTCAAACTGTTTTTTTAATATCCAGAAATTCCATAATCATGTTATAGATTACTCTCTCTCTTCCTTTGCCAGTCTTATCTGTCATTGTCTGTAAGTTTACCATCTCTGTTTCCTCATCTCAGACCACCTTTCCACAGCAAATATATCTGAGGATTAAAAAGACTACTAATGAATTTATTTTGTTTCCTGAGGTTTTACCTTACCCTCATCTTCCGCAGTGCCACTGACATGGTCCAGTTCTCTCCATCTAATCCCATCTTTACTTAACAACTTTTTGAATTAGTAAAGAGTTGGTAAAGCAAGGAAGTGAAATACTACCTAGATAAGAACACTATCTGGTAATGTACCTAGGGAACAATCTCCTCCATTAAACTGCTGAGTCCCTGGGGTGTTCTGTCTGAGATGAAATCTCTCCCACTGTGCCATTCAACAGCAGCAGAATCGCTGAGCAGTGATTGCTGCATTGCAATGTGCCCCCATGCAACACAAACCTACTTAATGGGCACCAGTGCCTGCTGAAGAAAGACATATCAGAGGTGTGGGGCAAGAGAAGAGAGAAAATAATAAATGGGCTGAAGCAAGAGGGACGAAATGGGACAAGACTGAGAAGTGAATGCAAAGCAAAGTTAATGAGGAGAAAGCAAGAAAGAGTGCAAGAGAAACAGAGTTCTGAAAAAGCATTCACCTGGTGTCTTTGAATTGTCATCCCTTATTACCTGTTTTCAGTAGAAATTCCTCACTGTCCCTAGTTTCGGCACCTGTTTGTATTATCCCATACCAGCCCACAGAGACATTGGTTAGCATTCCTTCACAATTTGCACTTTGAGCAGCATTGTCAAAACACTAAAGTGACTTGCAGATCTGAAATCTCACTTCCAATAGCAATTAAGACATTTCTTAAATCCTGCTGCCATTACTGGGACTTGGCCTCCATACTCTCTTTGGAAATGAGGCTGGAAATTATTTTTTTTCTAAAAGTTACCCTTTTTTCATCTAATTAGGAATTCCAGTGTATTCAGTTTTCCTGTAGAGATTATTTTTTATCCTGGTAGATTATTTTTGTTGTTTCTTAAGCTATTATCTATGTTGCGGACAGGAACTTATTTCCCCTTGCCTTATTATTCATTTCTTACTCAGTTCTGAAGCAAAACCATGACCTTGGGTCTGAGACCATTAGCAGTCATTCTGTGATGGATCTGTCTCCAAACAGTATGAGATTTAGATAATCAAATGGGATTCATATGTATATCTCCAGGTAAGGCTGGATTTTCTTGAAGGGTTTCTATATTTCTCCCTCTGATCCCTGGGGAAGGTAAAATGGAAAAAAAGTACAAATGGCAAGAAATCGCATAAAGTAAGCAAAACTGTGACTGAACTCTGGGGACTCTAGGTCCTGGTGTCCAGCACACCACGTCCCTGCTGTCTCAGCTCAACTGTCAGAGATGCAGCTCAGGTCTGTGGAACAGTCCCAGCTCTCCGTAAAGTCACGTCGTCATGGTGTCTTTTTTTGCCCCATTCCTGGTTATATTCTTGAGTGCTGCCTCACATCCTTAACGGCAGCACTCCTTTCTCAGGTCTTTGCAGAAGCTCTGCTTCAGGGAGAGGCACTATCTGATCTGTAAGAAGTGGGTCTGAGAAGACCCACATCATTTTTCCCATTCATTCCCTTCCCATTTCTCCTTGCTGCCTATTGCAGCACCTTGTTACCCTTCAGCCTCTCTGGTCTTTCTCATCTTGTTCTCCACCTCTCTGTTGTTCAGGTCAGTCTTCTGGCTATCATTTCCACACCTTACACTGTGTTGTTTCTCTCATCTTCTGGTCTAACACTTACTCCTTTTGTTAGCAGTGCTCAGCTCTCTTTCCTCTGAGCACTTTGAACTGCAGAAAGTCAAAAAAGATTCATGCAGTCTCATATAAACCTCCTGGCAGGTCTAGCAGGAAGAAAAGCTATAATGACACGCTGCAGTGCTGCCCTCCCACTTGGATGATTATTGAGTGAGGCTGATCAGTGGCTCTACCAAACAACTTACAGAAATAGTCCTAGCTTTCATCAGATTTTCTTTGAAGTCTGTAAAAACCTGATACATCAGTATTGACTGTTCCAAAATCATGAGAACCAGTTTTGCTCCCTGTTTGAGAATTATCAGTGGAGCAGAGTATCCTTTTGTAATACCCTTTATGTAATAGAAGTAATGAAAATGTTTTTGAACAAGAAATGCAGTGATTGGATTCACTCACGAGAAATCCCGTGAGTGGATAATCAGCAGTTGTAACCTGAACTGATATGTTCTGCCAATCTGTGTGTTTGATTAAGAAGTAAATCAGATCCACCTGAACAGGAATTGTTTTAGTAAGCATGAAAAGTGGGGTATTGTGAGGGTAGTTTGAAGGGATGGCCTTACAACAGCAAAGAACTGGCGGTATATGCCTAACAATAGGAAAATGTACAGTGACAAGCAATAGCAGGGCTGAACTGAACACAAAATGGAATCTATACCTAATGTATGCGTATATAAGAATTATATTATATATAGAATTTATGTGTATGTTCAATTATTTCTTCAGACGCAAATTACGCTAACACAGTCATTGCATGCGGTAGCAGAGAGCCCCCCCAAAAGTAGGAAGGTGGAATGAGGACAGGAAAATGATTTTTCCTTGCTGAAGTTTTTGGTTCTCTGAAGCTCCCAGAGTTAGAGGCTGAGCAAAGCCTCAATAATGCCATGCTGATTTGCAGATGTCGTGTACCCCAGTCATATATGCCTTGTGATATTCTTTGAGAAATACGTGGCTCAAAGGCGCATTTCACAGCTCCTTGCTCTCAGTCACTCACACTATAAGCCTGTGACTTCAAAGGGACATCTGAAAGGAAATGTTTGGAGGAAAAAAAGAGAAAAAAAAAAAAAAGAGAAAGATTGTCTGCCTGTCCCTTTTTTTTTTCTGCTTATGATATAACAGGCTTAAGATACTTTGGAATAACTGCTTCTCAGTGGGTTAGTTTTACATCTTACTTTACAAAGACCATAAAAAAAATTGACAGTAAGAAAACAGCTGCATGATCCCAATCCAGATGGTGTTATCTTAGAGTGGGCTTGTCAAACAGCAGGCAAGCAACTTTCCATCTCTAAGCAGGTTCCTTGGGTCAAGCTGGAATGATGTCCAAGACGGTTACTCTCAAACTTTTTCATAACAGGACTTGCAGTTGTAGCACAAACAAAAGCAGGCAGCGCTCCTTGCTGCATATCCAGTCATAAAGTAAGAAAAACTCAGGGTTGGCAGCGCCCTTTCGGGCTTTAGGCAACATCACTAAGATAACACTTTCTCTTGTTTTTGAGTGTAAATGAGGTTCAGTTTTAAATTCAGTCCATTTTATGGTTCTAAATGTGTTACCCATAACATCAGTGTTCTCCACATATGTGAAGTCCTGAATGGCTTTTATGAAGTATCTACAGCGCAACTTTTTTGGGGAAGGGATAAAACACTATGTAAATTAGGATTAAAATTGTTTGTTTTTTTTTGGGGGGGGGGGTTACATTTTTAATGAGTTACTATAGATCTTTTTGTTTTAGTATGTGACATGCAATGAACTCACATTCAATGTTTGATATACTGAATGGCACTGAATAGTTAAAGTTCAGACATTCTTGTTTGCAGGAAGACATAATGGAGGGATTTACTGTCAGGTTAATGTTTAACCTCTTAATCTTTCTAATGTTATGCCTGGAAAATGCCCTTTAAATTTAATTATCCACTTCTTTATATTTACAGCTTTGTAAATGACTATTTAAAAATGTCAGTCATCTCTCTTTGAAGAAATCTGTAACAATTTTATATCAACTCATAGTGATGCTAGTTATCCTAAACAAATGCCACCAAACACACCATACCACTGACATCATCATTTATTCTCTTCTTAACTGTCTGAGATTTGCATATCTCAGACCATGCAATTTAAGGCACAGTGTGCTTTCTCCTTTACTCCACCAGATATTAGAAACATTTCAAATCTGATTAGATTATGGTTCTGCATTTAAATGAAAAGACTTCTGGTAACCCATATAGTAAAAATCTCAGTAACTAACTGGGGATGTGTCACATTCTTCTGAGAAGAGACTAAACTGCGAAGTTTAACCATGCCACGTGCCGTGTCCTACACCTGGGTCAGAGCAATCCCAGGCACAGCTACAGGTTGGGCAGAGAAGAGATTCAGAGCAGCCCTGCAGAGGAGGACTTGGGGGGTGCTGGTCACTGAACATGAGCTGGTTAATGAGAAACCGAACATGAGCCAGCAGTGTGCGCTCGCAGCCCAGAAAGCCAACCATATCCTGGGCTGCATCAAAAGGAGCATGACCAGCAGGTCAAAGGTGATCCTGCCCCTCTACTCTGCTCTTGTGAGACCTCACCTGGAGTATTGTGTGCAGTTCTGGTGTCCTCAACATAAAAAGGACATGGAACTGTTGGAACAAGTACAGAGAAGGGCCATGAGGATGATCAGGGGACTGGAGCACCTCCCGTATGAAGATAGGCTGAGAAAGTTGGGGCTGTTCAGCCTGGAGAAGAGAAGGCTGTGTGGAGACCTCATAGCAGCCTTCCAGTATCTGAAGGGGGGGCTATAGGGATGCTATAGGGATGCCGTTGTGACTATTACATCGTTATACAGGAGTGAGAGGCTCCATGGGGAGCTGGGAGCTCTCTGGTGAGACAGAAAGGAAGGGGAAGAGTGGTACCGTCACTGCTTCATTTCCATCAACAATCTTGCTTATGTTTCTAAGACCCGACACAAGGGATGTATCAGTTATCCACACAGGCTGGAAACAGGCAAGGGACAAAAAAATGCAGGACAGCTCCTTACTTCCATCTTACACAGAAGTGTATTAATTTTCTCTTCCATTACTTCCAATGTAGGTATTGCAAATTCATCATCCATTTAGATTAAAGATAGCACATTTGAATTGCAAGATTCATGCAAAAGAGATTAAGCATGCAAAAAATTACATTCCCAAATAATACAATTATATCAGATAATAAGACAAATATCTTTCCTAGCTACTCATGCTACGAGTAGCACCTTCTGATGTACTTAATTCATGCCCCATACTTGAGCACAATCTTTTCGTAATGGAACGTAGTTACATAGTTCGTGCTTATTTTCAAGAGTCAATTTGATAGAGAAATTGAAAGAACTGGACTCTTACATCTTTTCTGGGACAATGTCTTCTTGCTACCTTGTAGTCTTTACAGGTGCTTTACATTAACAGACTGGTTTAGAACTCCAGATAGTGAGAAACTTATGCAATTTACCTTGAACTAAGCTGAGCCAATATGCCTTAAACTCCCATGTAAATACACATAGACTTCAAACACAAATAGAAATTTTGAGTTTCAGGCACTCTAGCAAACTTGTCATGAACAAGCTGCACACAGCTTGTGATACCTTCCATTTTTTCAATACTAGGAAACAGGGTGATGTTAAAGAATTAAGTAAATAGTGATCCAGACTATTCTGATGCAAAGACTTTGCTGTATTGGGCTGAGAATAAAAATAATGTAGTAAAAAGAGGGAAAGTTCACAGCTTTCATACTTTCTCTTTTGCAATCTTGCAATGCACATTGTGCTTCTGCAGTCAGAGAATGGTTTGATCTGCCTGTGTTTGCTACAGTCAATATTAAAATATAGATTGAATCTGGGTAAGTGAGCCAAAAGGTTTTTTTCTGAAAGGCTCTATACAGGAAGGCATGAAAGGTTTTCAATTTTTTCTCTGAGAAGAAAGTTCATTAGAACTTTAATTAGAATTTTATTTTCAAGGGAAAGTTATGTAGAGACTTACAAGCAAACTGATGGTGGTAGTTATTATTAATGGGGAATGCCAAAAAGTTTAATGCTATGGCATTCTTAAGGCTATGAGATCAAGATTGCTCATGAGAATATGACATTTCTTGTACCTGGAGAACCAAGACACACAGTTTGGAGCTTTCTCTTTAGAGCCCAAGAAAGGGACTGTGGAAAGCCTCTTGGGAAAAAAAGGTAAATGAAAGCTCTCTCTAGCCTCAAAAGAACATCTGAGTAAGAGCTTGCCATGAATAAGGTATGTTTGTCTCTCCTTACACACGCAGGTTGAAACAAGTGTTGAGGCTTACTTAAGAAATGTTTTGAATTCTTGTGATTCTTTTTTTTTTCTAAATACTTTTGTCAGCTAAGAGAGAATCAGCCCACATGATTTTGCCTCACCAACCTGAGTAGTTAATACTGTTCTGACTCTAATGAGATATCTCCTTCAGAGTGAGGAACTGATGACACAAAGCAGCTACTTCTAGCGAAATTTCCAGGGCTGAGCCCTAACAAAGTCTGTCCTTGGCAGGCATGCCGCAGGGGCCTCTGTGACTCAGAAGCCCTCTCCTTGATTTCCATAAAAATCACACTGAAGTGACATCCATCTCCGCTACCTCCAGCTCAGGCAGAGCCTCCCATCACCAGCTGAGCTCTGGGGAGAGCTGGGGACTGCATATACGGAAGTGCTTCACATCTTGTATTTTCTCCTTGTATACTCTAACTCGGAGAGCTGGGAAAGGACCTCACTAACCAAACAGGCTGCTCTGCCCTATCCATTCAGCTTAAAAGCTTATGTCTCATCCCCCTTGACATTAGCATGGTGGTTGTTTGGGGACATCAGGCATCTTTGTCCATCTTTGGGGACAATGGTCATCTGCTGGCAAACAGCTTCCTTTAGGAACTGTTACCTCTTGATACGCTAATTTGAGCTAAGCATAGTATGGTGACCCACCATACAGTTTCACTGGATTTAGGAATGTATTTCAGGTAGGATATTTTCTAGAGCACCTGGGCAGTGTCCAGCACAGAAGATTCCTTACCCTGTCTGAAGCCTTCAGCTGTAACTAGGGTGTCAATTAAGGAATATTTATGTTCGTAACAGGAAAATCCTAAACACATAGCAAAGGTATAGGGAGAGGTATTCTGGTCTCAAGATCAGAGCTGCAAACGTACTTCTCCCAAAGTAAGTTTAATTGCAGTTCTTGGAAGCATCCATTACCTGTTTATGCAGTACTTTTGGCAGAGTAGACCTTTTTGTTTGTACAGTCCTGCTTAGGTTATTACTTACATTGGGCAACAGTTGCTCCCCAAGATTTCCCTCACTTCCTATTTTCACTATGGCAAATATATTGGCTGGACAGAACAGGCAAATTTAAATAGGCACCTGTGAGGAACTTTCAGTATAATGCAACCAGCACAGCCAGAGAAACAGCACAGCCTTTTTCCTGCTACTTTGAGAACATTCAGAAGATACCTTTGCACTTTTTCTCTCACAAGACACACGTAGAAAGTCTGTGAATATAAAGCTAATGCATGCTAGTGTTAGATATCTCTGACATATGCTCTTTCACACAGCAGGAACGTTGTCTTGCACATTGCATATCCAGTCTTACTCAGCTCAGCTGACACCATCCTTATTCAGTATTGTTTCCTTCCTTTTAAGGAAGGGACTTGTGTGCTTTCCTTCCTTTCCTCCTTTTACAGCCCGGACCCTAAAGCTTTATCCCTACTGTGTTGTCTCGGTCATCTCCTTTTGCCTTCCTATTTTTATTCAGGGACTTGATATAACACAAACAGTGACAGCAGCTACTCCAGAAAATACAAAATGTGTTAAGGGCTAATCACTATTCATACAATGATTTTTGCCATTTCCTTCAAAAGAATATATCTGCAACAGATAGAAAATCAAAATCCCATAATGCCTGCAGAGCATAATCTCTCTTTCTCTGTGTATGTGTATATGGAATGCATATTTATGTTCTGCTGTAGTTTTATTTCCTGTCATTTTTGTTCTTTATAGATATATTTCTTGATGTAGTTGATCTGCATTGCATTTTCTCCCGTTCATCTGTCTTCTTATCATGGTGTACACAAGGGTTTTGGACAGAACTGTGAGTGTTAGACAAAAGACAGTAAATCCAGAGTAATTCAAATTATATGGGCTAATCAACAATAAGCAGTGTTTCTGTCAGAAAGCACACAACCTTTGAATGTGCAGTATCTCTGATGTCTCTCCCTATATACTGTTTGGTTTTGAGATTCACAGAATTAATCTGAGCTCCCTCCGCAGCTAATAAAGCTACCTACTCATTACAAAAATGCACAGATAATATTTGCTTGTGTAGATTCACTTCATCTGATCTGCAAACTTTCTACTTTTGTGCAGGTTTATATTCTTAAAAATGAATTAAATATCAGGTTGCTCATGAAAACAACCACTGGGAGGATACTGCAGATATTTCATGAAGTGGGTTGTGAATTTTCACACATCGACATTAGCAGTGGAAGCCTGACTTGTAGAACACTGAAAGCAGAGGTCTACCGTATAAGCTACATTATTCATCCAAACTTGAGCTTCAGAGTCTGAAACCCCATGGTAATTTGCTCTGAAAAAAAAAAAGAATAATCAGGAGGTCAAAAGCCCTGTGTGTGGCAAAACTTCTGTTGCTTTTGGTAGGTTCAGGACTTTTCTGCGCAAAAAGGGAAAACCAGGATGGGTGTCTGGGGACTAGTCCAACTTCATTGTTTTATTGGATTTAGAACTATATTCTTCTGTTCCCTGCTGTAAACTGTCCTGGGATCACGCCTGCTATTCATCACCTGGGAGAAAACTCTTGTCTCCAGTGCACTTTTGTAGTGTTCTGAGTGCCCAGTCGCCCATTTCCTCCTTCTGAAGGACAGCACTTTCCCTTTTTTTAGCACAGGTCATGTGAAACTACCTTTGACTATAGCCAGGCAGTTGGCACACATAACTTATTGCAAAACAATTCTGCAAAGTATAACACTGGACTCAGGATTGGTGCCTGGTGTGCTTCTGAGTATCCCAGAGGTGTGGATGCAGTCTTCTTCACATACATTTTTTCCAGATATATTTACTTTGCAATACTTCCCCACTTTTAAGCATCTGCTGCAGTTTGCTCAACACATTGTGTTTATGGCTAAATGGATAAACATTTTAAGTTCATAAAGTAACATTGAATCCTTAACTGATAAAAACCACTTTGTAAATGACAGAGACTAGGAAAAGCACCATACCAAAGATCATAATAATAGTCTCATGACCAGACGCAAGCAGCAAAACAACTAAGGAATAAAATTTCATCTTTGTGATTCACCTGTTCTGTGGAGGAGCTGTGGATAACAGACATTTCATTATAAACTGGAAATTAAAACTGTGGAAATAGCTGCAGTGGGATGGGATGGAGGAGGCCCTGGCAAAGATGAGGTCATAATACTGCAAACAGAAGGAGGGGAAAGAAATAATATGACTGCCATGGGCAAGTGTTTCTCTGAATAAAACAAAAAGGATCCAAATCTTTACCATTTTTATTCGTCTCTTGACACTGAGTGAATAGACAGAAGAATAAATAAATATCAGGAAGCAAATTGAACTCCCCCACATTTGCTCTCCCACCTCCTAAAAAGGAAAAACTGTTCCCTGTAGTAGAAACATGAGCACTAGATTCAGACTTTTCTTTAGCAGCTTTATGCCACTCCTGTGGCGTAAGGTAATGGAAAAGCTTCCAGGCAACTGAGTTTTTCCCCCCTGCTGGAAAAACTCTGGGTGGCTTAGACCCAACATTTAAAAGCACTTAAGAATGTGAATAACTTCAAGATACCACAGGTGGCCACATCTAATGGTTTAACACAAAGGACACTGATTAAAGTCCTCTCCGTGTAAAAGCAAAATGCAATGCTATATATATGTTTCCTTCTCAAGGAAATCAATGGGGGCTACATGAAATTTCTAAGAGAGCTGTTGGATGGAAGATTGGGTCTTTCAGTTCAGTTACTTAAACCATACAGAGTGGCAGAAGTGATGCAGTATTCCCAGGGGCAGCTGGGCTCTGCCTGCAAGACTGGGGATAATGTTTACCACTGGGGATGCTGATTCTCGAATTGTATTCTGCCCTTATTTTCCCAAGTGTTACCACTGTGGTGGCAGTGGCTGTCGTACAATGGACAGGGGCTTTGCATATCTCCTTATTTCACATCAGCTGTGAGACAGAAGGCATGCCCAGGGACGGTTGTGTCTAGCACATCAGAAGCATCTGTAATCTAGCAGAGATTTTGAATTAAAAAATGCTTTTGTCCAGTGACTGATCCATCTTGGAAAGTAGTTTGAGAGCAAGCCATATGTTCAATATCAGTCATGGAGGATGTATTATTTGATAAACTGAAGTATGTGACCTGTGAGGGATGTTTGAGGGAAAGGGTCTTTTTTAGCCTGAAGGAGAGATGACTTTTGGGCTACCTGATAGCAGCCTGCCAATATCTGCCTACAAGGAAGCTACTGAGAAGGTGGAGCCAGTCTCTTTGTAGTGTTGTGTGGTGGGAGGATGAGAGAAACAGACATAAGGTTTTGATGGGATTTAGGGAAAAATTCTTTCACCATGAGGACAGCAAAGCAGTGGACCAGTTGCCCAGAGATAGTGTACAGACCCATCCTTGGAGTTTTTCAAGACACAATGTTTAAAACCATGAGCAACCTGGTCTGAGCTTAATACTGACCCTGCTTTGAGTATGAAGTTTGAGTAGAGACCTCCTGAGGTTCCTTCCATCTGAACTATACCATGCTTCTGTGGTTATATAATTCTAACGTATGCCATGAAATTCGCAGACACTATGGACCAGGGAGGAAGGAACACGTATACCTTTGTTTAATATAGAGTCAGGTGTTATGAAAGCAGCCCACATGATTGTGCAGAAAGCGGCCTGGGAGTCTGCCAAAAGCACACTGGAGAGGAAGAAGAATCACCATAACGCAGATCCTTGGTTTCTTACTCAGAGCTGACACATGCAAGTCAAGGCTCCCACAACGCATGATCTGCATTAGAATTAACTGCCCCAGGGTTTGCCCAGGGGGAGTAACAAGCCTGTACTCTGCAAAGTTGAATGTCTGTTGCTTCCCAGGAGCTGAAGCCTAAAGATCCCCTCAGAGAATCAGAAAAAGATCCCTCTTGCCCCTATTTCCACAGCTTTGACCTGTTGTTTACCACCGCAGCAAACAGCCTGAAAGAAAGGGACACAGGTATGAATGGAAGAGCCCACAGAGAGTAGCTTAAGGAGCACAGATCAGTCTCTTCCAGTTCTGCTCCATTTCTAGACTTTTTCTAGTGCAGGGCACAGTCTGAGCAGGACATTTATGGTGGGAACAAAGCTGTATGTTGGTGAAGATCAACCCCAAGAGTGACTACTCAAGTACATACCTCAGCTCATATCAAAGTAAAAGGCCTTTAAGCACAGGTGAATCAGGCTCCATATTTGCCCTTAGCCATTATTTTGTTCCTTTCCCTACCACAGGTTCACATAACCATTGTAATGAAGTGATTGAGAAGATCCCAAGCTCTGTACTAGCTTCCAAACAAGTGCTAGCTTATGCATAACCTAGAGAAATGACTGTTTTAGCATGCCCTAGCAAACCCATAGAATACTAGTGAACAGGATCACACAGAGGTAAACCTTTCCATCCCTATTACATGGTGTGTATCTTTTCCCTCTCCTCCAAAATGCTTTTACCAGGAACAACGACGGCTGTCCATCTCTGGTCCAAAGCATGCAGGCCTTGAAGGAGCATCTGTTTCTTCTCTGGATTATATAAATTTTCCAGTGTAAAGGCTCATCACAGAAGCATTAAGAAGATTAACCACATACAGTTCAAACACAAAGTCTTGCTGGAAAGTAGCCAGGCTCACCGTATTATCATTTTAGCTGTTAATATAGTGGTCCTGATATTCATCCAACATTGAAGATGATGAGCGTATACAGGTTGAAGCACAGTCCAAAAGTTATACTGATGTGCAGTGAATAGTTACCTCCATAATCGTCCAGCTCTAATTAACAATCAGCCAAATCAGCATTCTTATTTTTTGTCTGTCCTGAAAATATCAGAAATATACTTTGCAAAATACTTGAGTATGAAAGAACTGGGAGGATGTGTCAAGGCAGAGCAATTGCACTGTAAGTAATGATGATATTGCACAAGGTGGCACATAGTTTTGAAGAAACAAGAGTTTTGCTATAAAAACAATGACTTAGATTGAACTTCTTTGGAATCATTGTGTGTTCCTGAATAGTATGGACGCAGCCCATCACCCTAACCTCAAAGGCACCTTAAGTATCCAAATGCTATTCATTATGGCAATCTGTTTCTCCATTTCAGTTTTCTTTCGACCATTTTATCTCTTTCTCATGTTTCAAGTTTATCTTGCAACTCAGAGCTGACAGATCTACAAGGCATGGGTGATCTCACATTTGAGTAATGCCAGGCACAATAGGTCTTCAAGACACTAGAGCTAGTATGTAACTGCAGAGCATGCCATAATTCAAGGCAAAGAAAGGAGCCAGAGTTTTGTTCACCATTTCACTTGTTTGTTTGTTTACAAGAAGGGCATCCAGTGAAATGGGTGAAGACTATCCCTGTGCTTCTGCATTGTTACACAAAGCCTATGCTTGCTTGGAAGTGGTGGGATTTTGAGGCTGATGACAGGCATTTCTATGCACATATACAGAGCTTTTGCTAAGGGAGAGCTAGAAAAATGCACAAAAATAAAGGAGAAGGCAGGGTCAGAGAAAATACTAAGGGAATCTAAAAGGATTCATTTAATGCAATGAAGCTAAAACCTGGATCAAAGCATTGAAATGATACCATGAAGTTGGTGTGAACTTGGCAGAACTGATACAAGTAAGACTGCTAAATAACAAGTGATTCATGCTTATCATTCCCCTTCTTTTTCATCTTTATGTGTGCTGAAAGTAAGCGAGCCCTTATTCCGTATTGCTTTATTCAGTGAAAGAGTGAATAAACAAGGGTTGAGCTCCAGCTGTAACTGGAGAGCTGAACTGGCAAGAGCCTGACAGGTTTGCAGTATTTTCCCTAAAAACTGCAAGAAAAAAGCAAGAACCACCATCACTTTCTTTATTTATTAAACTGCTCTGGAAACAGACAATCTCTTCAATTCTCTTATTGCCTCACCTACCTTGAAATGGTAGCCATTGGCACTTCAACAAATAGACTGTAAAGTTGCTGTAGCTTCTCTAACACTCCTTAATCCTCAGCCTATATGCCAGCTTCATGAATCTACAGCAATTTAATTCCCAGTGAATTACTGCAAGGAGATTTCAGCTTCTTGCAAAGAGGGTCACTGGGAGGTGGTGTCTCTTTCTTGTCAGGGTGAAATCAGGCCAGTACCACAAAGCATTTGATCAATCTGCTGGAAGATGGAGTCCTAGCAAGTCCTGATTTTGAAGATGAACTTCCATTATGTCCCAGAGCCAGATTCTAGCATCTCTTAGCTTCTCTATGTTTTAGCTGTCTAGCCTGCTTAGGCATTTTGTAAGACTTTTTAAAAGACTACATACATCTTGATGTACATGAATAAATCAGTAATAGCTCCTCCTAAGACTGAAAATAACCTCAGTGCCATGAAAAGAACAGGACTGCTTGTGAGCAGATCCTTTTTTCAGTTTCCCCTACAGGATTGTATAAGGTACAGTATCTGTACAAACACAAGATGGAAGTGTTCTAGGACACTTTCATTCAGTCAAAAAGTACTGGGGAGTATCAGAAGGAAGATTCTAGAAGGGGTGGGCCCGAAACAAATTTAAAGATATCCTTTCTCTAATCTCATTATAAGTGAGGACTTTACCACATAGATGTGTTGTTAGTTTAGCTTTCTTTGGCTCTTACGTCCAATATTAACATTCAGCTCTTTCTGAATCATGAGAAAAGACTACTTCTGTGTATTTGCAGAAGAAAGGTAGCTAATTATCAAGGTTTCATTTTGAGGAGCTATTTGACTATTACTGTAATGACAAAGGCTCACAAAACCAGAAAAGATTTTTCTCTCTAATGACAGCACATCTCAGGTGCTGTTTTAAGAGGTCAGCTCATGACTCATCCAGAAGATATGTTACCTCATTACTTTGTGCAGGCCCTTCCAATACAGTTTTCATGAGTGCTCCATAAGACAGCTCTTATGAAAATTTGGATTTAAATTTTTTTTTTCTGGTACTGTATATTCATAGCTAATTCTGTATGGCATACAAGTGTTCTAAAACACATTTTCTTCTTAGAGCCTTTCCATTACACTTTCAGCCCTTGTCAAAATTGCTAACACACTTTTAGGTTAATCTTATATTTCACTAAAGAGTTTTGAAATTGTCCAAGATGTTCATATGAAGAGGAAAAAAAGAGTCCTGAAGCAATGGGTGGATATTGTACAAATGTGACCCATTTGGTTGTTAAAACATTATAATGTGTCACTATTCCAGTACTAAAGAAAGATAAATATCATTGATTCCAGTAAAGCTGCATCCTTCCAAAAGTGGAAAGCAGACCTGAAATGTGGTCTCTTGTCAGCCACAAAGCAAATTAATTGTGTCATACAGTCCCCTGTCCCAGAGGGGACTTACAGGATCCAGACCTCTAAAAATTGCTGTTGTTATTTGCTACAGGGTCTCAGATTTGTCAGATCTCATTTATTATGGAAAGTTCTCTCTCTCTCTCAGGGCACCTACTATGGAAAAAGTAACTTTCTAAAATTTGCATTGGTGAATTTCCTTCCTACAGCTCTTTCCTGTTTTGTCTATGTATTTTTTTCACTGAATTGTTTGCTCATAAATCATACTTGGTTGTGGTCTGATGTCTACTGGAATCTATTTCTTATCCATCTTTTGGTGAAGTATTTCTGCATTGTTTTCCTGAGGAAATTCTGCTACTATGGATAGTGCATGTGTCAAGCATCAGTTGATGATCAGAGACTGGCATGAAAGATGGACCCAGTAACGTGATGGAAGAAATGTGAAGATTGGTTGTGCCTCCACAGGACAGAGAGTATTAGGGATCATTCACTGCCAGATGTGAAACTGCAGTAAGGGGCTTGAATTGTTCAAAGGGGGAAGCATGGGTATGGTAAAGAGGTAAAGAGCAGTAATCTTAGGGTGAAGATGAAAGAAACGTTAAGGAATATGTTAGATAGCAGAAAGACAAAAGTAGGAATATAGTAGAATACAAAGAAATAGAAGAAGAAAAAACTAGGAGGCCAAGGAAAGACACAGTGAACCAGAGCTGAAAGCTGTGTACCTTGTGATAAACAGAAAGAAAGAAGTAGGAAAGAAAATTCAGAGTGAGACAATGTTATAAAGCAGGTTTTTAAACTGTGTTATTTGCTTATAGTTAGTTCATGCAGCATGCAGGGTACATTTCTATTTCTGATTATAGGAAGAGTGGTAGATGATAGTTGCATAGACTAACAAATTCTTAATTCCTTCCCTTCAAAAAATGAAATTAAAAAACCCTCAAACCTTTACCTTTTCTTATTATCAAAATTGCAAACTTAGCTAAATAAATTAAGAATTTCTGGATTCAAGTCTACCTTTGCATCCTTCAGTCAGTCCATATGTAGACGGACACTGGGATATTGTTTTGTGCAGGGTACATATATGTTTATGCTGAGGACCAGAGTAACACTAGGAGATGAATACTTAAGACTGTAACAACTGGTGCTGGGAAAGCAACCGGCATCCATGCAACAAAACTCTATACCTAGCATGATGCTTGCAAAACATAAATTTTCAACTCTCTTTTCCTTTAAAAAATATCTATTAGTGAATTCAGTTACAGAAAAATTCCCATGAATGTCTATACATTCTGACTCATTAATTCATCCATTTTCATAACTAGTCCTCTGATGCCATTTGAAAGAAAACTGCTGAAAATATTCCAAATACATATGCTTCCCTAAAGATTGTTTGATGCACACCACAGTGTGTTCCATCTTTTGTATCCACTAAGCTGTGCACCGTCTCTCTCTGTTCTGTTGCTTGCTGTCCTCCCTGGAGATTAGCAAAGATAAGTTATTTAGGTTTTGAAGACTCCACAGGGCTGCTTTCAAACTGGCATCTTTTTTCATAATCATTTTTTCTACTCAGAGGAAATATCTTTCTTTCTGGAACAAGCTTCTAAACCACATTCTGCCTGATATTTGCTTTCCCTGTTAATCTTTGCATCCAATTTTGTAGATATTCAGGAAATAAAAGAGCCAGTTCTGAGACCTGAAGGGCTGTGGTTCTTAGAAGGTGTTTTACAAATCTCTTGTCAAATGATTGGTGTTCTTGGTTTGCAGAGCAAGTCCCCTACATTTGGCTGTTCCTTCTGCAAACATTTGTACAAACCTTCTGAGGACCCTTTGATTTTTTTCACATAAACTGACAGATAAAGGCCAGGATGGACAGAGCCTTGGAGGACATGGTATAGTCTGAGGCGTCCTTGCCCATGGGAGGGGGGTTGGAACTAAGTGATCTTAAGGTCCTTTCCAACCCTAACTATTTTATGCCTAGTAGAAAACTACTCGGTTATTTCCTCCTTCTACCTCTTCTGGCCTTGCAGATACTGTGTGAGCAGCTCTACCATGCCTTGCTCTTCTGCTGTTAACTCAGCAGTCTACCAGCCTCTGCTGAGAGTCTCCCAGCTGCGATCCCTCAACAATTTAATTGTCCAGCATTGTCATTCTCCACAATGTGATATGTCAGAAGCATTTGAAGCAGGTTGCCTCACTGGAGTGCTTTTTACTCTAAACAGTCTATGACTATCACTGATCCTATTATTTCTATGCTTACTCACTTATTTGATGTATTTTCAGGGTCTCAAGAGTTACTCCAGATGACCATCATTTTGAGTTACATAATCTAAAAAAATTGATTGTTGCCTTGAAAACTTGCTGAACTCATGGTCTAAAATCTCCTTTATGACACTTAGATTATATCATTCCTTAAACGCATCATAAATACTTGAAATGTGACTTTAAAGTATACCTTAAATGAAGAAGATCACAGCTTTAAAGAAAGTTACCGTTATGACATTCTTTGCAAGAAATTTTACATTATGGTAACTAATTCAAATCCTGTAAAAGAGATCAAAGTATGGGTGACCAGAGTCTTATAAATTTTTTTAATTATTATTTCCAGGCAGACCTGATAATATTTAATAGGAACATGAGTATCTTTCTGCAATGATGTCACAGTTAATAGTAAGTCTGGTTCTTTCACTACGCAAACACTTCTCTGGTTTTCAGACCCCCCTTGTGGGGGGTTCACCAAAGAATGTGAACAAAGATTTGTCTGAAAAGAAGCAGCTGGTCTATCTTCATCCAGGCACTTCTTTAGCAGCCTCATGTCACTTACACAATTTTTTTCAGTGTGGTGGACTTCAGTGTTAATAGGAAAAAATTCATTCTGGGTTGTCCAAGGAAATTGTGATGATCCGTATTCATTACCTGTCTCCAAATAAGTAATATTTTTCAGCAATGAGGTAATACTTATCTTCAAAAAAATCCAAGGAGTAATAACCCATGTTCATTATCGCTGTCAATGACATGCATTAATTTATGAGACATTTCCAGGATAAAACTGGAAAGAGATTGATAACGGAATAATGTCTAGTAGGTGGGGTGATTTGCACGGCAGCTGACAAGAATCTAGACTTCTAAACTTTGTTCTAATCTGGTCAGCTCCCCTAGTTCTGTTGACTTGCTTTTTTTTTTTTTTTTTAATAGGAACTATGAACAAAGTCTTACAACTTTCAGTTTAAATTATATTCAAATCTCTTTGGAAATATAGAAGAATGTATAAGGCGGGACATTTCAAGTGATACGTGTGATGTATCTCAGAGGAGATTTAATCTTGTTGGCAAGCAGGAATAACTTCAAGATTTAATGTCACTTCTGCACTGACTGTAACAGTGATGATAACAACCTTTACTGACTTTTTCAATCTTGTGAAGGATGACAAAGGAGCAGTTCCTTCTTCTGATATTTCATGACCCTACTCAGGGTTCTCCACTCCAGAATTATGCAAGTATGTTGTAGGAAGTAAAGAAATAAAGAGTAACAAAATGTGGAATTCAAATGGAATAAAATAAGAAAAAGTCCTTGCCCATGGATAGGAATAAAAGCCATGCAGGTGGAATTGTACTATGACAAAGGTATAAGGGTCTTGCTGTGCTAGTGTACAGTTAGATATCTGACTGCTAGGGTTACTGGTTTACTGGTTAATTACTGCTGAACAAAAGGAAGGAGAAGAAAGTTTTCATACCTAGAACAGTTGACGTTTAATTGTCATACCTAAGTTAGCAGCCCATCTTCAGCTCTGCAATGAATGACAATGGAGAGGTTCTTTCACAATAGATTTGGCTCTTCAGAGCTCTGAATTAGCCTCCTGAAGTCTTTCTCTCTGCTCTCTCTTAGGCTCCTAACCTAAGCACCTCAGCTGAGTGCCCAGGGATGTGAAGCATGAATCCTCATCATGCCAGAGTGAACTGTGCCATTTAGTCTCTGTCATCCTGTTTAATCTTAGAGACTGTTTCAATCTCTCATCTTTGTCTCATATCCCGTTCATGCTTTACTGTGCAACATCATCTGGAGAAAAATGACAGTTAATCAAGTATGCTATAAATACCTGGAAATGAGTAAACAGCATGGCAATAAAGCTGACCAACCAGCCCCCCTTGTGAGATGATTTTTATTATGTTCAGCTGCAAGTACCATTTCACTAATGCGTCCATTCATCTTGTGCTGGGTTACAAGTTAAATCTATATGCACTCATGCTCTCTTGGGGATGGAGATATCCATCAGTGGCCATCTTGTGGCAAATAAACTGTGTCATAACACTGCAAGGGTTCCCCCATATTTTTTTCTCCTAGCTTTTTATTTTGTTGCTATGGAGTAGGTGACTGCAACTGGATGTTCCTCAGATGCATAGCCTTGGCATGTCAGGCATCTATGCATTGTTTATTTGAGAGGCCAGAGCAATAGCAGTGGGATTTAGAGTGGCAGAAAAAAAGGAAAGCTCTGATGTAGTTAAAGCAGTGCGCAGTGGTACAGTAGTAAAGCAGTGTGGAGTAGCTCAGGGTAGATACAGGATAACAAATATTACCTACTAGTAAACTAATCAGTTCTAATTTGTCAGTGTTCCACTAGCATGATAACATTCACAATGGAGAGCAAAGGGTATATTTGTGTTTTGTGAAGGGAGGGGAACAAAGAAACAAGAAAAATTCAAGCACATCACTGTAGAAAAAAACAGTGGAAATTTCTATGAAAGCAGTTGCTCAGTTTCTCACCCTGAGTCAAACTGAGGCAAAAGGTCGGTGAATGCAGCAATGGCAACTGTGATGGCAGTTCAGCATTTATTTCAATAAGCATCAAAGTGACTTTGCCCTCTTTAATCTTTTGACATGAAGAAAGAGTGACTTGATTTTTAGCACTTAATGAAACTAAACCATGCCCAGCTCTAGAAAGGTCAATAAACTTTTCTGGTTAATATATTTCAGAAACCCAAATAAAATCATCTATCTAATACCAAATCCTAAAACAGATACTTCTACAAACTCCACAGTATTCATATCTTCTGATACTGGCACTAGAGCGGGCAGAGGTTTTTTTTCCCTTTACTATAGAAAAAGATTTCCCTGCTCTTTGTTTTTTCGTTGAGTCATTAAAAAATTCCTTTCTAGAAAAGATCCAAACATCATTTGCATGCATCTTTTCATATCCTAGTTCGATTATGTTTCTCATTACCTCAAAAGTCAGCTTAAATGCTCCCTGTTGTCCGACAAGTAAGTATATAAATAAATAAATAAGCAATTAAATTACAGCTTAATTACATCATTTACTACAAAGTACTCTAAGCAACTGTTTCCAAACTGTATAATGGCTACACTGAGTTAAGATAATTCTCTTTGAACATTTCAAATAGAAACATCTTTCACCTCTTCTGTCTCTACTAAGGTTTCTTTAGTTGACCTACTGAGCCATCAGAGATTGCCCCTTGGAGACTTCAACTTGGAGAAAAAAAGGAGGGGATGCAGTGATCACGTGAAATGCACTAGTTTTTTTTTAGTTTTACTAGCAACAACTGTTCATCCTGGTATTTATTTAGGAGCTTCTGATATCTCTGATAAGATTATTTAAAGCACTGTCAAACACTAGCAGATGGAGAATTAGAAACTCACTGGTCAAATCCTGTGTTGCTACTTTTTGGCTAGCACAGGGCATGCTGAGATCACCCCTGACTATGCGTATCTTTCAGCCTTGGTTAGAACATTAGATATTCCAAAGATGATGTTTTCTTAAGAATGTGTTTTCTTAAAAAACTTTTTCTTAAAACAGGCTCTAGGGACCTTAGCTTAGTCTTACTCTGAGGAGGAGGCAGGAAGGCTTGGAGGGGATAACATATCAGTTTTTGTAGTTGAAAGTACTTACAGTAACATAATTGCAATTATTAATAATGGTGAAAGGATGTGCCCAATCTGTAATTCGATGTAATGTTTGGCAACTTGAGCAATATGAATCATGAATCATTCATTAACTGAGCAATGCTTTTAATTAGTTAGAATTAATTTTAAGATTTTCTCTGTTATTTTGTTGCGTAATTTAATGTCACCATCATTATTTTTTTTGTATGTTATAATTACATTGGGCTTATATGCAGTTCCCACCAAATGCAAATGTATTATTTGCTGCAGTTCAAACTCTTTTCATACTTAGAGAAAAACCCTTGAGAATGGTAGTCTTAAAAAATGAAGCTTGTGTTATCTTTCCTGTTGTATATGAAGTGCCATTCCTGTATTACAAGGTCTGAGAGCCATGATGCTGTAAAGAGAAGTTAGTGATATGTCTGCCTGCTTGATGTTTCAGATTCTCTTTGGCAGTAAATAGGCAGAGCTTCATTGAAGCTAGCAAAGTCCTACTAGCTAAAAACCCAAAAGTGATGTTATGGCTTTGAGCAGAGCTCCATTCCCCAGTCACTAGGTTTCCAGACTGCCTACCACTCAGCCAGACATCATTACATTCAAATTAATTAAAATTCTTTTTGGTTGCTCCATCAAAAAATATTAAAGCTTTTGTGACCCCAGGACATGGTACCATTATGTTGTGTCAGGCCAAAATGGAGAGGCTTAGGTGGAAAAGCCCATCTTTTCAGAGATGTAAGGCACCTTTTTTCTGCACTGACTTAGGTTCCATTTTTCTTCCATTGTATGTGAATAAATTAATGAAAATACCCCTTCTCTTCTTCACAGTCTCATAACTCACATCTTAGTTGAACATGCTTTCTCAGTCTCTGGAGACAGGCATTCCCACACTCCCAGAGGAATGAAGACAAAATTCCATCTTCCCGAGAGAGCACTAAGACATCTTTAACCACATCATAATTGGTGTTTTTATGGAGTTTCAGGTTATTTACTGATATTGAACACTTCAGTGGCTTAATCCTTCCTCACACAATGTGTGGACAAATAATAGCTTGATAGACTTCATCATTCATGAAAGGCACACAGAACAGGCAAGCCAGCATGAAAATATTTTAGTTATACTTTGTCAAAAGTATATCACAGGAGATAAAAGTGCCCTCCCTTCATCAGTTTTATTTGGGGAACTTATCCAAGTCTAAATTTATTTACTATTAAAGACTGCATTTGTGTTCAAAGATTGAATTTCCAGAAGCTAAGAAGAAAGAGAAACAAGATAAAAACCAGTATAAGAATGAAGAGTGGCAGAACACCGCAGACCCTGAGGACAGGGTCCTTTCCAGGCTTAGAAAAATAAAAAAAACTTCCTAGAAAACAGTAAGTATTATGGAAAAGAGGACAGGACAGACCTCAGGTTTCACTAACTTTTAGCTTTATGCAAATTTAATATGGGAAAGTACTGCATAGAATCATAGATTCATAGAATCAACTAGATTGGAAAAGACCTTTGGGATCATCAAGTCCAACCATTACCCTAGGACTGAGAAGTCACCACCAAACCATGTCACTAAGGGCATCTGCATGATTTTTGAGTACATGGCATCACTGGACACATATGAAGAGGGTCAACTCACTGCAACAAAAATTCCTATTGGTAGGTGCTCTCCAGACTAGTAGATGTTCTCTAGGCATTTGTCCCTAGCTTCCCCAAACTGTATCTATAAAGTATAGGCGTCTAGAAATGTAAATGGGTGGCACCTGGCATTGATAAAGAACACAGAAAAGTGGCTTTCTGATCAAATAAAAAAGCTTATGTCAAAAATTAAATTTGTTTCTGGAGATGAATCCAAGCTTACCAAAGCCAGAGGGATTTTCTCCACTGTGTTTCAATAGTTTTGGGATTGGTGCCTTTGAAACTATGCAAATTGAAATAGGGCATATTGTAAAATAGGGTTGTTGATTATTATACTGCTCAGCTTCCGCTTCTGTGGGTATTATTTTTACATTCTATAAAACAGCACTTGATAAACGTTGTTTAAATCATTTTGTCTCCAGTGCAAACCTAGTATTGCTTTTATGTATGACTGCTGATCTGTTACTGGTGGCTTATCTTCTAACAGCATGTCATTGTTAGGAGATGTATAAGAATCACAATAACAAAATGGAGTAAACCATATACAATTCTATTTTCTTTCTTGTCAGTTGGTATAACAGACTTCAGAGTCCTCATACTGTTGAGGTGATTGTATTGTAGGAATAAGGATGAGAATAAACTATTTAGCTGACCTTTAGAGCATGCTGGTGCATGTTGATGGTTTGTCTGCCAGCTTGGTTGCCATTGAATGTCTCAGGGGGAGAATTAAAGAGGGGATTTCCAAAAAGTAGCTAGAATTTGCATTATTCTGTTACCATTGAAAGTCAATAACAAAGCACTCTTGACACTTACTAGTGGGGTCATAGCAGGACAGCTGCTTGATACTAGTGGGGTCATAGCAAGACAGGTGCTTGAAATTTTTCTGGTCCTGAAAGCTCTGCACATACTTTGCTAATAATGGGATCAAGCCCCAGGTTTTCAGCCATGTACCTCATTCAGCAATAATGTATCTTCTGTAATCAACCACTTTTCAAAACATAAGCATGGATCCTCCATGTAATTCATACAGGCACAATCTTTTTAAAAATGTTGCTAAGCTTTTAGCGTCAGTAAAATTTCCCTGCAGTGAGTAGCTTCAATTTAATTAAATGTTGCATGAAACTGTATTCCTTTTCCCTTGTTGTACATTTGCTGCCTATTAATGCATCCTGTATTATTGAACTCAAGGTAAACAGATAGCTCCATTTGGCCTTATCTCTGCAATGCATTTATAATTCTATCATGATTGATATAACTCTTTTCAAAGTAGACCATCATGCCTCTTCAATTCCTTCTTTTACTGATGTGTCCTCTCAGTGCCTTTAGACCTTAGAATTTCTATCTTTTCTTTCTTAAAGACAACTGAAACTAAAGACAAGAGAGCTGAAACCACTGTGAATGAGACACTTCACATTCCATTTTACACATTTACTCCCTCTTCAGTGTTTTCTTTCTGATTAACTAGAGGTTCTTAATTGTTTTCTTTCAGTAGAAAGGTTACTTTGATTTCAAAGCTTATCAATGTACATGGACAATCTCAGGTGTGTCTACATTTACCATCTTGGTATGTAATGTAATACTTTGGGCGTACTTGGGAAACCTACCTATTCTATTTGTCTAACCTAACTGCCATCAGTCAATTTTTCGAGCTCAACCTTTCCCTTTAGCCTATTGACTTCTCTAGATTGTTAACAACTGCAACTGCTTAAGAGCAACTAAGTCAGGTAGTAGCCCATTTATCTGTCTGATCTTCTGCTGATGTTTGATGTTACATTATTTCTGTTAGCCTATTACCTCTTTCAGAAAGTTTTTTTCCTTGAGAATGTGGGTTCTGAGGGGAACTGAAGGATGGAGGTGAAGAGTGTTTACACAGAACAGAAACCCAGTCTTAATAGGGTATGAGAGTATTCAGGCACTTCAAAACCTGCATGCTATAAAATACAGATTGGTCTGACTAGTTTTTCAGTCAGAGAAATGTGGAAAATTAAATTGTCTTCTTGTAGGAAATATTAATAATTTGGTTTTGACCCACGCTAATGAAATTTTGACATCTCAACTATTTTCACATAAAAGAAAGTGGAAAACAATCTCAGTTTGGAAATATTGGACTGGAAAATGTCTACATTCTTGATCAAAAGAGAAGGCTATTAATCTCCAAAGGCTGATGTATTTGACACTAAAAATATTTTACAATACTACTGACAATGGAACAGATAAGTGTTGGGGGGGGGGTTTAGATTTGAAAAAAAAAAGTTTTTTTTGAAATGTTCTCCTTGATGTATTCTATAACCTCTATTATAGGGGAAAAAGCTCTGTTTTGTTGCGGGGTTTTTTTTTGGTTTTTTTTTGTTTTTTTTTTATTTTATTTTTGTTTCTTTGATATTCTAGATTTTTAAGGAAAAGAGTCAAAAAGTTTTAGATTTCTCTCAGCTTTCCTACTCAAGCAGAAAGAAAATAGAAGGAGCATCTTAGAGAGGACTTTCGCTTGGTTCACTGAAGATACAGAGAACTTCGATGCTAGAGCAACCATGCAAGACCTCTTTATGCAGTGTGCTGGGGAAGAGATGTGCATTTTGAAGAGATATGCATTTTAGAAAGACACCACATCTTTCTGCATGAACTCAGACATTCACTTATTTTTATTTAATATTCTTGGGCCAGGGATTAATGCTGGTCCCCTGGTTTGCACATTTTCTTAACTGTGTCTAGTTTTCATTTTTATTAAAATATTTTTCATAAATTATGATAGTGCCATCTTTATTTGCCGTTGTTAATACTAAAGGAAATAGAGGAGGTGAAATTATTGTTTTGATGTGGAAATGGAGCCTAATAACCTGGTAATAGGAACAAAAATCTTGGGTCTGATTGTAGGCAAACGTCTGTAAAACCAGAATATATTTTTAACAACAACAAAAAGAGTCAGTTGATGAAATTAAGTGCTCCAGTTATGTTGCTTTACTTGGATAAGAGAGTTATGCGGCAACATACACACCACCTCTTGGGTTTCAAGGGCTCTTCATCTCACCTCTGCCACCACAAGCAGGTTGCTCATGGTACACTAACCCTCACTGCAGGCTTGGCTACCTGGGGGCGTGCAGCAGAGGCAAACTGAATCAGTTAATTGTGTGAATTAAAATACATTAAAAATCCTGCAAGTGCTCTCTTTTGACTATTATGAGGCTGTATGTCACTGCAGTTTAATCCTGTGAGGAGGGCTTGTCCCCAGTAAAGTGTTACCATAAGGTATAACTCCAGCTCTGTTTCTGGCTCAGCTCCTGCACATACAGTGCAGCCTCTACTTTGAATTAAGCAATGATTTAGACACCTTTGCTGAGTTTCCCATCCATGCTGGTGGATGAACTGAAGTGCCTGGTGTCTTCCTCATCTGGGTGTGGAGGTTTGCTAACAGCTGGCATGCAGTGTGCCATACTGCAACAGGGCTGAATTAGCTGGCTTGTCACACGCCCATGCTAAGGGTTGAGTAACTCTTATTTTCAAACCAGCAAGGGGAAATTCAGTCACTTATTGCTAATCCCTGCAAGGAGTGTGTCACTAACCGGTCTCTCCCCATGGTTTCAATGTTTGCAGTATGACCATGTTTGACAAAGGGAGGCCAGTTCCAGAGGAATCATGATGCCTCTGAGGGTACATGCATATGACTGGAAGCAATTGAATTACTGAGGCTTAACAAGTTACCTCTAATCAGTTGATCAGCTATAACTCAATAAGACACAGAGATTTTATTGCTTTTAATTGCATGTCTCCATCTTTGGTAACCTGAGTTAACCCTGCACTAGAGATGTTTCCTGAGAAACTATAATAATATATGAGCAGAAAGACATGAATGGGAAGGAGGAGGATTCATTGCTCCCACTTTCAGTGAAATAGCTGGCTTGTTTCTGTAGTCTTCTCTAGAGCCAAAGAAAAGAAGAGCCTCTGTGAGGTGGCTTTGAGTACACAAAATAGATGCTTCCTCAGAGTCTTTCTCTGCAGGAACTTAACTCTCTGCACTGATCACAGAAGTCATTAGGAAGAATAGCTAATTTAGGCACAGATGATCCTTTTGGGTACTGTGCCTACATAAAATGAAAAGTGGGGTTTTGGAAGTCATTACCATATGTGTCTGCTCTGCCAACAAACAATAGATGTTTCCTCTATAAGTCAGTGTTTGATGCCAGCAGAGGCTACCTATGTATGTAGTCACAGGTTTCCCTTTAATTACACCAAATTTTGCATATGACAGAAATTTAATATTTTAATTAAACTTCATTTTATGTCCTCATAATTTCTTTTTTCTCCCTAAATTTGTCCTGCACAAAACTCTGAAGACTTTCATGCTTGTCCTGGAAGTGGCAAGTTTATGCTGATTATTAGTAGCGGGAATGAATGGCACCAGGTGAGGCACAAAGGTAACCAACAGTGCTACCCTCCAACAGAGCCATCTGAGGCAGTGGAAAGGGATTTTTCTTTTTTTTTGGTGATGAAATATGGGGCCATGGGATCAGGGAAATCAGATCAGATATGATTGAGGAATTTGGCCACAGAGTAAACTATAATTAGGATTTTTTCTTTCCTCCAGCTGCAGGCTGCAGCTACAGTACTTTCAGACATTGTCAAACTGCACAGTGAAATAACATCAAGAATCTATTTCATTTTCTAAATCAATATTGGCTTTTCATTCACCTTTCTATCCTCTTGAGTTACTCTATATTAGAAGTTTCATCTGCCTTGCATCTATTCCTCTTCATTGTTTATATAATTGAAAAGAGTCAGTAAAACTGTTATTTTGAGGTTTAAGTTTAGCTGCTCTTACTGACAACTGTGTAGAATATTGTTATATATTATAGTTTAGAAAATCTCTTGTGTACAAAAACTTGTCTTAAATACCATTTCTGAAAGCTTTTCTACAACTCCATGGGGTAGATGGGTTTAAATTTACACATTTTGCAACCAAGTTAAGGGAGCTAGTGAAGGTCATGGTGACCTAGGGTGGCTTAGAGGAATTTTAACAACAGCAGTGTAAGCACTTTTCTGCAAAGCTCTACCCATGCAAAATGCCTCTGACTTAATGTTTCACAACATGTGCAAAGCCTGATTCCTACTCATCATCTTTCATACCCTGGTTTTGCAAATATGGAGCCTTTTTCAAACAAACTTGACTTCCCAGTGAAAACTGGATGCAATATAAGGTTTCATTTTGATTTTCTGAGATATTTAAATGTTATATTCAAAATTAAATTATTAATAAATAGAGAGAGGTCTGTCATAACTTACAATGGAAAACTCATATACCCTCACAGTTGAAGTCCTGGTGCCTCACTTCTTGCTGTTTTTATGTGAAAAGCAAGTTTATCAAGTTTCATAATCATAGATACTTAAGAGAACCGTAATGCCCCTCTGCCCCCAAAATCATATTTGAATTCATAACACTCTCTTATTATGGTTCAAATTCCAACAGAATTCTCCTCTATGGGAATTTGCTTGAGGAAAAACATTGCAAGTTGTCCATCTGCTGGATTAGACAACTGCTTCATTCCCAAACCTCAACCTCCCCCATTGTGTCCTTGTTGCCTGCCTCCTTGCAGTTCCATGCACCACATTTCAAAGGCTAAAAAAAAAAGCAACACTGAAACTTCTTTACCCCAGAAACCCAACAGTATACCCTGAGGAGACAACTTCTTGCTTGAGGGCAAGTCCCTTCAGTTTTAACTACCATGCACTCTTTTTTGTCTTCTCTTCTCCCATAACAGGACTAGATACTGGTGTTCATAGTTTCTCTTCACAGGCTACCCTTGCTCCTTTTAAAACCTCAACTGCTCTTCAGCAGATGTGAAACTCTCAGGCTCTCTTGCCCTCTGAGCCACAGAGAAGAAATCCTGATTATACAGAACCAGATATGATGTAATTTTAATCAAACTGCTTAGCTCGAATAACTGCTGAAGGAAAACTGCAATAGATGGATAGAGGATAGAATTGATGTCAAGAAACTGAAAAACGGTTTTAAAACCTGAAACACTGGGGGTATTAAAAACAGCTTTGGAGGGAACTGTATTGCATTGACCAACCCTCCCTTGATGGATTTGAGCAATTCAGTTAGAAGTCTTTACAAGTTTAGCAGCTGATTGTTGAAAATACACCTCTATACTGCAATGCTTAATTCTTAATTCTTTTGTCAAGGACCTCACTGGAAACAGCTGTCTGCTGCTCCCATGGTCTGCAGCCTATGATTGCAGTATCACAACATTAGATATGTGGGCTCCTACTTCTACCACTAACTGCTGCTCTGCTACATGTTGTGATACCTGTCAATGCCATGACTGCTGTCATGGGAATCATGGTGCTGAATTCCTTGCAAAAACCAAGGTCTGATATAAGGATATTCAGACTCCAGAGGTCAATACTGCTACTCATGTGACCTTCCTCTCTATCTGCAACATGCAGCATATAGATGCTTTCTATATTTATCCACTTTTATATTGGCATGCTTACATTAATATATTATATTACAGCAGCATAATGCTGAAACAAAGCAGTGATGAGCCAGGTTTCATACCTTATAACTCAATTTATTCACATCTGTCCTTCAAGTATGTGTGTGAATACATATGCATCTATACATGCATGTAGTGTGTGTTTGTGTATTTGACTGCACATAAATATTTATAAAGTTCGAATACTTTATCAGGAAAAAGTTAAAGTTAGGCCAGGCTCATTAAAAAATACACATATTTGTGATTATTCCATGTGTACATTTGTTTGAGCTGGGCTCACAGTCCTTCCCCCATTCCGCCACTTCTCCCCATTTCCTCTGTCTTAGGATGAAAGGCATTTTGCTCCTATATGGCAGCTTCAAGGAGCTCTTAAAGTAAGAACTTAGTAGGAGCAGCAGAGGCTGTCAGTAATAATAAAATCCATAGAAAAGAACTCCAGAAAATATTTAATAACACAGTTCAGGTAGGTTTCTTCCAAATTATCCTATGGAATTCACTATTCCTCTGCAAGTGTATGGCAACAACGGGTTCTTGCACACTTGTTGCTGGTACTGTCCTTCATGGAGTTTCATTCAAAGAGACATGACAAGTAGCTTCAGCAATTCCAAGACTTCTCTACTAGCCTGCTGTCCTGCAATCTCAACACTGAATAAGTATCTCACCACTCTGTGTTTTGACAATGACAATTTGAGGTTTTGCACACAAAATTAGAAACACACAAATGCATATACCAGCTTAATATTGAAAATCATGAAACACATAAATGCATTACTAGTGATGGTGCCAGATAGCTAGATTACAGCTTTCCTAATTTTCAGTGCTGCATATCTGAATAAAAGAGGAGAAAATATTCTACTTTTTTTTAAAAGACCAAAGTGATCTTAGGATACTAGCATTAAAAAATACATATAAATTATAGAATCACAGAATGGTTGAGGTTGGAAAGGACCTTTGGAAGTCCTCTGGTCTACCCTCTCATTCAAGTAGGGTCACATAGAGCAGATGACCAGTTTGAACATTTAATCGGCTTCCTTTATTTTGAATATTTGGGGTTGAACTTGCAGTAGGTGATTCTTCAAGTGCTTAAATGAATTTAGATAAGCATCCAATAGTTCAGAATTCTGCCTGAAGAGGAATTGACTTTCTCTGAACCTTGGTAAACAAATCCTACTGAAAATCTTGTGAAAAAAACAATTATTTCATCTCAATGAACTACAATGCAATAGAAATCCCCTTGTTTGCAAGAATCTGAAATGTTGCTGGCCTCAGCAAATATTTCAAAATTCATTGAAATTTTAATCACTTTTTCCCTTGATATTTCTAAGAATTCTTATTTCTTCTGTTCTTTGAACTAGATTGATGAGAACAGTCTTTATTTTTGTCTGCTGGTATTTTCATGTATGGATAAATAATAAAAGGACAAACGCACACATGAACCAAATCTTTTCATAATTGAAAATCAATTTAGCTTGAGTTTTAGGTTAATATTAAGGGAATTTCTAATTTTAGATAAACAGTTTGTCTCTACTAATCAAACACCAATCTTAGCTTCAGCCAAAATCATAACTGAATGTAAGCTTTTTCCTCAATAACTTTTCTGTCTGCTTATGGATTGAAAAGGAGCTGCAGTTCATTAGCATTCTCCTGTATTCACAACCACAGCTTTCTCCAAGTTTCAATTACTTCCAAATAACACAGTTCATGGCCATACCACAATTCTAATAGAGAGATTAATTTAACTCTCCAATGTATAAGACAGTACACTTGTTCCAAAAGTAAAACAGAGCAGGGAAAAGGCAGAGGAACTGACACTGTATAGTAACTTCATGATTGTCTTGACATTGTTATTAACTTTTCAGAATATAATGGAAAGGAACAAGGTGAGAAGGTACAGGGTGACTGCAGAAGACAGTATTGAACATATCTAAGGCCTGGAGAGCATAGAGATTTCAACACACTACTTGTCTGAACTGATGGAAGTAATTCTTATGTTTCAGGGCAGAACAGATTTCTTCTTCACTTTGGGATCAGAGATCTAACAGGAAACTTTCAAGGCAAAGTCACCAGCTCATATAAATCTATATAACTCCGTTGTGGCTTAAATTCAGTTATACCAGTGACTGAGCATCTTGTCCTTGAATATTCAAAGAAGGAAACTCTTCCCTCTCAATGAGTGCATCAATGAGATAGGTAAGATGGATGAAAGGAAATATTACTGCCTGTAATAAAAATTACTTATTACAGGCAAGTAATTAAGGGATAAAGTCATAGCTACGTTTTCTTTTTCACAAAGAAATCTGTGCAGTAGAATTGAGGAAGACGTCAGGAACATGACTGCAGCACACTAATTCATGTGGTCAGTCAGAGACAAGTAGTATCTTGGAAAAGTTATTATGCCTGGTGTCACCTAAAAGGACTTTCCATGGCTGGAAGGATAGTATAAAAGAGATTTGTTGTCTCTTCTTCCTCCTTGAAATGGAGAAGGAAGGTGACAAATGTAAACTGCTATTACAGTTAATTTGTACTCAGAAATCCCCTTTGGGTATAAGCAGCAAGGACGTCAACTTTATTTCACAGTTGTGTGAATTAAATTAAAAATAAGAAAATTTTGCTCTGAACTTTTTCCAAAGGGAAGCCTTGAGAGTCAATAACAGAGTACAATTTGGAGCCCAGTTTTGTGGATGTTTTTGACTCTCTTGTCCGTGAAATTGTCCTTCCTTCTTATTTATTTCTGTTAGCTTTATTCCTGGTTATGGAAATACCTTGTAATCCAAAACATTTTTTGTGCAAAATAAAAAAAATGCCTGATGACATTTTGTCAATCAAATACAAAGTAACCGGATGTTACAAGAATAAATGGGAACATTTATTCCATTGTGATACATTTAGAGCTATCTTAGCTAATACTGCATTTGTGTCTTGATATTCTTCAATGCAACTTCAATTTAGATCACAGCAACATAGATTTTAACCTATTACATATTCTCCCTGTCTCTTTGATTGTTTGTTTATGTCTGTATATATATAGAAAACTTCATCTCTTCTCTGTGTAAAGTGAATACATTTAAATTTCCTCTTGACTTCTCCTTTTCCCTCTACTTCTAGTCATTGACCCTGTTAACGAGGTCACTTTCCACAGTAATAATTCCATTCTTTAAACCTATCTGAAATACCTTATTAGAACTGTTATATTTTGACAATTTTATTTCCATATGTACTTGGTCCTACCATAGTATCATGTACTTAGACATATGTAAACCACCCTAAAGGAGATTACACTTTCTGACTTTCAGTTCATTTAAATCCATTTATTGTACACAGGGTCTGTGCCTGTCATGTTATTTCCCATTTCTCAGGAGGAAACCATTCTGTCTGAGGACCCCTTTAATGGGCTTAATACTGTTTTTTATTCTCTGCTGAAACAGAACTAAGACTCTTCAAACATTCCTACACAAGCAAAACTGTGCCAGACCAGGAAGCCTTTGATTCAGGAAGACTACTACGTATATTATCTATTTTCCCTTTAAAATCCTAGGTGATGACATTATGGGGCTATTATGTGACTCTGTGGAGTCATTGATAATACATGTAGTAAACCACAAGTAATAATCTTATCAAATATGGACAGGTATGAGAACCCTAACTCTTTTTCACCATCCTACCAACATCACTCACTGCAGTTTTCAAAGAAAATGATGGTAACAACACCTCTGTCAGCACTCCTCCTTATGCGAGAAGATAGTTTTACTTCTTGCTATAAACATAAGCAGTCTTTTGCCTATCAGTAGATTTTAAAAGATTCTGGATATGCTATTGCAAAAATAAGACAGCAATTAAAAGGTAACCTACACTCAGGTGGCAGTGGTTTGAAAGTATCACAGCTGCATGAATGCCCATGTTGTATAAGAAACCCACTTTTCAAATGACTACACCATTTAAAAGAGCAAAGAAGAGGAAGGGAAGAGGAGAATGGGAAGGAAAGCTTCTTTCCCATAGGAAAGTAAATCCAATTGAGCACAAGGATAAAAGCTACCATGGCCCTGTCAGTTGACCCACAGTTACCGAAAGCTGGATCTGAGCTTAACGGGATGAGGTAAATATAATTTTGTGTTCTGCCTCATGGTGACTGTTCCCATTACAGGAATGAAAATGAATGTGCTCATCAAAACGTGCAAGCACCTCATGTAAAAAATGAGGTTTGGAACTGTGGTGTTCTCAGCAACCTGTTATCAGAGATTTGGAAATTGCAACCACGAATGGCTGATGACCCGCATAAGCCAGAGCATCCGTCTGTGGCCTCTGCCAACTCTTAAGTAGTCTTGTTGCTGGGCTTACTGGGGGCTGGACAGGTACACCAGAGGAACCACAGAATGGGGCACAAACCGTGGATGTGTCTGTTCAACCTTCTGCTTCATATTTGCAGGGAAGGGACCAGTTCTACCAGTCTACCAGGTTGGAAGATGAATTCTTCCTGAAAAAGAGCATGACACCAGGCTGCAGTGGTTGTCATAAGGGAAAAACCATGTGGTCAGTGAGATAACTCACTGCCTCTTTTAACTACCCACATCACTGGAAATGTTTGTTAAACTGCCGTTCCTTGGGGACAAATGAATAACAAAGAAGGATGGTATAATTACCATGTATGTTGAAGAAGTATTATTAGATAAAGTGGGCCAGATGATTTACCTGAAATCTGCTCAGTGAAAATTTTACACTGCGAGACATGGGACAATGCCAAGGTTGATCACCTGCGTGGCTTGTCCATAGCAAACACTCCCTACACAGACATCTATCTGCTCTTTAAATTAAAGAAACTGTAAACTGTAGTCAGGGAGGAAGAATGAAAGATCTGACTCTCTGCATCATATATGCAAGACAACAAGTAATGTTTTAAATTTCCACATTACTAATGAAACTATGAAGCTAATAGGGTATGAGAAGAATAGCACATCATCTACTACATGAAGTTTGCATTTTAAAGAACCCTAGGGGATGTCTTTAGATGTAAGAGACTTTGTAGAACCTAACTAAAAGATGTTTCATAAGTCAGAAGTGTTTCTGTACTATTACACTAATATTAAAGATGAAAAAAACTCTTCCAAACTACTGTATTTCTCGAGTCTAATTTGACGTTACAATTTATGTCTAGTTTCATATTTATCAGAGAAAATATGACCAATACTGGCAAAAGTTCCTTGAATTATAAAATCTAGTACAATGGCAGACACTGCATCTGATCAAAAAGAGCAAATATATTATTTGATATTGTTAGGGGAACCAAAATTTCAAACAGCCCATTTCATGGAGATATCCATGTTAATTTCACTGTTTACAGCAACTGCGAGATTCAGTTCTAGTTTATCAAGGTTTAAGCACTTGGCATTAATGAAGTGTCTGTAACTAGTTAACATGTATTTTGCAGATGATCTTGTCTTCAGAAAAATAAATTTTATTAGTCACATTTCTGCATAATTGATATTCATATAAAATAACTGTTATCTTGCAATAAAGGGTTGCCTTCAAAATATTAGTTGGATGTGACTAAGGAACACAAGAATGTAAGAAGGGACAAAAACCTTGGATATAACTATGACAGAATTATCTTAAACATTTATAAACTATTTTGAAGTAATTTTCAGTTAGGAGATAGTGAAGGGTTTATTTTAGTGGTTTAGGTGTATATAACAATTTACAGAACTGTAGTGTAAATTCCCTGTTTAAAAGGGTAAAGAATAGATTTTTGGTTTAAAAGATATTTGGAAAAAAAAAAAAATTGACCAAACAGAGCAAAACTTTGAAGAAAAATTACCACAGAATTTGATGTAAACTGCAAACCTCTCTGTTTCTGTTTCTTCTAAAATCTTCACCAAAATGCAGAATTTCAGATTTTGATAATGCGAATTATGGTGTTTGTCATGTTAGGCTTGAGTATTTGAAGTCCCTTTCCAGACAATATGTGGGTAACAGGGAACTGTGAGAAAACATCATTTTCCCCATGGAAAATGATGTTCCCTGTAGAGGCTGCTTCCAATAGAAACAATTCTCAACTGTCATGTCTTAAACACATATGTGATAGTTGATCAGGGAGAAGCTGCATACTAAAAGCAAGGAAGCACTTGGGAGTAATTTGTTCTTTTAGCCTTTTGCTACAGAGAGTGATAAAGGGTGGAAGTATCTGGGGACATTTAACGAACCTCCAAGGTTTAGAGAATCTTGACTACATAATATACAGACTGAGCCGTATCTGAACCCTGTTTAATATACTTCCAGCAGTGGTCCCCCACACTTTTGTGCAGTCCTCAGTTTGTCCCTTAAATATTTGTGAGTGACAGAGTAGGCATACTTCAAAGCAGGTTTCTAGCATAATTTTAACTTTTTTATTCCAGCTGAATCATGCAGAGAGGCTTTACCCAGAGTGTGAAACCTCCCTGCCTGCACATGTGAGGCTGAAGGCCACCTCTGTTCAAAGCCCTGCACATTAGGCCTCAGGTGGTATAACAATTCAACAGGATTCATACCTTATATAAAGTTAGGGAAAGGGTCTTATTAAGATAAGGCTTCATTACAAGCATTCAGTTGGTTCATTTACACCTTTATGTATCCCCAAAATTTATCAAAGCAGATATGGCTGCAGTCAACACCAGCACTAAAGAGGGTGAAGAATTTTCTTTTCAATAAACAGTGACACCTAGAAGATATAGCTCTTACCCGTGCCCTAATAGGGTGTGTGGTACTGCATCATAGCTGAGCTTAGTGTTTCTGATCACAGACCCCTTTCTCAGGAAAGTTGTGTGATTCAAGATCTAATTACATCATTTTCTCTATACTTAGTCTGAATGCCCTGACCTGACACTGAAAGTCTAATATGTTTAAGGAAATGAAAGATGCCTGTCCCAGCTTATTTATATTTGTAACACTGTTGTAGATATTCTTCAGAGAAAACATTGCTTCTCTCCTCTTGACAGAGGCAGGTGTGATGTGAATGACAACCTGATTGCTGGTTCTGGGCTAAGAATAAGGCGGGTGAGGCTGAGACCCTACTGCAGAAGCACAGGGAGGCAAAATATCTTGGAAGTAATGAGCATGTTTCAAACTATCTGCACCATCAATGCCAACGTTTCAAGGCTACATGAAATTCAAGTGAAAGGTCACAAAGAAGGGTGGATTGTGGAATTTGAATGGTCCTTTTCTGAGAAATTGGATCTCATAATAAGTTCAATTTCTATCTGAGAGATTGTGAGTGAAATGAAACAAGATTTTATAGTTGGCTCTTTTTCTCCTGTCTTCTAGTCTAACAATAAATACAAGGAAATTCTGTTAAATTCCATTATGATTTCCCTCCAGTTGTGGCAGACTGATTCTCTGATGAATTTTCTGTTGGCAAAATTCCACTATGCAACTGGAGAAATTCATTGGTTATATGAGCAGAAAGCTTGGCTCATTATCTCCAGTCATAAACAGTTGTAATTGCAATTTCTGAGGTGTGCCCAAGATGATAGAGGTTACTGAAGTGCAGTACTAGAAGTAACAATGCTATTTTAGGTAAGAGTTTTAGTATCTTTTGTCTATTCAAACCCAGTAGGAGTAGATGAATACGTAGATAGTTGAAAGTCAAGAGAAAAAATGGGACAATCTTTTTAATTTCATGAAATTCCACAGGACAAGGAAATCTTTCTGGAAAGAGAGGGAGGGAAGTGTCAACTACTGTTCATGGAACAGGAAATCATTGCTCTTAAGAACAGCAATGTGGCATGTTTGAGAAAGAAGTCCTTCCAGAAGGTCCGCACATGTTGAAGTAAAGAAAACTGTATCGATTTAAGCTGAAATTTTTGCAATTTTTATACTCCACTACTAAGCAAATGTCTCATTTAGCTGTACGGCTTTTTTCAATATTAAAACTCAATAAAGAATATGTTTGGGATTTGTAAACATGAGGAGACAATAGAAAGCAAAATGTGTTCCAGGTTCTTCTCCTATCCTTTTATTCTGTAATGTTTTCTGAAAGGAGAATGACGTGAATAAGCATTGTATTTTAGCTATGTTTGCAAATGTGGAACCAAGTTTTTATTGTAGGGTATCTGCACTTTTCATTTTGTTCCAAAAGGGGTTTGGGTTCCTACATTTCTCCCTAACATATGGAAGTGTGAGGAAACGTTACTTATACTAATGTATAGCTATTTTCCTGCAGCTATTTTATTAAAACAATTGTGTTAATTGTATGAAAGGCATCTTTTCTACTTTTTTCTTTTTGCCACTATTTACTTTAAAGGTTTGACTGATATAAACAGCTTCATTGCCATTCATCTTACAGCTTAGTACCCAGTTACAAGTTTCAAAATGACCCAGTATTAGAAAAGAAATAAAAACTTCACAGACAAAGAATGAAAGTATAATGATTTTATAGGCCATCAGACTCTCATTTGTCCCTTTTATTTGCACTAGTATTATGGTGTAGTAAAAAAAATGTAGATTTGGAAAAGAGTACTGAGATACTAAAACCCAGAGGTTGACCAGTGAGTGTAAATAAGAATTTAGGAATCTGGCACTGAAGAAATCATTAATTGGGAATGTGAGGAAGTTGCAAATTAGAAAGAAGAAGCAGAAGAAAAATGGGTGTCTATGCTCTGTGCAATCTCTGTGTCACCTTTACCTGAACATTTCATAACCTCAGTATAAGATGAATTATTTCATCCTACCGTGCTCCTTCAAATTGAGTGATGAAAACTTAAGTAGAGAGTAGAAACAAAAAAGCTAGAATAGATAGCATAAGGAACTATCCACTGTCTTTTTAGTTTCATGTAGTTTAATTTTGACATTATGGTATGCCCTGAATAAACAGTTGGATAAGCAGGAACTATTAGGAGTGAATTTTGGTTTATTTACACTTGATATTTTTTATTGGTTCTTCTGAATTCAGTCTTATGTGGAAGGACCAGAAATTCCTTCTCTGCTCTCTAGATCTTTGGTTGTTTTGTTTTTTTTTCAACTCCCTGCCACTTAATAACTTTTGTATTCCATATTGGGTCTCAACTTCTTAGGGCACGGCTGGAAAACCTTTCATCTTACGAAGGTGATGTGGAGGTGACACTGCTTCTAATGAAAGCATGCAAGGCCTGGATGTCCTGGCCTTTCCTCTTGAGACCCACAGCATGGGCACCCTGCTCACACACCAGGCTTATGCCCAAACCTATGACATCTTGATTGCATGGCATGCACAATATTCAGGCAGGAGACAAGAGGACTCATTTCTGGTCAGGTGATATGGGGAGAGAGTACAGCAAAGGAGAAGCTCCCAGAAATAGTTTAGTTATCTCCCACCTCACTCTACACCAATTTCTGCAGTCTCTTAGGACTAAATTGCAGGCTAAATTATCTGCTCTAATGGTCATGCTCTGCCTAAAGGCGATGGGGAGGCCGTGGGCTGAAGCATACGCAGAACCGTGGCAATAGTTCCTTGCATTAGCTACAATATAACTGAAAGCCATATTATCCTTGACTTTGAGGATTGTCCCTGGATGAGGGTTGATCCCTGCTGGTCATGCACTGCTGTTAAATATGCAAAATTTTGTTACGCTGACAGTAGCTATGCTATGAGGCAGAGGATTTTGTTCCTCAGAGTTATCAGTCTAATAACTTCCATCAGCAGAGAACAACCTCGAAGAAGTGTAATTTGTTTAGTTTTTTTTTTTAAAAAAAAAAACATTGTTACCTTAAGAATGTTAGGAGATGATAAGTATCTGCCTATTGCAATAATCCTTTACAGGAGAAATGACACATCCCAGTCAGGCATCCTTTAGGAACATGACCTCGTTTATCAAAACACTTATTAGAGAGAACCAGTGGTCCTAGAGGCTTCATAGTGAATGCAGAACTCCTTGCACCATAAAATCATTCCTGTTGAAAGCCTCCTGCAGCCTATGATGGTTTGCTCTCCTTCAATAAGAGGAACTTTATTCTGTAACTTCATCTCTGGAAGTTTCTGTGTATATTGATTAAAAAAACCTCACAGCAATCTCTTGAGGTCACTGGTTGTACTTTGCTGGGTCCTATAAGGGATACAAACACTGAAGTTACTGGGAGTCTCTGGGGCCTCGGGAACTGAATTGTAATGAGTATCTCCTCAATGATAGCTGAATACTGGCATCTCATTGTGGCAAGCTGGATGTCTCTAAGCTGTTTTGAAATACCTTCTGTGAAAGCATCCTGCATCACAGGACTGAATCTTTCCCATAAAAGAATGAAGGCAATGGGAAGCATATAAAGCACAATAAAGGAGTAGAAAGAGGGACAGAGGAAGGAAAACTAGGGATAAAGGGAGAAACAAAGGGAGGATGAAAAGCATGAAAGTGGGGAAAAAAAACCTGAAGAGAAGAAAAGTGAGATGTTCTGAAGCTTTTACAGACACACCACAGATTTTCTCTGGAGGATTTGTACAGTGTCGTTGTTGGTTAAACCCCATGTTTAAAGCTTCAGATGTTTCAGTTAGTTTCTGGCTACACAATAGCTGGGAGCAGCCCAAGATTCTCTAAGATCTTGTTCTTTTCATGTGTATGAAGAAAGGCTTGAGCCTGTTGATAGAGGGAGACTGATGATATTTTTTCCTTTACATTTTTTTCAAGCTAATAAATACTAAAGACAAAAATTTCTGTTGCAGGCACGCTGTTAAGTAAAAGAGCTCTGTCACCTATCGCTACCAAGATCAAGTAGATCTTGATAGAGGATACTGATAGGAGAATGAAATACCATTAAAACCTTGCTTTCTCACTGTGCTTCAGAGTGCTCCTGCTCATTCTAATGCTTTTAAGCACACTTGAGTGTAGTACCGTATTAATATCAGATATCTCTTAGCCCCTAGAGCACTTAGTGGTATTGTGTTTTCTATCTGTAAGTGATATGAGCCAATATATGACATGAGAACACCACATTATACCATGCCACTGTGACACCATGTTACACCAGCACCACACTGAGATGCAGCCCAATGTTGTTATCATGTTGTTGACCTTAGTCCTGAAAATGAGCTCTTTAAAGGTTATGATTATAAATAGACCTGGTACACTGCCTTGTCACCTCTGTGTCTTGAGCTGAGGGGTAGCATCTGGTGCTCGCGATGAAATGAGATTTACTGCATATTCTCAGCCTGCTAGAGCAGATCACAGCAGTGCCACCAGGGCCCTGTGTTTTGCCAGCTGTGTAAGAAGTTGAAAGTTTCATGTGCTGGAATCTGGGATGGATCCTATCTATACTAGAGAGTGGTATCATTTTAACTAGCTCAGTAAAGATCTAACGAGTGTTTGGTTTCAGTACCCTTAGGCACAGGTCTCATGCTGGGCAGAACCAGCCACTGTGTGCAGTGCCAGATAAGCAGAGCAGATAAGCTCAGGACTTGCTGCCGGCTTTACCAAGGCCATAGTTCTAGAAATCCCTGTTGCTACTGCCAGGGGAAAGAGTAGAAGGCACCTAAAAGCAGATACTGCTGCAGTGATGACTCCTGATGGAAGCAGTAGCTGCTGACTGCTTCCCCAAGTCTTTCACCCTCTGGTTTCCTTTCCTAGTTATGCCTTTTTCCTCTGCCTTGTTCTGGCCTCTAGGCAAGAGATAGCAAGTTTTGGTCTTAACTGGGCAGCTATAACGCAGCACTTAATTATGTGCATCAACAGCATGCAGTTTCACTTAAAGAACACAGCGTGTTTAAGTAGCACCAGAACCCTCAGGTCAGTATCTGCAGGTACTAAAAGATAAATCAGTAATAGATTTTTCAGTTTTCATCTCCATATTAATTTCTCATATAATGATCTAAGAGACAGAATATCAAATATGTTAAAGTATCTAATGTAGACCCTCAGAAACCCCAACTGACTTAAAAAAGAAACACCATGGTGCAGGAACTAAGGAAAAAAATAAAGACTGCAAATAAAGATAACAGCTCTGCAGTATGTCTGATCTGGGAGTGATATCCTCTAATGTGGCTACTGGGAGAGCTGTTTGATTTAATTTTATTTAACATATTCATTAATACAACAACATCAACAGCTTAAAAATGAAACAATGTGAATATATTATGAGAAAAAATAGAGCAGATAGAAAACTAATAGGAATTGACTTGAGCTCTCATTTGGGAAAACACTTATTAAGGAAAATTCTTAAAATCTCCTGCAAAATTTTAGGAATATACCTCTAGACCTGGTGGTGGCCAGGATATTGATGGGAACATTGCACAGTGACACCTCTTTTTGTCATATGTCCTCGTGAGTGCACTTAACCACATGAAAAACAGAAGGATAGGAGTTATTTTCCACTTGGCTGTGAAATCTGATGCTGCAATTTTTACTTTAAACTCAGGATTACTGTTAAACGTCTTGTTAAACACTTTTTTTCAGAGGTATATTTTTGTGAGTTGGAGACAGGACAGGAGAAAGGCTACATCAGCTGTCAAATTTGAAGAAAAATAGTCAGAATACAAATATGCAATGAAAGTGAGAAAAAGAATATATTGAGAGTCCTGAGCAAGAGGTAACATTAATGAGCCAGTATATTGCACTGCAATATAGATACCAAGGAACAGTGTGATTTAACGCTTTCCTGAGAAAGGTCATTTACCAAAAAAAACCCTGCAGTTGTGCTTAGATGAAGCGGCAACGTGGAGCAGCGTATTTCTTTTAGTGAGTCTGGTGCAGATAAAACAGATATGGCTCCACAAAGATAACAATCTCTTCCCCCCAGATCTCTTCCCCAAAATCCCTGGGATATGTCAGTAAGAACTGACCATCCACAAACTATACCGATGTTAGTACATGTGTAAGAATGGTAAGCACCTAGCGTAGGGGGCAGAATTTCAAATAATCAAATACACTGAAAAAAAATAAAAAAATAAAAATCATAAACCAAAGCTTAATAAGGGCCAGAACAAAATGTTACATAAAAGAAGTGAAAATTAGATGGACAAACATAAGAGGGAGAATAAAACACTGGAGAAGATCTGGATATTAGTAGAAGCCAATATACATATTGTCAGGTGCCTGGGACAGGAGAACTAAACTGATCAGAGGTTGAGAAACCATGCAATAGAGAGAGAGTTGAGACAAATGGATTTCTTTTATTCTAGATAAGCTTGAATTTCAGAAAGCTTTTTCAAAGTGTCAGAAACTGTTCTCTATGGTTGTAAAGAGTAACACAAGGAATAGTAACTTTGACTTGCAACGAAAGAGATTTTGGTTGCTAATTAGGAAAAGGTTCTAACTAAAAGGAGAGTTAAACACTGGACCAGTGTATCACAAGAATTTTTTATCACCTCCATCCATGAAGCTCTTTAATACCAGGTTATACAGACATCTACCAAGGATAATCAAAATACTCTTGGTACTGCTTCCAGAGAGGTAGAGTAAAAGCATATACGTGAGTACACTTCTAGTGTCTACTGGTACAATTTCTAAGTCATAACACCATTAAAATGTTTGCAGGAAAACCCTGAAAGAGAAGAGACATACACCAGTAGGTGGTTTAATAGCTCTTTTCCATTTTTACTCTGTGTGATTTTCAACTTTACCTTACTGAACTTGTTTGGTATTGTTAAGGATGATTAGCAAATTCGTACATGATTTTACTACAGTGAATTTCTATAAATGTAAAGAACAATAATACTGTTCTATATCAGAGTGGGCTAAATTATATAAAAAATAGTAATTCTTCAATATGAAGTAGGGGGTTCTGTCATGTAATATGTGAACATACTGGAAGAAGTAGAGAGATCTCTTCCACAATTTCAGTATAGCCCTGTAATAATACCTGCATATACCTCTGTTCCTAGAAAGTCCTGGAATGAATTTAGGAAAGATAAATTGGAGCAATCGGTGGTAGAAGACCTACAGATTTGGGGTGGAAGGAAAGGCTGTAAAAGTAAGGAGAACAAAAAAAAACAATTTTTGGTGTAGCTATGAGCAAGTCATCTATAATGACATAACTACACATCACAGAGAGACAGAGAACATTAAGTTAGAAAAGGGGACTAAGATCATTGACAGCAGTATCTTAGTAGGACATTGGTTATTTGCTTATTTCTGAAAAGAATTTATTTGTGGAGCTTTAATGTCCAGGGAATTCAGCTGTCTACCACTGATCTGGAACTGACTGTGATTTCAGCATCTAGTACAAGGTAAATTTTCTTGGGAACTTTGAATCTTCCTCTAGTGGCACCATTAATTAAATAGGAATTAGGTATGGTAATTTTGGACATACCTTATTTGTTAGGAAAAAAACCCTCATACACAAATGTAGTTTGTTCTGTGTCTTACAGCTAAGACAGAGTATTAGCAAATACTGTGCTGGGGATTAGGATATGTTCCAGACTCAGCATCTGAGATCATAGACGTTTTCTTTATGAAAAGAAGAGGCTACTAAAATGCTTGCCATAGTGCAAATGTCTTCAGAGGCACACCTTTCCCTGTTGGTAAAACTCCTGCTGAAATCAATGAATTAGCTCCCAGTAATTTCCACATAGCTATCTATAGTCTCAGCAAACAGGGTGGTGGGGGAGAAGAACAAGCACAATCTCTTCTTTCAAGTACCCACCAGAATATTTCTGTCTCCCTAACATTATCCTTATGGAAGCACTCAAACTTATCTGACGACAAAGTATCTCCAGCTGACCATTCTCATTTTCTGCCTAAAAGCCAGTTCCTGCTTAACATCAAAACAGGCAGGACAGCTTTCCTTATGAACCATCTCACCCTCAGAAATGTTCTGCAAAATACCGTGACTGGCAATCTAGTCTGTTGGCAGCTAAACTGATATTATTATGCACTGTCTGTTGGGCTACAACCATCAACAGGTCTTTGTCACTAGGATATTCTGCCTGTCATTCCTTGCTCTTCATACTTCACCATAAGTCTTATATCAAGCATTGGGGGAGCATGCCTCTTTCCAGCTGAAATAAATGTTCACTGGGATTTGGATCTGGAAAGAGACAACATGCAAAATGGAGTTCAGAAGTTATTTTCTTTCTCCTTTTGTTGGACACCGTTTACTTGATTTTAGTGTTCTGAAAGCAGGGTCCCCCTACAGTAAAGCAAAACACTTTAGATAGAAATTAATCCCCTCAGCCCCACTGTAGGATGGAATTAATTGACACCAGTGGATGTTTCTTTACTGTAGAGAAACTCTTAGCCAGACCTTGTAGACTAGAAGCCCAATTTTTAAGTAGACTTTGAAACCTAACTGGGAGGAAACCCACCTCCAGTACTAAACTGGAGTACCTCACTGGGCTAAGTAGATTTCACTCGTAAAGCCTCCCACTATAAAGATGAGACATCATCACACCTGTGTTATGAAAGCTTTGGTGCTTACTAAATAGTAAAGGTATTATTCATTTTTTTTGACATTAGCAAAGGCTCTTAAAGCAAACAGATTTCTTTGGCTATTGTTAGGTAAAATGTCAACCCTCTAGCCTTTGATTAGAAAGCTTTCGAGCTAAAGGTATTATTTTCTTCTCTTTATTATGTGTGTGAGACAGAGCTCACAGATGGCAAAAATTAAATGGAAAAGAGTTCTGGAAACAAAACAGAGTAATAATGGTATTTTTTTTCCTTCACTGCAAAGGTCAGTAGTAACCACAAAAGTCATACTGTAAAAGTATCAGGCAGGGTTCTAGTCCATATTCACTGGCTTATATAAATTTCTATGCCATATTTGCTCAGTCCACAAGTAAAAAGTTAATCTGAGTGTCTACAAGCCCTGAAAATCCAGCCTCGTGTCTAAAACCTCCTAAAATAAAAGCGCAGTGACTAAGACATAGTTGACAATTTTGCTGATGGTGCTTACATTAGAACAGAATACAGCTTGTTCTTTCAGATTTCAATAGCTCTGCATTGCTAACAATAGAAAATCTTGGTTTGACCAGTAAACTGAAGTAGGAATTTTCAAGGGCACACGTATAATGTGAATCAAGAAGTGCCTTTTTTACACTTTACACTGATACTACATTAATTGTGCAAACTTGCTTTTTATTGTTCCTTCAGGGCATTGGTAATGGTATTGCTCCACCAAAGCCTATCAATAGCACCTACTGAGTAGTGCCCATAATGAATATCTTTGATGCAGGGGAGTAAAAGAGCACCTCCTGTATATCTTCAAGAAGGCAGCAAACAGTATGACTGGCCTGATAAGAGGTCAGGCTAGGAATTTAGTGCAGGATCTCTCTTCTCACGTGTCTCTCAAAGAAGCAACCTGCATCCAAATGCTGTAAAAAATGAGAAAGAACGAACATGCATGATGGTTATGGTTTCTGCTCTCTGAATAGAAAATACAGCAATGAGAAGGCTACATCCTTTGTACAACTAAATAAAGAAAGAGAGAGCAATAATCCAACTTATGAATAGGTTCTGTTCCTATTTAAAACTGGCTTTCATCTTACAGAAGTCCTTCAAAAGAGTGTTAATTTCCTCATCCAATAAAGTAATATTGAACAACAAACAGAATTTTAATCTCAGCAGCTCCAGCTGGGGGAAGAAGCCATTACTGAGAATTCATGCTTATTTATGGGTTTGGTTATTTGCTGTTTGTTGGTTGGTTTGGGGGTGTTTTTTTCATTTGGTTGGGTTTTTTGTTTTTGAGGGAGGGGGTAGGGTGGTTGTTTTTTTTTTGTTGTTTTTCCTGAAAAAGACAATAATAATTTATAGAGCAAAAATCTGTATAAATAAGATGAAAGAACCAGTACTGCCAGATTCTGTAATTTTAACAAAAATCATGTTTGCTTTTTTTTTTATTTTCTTCCTTAAAATCCCAGTTCTGTGGATCAGGTAATGATAGCATCTAATATTTTGAAAGAAAGTGAGTTTGCAGTCCTCATTCTATTCTATCAAAATATTCCAGCACCTAGAAGGATTGAGAACAACCACAATGTTTTGTATTAAAAGACATTTGGTAAGATACAATCTTCAGCAAGACTGATCTGGGGAGATTCCTGGTGCTGAGGTGAGTCTGCATCCATATTTGATGTTTGTAGAAAGGAATTACAAATGAGCTATCTAATGCTAGATGAAACCTTAATACTGTGTAAAGGTTTCTGTGTTGCTCTCTAGTGTCCTGTATCTGAAGTGGATTGTGCTTCTAGCGAGGAAAGACAGCAAACCTTCATGTGGTGATGGTGGCATAACTTTAAACCTATATTCTATTAGCTTACATGCTAGAAGATGAGATTTCCTTCACTTACCTCTACTCCTTTTTCTTTCCACATGTTTATGGTGAAAGGAGGGAATGGGGAAATTGAATTCTAACATGTATTAAGCTGCACTGTGCTGAATAGATTTAGAAACAGCCCCCTTGCCATTAAACCAGATTAATCTGATATATTAGTGTTGCAGTTTATTGTACCTAGTTTTATATGGACCAGTTTCAAGCAGTTGCTATATTGTTTATCCAGCCATTCCAGAATGGAAAGGATGGATTTATAACCCTTATAAAATCAGCAGGTTGAAAAGGGCAACTTGATTATCCAGTTTGGAGTATGCCTTATGCTTTGCAAACTAAACAAACCAGGTGGAACTACTTAGCCTGCTAACAAATACCCAAATGCCATGAAATTTTATAAACAATGAAAATGGTCATCTTTTTTCCTTTTAGTTCAAAATGTAATCTACTTTTTAAGTATGTTTGTACTTCTAAGAGTCTATTGCAATGAGACAGAGAGTGACTGGAGTTAAAGCTACGGCTATAACACGTGAATAAACAGCTGTCATGGTGTATTGTAATTCAGCACCAATCACAGGCTAAAAATAAAAGCCGTAAATAATGGGAAAAAGGCTTGAACTTGTAAAAGTTATCACAGAGTTTCTTAAAGGAGCCTGAGGGAGTAGGAGTCTATTTTCTTCTTCAGAAGGCAAGGGAAAAAAGGGAAAATGATTATAGCATACTCTCTCCAGGCTTGTCTATACATATTGGTACAGACAGACCTGAGCCCCTCTGCTTCAGCAAGGTCCCATTCTGCTCCAGGAGTTGTTTGAGGACAATCAAAGATGCATTAATAGATGAATATTATTTTCAAAAACATCAGCGATCTCCTTGAGCACAGCCAGAATTTAACACACTACATCACAAAGCTCTTCTGAACAGGGGGAGGATGCATTTATACCTCATTAAAAATATTTTGCTTAGTAACAATGATCTGCTGACTTGACTGGAATCCAAAGTTTCTTTCGTGGCACTAGGTCACCAGCAAGAAAATGACACCCAGTGTGCTTTCTTGCTCTCTGTATGCAGGTGGCACTACTGCAGATTGCTTTGGAGAGGGCTGTTACCCCCATGTCAGCCAGCAGTATGCTAATAGGGCATATGAAAGTCAGTAATACACTGCATCTACTTTCCCTGGTTATAGGCTCCCCCCTCCTCCTGTTCATTGCCAACAGCTTTAAGGGCTGAGGTAAAAGAATGAAATAATGACCACTCAGCTGTGGGTCCCATATCAAGTTGTAACTCATGGAATGGCCCTAGCAAAACAGATAACAAGGGAGCTTGTAATTCCATGTAACTCACAGGCTTGTCACAATCAATACTGTATAATACAGATCCATTGTTCAGCCTCGGAAGTCACTTTATCCCATGAAAGATCCTTTCTCTCTCTTTCTCTCTTTTCTTTATTTCCCCCTTTTTTTTTTCTTCCTAAAGAAAAGACTAATAGAAAACAAAAGTCTGTGCAAATTCCATTGCTTTTAAATTGCTCATCAGTGGCAGTCCAGATATATTTAAATTATTGTTCGGTGCAGCATGCATAAAAATGCATCCTGCTTTATAGAGTTTTTGCTCACATCTATTCTCTTCCAACCTCCTACTCAACCCTCAACTAGAAATCCTGAATAGTAAATACAAAATGTAAATAGGTCTAGTAGACAATGGCCTAAGCTTTACCACTGAGAATTCCTTAGAGCAAAAGTGTTTTGCAATGGTTCATTGTCTGCCTCCTTGAAAAGCATTAGTGCTCTCAAGTGGCTGTGAGGCAACAGCACCAATGTCTTTGACCTGAGCAGCTGTCTTCTGCTGTAAGGTAATTCCCTTCTTCCAGTATGCCAAGATTTTCCTTTACCCAGGTGAACAACAGACGGCTCAGTACTGAATTATACCAATGCATATAAATAGTTACTATCATGACGAAGACATGATCCTCTATCGGTATGTCTATGCTTTCAGGTGAAAAGAGGCTCAGAAGTGGATGCAAAGATGCTATTCCCAATGACCTCAAAGGTTTCCATCCACACTTGTATTTATAGCAAAAAATGTGCACACTAAACACAGAAAAAGCTGTACTTCACATATCTGGTGATGCTGTAAGAGCATAAGACTCCCTGCCCCACCACAGCCTGGTTTGTCAATATCACTTAAACAAAACTCTGGGTTCACACAGAAGCTGGGAGTGGACTCAAGCTCTCCTTTCTCAGAAAAATCACAGAATAACCTAATCCAGAGCTGTTAAAACCCCTTTAGGTAATCTATGTGGATGGGAGACAGGTATGGGCTTGAGAATTGAATCATACTCATATATTTTGATAGTGTAGGCATACCTTTTCAGAGCATGCCTGATTTCTTTGCTTTAGATAGCTATTCACATTGGTTACTGTTTCACAGAGGACATCATATACCCATTCAGCTTCTCCCTTTGACAATGAATGGAAATTTACAGTATTCACAGAAAAGTGTAAGAAAATCCACAGTAAAAGCAAGTACACACAGGTGCATGCATATTCACACATTCAGTAATGACCTGGAAATCACCGTATCTCCTTATCAGTATTGATTGTGGTTTAGTCCCCAGTAGAGACACTTTGCTCCTCTCTTCAGTTGTGGAAGGTTTTTGGTTTTCTCCATGGGTAAAATCCTCCAGTGATAGCAAACAATGCAGTCAGCAGAGCTCCATAGGCAGACAAGGAAAATAACCTGGTAGCTGAGAAGAGGTTTTTGGCTTCCGCTGCTTATGAACAGCTCAACAGCATGGAGTCCTCCAGGTTGGTGTATCTCTATAATCTTGACCCACCTGGAGATCCATGGTGTCGAACCATGAACTTATGAAATCAGCACTGCTTCCAGTGGGTGCTGGAGCTCCTCTTCATCCTCAGTATGTTGAAGAGTCTGGGAATTCATGAATCCTTTACCATGTCTTCCATGACAAGGAAGTTCCTTTGTTTCTTTTACTACCCCTTTTCCACCATTGTAAAGTTTAATACACATGGACAAGAGGTGGCACATATTTTTCATTTCAGTATTTGATAAGAGGCAGTCACTTTACACGTTCCATACTCAGTAGCTTCTGTATCAATTAGACTATCAAAGTCGAAACCTTCAGCAGTAATTACAAAATCTCTGATTCCTTCATGTCCTAAACATCTCTAAATAAGTTTATTGGGTGACTGTTCTCGTCTGCAGGGGTGGTGAAGGAACTGAAAAATTATTACGAAAGGTATTCTTGGTTGGCTAAGGAAGTTTTATAAAAGAAGGAGGTTTCTCAGTATTTCTCAAAGATGATCAGGTCTGGATTTTCTTTCTACTAGCTAAACAAATCTTTCCAACACCAAATCACATGCTTATGTCCAAGGAAGATCAGGTGCTCCGGCAGATCTTCCAAAATAATTTGCTACCATTACCAAACACGCAAATGCAATGCCATAAATTGGCTCTATACTTCACTTTTGCGTCCCTAATGCGATCTCTTTTTCAACCAAAGCTACTATTTTCAAGCTTTCTGGCTTGCCCATTTCTCTCCTACAGTTTGCTTTTGATGTATAAATAATAAATGGTCAGCATGATGGTTATAGGAGCTTTATGAAAAAGTCTTAAGAAATCTTCTTCCCTGTGAAGGTTTAGATAAATTAATTTCACTTGAAAAGCAAATTTTGTCAGACTGCTTGACATTAGTTAGCTAAGCTTTACAAAACCCCTGCAAAGTATTATATGAATTTTACAACACAGTATGTGTTTTACAGATGGGCATGCTAAGGTCCATGAAACGGCTAAATGCCACTTTACTATTTTATGCAAACAGATGACCAAAGTTTTGATTAAATTGTGTGGTGGTACAGTCTTGGCACGAGTTGTTAGCTTGTTCTACTGGGGAGGGATAGCAAGACTTTTGAACAAATTTTGGATCTTATCTCCCCTACAGATTTGCAGCTTAGGTTTCTTGATTTTTCAGTGACTGTGCAAATGCTATCTGTATAAGCTGGGCTTGTCTTTGGTTGGTTGGTTGGTTTTGTGGTTGTTGGTCAGTTTGTTGGTCTTGGTTTTTTTAATGAGTGAAAGATAATGTAAAAAAAAAAAATAATAAATCACCCAAAGGGCTGATGGCTGGAGACTTTGTCTCTCACAGATATCTTCTCAGGTTATGGTTATATTAGTGGAGAGGCAAACCTTGAGAGGTAAACTTAGGATAAGTTATGCAGCTGTACAAAACCAGGTCAAATACACATAGAAAAACAGGCACTAGAAAACCCTGATACCTGTAAGTTTACAGGTAAGTTGGACATTAATTTTCTGTGATCCCAAACACCTTTCTTTTTTTTCTTTTTTTGGGGGAACAAGGTAGTAATTATTTACTACTGATATATAATGACAACACATGACAGCATTTACTGGCAGATAGAGATTTAGAGACAAGACTCCTCATACATTCTCCCCCAACCTGTCACAGGGAAGAAGTACAGGGAATAGGCTCACTGTAAAAGCCTGGAGAACTCAGGAGAAGCTTGAGAGGAAAACTTGCACCCACTTAGTGTCCTGCTCAACAGCATAGCGAAAATGATTTCCTAATCCTCTTTTTTTTTTTTTTTTTTGTAGAGAAAAGATGTGTTAGCATTACAAGAAAGCATAATCTAACATTTAATATTGATATATATGATACATATTTCTCAAAATATATAAAGAGTTGCCAGTGACAATTCAGTTTAGAAAACTACACTGTATCAACAATGTACTCCTTAAGACAAATTATTGCTGCATCTTGCAATGCATCCCTATAATGATGCTCCACATGGATGTCTTTGTAGTATTTGATTTCAAGAAATTTCTGGTTTCTACAACAGCAGTGTGTGGTGTTTATTTTATTCTGCAATGGACTGCAATAAATATTTGTCCAGAGCCAAAATGCATGGGGTAAAGCTGAGAGTTTTTAAGGATGTGTATATATTCTTGCTGCTTACTCTTAATTTGAAATTACAAGGCTCTTTATGCCATTAACTTTAGATGCTTATGATGTCATAGCAGAGGCAAATAATGAATATAAGCATAAAGGATAAATGAACTCTTATTCTTTCCTTTCAGGCACTTGTCAATAGTCATTTCAAGCAAACATATGCACAGTAATTCAAATTATGTTGATTACATGTACTCAGTTTCTATAGCAAATAGTACATTACTTCCTGAGTTTCTGTAAGGAAATGTATGGGATTCCTGCTTACTAAGACGTTATTCTTCAAATAGCCTAATTGGAATATATGGAATGTTGCTGAGTAAAATCCACAGAAACTTGTGAGTCTGATGGGAAGAGTAGCTCTCCTCAGAACGAAAAAAATGTGGCAGAATCTAACTGAAAAAAAAAAAAAAAGAAAAAAGACATAGTATCTGATAGATCAACTAAATTACAAGACTGCATTTTTGAATGCTTCCTACAAGGCAACAGCAGACCTTTGATCATTTTACTGTGTAATGACACTGTAGTTATTGTCCTCTGTTTCCTTTCCAAAAAAGCATAAATCTGAACAATGCTTTACTAAAATAATTGGCATGAGAAAATCTTTAAAGAATGGAGGTAGGGAGCTGCCATCAAGTACTAGGGAAGGTGAAAGACAGTTTAAATTTGTAGTCGCAGCTTCCAATGCTTTTTGCATTTTCACTTACCTCTCCTGCGTATTTCACTGCTCTTCTAGGACTGTAAACCTGTATTTCAAATATGCTGCAATGATGACTGACAGCAAGATACCATAGTACTGTGGAAAGATAATTGATGTTGCATTCTGTTACTCTCCCTTATGACATTATCACTGTAACAGCAAATTCCAGTGTACCAACAGAGAAAGTTCCTTAAGAACTTCCTGACTGTCAGCAGCAGAGCAGACTGATAAATGTGCCAAATAAAAAGCTTGAAATGTTCTTTCTTGCGAAAGAAAAGATACAGAAAATGTTTAGATTTTGTTTCTGTTTATGTCAAGCCTCCTGGCTGGGGATTTGCTCCAGGATTTCTTTGACTTGCCTGATTGATTGTGCTTAGTAACTGCTTGCTGGCTGATCACTGTCCATTTCCAATATTAAGCAGAATTTGCTGCTATGGAGAAGTGGACAAACATCTTTTGCAAATTTCAAAATATAACCTAGTCTCTGCGATTTCCTCTCTCCTCTAAGAAGGCAAGGAGGAGTTTTAAGTGAATCTAGTCCTTCCAAACCCCATGAATTCTGTTAGTGTGTTTTGGTTTGGAGTAACGAATTCAGGTTAATGGTTATTCTGCTGCAAAATGTTATTGTCCACAAAGTACTAGGTCTCAGCTGTATGTTATCGAAAAACCTATCCGTGAGTGATTGTAAGTTATGTGAAAGGCATTCCTAAAAGAAGATTTTTTAATTTTTTTTTTTTTCTTGTTCTTCACTTATTCCTTTAAACCATTCTGGTTTTCAGTCTTTCTTTTTTAACATTACAATGGCTGGATGTTTTATCCAGAGACCTGCCTCCAGAGACCATTGGTATCACAAGCAGTAAATTACCAGCAATTGTGCTTGACTCAGAAGTCTCTCCTCTCAAATGATAATGAGCTGGATTAAAAGAGATAAAGAACTGCTACCCTAATACAACCTGAGTAATTAAATTTCAGTATCTAAAATTCTACCTAGCATTGCAGTGGGATACCATATTCTATTTCTTATGCTTTGATAACATGCAATTCTACTAAATACTCTAAACCAGCTGGCACGTTTCAGTCCCGAAGTGTATTGAATATGATGCAGTGGGGAGTTTTCAGTCTACTGAAGTCCAATCAATCGGTAACATATTTTATTACTCCCTTAAGAGGATACATAATGTGAAAATGTAAAGCATTTCCAGTAACATCTGACTAAACACAGTGGAGATTTAGTACGATTTATGGAAGTATTGACCTCTAACAGCTCCAACTGAAAGCAACAGATTCCTAAAATCTCAGAAAATAAGCCTCATAGGTTTCCCTAAAATATTACTGAAGACTTTTCTGTAATTATGGCTAGTAACATAAAGGAATTCTGCAAAGCAAGATGAAAGCTCTGGTTAGATAGTTATTTTTATAATTATCACAGAAGGAAGGTTCCTGGGTGTAAGTTATGCATATAAGATGAAAGTCCTGCCAAGTCAAGGCTTTTCCTGCCTACATCAAGTTACTAGTCAAAGGGATATATCAAAGAAATAGATTAGTATTAGCAGGGTGAAATCTTGGCTGGGTGAACTTGAGTAAAATATTTTCACTCACTTCTGTGGAGAATTTGATCAAAACAGATACTTGTTTTATAAAGATACAGCTTTCTTTCAAGAGTAAAAAAGAAATCCTTATCTATTAAGAGCTCTGGGTTTCATCTTAATTTGGAGAAAGATGTTGTCTAATACTACCTGTCCTCAAAGGTGTAAGATGAAGTTTTGTAATGACCAGAAGAGAAAGCAGATCTACTTTGGCCTCTATAAGCCAGACAGCTGCTTGTGACTTGAGAGTTCTACCTAACGGGCAAAGCCAGGCAGAACTTATTTGATATGATCTGTATACTCTGTACTATTGGACTAATGAATAGCTACTGATGGATATTGTATCTAGAGGGCATTTCACTCTGCTGAGTCATACAGTTTTGCAGTATGTCAAAAATGAAATGATTCTTCTAATGGCCAGCATTTTTCTTAAGACAGATGAAGACCAACATGCAGCTAAAATCTTTATAAGGGACAGCACAATCCATCATTTCAGACATGATTTTGACATTATCCAATATCTTAGCAACTGACCATGCAAACTGCCTATCCCCAAATACTGCCACATGCCCTCCTTCATCAAAGAGTTATAACCAATACTGAAATGATGAATGGTTTATTTCAGTTGCTTTAATTGTCTTATAAAGCCAAGTAGCTATCTGGCTACACAGGCAGAAACAGAGAGAAAAGAGAGGTCTGAAATGATTTCACTCACACTGCTATGTGTAATTAAAGACATTGTCATTATGAAAAAATTGCCCAGCAGAGGTATCTGTTAAAGGAGAGAATTTGGGTCCTGAAGAGTTTTATGTTGGGAGGTATTCTAAAATATTTCCAGCCTGTTGGTTATCCACAGAAAAATCAGAGGCTTGAGTCACTAGAGGAATTTGTTTGCAAAATAAGAGACTACCTGTTTGCACCGTAAGAGGCAATCCTACCCCAGTCTGTAGGTGGTCATTTCCTTTAGGGACTTAAATCAGACAACTCTTTGATAAAAACTCCTACCAGCTGTATCATTATATATTGAAAACAAATAGCTTGCTGGGAGTTGGCTACAAAAACTTGAATCTTTGATGAATTTAGCTTCTGGTGTGAGACATGGCATGTTTTATCTTGATCAAGTGGGACAAGGAACACCCTGGTGTCCCTGACATTTTCAAGACAGATTTTAGTTCACATTGATTCCTTGTCAGCTCACTCCTGTATGTGATAGTCATTTGCTTAATGGCCAACAATGAGCCATCTAGGTACATAAAAATCTCAAGCACAGCACAAGCCATTTTGTGCGCTAAAAGGCTGAAGTTCAGATTTGAAATAGTCGCATGGTATTTTAACAAAGAGTGCTCTATCCATTACACTATCAAAAAACTTTGGCCTGGCAGACATCATATTTCATCACACTGCTGTTATAGAAATACTGTGTTTCATAACTATGTTCTAGGTAGGACATTAGTCCTTGCATGTAGAAGACAATTTTTCACAGTAACAACAATGGCCTCAGGGTCTCTCCTAAATAGAAAGTGGCTTTAACATTAGGAGTTCAATTGAAGGCTTTGGAATTCAAATTGCAAATTCAAATTCTTATGCTACTTTTGATGTTTGTTTGCTTGCTTGTTTAACTTGTCAGACAGTTATGATGCCCAGTTTGGTGAGAGTGAAATTGGCAAAACTGAGAGGAAGGTAAGAGCACATCTCACTCTCTTGTTTCACAGCCTTGTGATTCTGCTGTAATGCCAAGCTCAGGAAATCAGGTTAATTTTCAGGAAGGCATGCTGCTTTGTCAGTGTCTGAAAGCTCCTAATTTCTGCAAGTCTGCTACACATCATTCATGACAGATCACAAAGAGAAAGAAAACTTGTTAAAGCAGAAAGAACAACCTGAGGGACATCACTCCTATTGTATGCTGCTTAGTATAGAATGTATTAAATTAAAAATGTATATATATAGAGTATGATAATCTTTTTTCTTGTTAATGATACTGACCAAACTAAACAGAAAATTAGACATTTATCTAAAGGGAAAGTTGCTCTTTCAGAACAGAAATATCTCCAGCAGGCCATTCTCATTTAAAGATAGTCTTGTTTGGAGACTTAATTGGAAAACTAACTTTGGTCTGGTACGTTTTTCTTTAGGTTTCCCTAGTTTGTAATAAATTTGTCTAAAAGCAAAAAGGAAAAACGGGTAGGCAGAGAAATGTCATAGTTAAAGGATAAACTGATTAAAATAGAGAAAACAAAATTACATTAAAAGGCTGTGATGTATTGCAGAACAAAACCAAAAAATTTAACAACAGAACGAACCCTGGAAGATGAGCAGTTTATTACTTTTTGCTTTCAGAAAATGATTGTTCTTCTTATGTATGTTTCCTAGTGGAAATGTTGTCTTAGAAGAACTGATTTTTCCCTGTTAAATGAGTGGAAAGCTGATTTCCTCTCTGACTGCTGAAGCTCCTGAGAAATACAGTATTTTTGGACCAAGCTTCTGTGCATATCAGAGGTAACTGGTTAGAACAGCCTGGTAGGGTACAGGATATGACTGAGAAATTCAGAATACGACTCAGCTCAGTGTGCATCATCACAAAACCAGAGCAGATGTGCATCGAATCTGCCACTGTCATGTTAATTCCTATAAGAACTATATTATCTAGGGTTAGTTAAGCAGTACCATGAAATATTTTACATCTTCTCAGAAGGCAGATAATGGACAGCAAGCAACCTCTTAGTAATATCCTGGAACAAGAGACCTCTTTAAAGGTATTTTGACTATCCTTGCTCTTGTGGGACTTTTTACTATCCCAGGCTTTAAATAGTTTTCTATGGGGTTTTCTTTAATAAACAGCAGCATAAAGTCTCACACAGAAGTGCCATTTAGCAGCTGTCAGGTAATTTTCCAACATATCACAAAGGTCTTCTCCTTAGTGGAAGACTGTCTGTGAAACTATGTAGGTGTCTACATCACCGACGGACTGCAGTTATCTTGTGAACTATTTTCCAGTCAAAAGACCTACCTCCTAAATAGTTCCAGGGTATACTGGAAGACTTGTTCCCACTGTTCTTGGGGAAAAGGTTACTAGCTGCAAACAGCCATGGATGACAAAAAGGTTTTTATTCAAACATTCACATGAACAAGGAAAAGTCTCTCTTTGAAGAATACTACTGAGTGAAGAGCAAGAAGGGCTTTAAGATTAATCTTTTTACCTCTCATAAACCTTCCAGGAGCTTCTTCAGTAAAACTTGAAGAAAATCCGTAAACATATGAAGTATTAAAAATGAAAGTGAAAAGCAGAGAGAAAATACTCAAAAAAACCCCAAACAATCTTTGCTGTAGAAAACATGAAGATTATAATCAATAAAAACATAAAGAATAAAATTGTGTTCTCTTTTATTTCCAGAGCAGCCTGGGTTTTAAGAATGTCTCTTCCATCTCTGCAGCATCCTACACAAGTACTTATGTTTTATGGTGATATTGATAAAAAGATGATCACCCTGCAAGGCTTTAAACTGTTCCAAAAAATGGAACAAGGGTTGCTTCAAACTCATACATGCTCACTTTGATCAAACACTTGAACAGTCCCACAGAAGCCACAAAGAAGTATTTCTGTTCAAAGTCAGGCCTGCCGAAGTGTTTTCAGGTTCAGAAAGTGTACTTGTTGCAAATCGATGCTTTCTGTTCTAAGAAATTCTCATATGATCCTATTCACAAAAGAAATCGGTAGAATTACCCATTGTATAGGAAATTGAAGGTGTTCCAAATGGAAATGGGTCCGGCCAAAAAAAATGTTATTCCATTTTACTCAAGAAAAATACCAAGCTTCTGGGTCACAATATTAGTATTTAATATCACAGTAATAACAAATATATATTTTTAATCAAGTTATCATTATCATTTTAAGCATATGTGCCCTCATTCTCTTTGCTTTAACTAATTTGACACGACATTTTATTTTGCTTCTCCACATATACCTTGCACATTGATGAGCTGGCACTTCCATCTTTCAAAACAATATTAAGTAAAAATATGTGCAAGGTTTAAATTTTTGTTTGAAAATTAAATAAATTAAAAGCAGTTTCAATGAGCTGCCTGAGAATGGAGAAATCTTTTTTTCTAATTTTTAATAGAGCAATTTGTCTTCTTTTTGTCCCCAGACACTTTCTACTAGAATTTTTAGCTAATAGAAAATCAAATATCTTACTGAGAAGTATTTAATAAGCATATTAAAGTAATTATTTTCTTGAGTTTCTCTAATTTTTTTACATTCATTGTTTTTTAATACAAATAAATTACTGTTATTGGCAGTTTGAGCTGTTTATTTTGTATCTTGCTCTCCTATTAAGTGTTTTCTAGAGCTTATACATAGGAAATTACTATGAAAAGAAATAAAACCTCTCTGCTCTAAAATACTTTATTTTGTTAGAGACACAGTAATTCTATAATACATATATTAATAAGGATGTTTAATGCATAAAGAAAGACTATAATGATTGAAAATGAAAGAGGCAGACTATTTTAAAAAAGACTGAGTCTGAAATGGGAAGCTCCTTGCAATTGTGGTGTCAGCTCAGAGTCTTAAAAATTAATTAGGAGTACAAAGAGAGAGGGTCAAAAAACATGAACTAAAATGTTAATACTGGGTCCTAAACCTGGACATTCAATACAAACAAGCATAGCTGAAACCTTACTCTTCAATTCCATGTAGATAGTGCAAATTCTTCTCAGGCAAGAAACACGAAACAGACACATGAAACAAACCTGGTGATTTTTTTTTTTTTTTACTCCAGTTGTTGCCATGAACTTTCAGCTGAGACCGATTCATGTAGAGCAATTATCCAGTCAATGACATGTTAACATAAAGCAACACTGTGATACTTCATCAAAGTATAAAAATAAGATTGTTTTGGTCTCAAATAACATATGGTAAAATATGGGGTGAGCATTTTTTCTTCCAAGACTAGATATGTGCCAAACCAGGTATAATTAATGGGAGCAGAGGACAAAACTCCAGCAGCGAGATGCAGTGATACCAGTGCATAGCTAACCTAGGTTTGTTCACTACCAGTTTTTACAGTGAGCTGACACTGAATACTAGCAGATTATCTCATGGTTGTCCATGTACACATACATTCCACATTTTCTAAAAATGACAATTCCTGTGCCATGTCACTAGCAGACTTCCTGTGCAGAATTACAGCACTCAGGTGGGAAATTGGAGCTGGATCACTCCCTCACTATTTGGAGATAGCCACTGTTCATGCAGAGAGCTCCTCAGTCCCATTTAAGGAGCCTTATTCTGCAGTCTTCACATAAACAAACCACTGTTACTCATGCAAATCTCCTACCTGCTTCTGAGACTTGCTTGTGCGAGTGAGTTTCAAAACTCTGTCAACAGGAGAAAAACACTCTACCTCAGGCTAAGGATGCTGAAGCTGCTTTAAAGACTGCAGCTACTCAAAAAAGTATAACCCAAAGCACTTTGCTGTTTGCAGAGCTTAAAAAAAATAAGCCTTTCCACCAATTCGTGAGCTGTATTGCAAATGTTGCTCAGTTACCAACTCCTAAATAACAAACTTAGGTATACTGTGCTGGCACAGTAGCAGGTCTAACAATTATAACAGCTGTTAATATAAAGATCAGCTATTGGTTTACACATAGGTTTTAAAATTAAAAAAAAAGAAATAATTTATAATACAGAGATTTTTTCTCTTTTTTTTTGTCCAGGGCAAAATTCAGTATTGACACTTGCTCTCAATGTAGCAATGTAGCAGAGAAAGAACCAGCAGTCAGGCAGCCACCATCTTTACATCTTTCTGCTTCTGTTATTGTTTTACTGCTGTCTTGAAATCTAGAACTCCTAATGACATGTTGCTGAAACCCTTCTGTTATCAAAACTTGATATTATGGAATTGCCCTGAACAAGTTTGTTGTTTTTTTAACTTCTAAGTTAGAATCATAGAATAGTTACGGTTGGAAAGGACCTTAAGATCATCAATTTCTGACCCCCCTGCCATGGGCAGTTAATTCATGAAAGATATTTTCAAAAATTCAGTACTGGAATATTTTGAGCACTCGTATGATTTGTTGTTAGTGTCTGAACCTGACACAGATTAAGGAAGCAGTTTACATTAAGAGTGCACTGCATGGATGTCCCGCGATGGTTTATCCTGGCTTTTGATGTGGCTGAGTTCTTTCCTTTTCAGTCTAGCCTCAGCATGGTCTAGTAAAAGCTGCTATGTAGCTCTCAGCCTCTCTCCTGCTGCTTGACGATAGAGATACCACAAACATAAAAATATATTTTCCTTGAAAAATGTGAAGACCTGTAAACATTAAATGTGAGTACAGTGAGGAGATTTATAAAGTGAATAGATGGCATTTATTTCAGATCAAGCTCTGCATCAGTCAGGAGCTGGAAAATAAAAACAGCTTGTGACAGGCAATGACCTGTTCCAATGGTTCAACAGCCCTTGTAATGAAGCTGCAATCACTCTTCTGATCTCCCATGTTCTTGTTTCTTTCTTTTCCTTCTTGAGGAGCTGGCACTTCCAATCTATTCTAATTTCCCTGATTCTAGGCTTTGATTTATACTGCTCTGGCTATTGTACATCCTGTCAGAGGAAGGAGTTAAGGATTCAAGGCAGAGGGAGAGGCAGCCCTGACATGAAGTTGAGAAAGAACAGAGAATAATACCAGAGATTAAACTATTCTGACGGGTGACGTTGTAGCCTGTCTCACTCTATAATTATACATAATATTTTTCCTTCAGTCCTGGCTCATGTGAACAAATATCCCTCACCCAATAAAAGACCTCAAACAAAACAACCAAACAAAAAAACTCAAAACCAAATACCTATATGTAAAATGACGATCCAATATAGTAAGAGCATAGTGAATTCAGAATTGGCACATTAGGACATTTAGGTTCTGGTCCCCTTGACATCAACATGAGACTAGACAGAAAGCATTTATTCTTCCTTCTGCCTTTGTTTACTCTGATGCAGAGAAATGGATTTTCATAAGCTCTGCTTTGCTAACAAAGTGTGCCAAATAAAGAACAGATTCCTTAGAAGTGACATCTTAAATAGAATTTCTCAGCCTTGCTTGCTGAGACACTTCTCTGTGTATTCACAGGTCTCTGGTGCCCTGTCTATGTCTCATACTCTTTTTTTGCTGTTCTTTTATGAGTCTGAGAAATTTTTGAAACATAAGAATCTCCATGTAAGCGTAGATCACTGATGCCCCTACCTGAGAGTACAGTAACTACACATACTGATATGTAGTAAATATTTATTCATGCTTCAAGGGAACATCATGCACTTTGTTCATCAATCAGAAGTCTTTTCTTAAGTGGAAGGATACCTTTTTGAACTCTGACTTGGCAATCAATGTAAAATCAGGGATGTAAGAACTAATACCACTAGAAATTTTAATCATAGAAGGCATAACAATTAGTATACTTGGAAGTGATACATATTTCCATGTTACTTACCAAGGCTTCTTAAAAACCTGCTATGTTGCTTAGTTCAATAACTGTCACTGAGCAAAATACCCATTGCAAACATTTTCAACTGTTATACCCTTTATTTTCAGCATGTGTGAACAGGTTGTGTGTGTGGGAGAAGAGAAGTTAAGAAATGTGGGTGACAGAAATCATGAAAGACTTTGCACTCTTTTCTCAGACTGGGTACCATTTCATTCTGTCAGTATTTTGTGCCAGACCTGGGGACTGTCACTCACAGTATGTAGCAGTTGATATGGCAAACATTCCTGGGGCATTTCTTCAACAGTGATGTACTACTTGAAGTGAATAAAAGAGCAGTAGCATCTGTCCTACAGTGAGCAGAAGAGGCAGCAGGTGGTATAAAAAAATGGCAGTGCTAAGTCAGCGGAAATGCGGAAATGTTGTAAGACTGGAATCCCTTTGCTTGCTTTGCAGTTCCCAAGCATTCAAGAAATGGGATGAGGGAGCAGCCAGATGCTGAAATGAAGGAAACTGTGAAACAGAAATTACCTTCCCAGGGAAGCCAGACCTGTCTTGGGATCACACATTTTCCCTTGGGACACGCACAGACAACCAGATTTGTATTTTTGGAGTGGACTGAACCCTGAGCTGCAGCCAGGATGGAGGAGAAGCAGCACAGTTTCTATCCGGTGTGGTGGTAGTCCTGGTGTAAGCAGTGAAAATGTCCCCAAAGGTAGTTTCTAGTACTGCTTACCATTTTCTTGAAGATACCCACAGTGTGGACCTGCACTTGGACTTAATGCCTCTTTAAAAACACTTACCTTTCCCTTTAAAAAGACTAGTGGGCAATGCAAAATAATGTCCCCTTGTAACACATCAGCATTATGGTCAGAGCATTATGGTCCTGTTGCAAACCGTCTTCAAGAACAAGCTGAGATATAGAGTCAGCCAGCAGAGATTTGCAATAATTATCTAATGTGGGAAAAAGGACAATAAATACAGCCCCTGCAGAACAGCCCACCACTCTGGTTTTGTCTTTTCTTCGAGATCTCTTTGGTTTTGTATCTGTCCTTTCAGCTATGATGCTCTTGAGCCCTTCTTACAGCAAAAGGGAACAGTTGTTGGCCAGCTTATCTGCCTGTCCTATTATCTGGAGTACTTTCAGCTTCTGCTTATAAATATCAAGTCATTAAATATCTTTAATTAAGGTGAGAAGCTATATCACATGAGTTAAGCAAACTCAAAAAAAAAAAAATTACTAAATTCTCAATGATGAGCATGAAAAACTTAAAAGCATCTCTTCGCCTTGACGTGATCATTGAAACTATTAATCAGGCTGCTAAGCTTAGCCAGCACACTTGCAGATGGACAATTCAAAATATAGGGGGAAAATATCCAGTGGACAAATTAATGACAATTAACAGATTGTTCAGCATATGTCGTTTTATTGTCAGCGGTCTGAAAGCATCAGCTGTCTGATAAGACCAGTGACCAGTCACTTGGGACTGAGAGAATGTCTATTCTCAGAAAAGCCCATCTTCAAACAACTTTCTTTGAGGCTATTAGCCAAAAATTTTCTCTCATCTTGCAGGTTAATGACAATCAATTGTATACAGACATTTTCCTGTACAGAAGACTACTAATTATGTCCCCATAATAACCATTTGTGTTGACACTATGCTCCAGTGCACCAGCCTGATCAGATGACTTGCTTGCAAACAAATTTCTTTACCATTACCCCAGAGGGTGGCACAAGCTTATAATGACCACATGAGCAAGGCTGAGCGGAGAGAATGACAGTCTGGAATATAAGAGGATTGCATGGTTTTGTCTCACGTCTTATCTACAGATTCATGACTTTTTACCTCCTGCCTTCTCTTCCTTAGACTGGAAGGTCAGAGGTAACAACCAGACAAGCCCCACAGAACAGACAGATTGCACACTGTTCAGAGCAGTGATGCTTTCCTGCAGTGAATATGTGATACCAAGTAAAAGAGTAACTCTTCATGTGACTGGAGTTTTTTAGGTGATCATCTAACCTATTGAATCAAAGACTTAAACAACAGATGATGTCATTTGATGACTGGGCTGCCTCTTTTCAAAGAGTGTTGAGAAGTTCATGTTAGAAAGGAGAGGTGTATGGAAGACAAAACAATAAGAAAGAAACTGAATGGGAAAGGTCTCTGTGTTCAGCCTACTGGATGTAGATTTAAAAGAGAAATATTTCTCACTCCTCTCCCTATCCTTTGCTCATGTCTCCCATCAGGTCTTGTTACCAGAGTGCTGCTTTTCACAGAATAATTTTTTGCTTGTTTTCAGAAAAACATTGCTCCTTTCAGTTAGATATTTAATTACAGAATTGATAGATTATGTAAAAAGAAGAAAGTGGAAAAAGTGGAGCAACATTGGCAAAATATATTCTTTGAAGAAACATCAAGAAAGGAATGATTTTATTTTCAGATTATTTCTCCATTAAGCTTTTCATTTCTTACTGTGTGGCAGATAGCATAATCATCTCTGCATAAATAACAGTAAGATCAACTGTATGACATGATCTGCTCTGTTGAGGAGAATGCAGAGTTTTTTTGCAGATTTTTTTTCTCCGTTTTCCCCCTGAGGGGCTGTAGGTAGTAATTTCAGCAAGCAGCAAGATAAAAAAAATGCATGAAATACAGGTATTGTATCAAATCTCATCTAGTCATGAGCTGAGCTGGCTACAAAGGGTCTGGTCCTGACCCTTCAGCATGCAGGACTGCAGGACTGAGCTTACAGCTAGGATGGCATGCACATAATTACTTATAGAAACCCAAACATCTATGTCATTATATTGTAAATTCTCTAAAGAAAGACCAGCTCTCATTTTCCTCACTGTGCAATTCACATTGGAGTTCAAGGAACAGAGGGATCGCAGACAACATGGGACCCTCCTCCACACTGGCACTTACCCACCACTTTCAAATAAAAGCAATGATGTTCTCCCTAGCTAAGCAACTCTCCCCCAGAAAAGGACCAACAGTCAGGTTAAGGTACTCACACCAGCAGCACTGAGAGTTACATGGAAAAACACATTGGCTCCTACCAGAGCAAATAAGAGCATCTGTGAGATGCTACCTTGTTCTAGCACCTCTCCCCGTCTTCTCATGGCTCTCTCCCAAACATCCATCAAGTCCCAGCTTGCCAAGCCCTGATATCAGGAGAAATGTGCCAACTGACAAGGACTGGGTTAGACTCCTTCTGAAGATACACTTTAAGCACCCAGAGAGGTTCACTGTAGAGCAGCAAGAGGTCTGGCACTCAGGATACATGTTAATCCTTTCAGATCATGGCAGGGAAGCCTGGGCTGAGCAAGGGATAGCAGTCTTTAAAATCCCTGTGCCTGTACACACTAGATGAGGCTGTGGTGCTCTTTTAGTGTCCAGGATGCAGCGGAATCAGAACAGGGTGTGCACAGCCTGGGTGCCCCTCTCCAACCCTGTGGCTGATTGTTGCAGCAGAATAGAGCAGGTTAAATAAGGATAGATTTGGCATTATGACTGCAGAAGTCTTCTATGTGGCCTGTGCAATAACTAATCATTACACAGTAAAGGGTAATAATTGCTTCTTAATTTGGCAGTGCAGGAATTGGCTTCATGGCAGAGCACGGCAAATTGAAGAGATGGGGTGCTTCTCAGTGCAACAAAAATAAATAAATTGTTGAGATCCCTATCGAAAAGGTCTTTATAGACCTTCAAAATAAGTAAATGATTCATCTTTATTTAGATATTATCTTTTGTCTATTTGCTCAGCTGCAAAAAATTATTCTCCCTTCCTGGTTGTTGTTGTGCTTGTAGTTTTCTTCCTTGGTTTATGAAGCAATAAACTGCAACAAATTAAATCTTTATTTGGAGCCTTTCTTGTGAAATAAATAAATAAATAAATAAAGAGAGGGAAAAAAAAAAGCCACCACAATCCAAACAAAACAAAACAAAAAACAAAACGGGAGAGCTCTCCTGGGGGTTTCTCCTTGTTCTTACTGTTGTGTTGCATTAAGAGGGCTAGGAAATAAGTTTAACCACAGCCTCCTCATGCCTTGAAGGAAAGGACTGAAGAACCGTTTCTTTATACCACCTACTCAAGCTGGAATAAAAGTTAAATTGAGAGTTTTTCACCTACTAAGACATGCAATCAGGAGTATCTGCTCTTCCCCATTGATTCAAGCTGAATGTTGCATCTAAAGTGTATCAGAAAATGCAGAGAATGCATTTCTCCTCTGCTGTTGTGCTGTAGGCATTTGTTATGCCATCACCCTTAGCGCTGAATCAACACATGTTCAGCTGGTCTCGTGGGGGAAACTGCAGTGGGGAAACTTGATGTTTCAACTGTTACTGAAACAGTGGGGAAAAAGAAGGGGTAGGTTCTCATTCAAGTCACAGGCAGAAAGATCCCCTTTGAGAGAGGAAGCAGCCGGACAGTCTGTGCCCTAGATCACACAAGGAAAAGGTGATTCAGACAAGTCTCCAGTCAGTGATTCTTCAGAAACTGCACCTTTTACTCAAAGCAGCCATAGCCAATGCCTCTCCCTGAACCACAGCACATTTGACTTCTAGGGTGCCACTATGTCAACTAGCCACATCTTCCCATACAAGGAAAATACTGCTTTTGCTGGTTTGTGTGGTTAAAGGCTTTCTCTCTGCAAATCTGCAGCCTGCTTTCCCTCACAGCTCTGCACACTCCCGTTCAGGTTGCTGGGGTGCTGTTTTCAGATGCCCTGGGGCAGTCTTTTCCCCTCACTGTTCCCATGCTGTCATTCTCATGCTGCTATCTTTATAGTCATGCACTTGCACACCCCAACAGTCTTTCTGTGGTGGGTTCTCGTGGGCAATTATTGCCACCAGTGAGAGACTGAGCTTTTTTTTTCCCCACTTTTGCTACATTTTGGCTATAGCTTTTGAGTAATGAAGGGAACACAATAATGTTCATATGCACATAAGCAACTGATCATGCAGCCCCTGCCCCTATCAATGTATGCTCTCCCCAATCAATACTAACAGTAAGTAGTAACAAGCTCAGGGTTTCAGCATGCGCTGCTGGAAACTGTATAGTTACTGTAAAAAGAGTGTTAGGGGCAGAACCAGCTTCTCCACATCAGAGGACAGCCAGGAGAGGTCAGGAAATCATTGTTTCTCTTCCCAGCTGAGTGCCATGAGGAAAACTTCCCTTCTCCCTTCTGTTTCTCCTCTTTGTTTTATTTTCCCCTGGCTTATGTTTTCCCCAGTTTTTCACAGTTAGAGTCAATGTAGGCCATCAGCTGTGGACTCCAGTAATAAATCTCCAAGCATGTAAACGTGTCTCAACATTTCTTGTGCAAAAAGCTGTAGTGGGAGGGAATTTCTATTACTCTAACACATATAACATAGATCATTTATTAATTTATGTTGTTTATTTGGTTTACATATGTATCACCACATATATTGAGGAAATCTCCAAATGGCTGAAATGGGTTAGTAAAAGTAAAAATATCAAATCTGGTGATAGATGTAGGACCTGATAACTTAGAGGTGAAAGGCAATGCTAAACTATTAAACAACCTAGCCAACCCTGGCAAAGCAAACTTAACTACTTTCCATTGTCCTCTTTTCAGAGTAACCTGGAGAGTGACATTGAAATATTTATTAAGAGAAAAACTAACTCACTGGGGCCTGCCATGCTATATCAACTATCTGCAACGTTGCCCACTGGTTTCCAAAACCTACAAACACTGCCCCAGAAAAAAATGCATTGTTAATTTGTGTGGCATGGGCCTGGCTCTCCTTCATTTCTCATATTTTGCAGCATCTATATGTATATAAAATAGCTTTGAAGTGTAGCCCAAGCAGAGCTGCAGCTTTTTACAAGCATGTGGGTAGCAAGGAAAGGAATTAGGTTCCAGATAGAATGGAACCAAGCACATGTTTTTCTTGAGATTAATTTTGCTTTGCTTGTTGAATATTTTGGCGTACAGATAAAAATATTGTATCTAAACTTGGATTTCTAAAGCCAGAGTCAAGAGCACACACTAACAGCTTGATTTTTTTAAGCAAGCAATATGGCCAGAAATCGTTTTTACAGATATTCAGTAGAAAATGTGGGAGCCTCAGCTATTATGAGCTTGGAAATTTAATTTTAACACTGCTATTGTGTGGGTTTCTTAATAAACTGAAAGCTTGGTTTCTACTCATTTCAAAGCTTTTCAACTCACCTTTAAGTTCATGCCTTTGAATTGGCATGTAGTTGCAGTACAAAGCAATGCTGCAGAGGTGAAAGAATGATGTTGTGATTCCCATGGGTTCATGGTCATAATATGAAAACTCTGACCTAGACAGCTTTCCAATAAGCCCATGTCTCAGAACTAACAGAAATAAAAGATATCAGCAAAACAGAGATCATCTTCAGGAAGTGTCTCCATGATAAATTCACCTTTAGTTTTCTGTTCTGTAATGTTCTTGTTTTCTAGGACTCAGTAGTTAAAAGAGTATTGTGTAAGCCCTGATACAGAACATGATGCAGAGCTTTGAGAAGGCTGTGATTTTGGAGCTTTCAAGTGAAAAGCAAGAAGAGGGAATCATCTCAGCATTTGGAAGGGGCAGGTTTGCTCTAATGAAGTAAGAAATTGTATACATGCAACTGCTGAGGGAGGCTTTCTCTTATCACATTTATAGGAGCACAAAGGTCTCTTTCAATGCCTGTCACATCATTCCTTATTTTTGGATTGTATAGGTTCTTAGTTCCGGTTTACTTGCTGGAAACAGAAGACTGAATGAGAAGAGTTGAAAGAACAACTCTCCATAAGCCAGATCACTTGCTGTCCTGTCTCAAAAGCAGCCAGTAAAAAAGAGCAAAGGCAATGGGCAAAAAGTGATTCTACACCAGCATACATTTCATAGGCTAAAACAGTTAGTGGTGTAGGGAACTCCCTGTGACTTTATTCACATCGAAAACTTCAGGTAAGTTTGTTTGGTTTTGCTCGATTGTTTCATGTGGGGGTTTTGTTTGGGTTTGGGTTTTGGGTTTTTTTCTGTATTCTGTCTAATTTGATCATTTTTACTCATTACAATTTGGAATCAAAAACACATCCTGGGACACTGAGTGCCACAGCTCAACTGTGCAGTGTTTCTTTAAAAAGTTCTGTCTGTTATTATCCACCTGAGAGCTCTGGGTCTGTGGTTGTGGAAAAACACAAACAAACCCTGTTCACCTTCTCTGTCTCTTCAAGGTTGCTTAGACCACATGTATTCCTCATTAGTCATATCATTTCTGGGATTATGTGTCCTAGTCTATTGAGGTCTGCTCTCTGGAAGGCAGGTAATTCTCACCATCTTTGTCACCTTCTTGCGTAACTTTCTAGGTTCCTCTCTTCCCTTGCAGTGCTAGCATGGATGGGTAGAACTGCTGAGGGTTTAAGGAGATCTATCATAGACCTGCTCCAGATAGATGCTGCTGAGAGACATCCCATGCATAGCTGTCTGTATCAGCAACACCCAGGGGTGAAAGAGAAATATCAGGTCCATGCTATAAGCTAATTTTCATATGGAACAAAAAGCAACCAAATGTTTGAAAGATACGTCATTCATTTCTTTCTATGGATGTCCAAAATTTAGTTAAACTTCCTCTGTGCAGGCTGTTACAGGAGTGTTCGCAAACACTTTAAAATCTACAGAGCAAGGGCAGACAAATCATGTGAGAATGCACATGTTATCTTATACATTTTCCATGTTAAGAGCTGAGGTACAGGAGTTTACTGAGTTTGTCCGAGGCCATTTCAACAACCTGTTTTGAAACCAGGAATACAGCCCTTGTCACTATTTTCCAAAAAAGTAAAAAGAAAATTACTCCTCATCCTTTTAATTATGTGTCATTTCCACACCCCACTTTGATTTTTAAGAGGCATTAAAAACAATAATGTAGAACATTGTCAGATTAGTCATTTGAAAGAATGGCAATACTTGAGTTATCTGGGGTTTTTAAAACCAGGTATTTTGCATTCCCCTATACTTCATAGTAGGAGATATAGTCTCACTTTTTCTGCTAAAGAAAGGGAGAGAGATAGTTACAAGCTTTTCTCAGACAAAATGGACAAAATTGTTTTCTTCACCTTCTTTCTCTTTCCTTACTTATTTCCAGTAGTATACTCTTGTTTTTTTTCCCTTTACTGAATCACATCACAAAATGATTAATAACAGTAGGATATTCCTTGCAGGGAACTGCTTCTGGTATAGAAACCTTTCAGTAAAGAGCCCTATGTTCACTCCCAGTGGAGAAGATTGTGAAAATGACTTGCAAACATCAAACAGACATTTTTAATGAGAATTTAACAGTGACCCCCTTCATGTATTCTTTCCTTCTAGTGGTTGGTGAGTGTGCTGGCTATCACAAATGTCAAAAGCAGAAGGGCAACTTGTATTACCTTCCTTATTCTCTGCTTTTCCTTATATTTAAGAACCTTCTATGTTTGGCTAAAGGTAGAAACTTTACAACCAATTTGCCCTGCTTATACCCTCATTGCTAGGACTCAAGGTCAGACCTGAGAAGGCATGACATTGCCAGGTTAAATATAGCATCTTGTTTAGTGATAGTAGCCTCTCCTTTCATGTCACTCATGTTCTGACAGCTTTCATCAGCTGAGAATACACTGCTAGAAAAGTGAAATTAGTGCGGGTGAAAGATGCCAGTAGTGGATCATATCAATTTGCAGCTTAGCCTCGTCATGGAAAAGCAACAGCAGAGAAGACAACCCTCTGGCTAGTTTTCCTTCCCTAAAAGCCAGTCTTCCCCCAACATTCATGTTGAGCAACAGTTCTGAAGTTCAGTGAGGAAAAAATTGTCTGCATACTTTTCCATATTAAGTCCTTCACGAAGTTTCCCACAACTAGCCCTCATCTGCCTTAATTTTCCACACATATATTAATTTGCTGCCATGCAATATTACGTATGAAATGGAGTGAACTGAATTTCCCACCATGGCAGAATGCTGCTGGACACATAGGAAAGTAAGTCTCAGAGACAACCATTTTTAATACATCATCTGGCCTTGGTATCAATTGATGTGTAAAGTACTACACTTAATCTACCATAATAGCAATAATGCATACATAGACATGTAATAGTCCTCAAGACTAGTAACAATAATAGTCTTCAAGAACACTAGGTAGTGGTGGAGGAAAAAAGTGTACCCTCTCTGTCCACACACGGACATTGCTCCATCCATGTGCTCCGCTCTCAAATTCCACTGAATCTGTTTTAGATGAGAAATTAGTACTGGAGCAGCAGGGAGCTGGAACATAAGCAAGTCCTTATAATTTTTGAAAACAGTTCTGATGAAGTGTATGATCTGAGCAACGCCATGGCATTGTGAACCCTACTTTGGTAAGTTTACCTCTGCTTAACATTGGCAAGTTTACCTCTGCTTAACATTGGCTAAGCTGAAAACACACAGAACTGAGTAAAGGCCCAGATGTAGATCCAGTCATTAAATATTAGCTTTAGTTTATTTCTCTCTCTTTTCACTTTTTCAAATATTCCTGATTATGAGATCTGCTTTATTACATGTAAAACTGGCCTTGTTGACCATTTATTTTCTCTTATACCTCACCAAGATCTGGAGCAGTTAGGAGCTTCAGTTTGGGTTTTTTTTTGAGAGATGGCGAACATTTTAGTTTACCCTCAGTTCTGAACAGAATCTTTCCTGATAATCAGCTCCTAAAGACTCCATTTTCCAACACCCCAGTGCAAAGAAAGTCCCTGTGGATGGAGTTTGTCTGGTCCTGTTTTCACATGGCAACACCACAGCTGAACCTCAATACTGGGCAAAATGCAGCCAATGAATCCTCACAAAACTGTCATGAAATGAGGGAGAGTTACACTCTCCACCTCAGGCTGCCAAACCTGAGCATACCTGGAGGGTAACAAGAGTTTGTCTCTGACCTCACCAGGCTTTGTGTCAGGCTGCAGGAATGAGTCAAAGATCAGGCAGAAGGTTGGTGGCATGGTCAGGAGCTTATCTGTGATCATCTTGGTCTTGGTCCAGTGTGCTAGGTATAAAAATATCCTTCTTTGATTAAATCCTAATGCTTGCACAAAGCATTATCATGCTTAGTCCTGGAAATGTCTGGGATATTCAATGTGTTCTACGGAGAGAGATCAAAGAGGCATTTAAGCCTAATAAAATGGTAATCATGGATGACTTCACCCACCTGTACCTTGGTAAGTTGACTGGTACATGCGGACTAAGAAGAGTGATTTCTAGAACAACTGGAGGATGGAGCAGTATGTGTCCTTAACTTGGTCTTAAGTAACTGAAGAAATCATACAGACAAACCACTGAATAGTAATGAACTTATTACTACGTTAAGAGTGTGAGATTAATAACTGATAACAGTTATTGAACTGCTTTAAAAGTAGTGGAGGTAGAAAAAAAAAAAGAAAAAAAGAAAAGAAAAGCAAAGAATAAAAAATAAAGGGAAAGTAAAATCCATAGATTCAAAACAACAGTTTCTGGTTCAGTGAAGTCATGCAGAAAGCAAACTGAAAAACAAGGTAGGAAAAAAAAAGATATTCTGAAATGTTAAGGTCCAAGGGGTTGTTTGAGCCAAGCAACCAGCTTTCAGGAAATGACACTTCAGCTCTAGTGAAGGCCCTAGCTAAGAGAGTGAAATTAGAATAAAACACAAGCAAAATGTCAACCATACATAAAGAGGGCCAAGGATGAGTTAAGTGACACTGGGGGCGGGGGACAGAAAAGGTAGCTGCAGGACTTTTCTGAAAGGCCTTAATTTCACTCAGTTTAGGAGGGAACCAATGGGATCTACTGCATATCCAAGGGGATAATGGGAATAATTAATGAGTAAAAGGAATTTGCAGAGGTTTAAAATGATTCATTTGGGTAAATCTTCCCTGCAAATGATGCTATGCCAATGTCTATGCTACACCTATTCTTTTCAAGACAAGAAAGGACATGAGCTATCGGAATGTGAAACATTGGAAGTGGAAACACTGGAACAAACAGATAAACTAAGCAGCAGCATATCACAAGGACCTTATGGTTATATATGCAAGGGTTTGGAAAGCATTTGAAAATGAAGTGGCTGCACTGATAGCAAAAATACGCAAGCTGTTGTTGAAGTCAGATACACTACAGAAGGACTGCAGGGGAACAGCAAGCATACCTATCTTTAGGACAGGCACTAGACTGATCTTAGGTGTTATATATTGAAAAGTTTTATTTCACTTCCACGTAAATTGATTGAAACTAACAAAAAATAGAACTACATACAGTAGGGAAAAAATAATCAGTTTCCTTAAAAAAAGAAAATTGTCTCTTCTATAATTTCTTTGAAGCATCAAGCTAATAGACCAAGAAAAACAATCTGATAAGTGTGTGTATATGTACAATTATTTATGTGTCTTCTTAAATTGTTTGACAAATTTCCTTTGAAAAATATAAATCTTTGTAAAATAAGTACCTTATTATTACAAGTTGGAAACACTTTAGGAGAAAGAAAGCAGAAACTACACATGAATGATCATTTTTCACTGTAAGAGTTTAACAGTTGTGTTGCCTAAGATTCTATACCATGTATAACTTCTTTACTGAAATTATTGCTGTTAGAAAAGAGGAATAAGAATTGAAGTATTTCATCGTATAAGTAAGCTGGGTGAACCTAGCATTCAAATGGCAAATGGAAGTAAGTGTTGGCTGATGCAGAATCATCACAGGTGGAGTGAAACTATTAGAAACCTTCCTGAATTCTAAGCCAGCTGTGACCACTCAAGGAAGGATATTTGCATCATCGTGGACAACTCAGTTGCAAATTCTGCTCAGTTACAGCAATGGTCAAAAAAACCACGCAAACCCAACAGACAAAACAAAATTTCCATTAATGGATAGAAGGAGTACACGGCGTTAAAATGAAAACAGTTTTATTGTATAAACCAGTACAAGCCAATAGTCCCCACCTGGAAAGCATTGGTCAATACATCATCGAAAAAGGCGATAGCAGAATTAGCAGATTTTAAGTCATGCAAAGTGAGTGGCAACCCTGGGATCCTAACTGAGAAAAGAAAAGTAAATGAGTTGAGCAAATGAATGGCACCTATATAACGAACTGGGTGTTCCTGTTAGCCTTTTCACACCATATAACAGAGACGTAGCAATAACATTGAAAGACAACTAATTTAAATAGATCAAAGGTTGACTGGAGTGCGATTTTCCCAAGAAAATATGTAATTAACCTACTGAACTCACTGCTGTCACTAAGGTAGTGAATTTACTAGGAGTCAAAACCAGATCAGTTGCTTATCTGGCCAGTGAGTACATCTGCAGTTTGTCTAGAATTGCCAGAGGTTTCCATTTGGTGAGGAAGGCAGATATCTGTTTTCATTTGAAATGGTCTCTGGGCAGTGAGAAAACACAGGCCAGTCAGTATTAAAACATTTTACTTGAGGGCAGTGCATATATCTAGGGCAGCATTCCCAACACCTGCCTCTGAAGTGTGTGGTAAGGGACATTGATAGAGATGCTATATTGGACAAGACAAAACACCTGCCTGGTCCAATGCTGCTATCATTATCTTTTAATGTATTTTAACTGGATGACTGATGTCTTTTGAATAGGAAAATAATGAATAATGATAACAAATAACAAAATTTTTATTAATTATTCATGCTAACGTTCATGAAACTCTAGAGATGTATGAATATTTTCATTAATAAATCATCGGCCACCAGCTTGCAATAAATGACCTTAGAAATCATAGTGGAATGAGCTTGTTTCCATTATTCATGAAAAAATGTGTGAATAATTTTCGATATATGACCACTACTCTGCTTTCTAATTGACTAAATATGAGATAAATAAGCATAAAATAGGCATCAGTAATTCATTGCAATACCAGGAGAAAGCAGGAACTTCTGGAAATCCTGTGGGCTGTACCAAAAACTTACTGTTTTCCATGGACAGATTTTGCTATTTTTTATTTCTCACATGCTGGAATAGATCATAAAAATGAAGGGCCTAATCTCCAAAGTTTAAGGATCGTCCTATTTCCACTGAAATTAAAAGAGCTTACATATTCAGACTACCTGAAGATTCTGATCCAGAGAAATTACTAAGCAAGAGAATTCATTTATATTACTAGGTTTATTTTATCTCCTTGGTTCCCAACACAAATTTTCACAATGACTCAGAAGAAAGATCTATGAAGATATTTTTTGTCTTATTTAATTTCTTTCTCAAAAAAAAAAAAGAACAAAAACCTAAAAAGAGCCCAACGCCTTCCACTGTTTACTCAGAGCTTGAGGAAAACCCTAAGAGATGTTGGTTTACAGAATTTTTCACCTATTTGTGCTGTGGCAGCTTATAGAGATCTTTATTTTCACCACTGTCAGAGGTGCCCCATACTATTCCCAATGCCGATCATCACATTGCTTTTCCCTTTCAGCAGAGACTGGTGAAACAGAGCTGTTCCATGAATGGTTGTCAAAACACTGGCGTATTCTAATTACAACATTTAATATGTTTTTGTGAAAGTGAAATTCTGAGCTCAATAAACCAGAATACGAGAATAAACCAGAAGTAATTAAAATCAACAGAGTCACTCCTGATTTTAAAGAATGTAATTAAGATCAGAATCCAGCCCATGAGAGTCAAAAGAGATACTGGAAAGACAGAAATCAGAGAATCATTTTATCCAAAAGAAAACAGACAGAAGGCTCTCAGTAAAGCAGCTGGCCCTAAATTACTGTCTGTTTCATTTTATCCTTATCATATTCTTAAAAATGAATACAGAAGCCCATAGACTACTGAAATCCCATTGTATATCTTACTCCCATTTGCAAGCATTCTTTAGGAAGTGCTCAATGAAAATAAGATGAAATTTATTTCACCCTGTTCCATCCTCCTGGGACTTAAACTTACATTATATGAGAGATGTCTTTTTGGAACACCTGCTGATATGTGTCCTTTTCTGCAGGGAACAGATGGTATTGAATATAGGAAATAATACAACTTTAAGGGTAGGACAGATAGCTCAAAATGCCTGGCAGCTCCACAGCCTAAAACATTTTTACATAGAAACAAGCTCAAGGCCCATAGGAAAGGGATGCAGTGCTTTAATACAACTACAGGGATGGCCTTATCTTTTAATTCTGCCCACTTGCATCAGGGAGATGTGGGAAGGCAGTGGGATAAGTCAGCAAGAGATCCCTACTCAACCTGGTGTGGAGGGCTAGACAATACAATCTGCTAGGCACAGGCAGCTGGTGTTCAGCTGGTGGGACGAGGATATGAAGTAGGCAAGTCTGCATCTTTAGGGCATCTCTGACCCAAGAAAAGCTGTGGAGACCCTGGCAAACATAAAGCTACCTTTTCCAAACTATAAGAACTGGAAAAGATGGCTAGGGTGGTGTGTGGGATGTGCTAATTGTCTCATTTAGTTACAGCCGTTCTCAGTGCTTGAGCCTTTGTGCAGCCTGGTTCTTTGAGATGGGAAACCAGGCTCAAATTTAACAGGGCTTGAAAAGCTATCATACAATTTAAGTTTTTTAAGATTTAAGGCTACAAGCATTTGTGAAAAAGTTATCCCTGTCATTCATATGAGCTGGATCTAAGCCCTTTCAGTTTTTCTTACCCTGATTGCCATTGTCTATGCACCCAAAGGGCCCACAGAAGGTCAGGGCAGTGGTTCCACAAGTAAGTAATCCTCTTCCATGCCTTCAAATCTGAGAATTACCTGTAGGTTGCTGCAAGCTGTGAAGCTCAAAGCTAGAGAGATCCAAAATTTGTGAATAAATGGCTAGATAAAGATTGGGCTTCCCAGCTCTTATTTCTTCTTACCGCTTTCTCCACAATTTAACCCACCCCAGCATTAATCTCTGGGTGACCAAACCCGGACCAGTTGAGTCCCATCTGCCTTTTAGTTTTTGCAGCTTGGGATTTAGAAGAAGGAAGATCTGGCTGGAAACAGACACTGGAAGGAATGTCCTTAACTCACACCACTTGTTCCTCTCCTTCCCCCATAATGTGCTAGGAAGCCTCACAACTCCTGTGCTTGGGGATGCTTTCCTTCACCCTCCCTCTAGCACTAGAGGGCTCAGAGAATTGGGCTTTGGGCTGGAAATCCATCTCTCTGTGCATCCTCACTTTCCCCTAAACTGAACTCAACTTTCAAAGAGGTCTTGATTTCACAGAAAGAGAATCGGCTTCATGATTACTAGTTTGTCTTTGTTTCCCCATGCTCCACTGCTATGAAAACGGAACCAGAAAATAAGTCTTTTGCACATGGGCCATGATATTAACGGAGAAGTCTGGGTGAACAGGTGAGTTGGTTACAGGAGTAAAGTAGGGCAGAGTAACTGCCTGGGACTGTATCAACAACAGTGGGAGATTTCATAATAGATGTCCTCAAAAGATTATTGAATTAGACACCCAACAGGCTGAAACATCTAAGCACTTAGTGCAATTGAGAGCCATGAAACACACAAAGGGAGTCAGCCCAGAGATGACAACCAAAATGATAGTGGGGCATGAGACTGAACATGCAGGCAAAAAAAAAAAAAAAAAGAAACAGCAAAAAAAAAAAACAAAAAAAACCAAAACAAACCATGCTTTTGTTCACAGATGCTATATTTCATTGATGTCCTTGGTTTTTCCCTGTGTCTTGGTCTCTCTCTTGGGTGATGGCACAGCTCTGCACAGCTGCCACTCCTTCCACCTCCTCAGGACACTCCTGATCACACATGGTCCCGATCTCCCCAAGTTCTGCCCAGATGCAGAGTTACAAACTTTTGAGTAGAGAGTATTACTTAAAATCTTAATTTTGGATGGGAGAAGAACATGACCTCTCCTTTTTATTATTTTGTCCGTGATCCAAAGCAACTTGGGGACTTCCTAGACCTCTCTTCTTAAGTATTAAGCCCCCTTCCTGAGCGGACTGCAATGCAGAGATCATGGAGTGCTGCAGGAAGGGACAGAGAGGGCAGCTTAGTGGGGCACATACTCATCAGGTGAATGAGCTGATAGAACTTCTCACTCTCCTGATGCAAAAGCGAACAGCACTGCTTTTGCAGCCCCAGGGTCCTTCAGAAGGGAAGTTTGACAAAAGTTATAAAGAGCCTGAAGGAGAGAGGGAGCATACTCTGTGTAGCTTAACGCAGTTTATAGATGAGTCACCAAGAGCGGCTGGTGTCGTAAACTGTATGATCGAGGCTGGTATGTATTTAGACAGAGGCTGTGATTGCAGGCAATGCAATACCATAAAAGCAGGTAGTGAGCGTACTTCTGATCTCCTGTATTATTATCCTGTATTACCTTCCTCATTTTCAGCCTTTTTTCTTTTTTCTTTTTTTTTTGAGGGAGGGAGGTTTTTTAGGTTTTTTTTTGGGTGTTTCCCAGCCCCCCCCCCCCCCCCCCCCCCCCCCCCCCAAACTGAAGGAGCAGGCTGTCAAGCATAGGTTGGCTCTTCTTCTGGTTTTTGCCCTTGACTTTTTCCCTTTTGCCAAAAGAAGATATTCCTTAAGGGATAGGGACAAGCCAATGTGTGCAACCACACTAGCTGACACGTAAAAATGGGGAGAGATAGATACTATTCTGGCTAGATTTGCACTGAGAATTATCCTATCCCCAGAGTCCCCTTCTAGTTGAAAAGGAAGCTGCCTCGTCTTGCCCTAAGGGAACTTTGGGACATGAAAATAGAAAGAAAAAGCAATCTTACAGGGGATGGAGGAAGTTTATCTTGTCCTTTCCCCAGTGAAAGGGTAAAGACTCACCCCTAGGCCAGAGGGAACGAGTTGCAAGTCCCGACAGCCTCTCCCCAAAGCTGGCATGGGAACCACTCTGGGAAGGCAAAGCCTCCCCCACGGCAGCACCAGCTGCCGGCAGAGGGACGTGTGAAGGGGGGAAGCCGTGAAAGCCTTGCCGCTTCCAGCCTGCCAGCTCTCCCATCACCCTGGCATCTGGCCAGCTGAGAGGAAGGGACGAGCCCGGCGGCGGGTGCACACCGATGGAGGAGAGTGAAAGCAAGAGTGGCTCTAGCCGGACAAATGGCCGGGCGCTACTTTTACACAAGAATAAGCACCCCGGAAAGACCCTTGCCCCTCCAAAGCCTCCGAAACGTCTGGGCTCCGGGGAGCACCAGCACCTCCATGCCCCAGAGCTGTTTCTGGGAGGCAGCTTTCTCCCACAGCATACAGCAGCTCGCTCCCTCTGGCCGCAAGCACCCCGTGGCGGCAGCACGAGAGAAAAGAAAAGGAGCCCGGAGTCACGGCAGGGATCGGCTCAGCCCTGCCGAGGGCTCACTCGGGGCGAGCCGGACCCGGCCCTGGAGCACCTTACCCCTCCGCACCCGGCTCCCTGGACGCGCAGGGGACAGGACCACAGGCATAAGGAAGCGGGTCGGAAATGGGCCAGGGAAACCCCATCCCTTCCCCGCCTCCTGCATCGCTCCCCCTCCGCGAGGTAGGACATGGGACCTGAGGCAGCGGAGAAGAGCACTGACCCCGGACAGGTGCATGCTTCACAAGAGAGATGCTGAGGGGCGAGGGACCGCACTGACACATCGGAAGCCTCCTCCCCTTATACCCCGGTCCCCCTGCTCCGCGGGCAGAATCCGATCCCCGGGGACAGTTGTGCTCACCGCTCCCGATGACATTTTGCAGGAGTCATCAACAAACGTGTCACAGCGGGATTAAAAAAGGATAGTCCGGGAGATGTCCCTGTGCCGGAACGCAGCATTTATATAAAAAACATGTGGACAGCGCTTAGAATATGCGAGGATTTCTCTAATTCGAGCTACTGCTTCTCTCCTTCTCTACTGTACCATGCTAGACTAGATTCTGGGATGAATATCGCAGTTGTAATTCAACAGAGAAAGGCTGGGGACAATCCCTTTGCCTTCTCTCTTCTCGCTGCCTTTCCTCGGTGACCTGCACCTCCACGGACTCTTTCAGGAAAAGTTTCCCTATGTTTTGTCCTGCTCGTTCTAGCAGGAAGTAAAACGTAAGCTCGTTTCTTGGACATGATTTTCTTGGCGGGAGCTTTCCTATGACAGCAGCGGATGAAATCCTATGTGAAGCAAGGAAGGGGCGGAGGGTAGAGGACGAGAAAGAAAAGCGGCGGGGGGGTGGGGGGGGAGTGTGTGGGTAAGACAAAAATAAAAAAGGCAGAAAAAGGAAATTCAAAACAGGAGAGAAAAAGTCAGTAAAAGCCAAAGCTTTCCTACCTGCGATCCAGTTAGCAGAAGTTGCATCCCATCCCGCTGCGAGCGGCTGCTGCGAGCGGCGGCTGCAGCTTCGCGCCGGCTCTGGCGGCAGAGGCGGGCGGGCTGCGCGCATCAGAGCCCCGGGGCGGCCGCTTTATCTTTCTCTTCCATATCTTCCGAGAGGAGGGAGGGGGGTTGGGGTGGGGGGAAAGACAGATTACTTGGTACCGTGATAATGGGGGGAAACAGTTTGGAAGCTTTAAATGAGAGGCAACATTGCCTCGGCTGACGGAGTTTTTGTCTCTCCTTTGCTCTCTCACTCCCTCCCACATGCACCGGCACACACACGCGCACACACACTCACACCCTGATCGGCCCTGGGGAGTCCCTGCTTCGGTTCAGGCAAGCTGAGGTTTCAAAAAGAAATCAATAAATAACGTAGAGCAATAGAACTGTCAAACCTGGCTTAACGGTTTGCACAGGACTGGAGAAAACAAACCCAAAACCAACCATAAGCTGGAACTCGTTAAGAGAGCTGCTAATAATTCATACTTCCCCCAGCGCAAGGAGGGCAAGCTGCCACTTTCAGAGAGGAGGGAAGGGTCTGGGGAACGGGAAGCCTAGGTCGGCATCTCAGGTGAATGCCTTTGCTGGGGTGCTGTGGCTGTGGGTCCACTTGCTGCCCACCGGTGGGGCTGGGAGTAAGAGGTGCGTGGGGGTGTGCGAGTGCGAAGTGGGCTCGATTAGCTGCAATGGGAAGGCAATTTCTGCGGAGAATATTTACAATTTTCTTTCAATATGACAGGATTAGTTGCTGTTGAAGGTTCTCCTCCAATGAGATCAGCACTGCTTTCTGATTTGGTGGCTTTGCTGAATAGAAATTACTGGTTCTTGTTATCTCTCAAAACACTCTCCCCTCTTCTTCATTAGACACTCCTTTCTTCCTCATCAGAAGTCTTTATCTACAATTTGCACATCAGAACCGATTATTTTTTTTTTTCAATTACCTCTTCCCCATCTTTCCCCACACCACTCTCCTCTATTTCTGGTTACTTCTCACAATTCCATGATAGCTGTAAGTCTAAAGCAATGTACAGGAGGAGAAGAAGAGAAAAAGATCTTGCTTTCAGATTATTGCAAGCATTGGAGTCTCCACACACTGAAAAAGATATTGTTGCACGAATCCAGTTTAGGTTTTTTAACTGATTATTGTGCTGAAATATTCACAGAAAGCTGCTTCCCTGACACAATGACAGACAAATTAGGGGAGGCATATACATTTTGAGAACAAGAGTTAATTCTCCTTGAGTGTAAAGCAGTCCCCTTTAATTATTAGTCTCTAGGCTGAGAAGTACTTACTTTGCTTGAAGGAATTTACCAGTTCAATGGGAATAATCTAGATATAAACATCTTTAGGTTTGCTTTGTCTTTGCCTCTCTCCTGGACCAGAATTGATTTGTAAACTGGAATGATGCGATTCCCTTGGTAGAGAGGCTGTCGGGGTGGGAAACAGGAAAGAGGAACCCATCTCATCTATTGTCCAAAGAATATTAGGGGAGGAAGTGATAAGTGAAAAGACAGGAGAGGTGTACCTATGACGGTGACTCCTGCTTCTGGCTGCTGCCTGCCCTGCCTCCCCTGCCCCATCTTTCTTCTTGAAGGGCTGATGGGGTAGCAACCCAACCAGTCCTTTCCTCTCCACTCCAAAAACCCCCTTCACTTTGCAGAAAGTATTTCTTGGCCTGGGCTTGCCCAGGCAGAGGAGCTGCCTTCACTACTCACATATATTTAGCTACTACTCCTGGAAGGATCTCAGTAGTGGATTTGTCCCCAAGAGGGTGATGTACCTTCAGGGTAGCAGAAGCCCGGAATTACTCTTCCCTGGGATGGGTACTTCCCCTGCCTTGGGTGGCAGAGTTAATCTGGGTGTGGGGAGCTCTCAGTTCTGGAGGTACTCATGCTTCAGCCTTATACAGATAAATTTTCAGGTAACTTTCTCTACCTGAAAGCAGGTTTACAGGATTTGAGGTTTAGGTCATTTTGAGAGCATCAAGGCAGCTGAGACCTGACATCTGCCCCTTGATTTCTTTGCCTTCATAAAATTTTGCCTGGACTTCATAGTAGAGTTAGAAGAGAGCTCTCTGGGCAACTCAGATGAGATTTGTCACCTCGAGGTTGGAAGCAGCATATTTTAACATTCATTAATCAAGATGATCCTCAAAAGGAACAATGCCTGCCTCCTCTTGTCCTTATTATTATTGCTATTGTGATTCCCCCCCCCCCCTCCCCCCCCCCCCACCCCCCGAGACGTCGCGAGTGTTTGATTGTGAACGTTGATTTCTGGAGATTTAGTTAGAGTTCGAGCACCGCGAGTCAGCTCTTCCTAAAGTGAGGAGCAGTTAGAGGTGTCGGCCCTACCCCGGGCCGACCCCGGCAGCACGCGGCAGCCTTCGGGACGCTTCCTCCCTCCCTCCATTCATCGCAGGAAGGGGACGGAGGTGTCGGGGCAGTTGGCTGCTCCCCACGGCTGGAGGGGAGGTAGAAGGCTCCCCCGAGCTGGGGCTGGGGCTCTGCGCAGCTCTACCCAGCTGCAGGGGGCTCCCCAGTGCCGCGCTCCCCGTCTAATGGCCTCTCGGCTTCAGAGCTCGGGCCGCTGGAGGGGCATTCTCAGCCGTGAGAACCTCACACAAGCCACCAAGCACCTCCATTCCTCGGCCCATATACCCCCGTTTCCTCCCTCCTCCCCCCCGCCCCTTTCCCTCTCCCGTGATTTTCCATGGAAATAAAAGGCCAGTGTTGAACCCCCTGCCGTGCGACCCCCACTTCCACCTTGCCTTGTTTGCAGTCCGCCAGGGGGGAGCGGACAATCTCCCCCCTCCCCCCGAAAGGTATGTGAGCAGCAGTGCCTTCCTGAACCCGCGGAGCTCTGCTCTTCATCAGTCTCAGCAGATACATCTCGATGGCACCCAGTTACTCCGTTGTAAGCAGCGCCTTTTAAGTTTGACAAAGCATCTGTTATTACCGGCTTCTCTCTTTTGAGCGTTACTTGCTAGACACACCTCCTGAGGGGAAAAAAAAAAGCTGCTCCTGAGTCTAAAACATTTGAAATGCATCCCCCGCCTCTGGCTCATGCAAGAGAAGGGAGGGCGGGGGAGCCGAGTCATTTGCAGTGTGCTAAACTGCTGTAGAGAGTAAATTCATCGTAAAATCACAGAATAAAGTGCTCAGCCTTTCGCTGGCAGAAAAAAAAAAAAAAAGGAAGTGCATGAGGAAGCGAATATTTGCTAAGAAGGATCTCCGCTTCTTAGGGAGGGACTGAGGGGCTCATCCAGGAAGGTAAAGATAGCAACTTTCAGCCAGGAGATTTTCAAAACAAATGACATTCATACCCATCCTTACCCAGTAGTGCCAAGTGATCTCTAGGGAGACTTCACTGTGGGCCATGTCCTGTCCCCAAGGTTTTGTAGCCTGAGTGGGAGAGGGACAAAAAGGGAGGAGAGGTATTCCTGGCACCACTTCTAAGGTGATCTCTTCTGTTAAACTCAGGGGGTGCAGTCCCCCTCCTATTCAGCTTTCACTCACTCCGGGGGGCCACAGAAATGTGTGGAGAGACTCATGGTCCCCTCAAGGGTGAGGGAGGAAGCAGACGGTGTGGGGACAAAAATATCCTGGTTGGGTCATCCTTGCAATTCCACGGCATCTACTTCCCCCTTCTCAATGCCCAGTCTCAGTGTCATGTCTGCTTCACCCCCTTGCAACAGGCCTGGGATTATAGGTGGTATGAGAAAATAGCAGATCCCAGGCAAAACCGCTGGTTTCCCTCTCATTCCCAGACACTCGTGTCCACATGGACCCGGGGCAGACAAAAGCTTCATTCCTATTAGCTTCTTTCTATCCCTATACGAATAAGAATGGCCAAGGAAAGCCTCGTGGATGTGTTTGCATGTTGTTTCTCACTTGACAAGTTACCTCAGAGGAGGGAAGGTGCACCCTTACACATGTGGATGCCTAACAAAGGGGGTCCGGATGGTTTGGCTTCCTTCCAGCTTGTTTGCATTGTCTTAGGTGACCAGATTCCCGGCCAGTAGATGGCTTTCTTGAAGGACTGTGAGAGGAAGTCCAGGAGACAGCCAGCTCTGCAAACCGAAATGTTTGATTTCCCTTCAGAGGTCTGGTCCCCAGTGTGGTCCCTGTTGGTGGACACGTCACCTCCCAGGAGAGAGAAATAGCTCTGAGAGCCACGGAGCATCTCTTCCTTTGGAGTTTTTGCCACCAGTTTTAGGCTAACAGGACAGGGAAGAGCAGGGGGAAGACCTAACCTCTCTGTGAAGAAGAGACATCTTCAAAGAGCCACTTGACCCAAGCAGCACAAGGCAGTTAGTGTGTAAAGTGAAAGAAGGAGGCTACTTGGGTTCACCTCACTGAGCTGTACACCTCACTCCTGGCAGGGACCAGGGCAGGTTCTAGGTGTTTGACAAACATTGAGAAAATGCTGGTGAGAATGGGGCAATGGAACATCAAATCATCCTGATGGTGTGGACTGCAGAGAATAAAAAAAGAAAGGAAGGAGCAAATCCAAACCAAGACAACTATGAGCCAGACTCCATGCAAATAAATTGCTTATAGACATTTACCAGTGGAAATTAAATGAGTTAAATCAACTGATGGTCAAACCTTTAACAGACAAGGACATGTAATCACTTAGCTGTGTCCAGAGCAGTGCATCCACAAGAACATAATAAAACACACTTAGATCTGCCAGGGTAAGGAACTGAAATACTGACACATTGCAGCCAGGAACTTGCTAATGCTAGAGAACTGAGAGCATATCAGTTTCTTCTTCCCAGTTGAAATCTTTAAGCTCTACAGCTCAGCTAGCAAGGAGGTGTGTTGTTTTCACCCCCCAGCAACAGTGATTGTCAAGCTTTTCTTTCACTTTCCCCTGTACCAAAACAGCATTCTTTTGGCCTCTTTAAGTCTCAAAGCCTGACATACTAGGAATTATGCAAAAAAGACCACACCAATGAAATGGAAATTCCCAGCAAGTTTAGATGGGTCTCAGGATCTAATTTTCAAAGCCAAACTGATCCTTTCTTGCAGAGCAGCTAGGTGGCGAGCTGGAAAATAAAATCTACAGGTTTTTTTAAGGAGAAACACAGTATCTAGAAGAGCATCCTACTAGTCAGTGTAAGCTAAAGGGGCAATTTTAAATGTATACATGCAAGTAGTTTACCTATCCATAAAGCCCTATAAATTGCAGGGTTTTGTGTATGATGTGACATTTTTGTGTAGTTGATAGGAATAATTGCTCTTTGTAAATGTTGCGGTGCCTCAGGTGAGTAATTGAATATGCAAGTGGGCAGATGTGAAAACAGATACAGAACAATCTGCAAATATATTTCCTGAGAACCAATGTAATTTCTATCCAGACTTGGAAAGGCAGCTGTTGAAAAGGATGGTATAGCATATGTTCAAGTCCATCAGACACTTCTGAATACAGACAGAAAAGTGATTTTCAGGAAAAAGAAAACAAAAAAGAAGTATATGCCTTCAATTTATGTAATATGTGAGTTTAAAACAAACCCTACATTATCAAGGGGGCAAATAGTCATACAATTGTGATTATAATAGGATTTTTTTTACAGCTGTGGCACAAAGCTCTTGAAAGGCCAAGAGTTAAATAAAATCCTCTCTAAATTGTGTGCCAGTGGAGTGGGTTATGCGCAGCATAAAAGCTCTACTTGACGTTGACCATAGAAGCACAGACCCTCCTTGACCTGAAACTCCGTGATTTATAGTCTGAAGTGCCTCTTATCGGGAGGAAACAGGAAAATCCTGCACCGGGCAGAGCTGCGGGAGCCGCCGGAGGAGAGCGGGGCAGCAGCCTGCAGCACCATGGAGAGCGGTCTTCCCGCCGCTGGTGAAGTGTCTGTCCCTGTGTCCGGGGGTCCGTGTGTTCGGCTGCCTGTCTGCCCTGGTGTCCGGGTGTGCACGCACACACACATCCCTCTGAACATACGGCCGTTGCTTGTATGTGTGTTGGCAAGTGTTTAAGCAAATGCAAGCCAGTAATGAGTTGCGCATCTGGTGTGATGTGCTTTGAGGTCACATCTGTTGTTTTAAATGTGTTTTAAATGTGTTCCTCGGAAGATGACGCCCTGCAGCAAGCTGGAGAAGGTTGCTTCTGTGCATTGAATGTACCCATTAGCTGGAGTCAGTGGCTAGAAATGAGGAAGATTTCACTGTGTCTTTTAAAATTTCAGAGAAGATCTAAGGTACATTGAAGAACGTAGTAACCTGAAGCTCAGGACTATGAATATCTCCTTCCAGTAATACTCCCTAAGTAAATAGTTGTGTTATTGCAGAAGTGTTGGTGGAACTTTTCTTCAGGGAGTTTTTGTCACTGGAAACCTGCTCACTTCACTTGCGTTGCACTCGGAGATTGTGTGTGGGCATAGGAAGGCAGATGACAGTCAAGCCACGCATTTTGTTTTATCTTAATTAGCTGGTGAAAGATCAAGAGGTATTTCAAATGGAATACCTCTTTTCTCGGGGCAGCTAAACTCTTGGCAGCTTTATGTGCAAAGCTCTAGTGACTCCAGAGGGGTGCTGAGGACCATTGGTTTGGTGAAGAAATTTAAAGAGGGTCACCATTCTGTGGGAAATATTTTCCCCAAAACATTACTTTACAAGCAGACTCAAGAATTCATCTTCACCAGGAATGAAGTCAAAGGCTCTGGCTGCAGTTCAAGCCCAGGAACCAAGCTCTGTGGCAGCATAACTCTGCAGGCCCTTCTCCTTTGTACTTGTCATTCTGCCACAGGGCTTGTACAAAATCTCTCTGGTACTGGTACTACTCACCGAAACACACATAGAGTGGATGGTTGTTTGAAGCCCATCCAAACCACATAACTCCAGAAACAGAACCATTAACAAGAGTTCCTGGACACTTTTTTAGCAAGATACTTCTGCAGGCAGTTCAGATCCATCCTAAGAGAAGATACAAACAGGAAAATTGATGCAGTTCCTTTGGGGTAGGGAGAATTGGAATCCATACCTCTTAGGTTTGCAGCGCACATTTTCCAGTGGGATATTTGTTTTCTCTTGCTTTCTCCTGAAAGTGTTGCATTTTGTGCCTATTGTCACTTACGGGAGCAGTGACACTTGCAGGAGAAGAACACTGCCTGTTAAAATGGCTTAACTTTATGGTGGTCACACATAGATAGGATGAGAATTCAAACAATAATAGCAACAAGTAATCAACAATAAGAAAAAGTTTGCTTAAAACCAAGCATTAGCAATAACCTTTCATTAACTATGCTCAATAACACCTCCTCCTTAATGCCCAGTGAGTTGCTGATTTGAAACAGACTAGAAATAGTTCTATTTATCCTGTGTGCTGTGCAGACATCGCTCATCATAGGCAGGAGCAATATCACACTCTTTTATCCTTTCCCTTTCATCCACTGGTAGGGCCACAAGTGACACACTCACCAAGGCTTTGCACGGCACAGTGCCAGGAGTCCTGAGCCATGAGAGACAGAGGTGCTCCTGCAATTAAGCATGTACATTTTCACGTTAGCTCTGTTTTCAGTACCTGATCTGGTATCTCCTGAGTCATTACAATGTACTGTATGCTTTGCCAGCTCTCTAATGTCTAGCTTGGTAGTTTCTGCATTACACTCTACAGTCCTCCATTGATATGGCCTTAGAAATACATCTTCTGTTTGTTTACCTTACTCTTCTGGGTTCAGCATTCATTATCAATACATTTTTCATGTCCTTTCTTTCACAGTTGGAATTTCTTTAAATTTTTTTGTGTCTGACTCACAGCATGAGGAAGTAAAGAATTCCCAGTGTGTAGGCTTGCAAATTTAGCAGCCCTCCTCCAGCAAAGGCCAGAATCCAGTATTTCTGTAGAAAGAGCAAAGCAGTTTCTGCCCTAGACATGCGATAATCTATTTCCTCTAAGAAGTGTCCTCCTGTTCACCGAGAATCACGGCTGCATAAATTCTCCTTTTTTTTTTTTTTTTGTTATCTCTTCTGCTGTTTGTCTTAGCATTAGCTATTGTAACTTAACACATTGCTAATCTGTCTGGATTTATACCCATGTCACTAGGATGTTTAACTGAAAAACCTCAGCAAAATACATCAGCATATATTTTTTCTTCTTTGGAATTTACGGCTTTGCATTTATCAACACTGGTCTTCATTCATTGTGCTGTTGTTCAGTCACCAAACTTGTTAAATGTATTCAACTTTCTTTACTTTTCCTACTGCTTCCAGTCCAGCACAAATCCCTTGCTCAATTCACTGCACGCTTTTGAACAGCTACTAGAGTCCCTTTGTCAGAACTAATTTGCAAACCGTTTTATTGCTAATAGTTGAGTACTAAATTCTAACTCCTAATTACTTTATTATAACAATTCTCTCTTGTCTGCTTATTATTTTTTTTTTTTTTAAAGTCCACAAAATGGAGTTGTTTAGACTTCCCCTCTATCCTATTTCTAGAGTTTCAATGATGTTGTACTGACTTATACTAGATGGGTACCTACAGATTCTCAATCTTCAGTTTATGAATCAAGATAAGATTAGTAACAGTTAATATCACATATTCCATAACTCATCTTGTTTAATCTTAAATATTTTTTTCCTGTGCAGTTTTTAACTGTAGTCATTTATATCTTTCTATAAAAGCTAAAAGTCCAACTATGTTTTTTTCCTTCCTTATTTTCATTATCATCACAAAAAGAACTTAAATATTCTCCTAAGCATCCTGGATAATTTACTTACATCCTCTGTTGAAAACTGTGCCTTATGCACCAATACACCTTTCTAGGTGCATTTCACCTAGAAAGGTTGAAATACATTTGTAAATATGACAGTAAGAAGCCATTCTTTGCTTCCTTCTATTATTTTATTTTCTTTTCCTCTCAATAGGATATATTTAACAAAGATAATATTAATAAAAACAACAACAAAATTTTCTGCTGCAGCTTAACTTAGCAGACATAGAATGTAGAATATATGGGTTCTCTGACAGTATTTACATATTGTACATCTTAAATTTGCCTGTTTTCACATTCTTATGCAGTAGCTCATTGGGTGAATTGCTTTGCATGGAAAGGAACAGAATCTCTTGAGGAGCCATGACAACAGTTTTGTAGCTCAAGCCGGTATTAAATCAAGTATAAGCAGCCTTTCTAATAAGCCTTTAAATTGGAAAGAGAGCAGTCTCAGATTAAGTTCCACATTGCTGCAATGATTATTAAGAACAATGAATCACATGTGGTCAAGCTCAGCCAGCAAACCAAATGAGCTCCAGAGCTCTTCAGCAGTGTGTCTTGCAGGAACACTTTTAATAATGTTTGGTGATCCAGCAAGGCTGTAGATCGCAAAATGTGGTAATCATACACAGAAAGAGACCTGGATCCATTGGTATATGATTTCCGTATGAAATTTTAGAATGAGAAACAGCTAAAATCTACTTCTTTTCATATGTTCTTTCACCTTCAAAGTTATCAGTGTAGCCTTCTGCTAGGTCAAAACACAGTCTTTTCATCAAACCATCTTTTCTACCACCAATAAGAAATTACTATAATTTCTGTTCTTTCTCACTGTACCATACACACATCAACACCTGAATAGCCTTTGCTGAGAGCAATTCTTTCTTGCATCACTTGTAGAGCCAGCAGATGATGCAGTGAAACTTTGTATAAACCTTCTAGAAAGAAAAAAGTATGCTTTTTTTCTCCAGAGTAGATATATAGACCCTTTTTTACATTAATGACAAACATGCTGAAGTAAATTTGGTCGCATTTAATTATGAGCCACTTGGAATATTCACATGTCAAAGTTTTTTAGAACTTTTAGAAAAAAGTCACTTAATAAAATACTGAGGCTTAAAATTTTGCTCTTGATTTGTTTCTTCAGAGAACAACTGTACCTCACTACTTAAACTGCTGAGTCCAGTGCATTATCTTTTGAAATATTATAGGTACCATTAAAGCTACTTTCATAAACCATGAGGGAGAGCTTTTTCATTCCTATTTCCCTTTAAAGACAAACCTAAGGTCTGTGTTTATTGATAACTTTTGTAACACCTGTGGGATATTCTATGGTGAGTACTAATAGTGTAATAAAAACATGAGTTCTTATTACACTCATGTGAGTGTTCAATGCTCAGCACAAAAGTGTTAGTTTAAAGGTTCACAGATCTTTGGCTGCTCTTCTGAATAAGGATGTTATGCTCTTAACCTCAGGGATAAAGAACAAGTTCAGGAATCAAGATTATTGCTTTAATTAATAACTTAAGTGACAGATTTAAAACAGTTCCTTCAAGTATATGCATTCTGCACCTGTGCTCCAAACACAGGACTGCTCTGGCTGAACTACTAAATGTTTAATGTGTGTGCAGCTGCTGTGCAGAGGAGCTATTGGTGGGAATCAAAAATTTAACATTGCAGGCTAGTGGTTACAAACTGAAGCACTTAGCAGAAACATAGGGTACAATCTGCCTTGTCTTCCTTTTCTAATCTGCAAAATCACTACAGTGATTATCTCCTTCAAAGGAGTGTTATAAGACATTACTAATTAAAGCGTTTCAAGTATCATGTGGAAAGATACATGTGGAAAAGGTGCTATAGCACAAATTATTAAGACAGTAGTAACCAGGCATGTATCTATTTAATTTAATGAATGGGTTATTTGTTCCTCCTACTCATGTCCCTGCTTCAACAAAGTTAAGATTTATGTGCCTAAATACTCATGAAATAGGGTTAGAATTAAGCACATGATTAATATTATGTCTCTGTACTGGTGTTCCATTGAATTAGGGCCCACCCACTGTATCAGTAACTAGAAACATTGATAATGTGGTTTGGAATGTTCTTTAAAATCAAAGAAAAATACATCAGAAAATGTTCATTTTTATTTATTTATTTTTTTATCTGTGTACTATGTTTGTTTTGGGGGGGGGGGGGGGGGCTTGTTTTGGTTTCCCACCTGTCAGGGTCCGATTGGAGGAAAAACCCCAGTGCCAGACCCTGTTTCAGTTTGTGATCCCAAGAGTGAAATTAAGACACAAAAGAGGTCAAGTACCGCAATTAGACAATTTGTTTATTACAAATTGCAAAAAGACAATTATTGTGAAAAAAGGGGGAAATTATTGTGATAAATGGGATAACAACAGGACAGGTTGGAAAAAAGGTAGAAAATGAAGCAAGAATTCAGGGTGCAGAGAGAGATAGTCACCACCTAGTGATGATAGATAGTGGATCCAGTGGTGTCCTGGGGATCCGTTATCGTCATCTTCGGTGGTGGGAGTTCTCCAGGGTTTGTAGTTGGCATCAGAACAGAGTATCCCCCAAGAGCCAGTTGGGGTGGGTGTTCTCATGGAGGTGACCTTCTGGAGTCCCTTTGAAGGTACCCAATGGACTGTGTCTCATGGAGTCGCTCTTATGATGGTGTCTCATGGTGGGTGTCCCTCAGGGTAGTCATTGGTGGAGAGTGTTTTCACGGAGGTATCCTCTGGAGTCATACTCATGGTAATGGCTCCCTGGAGATGTGTCTCTTGGTGATGTGTGTATATGGTGATTACCTTTCCCCCTTCTGTAAAGAGCTGGGGGGAGTACCTCTGCTCTTCATGTCAAGTATTACACATTCCTCGTGGACCAGTTTCCCTGGTCTTGCAGCCAGCTCTTCAACTGCACATCTGCACACACACACACATACACGCGCGCACACACACACAGACACAGACACACACAGTGTCTGCAGCAATTCTTGGGATAATGGACAGCAATTCCTCACACCAGTCCTCAAGGTAAGGGACTGAAGAGTCTTATCAACTCTTTTTCATTCATCCCTCAGGCAATGGATGGTGGAGTCCCATTTCAATTCCTCACACCAATCCTTGAGGCAACAGAAGGGTCTTATCTCAGCTCCTCCCACCCTTCTCCCAGACAGTGGATGGAAGAGTCTTATCTCAACTTCCACCAATCTTTGAGACAAGGGATAGTGAAGTCTGATTTCAGATCAGTCTCTCACACCACCCTGATTTTTCCCTATATTAATGTATTTGTGAATATCAGCACATTTTACAGACTTCATGTTATTCTCTAATAGTTCTTCCTGAAAGAGATTTCCACTTCTGGTTTAGATTGAGCATGGTTTTATGAAAAGAAAATATCAGTACCTGGAAAAACATTCCTTTAATCAATTCCAGGTTTTTGTACAAACTGCTGTCTGAAACGAGCCTAAACAAAACATGGAAAACAAAGACAAAAATCTTCACTTCCAGGCAATAATATTAAGCAGGGAAACATATACAGAACAGAAACCCCTTTTTCATCATCCCAAGCCACCCTCTGGGGCCTTTGAAAGACAGAGTTAGGTCTAGTCCTGCAAAATGGCCTAGTTTGTACCACATTAATCTGTAGGCTACACAGCCTTGGTCCTCCTGGAGAGGTTTAAGACTTAAGATTCATAAAAGATTGCTCAGTCAGCAGGCAGCTGTATGAATTGACTAATAAGAATTCAGACAAAGAATGACCCTTTGTGCTCAATGTTTCCAACTATGTGTATATCACCAGATAAAGTTTCAGCCTCTGTGTGTGTCTATGGGCAAGGAGACTTGGGGCTTTTAGCTGTTCAGTTCCTGTATACACTGTTGGTAGCTATGTGCATTGGTTTCTCCTGGGGGTTAATTTTCTTCATAGTAGCTTGCTATGGTATGTTTTGGATTTATGATGACACCAGTGTTGATAACACACTGATATTTCAGCTATTGCTGCAGTGCTTACACAGCATCAAGACCTCCCCTACTTTTCTTTTCATCAAGAAGTTGGGAACGAACACAGCTGTGAAAGCTGATCCCAACTGATCAAAGGGATATTTCATACCATGGATATGCTCAGTAAGGGATACAGTGGCAGGAGAAGTTTGCCAGGGCTGCTATTGCTTGGAGGTGGGCTGGAAATCTCTTGTCTGGTGGAGAAAAATTGGTTGTTTTTTTTTTTTGCATTACTTTTTTTATTGTTGATTTTGTTGTTTTTTGTTTGTCTGCTTGTTTTTACTCATTAATCTGTTTTTAACTCAACCCATGAGTTTTTTCATTTAGATCTTTCTGGTTTTCCTTGCCATCCCACTGCTGAGGGGAGCGAAAGGATGGCTGTGTGATGCTTTGTTGCCTGCCAGGGTTATACCACAACACAAGCCAGCCATAGTTCCCACACTATGATGAGGAACTTCTGAGTTCTAAATGTCTGTTGATGTGCCCTAAACCTCTGGGCTCAAGTTGTCCAGACTTTGTGTAAGACATCTGATTATTTATATTTTTTTCAGTAGAAGTGACCATGGGCAGGAAAGTGGCCAGATTCACTAATTGCTGTTTGTTTATTGCTGGTTTTAGCAGAAATAGATTGCTAACATTTTAAAATCTGGAAAAAACTGAGGTGATGAGGCTGTGTTGCTTGTTAAGGGTTTCTGAAAGGAAAAATAATCTGGACTCTAGGTTATCTTTTTCTTGGACAAATTTACAAAATAGTAAATAACACTGAAGCCATTTGAGGACACATTAACCGTATGTGGCAGCTCATGGAATAATGCCTACATAGGGGTTCACAGTTAGATGAATTCACAAAGGACTAAGTAAACAGCTAGTTAGCCTACAGTAGAAATTACAGCTGGCTGGAAAGGCCAATTTCATTTGGTGACACCCATCAGTGTTTCACAATTTCTTTTTGTTCTGCACTGTAAAGATGAGAACACTGAAAAAAAGCTTTTTATTCTTAGAGAGAGCTGTGTCAAAACATCATTTTGTGAATCTAAGAAGCCAGCCTTTCAGAAGGAGAAGGGAGGAAGGGTCTTTATCCCTAATTAATAGTAACCGGAAAGATTTATGGCCCCAAAACAATCTGCCTTGAAAACACCTTGAAAACAAATAAATATGTACTTCAATAAAATAGAAAAAATACATTCAGCACACAGTACTTCTACTGGATCTAAATGGTAGACTCTGGCCACTAAAAATAAGGAGAGTGAAAACAAGGAGTAAAGAACTAAAGAGCTGTAATAATTCTTATAATTATCTATCCTCAAACAGATAACAAAAAAAAAAAGTTTTATTAGCACTCCATATTTTGACAGGTAAGAAAGTACAGCTAAGAGCTGGAACTCTGGTTCTGCAACAGGTAAAATGATAGATTGGGAAACAGATCTCAGATGTGATTTGTGTAATGAGTGTATGATCTGCTTAGCCACAACACCTCTATGGAAGATAAATGTTCGTCTTCACTAAATCACAAATAACTGCTTGTTGCATGGTCCCCTGTGTGGTGTAATCAGAGTCATTGCCACAAAATGAAAATATGTCATCTTTGTTCATGACTTCTAGGATATAGGTAATTAATATCCAACACACATATATGCACAAGAAGAAAAAAAAAAAGAAAAAAGTATGAAGAACAGTTGCTATTTTGTTGTTGGTTTTTTTTTTCCAGGAGAAAGAAAATACTCATTAGCTTAAGCTAAATGTGAAGTGTGTTCATCCTCTTTGTTTTTACAATGATCAGCTAACTGACATCTTCTGAGCTACCTTTGTTAGGAAGTCACAGAGCAGGTTCAACTCCTCTTATACTGTATGATGAGCATGGATATGGGATATTTTATATCTGACCTATTTTTTGTGGCCTGAACAATAATTTCCTTTTTTGTCTGTTACAAGATTTATTCCACCTTTTCTTTCAATGCAGAGAATTTGGAAGACCTCTTTGATAAGTAGTATTTTTATCTGTGCATTCTTTATTTAAGCTGTCATCCAGGACCCAAGGCCCTCTCAGATTAACCAGGTTAGTTGAGGGAAGTCACTAACGGCACCATTATTCTAGAGCTCCTCATGGCTCTCTGGATCCATGAAGGACCAGGATCCCTTTGGTTTTGGGATAAGGATTCTCAACAGTAAGCAGGTTCAAGCATGATTTCAAAGAATTGTGTTAATATGAATTAATTTATTCTGCCTGAATTCAGTAATGGACAACTAGTATTGGCATCTCCACTGTACAAGGCAGGGAAACGAGGTGATATTTGCTCATTATTTTAAGCCTTTAGGCCACACAACCTCTCAAAATAGCAAAGCACAGAATTGCATTTGCTCCGGGGAGTATGGCTAACAAGTAAAATGTTGCCAGTGTTAACAACTGTATTTTTTCCATGCCCTTCCTAGCAGGCCATGCAAATTTTAGGCAGCATCTGTAAGGCAACTCAACATCAAGATATCCAACTATTGGTGTACTGAGCAAGGATATGGTTCCTACAGACATTGCTCAAAGAAAATGGTAATTCTGGGATTAAGAACACAGCACAGGGCACCGACCACTTGCAGTCATAAAGTATTCTGTGCTTTCATGTAAGTATTTGTGGGGCAGAGGCAGAACTCACCACTGCTTTCCAACAGAGACAACCTATTTGTGAACATGTTCAAACCTACCCAGTGCGTTCTTCCTGTTGCATAACTACTGTTTACCTCACTGAGTTACATCCTCTTTAATAGGCAGTATCATTGCAATGGCTCCCTCTCATCTACAGTGAAAGACAGCATAAACAATCACCTGTTGTTTTTATCAGAATCAGCTCAGCTCTGAGAGAGCAGCAGCAGAGCTATTGTTATGTTCTCTGCCAGATCTATTTATATACTGGCATATGGAACATTTTCCCTGCATTGATATTTTCCTGCTAAACTATTATGGTTTGCTTTTTAGGTTATTAATAACAATAGCAACAACAATAACAGCAACAATAATAATAATGCCATCCATGTCAACATGTGCAACTTTAGTAAAAATCCCACTCTTACAGATGAGGAAAAGAACATCCCCCACCCTGAAGCTCCTAGGAATTTATGTGTTTGGTCTTATGTCTTAGGGGACAGGGGAATCTATTAACTAAGTGGGTAAATAGGACTGATTCAAGAATGCAGCTGTTTTTTAAAAAGAGCAAAACCCTACCTAAAATCAATGGTCTACTTCATCACAGCACAATCTAACATTATTAAAAAGTCACTGCTTTAAAAAAGACAGAATAAGCCATGCATATTTCTTTATGAGATAAAACACAACCCCTTTAACATGATTGCTGAGATGTCCATTTTTAATGTTTTAAATTAATGGATCTTACTCCCTCCAGCGGCATCCTTTTCACCCCAGTTCCCTTGTTACTTGTCCTTCTTCCATGTACTGCCAAGTGCCTGGTGTCTAGACTGTAAGATCCTACAGCAGAAGTTTTCAAGCTTTTGTGGTTTATATATCCTAAAAAAAATTCCTAATGGAGCTGTAAATACACTACTAGTGAGAACAGATTTGTTTTCCTTAGCTATGCTTCCTGCCTTCCCTAGAAATAGCCGAAGTATCTCCAGGGGGTTGTGGATGAGCAACTGGAAAGCAGAGGCATAAAAGATGAGTTTTCTGTACCTTGAGACTAAGCCAAGAAAAATTTTGGGTATTATCTGAGCAGTAGACCTTTTGGGTTTGAGAAGGCTCCTCTGACAGTATGTATACAAGGATGTGGTAGCAAGACACATCTTGTGGAAGAGAGTTGATGCAGTCTGACGTGTAACAGAGAGAGAAACAGGTTTTTTGTACTAAGGAGCATAACAGGGCTTTTTTTTTTTAAGCTGGCAGGAGCATATCTCAGTGTCTCAAGGTAGGCAGTGTGCAATAACATTGAAAGCTGTTCTTTACTGAAAGAGTGAGAGGTGCCTTATGGGACTTGGCTGTTCAGCAAAAGTGCATTGTCCACTATGACTCATCCTTCAGAAAAATGCAGTGGAAATTGCACATAGGTGTGTATGGTGTTTTAACTGGTTGCAGGACCAGCACTTGTTGATTAATGTAGTATCTAATATTTTTTTTTCATTTACTTATTCTAGATTTATATTTCTCAATCGGATATCCGTGACAATATGAGCTGATAAATAATTCAGTGATAATGTCACCCTCAGAAGTGGCTTTTTGCTGTAGTGAAATAGATTTATGGAAAAGACAGTGTTTGTTATTCCTATTTCAGCATATGTCTGAATATAAAAAAACAACTTGCATTTGTTTTCCAGAAAGACTTCACACTTCAAAATTAAAAATGACAGTTCAATAGAAATAAAAACCAAGATTTACAGGTTCAATTAGTGTTCATATTTGAAAATAAAAATTAGATAAATAATTCCATGTTTATTGAATAATGGCTTCAGAAGGGCAAATCTATGCATTGAGGGTTCATTAGCTATAATCATTATGAGATATTTCTCTCTATGTACACAATGTATAACTTTCCTTGTCTGCATGAGGAGACATTTATCTTTTGATAATAAATGTATTTTATGGCCTAAGGTCTGCTATATTTTTCTGAGTTCTGAATTGCCCCAGAAGTTTCAGCAGATGTTTCTGGGGTTGGACTTTGTCTGAAGTTCCCTTATGAATTTCATAAAAAATCAAAAATGTCCATAGGAAAGCAATGCACACAATGTGAACTTTCTCTTGAAGGCGAAAGGAAAAAGTAGTGATGAAGTGACTGGGCTGTTGTTGCAGCTGTAGCAGGGCACTTGCACTCTGACTCTGAATCAGTGAACCAGTTGCTCACCCTGTCTGTAAATGCTGCTAGGTGTGCTAGATTTTTCTAGATTTTTTTTTTTTTTTGGTGCTATATTCAGTCCTCCTAAAAACCTACTGCTTTACACTTCAGATATTGTAATAGCTTGGTAAGTGAAGGAGAAAAATGAAAATCTATTCTTAACAGTACTGCTTCTTTGTCTGCAGCAGGTTCCTCCCTCCTGACCTTATTAGTCAGCTCAGGAAGCCCCAGGGAAGCTCATGCTTATCTAGTAGAACAATCCCACTCATCAGAACAGCTATGGATTTGGATTGCATTAGATTACCTATTGCTCATCTTTCATGGACTGCACAGAGTAACAATAAAAAACAAAAAAAACAACCAACCAACCAACCAAAAAAAAATCTACAGAGCACTCATTCTAGAGTGTCTAGACTAAAATAGTGCTTAATTGTATGTAGTAAGCACTAGTCCTTTTCTTGCTTCTGGCTAAATCCAAAGGCTATAGCCTTTCACAGTCAGTGAAAAATCTGAGCATTGGGTTACTAAAGAGGAAAATGGTTTCCACATCTGAAGTATCATCTTTGCTTTCATTTCTCTCCCCATGGTAAAGCTGAAAGTACACCATTAAACAGAGCTTTGCAACCTACTGCCTTTTCCCTGCAGGTGATTTAAAATCCTGAAGTATAAACAGTTATGTATTAGGTCCAGAAATCAGCAGTCATTAAAGAAATACTTCAACCAGCCTCAAATTCTGCTGGAAAAGTGCAGCTCCCAGCAGCATATCCTCGGCAGACGAGCTGCCACAGGCAAGGGTGAGTGGGTACAAACCCTCCCAGGGAAGATGCTACGGCCCAGAGCAAGTCCAGGTTGTAGAACAGGTATGATAGCTTCAGTTGGGAAATATTCTCCAGCTAGGATATAACTGAAATCTGTACTGCAAAGCCTTTCTTTGGCAGTACTTGAAATAATAGTATCAACAGCCATCATTTGTGTGATTGATCCTCACCATACCAGCAAACTTTGCGTTTGCATATGAAGACCAGAATCATTCAGGACATTTTTAGGAACTCAGAAATTGCAGTCATGACCAGGTCTAGAAAAACTTTTGTTTCTTCCCTAGGAAAAATGTGCTTTGATTTCAGGGAACTGGAGGAGTCTTAAGTAATCTCCACTCTACTTAATTAGATGTTCTAACAGAAACTTCCATGTCACTTCCTGAGGAAACAGTGGGAGGGAATTTGAAAAGGTTCTGTTGGTTAAAAGGAGTACAGATTTTGTAAGATACCTCTTGTGCCTGCCTAATTACTCATGATAGGAAGACACACAGCTGTGTCCAAGATGCACCAGAACAAACTGTTCTATAAATTTACAGCAGTTTCTTGTGAATACCAGAAAACATATCAAACCTGCTCAAAACACAAAGCATCAGTTGAACCTAGGCAACTTTGTTGAGTAAACTTAGACAAATAGACAATAAAACCATTCACTTAAAAAAGTTTTAATTCCTTCTAAGATGTTGGATACTTATCTCCCAGGGGATTAATTTGTTTGGGCAGACACTGAATGTTCCCAAGCTTTCATTGATAATTCTCTGCTGAATGAGTGTTAAGCTTCTAAAGCTTGTACCAAAGTGGAGATCAATTTAAGAAGCTTGTAGCTGTGTGTCTGAGAAAACATATTGGGTCATTTTCTTCTTGCTTTGAAAGCAGAAGAGAAAATTAAAAGAAGATCAAGCAATTTTATCATCAAGGAATGAACATAAATCTACGAAGCTTGATTTTTCTTCCAACTACACTGGTTTTGCACCAGGCAGCTCTATAGATTTTAAGGTAATTATTCTCAGTGAGTGCTGATATAAATGAAAGAAGAATTATAGCCTTTGGTCTAAGAGGAGAAGATTGTAATAAGCACTGGATACTTGCTATAGAAAATATTTTATGTAAGTTCAAAGGAATTCCTAAGATATATTTAGTTCTGTTTTAGATTATTCTTAGCGTATTCACTGTTACTTCAATTTGCAAGAACATTTTAGCTAAACTCAAACATCTTATGAAGGCTTATGAAAATAATAACTAACATGCAGGCTTGTACAATGAGACTACATCTACCCTTTAGAAACTTCTTTCACTTTGCATCTTCATAAAAGTTCAATACATTTATACACACAGACATCACTGTACATTTGAAGTGACCACAAACCATAAATAAAGATGTTCAAAGATGTAATAGAAAAAAAGAAAATTGATGCACTGCTGAAAGATTAGTGCATTCTGTTAAGTAAGGATTATTCCGTGTGTTGGTACCAGGGAACAGAAGACAAGCTTTCTTGTACTTGTTACTATGTCATTGCTTTCTATATATAGAGAGAAACAGGATCCACAGTGCAGAAAGTCATTTGCAAGAGAGACTATTCCTGCCCAGATGATTCAAAACATACCCCAAAATGAAACTGAAGGGAGGGAGTATGCTGTTCAGAGAAAGAAAGAGGGGAAAAAAAAAGGGTTGGTTTGTTAAAAAATAATTTGAAATAATATGATTCCTCTCATTTTTTTCTGGTTGGTTGGTTGGTTGTTTTTTGCTGGTAAGCAGAAGATTTACTATACAGCACTAATATGACAAACTTTTAACAACCTTTCTTTGTGGTCAGAGGGTCAAGTCCTGGCTCTGTTAATACGAATTGCAAAAGTGTCATTGATTTATACAGGGTCAGGTTCTCATCCATAATCATGGAAAACACAATTGTTTGGGTTTTTTTAGTTTTCCAGCAAAGGATTACTTTGCTTTCAGTTCTGTTTCCAAACACAGGGAATAGTTGCCTTTTAAAACCGTGATGAGCTCACTCCCATTCTAATTAATTTGTTTTGCATAGATATACTTTGGAACATAACAAAACCAACTTCTTTATTTATATAATCCCACAGAGTGTTGTTCATACTGGGAGGACTTAAAATTTATACAACCTTTTCAGCATGTATCACCATGTTTAGTCTTCTTTGTTAGGAATACTGTTGCTAATTTTTTACGGAATTTGATTCACATTTTCAGAGCAATAAAGCCACCAAGAAAACTAGTTAAATACACTATTTTGGAAAAAAATAGCAACATGCCAATTTTTTTTTCAATTTATTCATTTTTTTTTTTTACTTTAAGTGCTACTGGAGATTTCTAAAGAAACCTTCCATATAAAATACTATTGTAGACCCAGGTATACTTTGAGAATACCTGGTCAAAGTATTCATTCTACAGGTGTTACCCCTGGGTCTGGCTGGGAAGCAAACTGGAAGTGCGTGTTAGTTACAGCCTTCATCAAGTAGTTTCTAGCAGTAAATTTCAGCATATGGCAGCTCCACATGTAGTTGGTTTTACTTACATATTGCTTGTTGCTCACAGGAGGTGAATAGTTAAGTCACATGACAAGGTTTCTTCTCCCTGGTGGAATGAGTGAACAATTTACAATACAGAGGAAATGAGAGACTGAACACCTGTTTGAACTGAAAGGTCCTAGTTTTCGTGTTCAAATGAGTATTTAAGGGTGCACAGTTATGCTTCAAGCATCCATGTGAAATGCATGAAAGACGAGAAAGCAAACATGACTGATCTGAAGCCTTTAATAAATAGAGTAATTTGAATGCTGTTTATACAGCCTGTAACCACTTCCAATACAAAGCCATGCAGACTAACAAGGCAGAGGTAAGAGCCTTAGAAAGACCTTATCTCCTTGTACCTGCTGAAACACAACTTGTACCAAAGCACATCTTTTTCACAAGTGTTAAAGCTTTCTCTGTGAACACATGACCGTTGCCACTAATGGTGGGGAACAGAAACACATGGCTATTTTAATGAAGTACAGCTTAAAAGGTAGTCTTTTGAGAAAGGCCAGAACAATGCTGTGGAAAAGCATAACACTGAATAATGCCCACACTGCTGAAGTGATGGGAAATTCCCTGTGGGTTCTGGGTTGGAGAAGTCACATGTGAGAATGGGTCTAGGGCGCTGAGACAATGCTATTGCTATCTTCTCATAATTTTGAATCTCAGTTAAGATATAAGAGGGAATAATATTTCATGTCGGCATCTGAGTCAAACCCCAAGATCTACACATCTGCCAGCCTAAGGTAAATTTGATTGTAGTCAAATGTTGCTGCCCGGGCTCAGTGCCAGTGATCTAGTGTAGTGACTCATTAGTAGTATGTCCAGGGTAAATGGAGTCTCTTTAGAGGTGTGAGCACGTTGACTAAAAGCCCTGTAGTACCCTTGGAAAGACTGTCTCTCAAGAGTTTTAAATTAGGCTGTTAAAACTGGATTCCTGGGGATATTATTAAAACTCCATCATATATCTTGGGCCCCTGCAGAAATGTAGCCATCTGTCTACTTGATAAAGCACAGAGATTTCTGATAGAAATATCTAATCTTATAGCGACCCTGCCAATTTTTATCTATTTTAAGTTCCAGTAGCCAGTTACAATTCAATATGGTATAAACTGAGCTATATTCTCGAAGGTATCTTATACATGTCAGTGATGCTGTAATGCTTTTGCTTATACTTTGCATTCCTTTATTTAAAAAGACACATTAAAACCTACTTCTGTTATTAGAGGTTGAAGCAAGCATCTGTAGCATCAGGAAGGCAGGAAGCACTTGCAGAAAGAGCAGCAACTTTGCTATTGCTACTTGGTATTCAAAAGGCACATCCATATCACCATTGTCTTCTAACAAGTGAATAACTCAACAGAAAAAATGTTAACAATAAATTTCATGCCTCAGAGTCCTCAGCTTCCAGATGTAGGTACAATGGCACTGGAAGTTCAGTTTTGAGAAGCAAATAATTAAATATGAAAATTATTATATTAAAAATTGAAAAATAAGAGCTCCAGCATCAGCAAAACATACGAAAAGCAGTAGTTGCCTCTGCTTTGAAGTCTACGCATCTTTGCTGGAAAGGCTGCAAATAGCACAGAATACTTTGAAGGATCCATTTACTGTTGGAATGATGCTAGGTCATTTGATGAAGTTTATAAATCAAGTGCAACATATGTAAATGTGAAACAGAATGTTAATGTATGTACAAATTATAGAAATGCAGGAGATGAAGGTGAGAGAAGGAATGAAGAAGCACACAAGTCTACGAATTCCGAGTTGTTTGAATATTTAGTCTGATTGAAAGGATTACACTTATGTAAGCCTAAGGAATATGCCTTGGCCCATGTTTCTATGGAAAGAAAAGTATGAAGGAAATGGAAACAATTTTTAATCAGATGCTGTACTTGCATTATGCAATGGCTATAGCTTTTTGCCCAGATTTCCTTCCTTAAAAAACAGTCACTCTGCGCATCAGTTCTTCAGCAAATACAAATATATACTATTACTATAGTAATAGTAGCTTGTTACTAGACACCAAATTTGGACATTTCTGAGTAAGTCTGGTATTTCTTGGAAAATATGAGAAATATAGAAAAGTAGGTTTTCGTGGTTTCTTGGTTCTGATAAATGTCTCAATTTGGAAGGGAAAAAAGGCATTTTTTTCTAAATATATATGTGAAGAACATATCTTTCTAGAGTTAACGATTTTCCTTTTTCTTTTATTGCTCTTGTTCATTTTCAGATTACTACTGTTAATATAAAAGGCAATTTGAAATAAAATCTTTGCAGAAATGGAATATTTGATTCCTCTGTGATCAAAACCAAATCTCTATTGCACCTATCAATATATTCTATCTGAAATTTATTTACTAAAAGAAAGTATTTACTAAAAAGAGATAAGTGTGAAATATTATCAACTTTTTAATCAAAGAATCATATTAAAGTTCAGGCCTTGATACTTTTATAAAAATACGCATCTTGTTTTCTAAAACATTTTAAAGGTTACTGATAAACACTAACATAGTAATAACTAATTTAAATAAAATACCTTAGAACCACATTCTTGAATTGTGAGGTATGCATTAGCAATAATAATAAGTCATTGACTTATATGACTTTGTAATGATTTATTACCCTTTAATAAATTGTTAATAGTTTATTAACAACACTGTAACAGAATGTGACCCTAATGGAAAAATGCAACCAGTAAACTATTCAGACTACAAATTAAATGCGAGCACAAAATAAGACAAATCCTCAAACGGTATGAATTAGTCAGAGTTTTTTTAAGTCAGGAGAAGTGGACCAGTTAATGCCAGCTGATTATGTAGCTTCATAAACTTAAGTCCACTGTCCTCTCATTAATGGTGAAGCAGCGAGTGATCTTAATGAACTGAATGGTACTAAGCCTTTGCTTATTTAAAATCACATTATTCTTCTGGTATCAGAAGTGGAATTTGGAGGTGTGAAGAGGTTAAGTGATTTGCAAAGGTCATAGAACAGATAAGTGGCAGAGCCAGGAATAGATATGGTATGTCATGACTTCTGTGCAGTAACCACAGAACCATCTGGCTTGTCACAATAAATTCACATTTAATTATGTGATGTTCTAAGGGCAAACAAAAATGTCAGCATAGGTTAAATGTCACCTAATAATTTGTCCTCACAGCAGTTCATCTGTAACAAGGCATTGTGTAGCCCTATTTCTTATCTGTTGCATCACAAATTCTGTTACATGATTGTTAAAAAAATCCTTCATCTTTGTCCTCAAATGCAAATTCAGAAGATGTAGTGCTGATTAGGCTGTGCTTTGTCTGGAGGTATAAACAAGGACCTTTTTTTTGATTTATTCCAAGCAACACTGAATGCAAATACCAGATCATTTGCCCTTACTGCTCTTTCATTCGTTAAATGTATTACCAAGCTGGGAAAGAAAACCTGCCTGATTTTATTGAAGGCAATTCTAAACTGAAATTCAGTTGAGCTGCTGCTGTAGCAGCAGTCAAGCACTGACTGGAGTGAGGAGTCCTGCATCTATTGCCAATGGGGCAGCTCAGCAAGATCTAGATCCAGTATTGGCCAAGACACTGGGATGTCTCTCACTTTTCTTGGCTGAGTTTGTACTTGACTTACAAATCCTAAGCTCCTCAATGCTAGACTTCTTTTTCCCTCTGCTACTTCCATTCCCTTCTGCTTCCTTACCTGCTGCCTCCTGTCATGCTGACTCCAGCAGCCACTTGGTAGAGCTAGTGGTGCTGTTATATCCACTCCTTGGCTGTGGACACAATTTTAATATCAGGTTAAATCTCAACCTTCTTTACATTAAGACAATAAATCTCTCAGCATTTTTTGCTGAGATATTCTCTTTGGTTGCAATTTGGCCTTTTTACCCTTTACTCCTGCACTCTCCTCTCTATAGAGGTTACCTTGATGAGAGGTTTTTATTTATTTATTTATTTTAGTTTCCCTGAGCATCTCAGAACATGTCATTTACCTGCAGAATATAAAAGTGTCCATAAAATATTCTGCAATATTAACAGTGCAGAAAAGACAGTACATAAAAATAAGGGAGAAAAGTTTCAGACATTGTAACTCATTTACAGCAACCCAAAATTACAATTATTTGCCCCAGGTGAGGACCTGACTTACAATCTACAATAATAACTGGCCTCTAGGTTGAAGTGACCTTGCTCCCGTTTCATAGTGAAGCTTTGAGGAAAGCTCTACATCATTTCTCAGGGAAGGAAAAGAACTGCAGGCTTTTATGCTGAGACTAGCCATTGTTAACTATGCCAATCACATTCTGCTCCAGTGATAATTACCACAGACTGAGAATGTACCTGTAATCATAAAGCAAATTAAACATATAAATAAGTTTCATGCAAGTAATTGCAAGCAAAATGAAAAAAAGATAGAGCCACAAAAGAGAAACAGAAAGGCACAATGAAAATGAAAACTTAAAATGAGAATTTGATTAAAGACTTTTAAGATCTTCTACACTAATTGATGACTTATATTCATATTTATGCAATTTGTGAAGAAAGAATTGAAAGGGAAATTAAAAGAATAAATTTAAGATGTAATTTTAAATTATTCTGTCTGATTGTTTTTGCTGTTGCTTCATAATTATCCAGTCCCCCCAGCTGACCAGAAGGACATGATTCATTCCCACCTGGCACCTTGTCCCTTTCTGTAAGACCCCATGCCAGCTTATTAAATGCCTGGCACTGCTATGGGCAACAGCGTGACTGAGGTTTTCGGCCAGTACTCTGGACATGTAATCTGCCAGGTGACTATTGTGCTTTGGAGACCAGCATCTCCAACATAGAATCACAGAATAGTTAGGGTTGGAAAGGACCTTAAGATCATCAACATGGTTCCAAGGATGACCTTCAAGAAGGAAGAAGAGATTTGTAATCCTCATCCTTCCTTAGTGCTTATTTGTGCAGCCTAACCTGCTAGCTCATTCACATTAGCTCTGTGGTCTGGCATATCTGCAAGCTAACAAATCTTACTGTTAAAGCCTCTGCTGCTTCCTTCTTTCTCTGTGCCCAGGAGTGCGACTATGCACTTTGATTCTCTAAGGCCATAAAACCCTGAGAATTACATTAAATTATTTTTTTCATTTTCTTTTGATGAACTTTGTTTGAAAGTTTCATCTTTTCTTTAAGGTGGCCTCCACAGGATTGCTTTCGGACTCCACCAATCACACGTGTGTTAACTATGTGAAGTCATCACTGCTCAGAGAATAGGAGGTGAATACTCAGGACTTGGATTAAACATATATGTGGGGCACATGGTGAACTCTAGCAGTCCAAAGGGTAGAGGAGCAATAGGCGAGGAAGAACCAACTAAGTTTTCTTTACTAGAATCGCAAAATCATAGAGTCAGAATCATAGAATTGTTTGGGTTAAAAAGGACCCTTAAAGTTAATCTAGACCAACACCATGCAGTAAACAGGGACATCTTCAACTAGATCAGGTTGTTCAACCAACCTGACCTTGAATGTTTCCATCTACCACATCTCTGGGCAACCTGTTCTACTGTTTCACGACCCCCATCATAAAAAATTTCTTCCCTTAAATCCAATCTGTATTTACCCTCTCTGAATTTAAAACCAATACCCCTTGTCTTATCACAAAAAGCCTTATTAAAAATTCTGTCCTGATCTTTCTTATAAGCCCCCTTTAGGTATTAAAAGGACATGATAAGGTCTCATCAGAGCCTTCCCTTCTTCAGGCTGAACAACCCAAACTCCCTCAGCCTTCCCCATAGAAGAGATGTTCCATTCCTCTGGTCATTATTGTGGCCCTCCTCTGGACCCGCTCCAACAGGTTCACATCTTTTTTGTGCTGAAGGCTGCAGAGCTGGACACAGTATTGCAGGTGGGTCTCACCACTGAAGAGCAGAGAGGTGGAATCACCTACATCAACCTGCTGGCTTTTTGATGCAGCTCAAGATATATTTGGCTTTCTGAGCCATGAGCACACATTGCTGGCTTATGTCCAGATTTTCAGCCACCAGTACCTCCAAGTCCTTTTCCAGAAATCTTTTTTCAATCTCTTCATCCCTCAGTCTGTATTAATACCAGGTGTTGCCCTGACCCAGGTGCAGGACCTTGCATTTGGCCTTGCTGAACCTCATGAGGTTCGCAGAGGCCCACTTAAGGATCTTCAGAACCTGAATATGAACAAGTCCATCCACCCTATGAAATCCATCCACAGGTCATGAAGGAGCTTGCAAATTAAGTTGTTAAGCCACTGAACATCATTTTTGAAAAAAGTTCCTGACGACTAGGAAAAGGGAAATATAATGCCCATTTTCAAGGAAGGGAAAATGGAAGACCTGGGAAACTACAGACCAGTCTCACTTCTGTGCCTAGCAGGATCATGGAGCAGATTCTCTTGGAAACCATGCTAAGGCACAGGAAAAATAAGATGGTTGGTGACAGCCAATATGACTTCACAGAGGGCAAATCATGTCTGACCAATTTGGTGGGCTTCTATGACGGGGCTACTGAACTGATGGATAGGGGCAAAGCAGTTGATGCTGTCTACCTGGACTTGTGTAAAGCGTTCAAAACTGTCCCGCATGGCATCCTTGTCTCTAAACTGGAGAGACATGGATTTGTTGGAAAGGTAAATTTGATACCTGGTAGGTAAAGAATTGGCTGGATGGCCTCACACAGAGGGTTGCAACTCAATATCCAACTGGAGACGGGTAACAAGTGGTGTCCTTCAGGGGTCGGTGTTGGGAAGAGAAGGGAAGGGAAAAGAAAAGGCTATAGAGGAGGCTCAGTTTAACAGTCTATCAATAATGCAGTGCAACTGTATTTTTCATAGCTCCTTTCATGTGAACTGTATCCTAAAATCCTTTACAAGTTTAAATAATACAAGACCATGGATATTATGTTGTATAAATTACAGACAAAGAGTGGCAGAAAGATGCTGCCTGTAGAATATATTAAAGAAAGGTAAAGGCCAGTAAGGGAGAAAAGAGAGTGAAAGAAATTAAGAGGTGGAGGCAGGTGAATGAAGAGATGTTTACAGATGAGATCTGAAAAGAGATGGAGAGTTGATGAGGCAGAGAGATACTGCAAGGCTGTTCCAGATGGCAAGAGATTGTGCAGAGGGACAGAGAGGAAGCTGGTGTTAAATGAAGGAGGGAGGAAGCGGGGGAGACAAACGTAAGGTCTGGAAGTGCTCTAACAAAGCAGGCATTTTGCAGGTAGTGCCTGAGATGAATGGGAGGCTTAGGAATTTCTCTAGAAAGATGGGGTATGAACTGATTTTTTTGGTGTGACAAGTACAAGACAGTGGACAGCACTTTGCTTGCTGCCAAGAAGCAGAAAAGCCTGGGGAAGGCTCTGCAGTTAAATCAAAGAAACCTGTTGAACATACTTGTGCACATGGGACTTGCACCCACAAATATTGATGATACCTTCAGGCTGATTTGTTCAATGCTTACTTCTGCTCACAAAACCCAGGGGATGTTAGAAGTAGTGCAGATTCATTTTCCAGCATATGAACCTCACTAATCATGATCTCTAAACTTTTTTTTTTTGTCTTCTAGCTCTAACTGTTGCACATTTTATTTGACCTTAGCTCTGTCCTGATTGGGTTATATCTGAACAGTGAAGAATATTTTAGTCTGTGATCAGAGGGTTACCATATGGTGTACCATTGATCCTGAGGCCTCATGAGATTTTATTTTTCCAGGAGCAGTGAAAAGCAAATATTCCTTCATCAATTCCTCCATTCCAGCCTTACTTCCAAATTCATCACGAGGTCATTTCTGTGCAAGAGCATAACTTAAGAAAAGTTTAAAAGTAAATTTATTTATGTAAGCAAATACTCACAGAAAATGAATGGCTTCTCCAGCAGCTGTCTGGTGGCTACTCTGGTGCTCATTAAGACTATAAAAGTTATTGCTATGAAACCAACAGGCTTTAAATTAAGCCCTTGATTTTGATCAAAAGATAAAAATTCTACAAAGACTTAGGAAATTGTTAATAATGTACTCCCTTGAACTTCCCAAATTTTCAGACAGCAAAACAAAACAAGGCTAACCAACCAACATATTTGTTTTGCTCCAGAGGTTTAACATCACTCATCTGTTCTTCTTTACAGACTGATGTAAATGTAAGACAAGGAATCATGCCAAAATGTGCTGCAAGTGGATGCAAGTGAACAAAAGGAACTGAATTCCACCTGATCTGTCGACCACTCCCATGATATTAGGTACATATAATCTGCACAAAAATGCTTCTTTGTTTTGTCAGAGAGTTTCAGGTGAAGTCATGAGACTTCAGCTATAATGCTAAAGAGTAATTACTGGGCCATGTATTTGGCAAGTGATTTTGCTAAAAAGTGCAGTCGTACTCTGGTAAAATTAATTTCCAAAGCAACAGCCAAAGTGTAGTATTCACTTGAAGATCTGTCTCCTTATTTTCTTTCCTCCTCTGCTCCTGCTGCAGTTGTCCATTTCATGGACAATTAGTTTTGTTTCCCCACAATGTGTAACAGTTACATGCAACATGTTACTAACCAACTTGTAATGTAATGAAGACAGTACTGATACCACAATTGGTACTTATTTAAAAAACAGAAAGAATATCAGTGTAACAGCTTAGGTAATTTCTCCAGTATTTTTTAAAGCCAGCTGGATAGAGTGGGCACCTTATGCAAGACTCATGAATGTATAAGGAGACATTTTGGGTAATATACAGTTGCAAATGTATTCACCAGACAGATGTCAGGGAATGTTTGCCTACAACCACATTTGAATTGCTGTTCTTTTAAATCACCTGAATGTTCATCTCAGGATATACATGTTTTTTAACTACACTGTTCATATGCAATAACAAAACAAAACAAACCCCAAAAAACAACTAGCTCCAATTCTCATACCTGCAGTCAGCAATCTGGAAAGAGTTATGAGTTTTGCAATATTTATTAAATACTGTTTGGCTTGGATTCTGGCAGCCAATGAGAAGAATAAACAGAAGAAAATTACAGAATCGAATCACAGAATCACAGAATGGTCAGGGCTGGAAAAGACCTCAAGATCACCTAGTTCCAAGCCCCCACATTAGACCATGTCACCCAAGGCTCTGTGCAACCTAATGTTGAACACTGCCAAGGATGGAGCATTTACTATTTCTTTGGGCAGCTTGTTCCAGTGCCTCACCAGAAGATGTTTGGCTAGCATCACTGAGGTCTTAGACCAACAACATCCCTGTTCAAGTTATGGCAGCTTTCTGATTACTAGTTCCAACATAAGTGGCATCAACACCTTAAATTAATCTAAAATTACTTAAACATTTATCTCTGAATAAAGTAAATCCCCATTTTCAGGAAAGAAAGTTGTTATGGTTCTGATCGGTAACTTGATTTGGCACACATAAACTAGCTAACCTGTGTAACCGGTACTGCAGTAAAAGGTTTTCAAGCGTTGTCCTGTGTAGAGAGCAGAATAGTCTGAGCCTTTGGACATCTGATTTTCACTAATTAGTGGAATTAGGGTTAATAGTGTGCCAATCAAGGCCATACTCAGAGGACATACAGAATTGCCTTGTTCTGATTTTTCTAGCCTGATCACACTAAGTTTAGGAAGAATACAGACCTTATTTCCTTGTTAATCTTACCACACAATGACAGCCCAGAATGACAAAGAATGGCTTAAAGTTCACTAAGTCTCTTAAAGTACGATATAAACAAGACTTAAGCAATGCATATGATATTTCTTAGGGATTACTATTTTTCTAGAAGTACAAATTAAATATTCTGGGGTCAGCCGTTTCAGAACTACTTCCAGAAAAGGAGACAAGAGTATGACTGTGGTTAAAATGCATGGAACTGCTGCTAAGCAGAACAGCTTGGTACACTGGAGAAGGATTCAGAGGATATACAGAATGTTGAGCAAATCATAATATTGCTTTCAGCATTCCCTTTGAGTGTCTATATCCCATAGGGCTAATGAAACTGCTCTTTGGAAAGCACTGTCCAAAAACTCAATTAAAAAAAGTGAATGCTATCACAAATGGTGAAGGATGCATTTGGGGAAAAAGTGCTGCAGACTTTGAATATATGAAATGAAAGTTTCTTGGCAAGTATTTTCAGTACTTTCAGTTAAGCTTTTCAAACACACCTATGCAAGGAATTGGTTTAGTTGCAAGAAAATTGTCAGAAATGAGATTGCCACAAATTCTCAAGGAGATATCCAATATCTCTGGGCCAAAGTATGCTGCTGCCAAAAAAAAAAGAAGATTCTACTCCAACCTCTGCAATGTACGGCCTCTTTCCTCCATTGTTTACCTCATGCGAGCTTGGCACTTGTTGGTCCTCTTTATGAGCAACCTTAAATCGTTAGCTGAATTTTCTTCTAATTTTCATTAGAAGAAAAAAAAACCCTTGAAAACTAACAAACAAGCAAAACCCTGGAGCCTAGAAAATTTTCCACAGCATTAGTGGATTGAATTGGTTCAAAAAAGGTCTAAAAAAGATGCAAAGGCAGAGCTATCACCATATATTCAAGAGTATGGGTGGGTCAGAAATAGTTAGTTTCCATTTTTACAGAGACTGAATTTTATTTCAGTTCTTTATCATGTGGCTTGACTCCCATTCACATACCACACTGAAAAAAACTAGCCTTGGTAGTCATGTAGCTGCAGTTTTGAAAATCCTTTACAGACACAAGCAGAAGGATTACTGCTAGCACATCGTAAAATCTTCTTGGATTCAATCTGCAATGAAGTTCTTATGACCATCTATCAGACATATGACTACATTTTTCCTGATAAATCGATCCTCTCTGGGTCATTCAAAGCAGGCCATACAGATCTAAAAAGGAAGAACAGGGGGTAAACCTTCCTTGCAAGAAGATGGAAGAAGTACATCTATTTCATCTGTAGTCTTCATGGGAGTGGGCTGACTCGGAATTGACACATTTTTGGCTGAAGAATAGAATGGTGGGGATATTACAAACATCAAACTAAAGTTAATCCAAGCCAGTCCATGTTACCACCCCTACCTGAACAGGATACAAGCTATGAAGAACCTGGCTGACTGAACCATTATCAGGAACAGGAGCTTTCACAATGCTTCAGGGCAATAATAAGACTGTGGAAAGAACAGCTTAGAATCATAGAATAGTTAGGGTTGGAAAGGACCTTAAGATCATCTAGTTCCAACCCCCCCTGCCATGGGCAGGGACACCACGCACTAAGCCATGTCACCCAAGGCTCTGTTGAACCTGGCCTTGAACACTGCCAGGGATGGAGAATTCACAGCTTCGATGGGCAACCTGTTCCAGTGCCTCACCTCCCTCACAGGAAAGAAATTCTTCTTTATATCTAAACTAAACTCCTGTTTAAGTTTGAACTCATTACCCCTTGTCCTATCACTACAGTCCCTAATGAAGAGTCCCCACAGCTAGAGGGGGCAGAAGGAATTTTGTCTCTATTCCTGCATTCATGTCCATTAAAAGTGCAATGTCCTTAATTCATGTCCTTAAAAATGCAAATGATGATAGGAAAGGAGACAAAACAAAAGCAGTAACATAAACAGCTTCCCATAAGCCTTTATAGCTCTCTGGAGTGATTACATCCTATTTACTTCCACTTCTTGAAGGTCTGTTATTGTATTCTGCCACAGGAAAAAGAGAGAAAAAGAGAGAAAGAAGGAAGGAAGGAAGGAAGGGAGGAAGGAAGGAAGGAAGGAAGGAAGGAAGGAGGGAGGGAGGGAGGGAGGAAGGAAGGAAAGAAGGAAGGAAGGAAGGGAGGAAGGGAGGGAGGAAGGAAGAAGAAGGAAGGAAGGAAGGAAGGGAGGAAGGAAGGAAGGAAGGAAGGAAGGAAGGAAGGAAGGAAGGAAGGAAGGAAGGAAGGAAGGAAGGAAGGAAGGAAGGAAAGAAGGAAGGAAGGAAAGGAAGGAAAGGAAGGAAAGAAGGAAGGGAGGGAGGTAGGGAAGAAGGAAAGAGGAAGAAAGGAAGAAAGGGAGAAAGAAAGAAAGAGAGAAAGAAGGAAGGAAGGAAGGAAGGAAGCAAGCAAGCAAGCAAGCAAGGAGGAAAGAAGGAAGGAAGGAAGGAAGGAAGGAAGGAAGAAAGAAAGAGAGAAAAGAAGGAAGGAAGGAAGGAAGGAAGGAAGGAAGGAAGGAAGGAAGGAAGGAAGGAAGGAAGGAAGGAAGGAAGGAAGGAAGGAAGGAAAGAAGGAAGGAAGGAAAGGAAGGAAAGGAAGGAAAGAAGGAAGGGAGGGAGGTAGGGAAGAAGGAAAGAGGAAGAAAGGAAGAAAGGGAGAAAGAAAGAAAGAGAGAAAGAAGGAAGGAAGGAAGGAAGCAAGCAAGCAAGCAAGCAAGCAAGGAGGAAAGAAAGGAGGGAATAAAAGAAAGAGCCTCTCTAATTATCCTTCCATGCTTTTTGCCAGCCAGGCCTTGTGTCCTGGATTGAAATCAATGTTAATGGCTTTTGAGACTCCAGTATAAATATATTTTTTAATTGATGTCTCCTCTTCCTCCTGCTGACCTAATTCTCTTTTTTATTACATTCAAAAACACAGTGATGATCCACTCAGATCTGATCAATTATTTTAGCTCCTTTCTGCAATAACAAAATTTAGTAGTGCTTTGCTGGCACAATTTAATTACTGGCACAAACATCTGAAATTTGTGAACAGCAGCTGAGCTGCAGTGACAGAAAGCAGGTGGTCTGGTGACTGCTAGGATCCAAATGGCAAGTCAACTACGACAATGCAGGCTACTGGATGGACTCATTACTAAAATTTTACTGTTTGAATGTCTTCCTTATCCAACATCTGTAATTTTTATTCCATCTTACAGAGTGATGGCAATAACAGCTTTTCCCTGCGTGACTATTTATAGTTATGGAGAAGGCACATATTTTTAAAAATGTCAGGCGAGGAAAGAGGGAAGGGAGCAAAAGTAGAAGAGGTGTTTAGAATGACAATAAAATTATTTGGGATGTTAAGTGTATGGAAGAAAAATGTATGAGGAATTCCCTGTAAACAGATGGTGAAACAGGCACTTCAAGGGTCATTGCAACTGAATTTCTATTACACTGTGTTTTGCAATTGTTTTTTCTGATACCCAGTGAAGCTGGAGCCTATTCTGTGATGTTTCCCTTCACTGGTACCCCTTCTATAACACCTCTACTTTTTATAGTATCCTAATAACATGACTTTGTGTCTTCTTTTTTCTTCACCAAATTTGGTTGAAATACTGCTCTGAAACAGCAGGGTTTTTTTGCCTTTGGTCGTCCCTGTTGTGGGAGAGAGGCAGGAATTCTACAGCTCAAAGAGAATAGTAGGCAGCTAAAGTTGGCAGAGTGAAGGAAGCAAAGTACACCAGATATTTCTGTGTTATTTCACAGTATCACAGTAACACAGTATGCTAGAGATTGGAAGGGACCTCAAAAGATGATCTAGTCCAATCCCCCTGCCAGAGCAGGAACACCTAGATAAGGTTACACACGAATGTGTCCAGGAGAGTTTTGAATGTCTCCAGAGAAGGAGACTCCACAACCTCCCTGGGCAGCCTGTTCCAGTGTTCTGTCACCCTCACTGAGAAGAAATTTCTTCTCAAGTGGAACTTCTTGTGTTCCAGTTTGTACCCATTACCCCTTGTCATATCATTGTTTGCCACTGAGTAGAGCCTGGCTCCATCCTCATGACACTCCCCCTTTATATATTTATATACACTAATAAGGTCACCCCTCAGTCTCCTCTTCTCCAAACTATAGAGACCCAGCTCCCTCAGTCTTTCCTCATAAGGGAGATGCTCCATCCCTTAATCATCTTAGTTGCCCTGCGCTGGACTCTCTCCAGCAGGTCCCTGTCCTTCTTGAACTGAGGGGCCCAGAACTGGACACAATATTCCAGATGGGGTCTCACCAGGGCAGAGTAGAGGGGAAGGAGGACCTCTCTCGACCTACTAACCACCCCCCTTCTAATACACCCCAGGATGCCATTGGCCTTCTTGGCCACAAGGGCACAGTGTCGGCTCATGGTCATCCTGTCATCCACTAGGACCCGCAGGTCCCTCTCCCCTACACTGCTCTCTAACGGGTCGCTCCCCAACTTATACTGGAACCTGGGGTTGTTCCTGCCCAGATGCAGGACTCTACACTTTCCCTTGTTATATTTCATCAAGTTATTCCCTGCCCAACTCTCCAGCCTGTCCAGGTCTCGCTGGATGGCAGCACAGCCTTCTGGCGTGTCAGCCACTCCTCCCAGCTTAGTGTCATCAGCAAACTTGCTGATAGTACATTCAATTCCCTCATCTAAATCGTTGATGAATATATTAAATAATACCGGTCCCAGTACTGACCCTTGAGGTACTCCACTAGTTACAGGCCTCCAACTAGACTCTGCCCCATAGACTACAACTCTCTGGCTTCTCTCCTTCAGCCAGTTCACAGTCCACCTAACTACCTGATCATCCAGAAAACCCTTCCTCAATTTAGCTGTGAGGATGCTGTGGGAGACTGTGTCAAATGCTTTGCTGAAGTCAAGGTAGACCACATCCACCGCTCTGCCATCATCCATCCACCGTGTTATTTCCTCATAAAAGGCTAAGAGATTGGTCAAGCATGATTTCCCCTTGGTGAAGCCATGTTGACTGCCCCTCATAACCCTCTTATCCTTGATATGCCTTAAGATGGCACCAAGGATAAGGTGTTCCATCACTTTCCCAGGGATGGAGGTGAGGCTGACCGGTCTATAGTTACCCGCGTCCTCCTTCTTGCCCTTTTTGAAGACTGGAGTGACATTTGCTTTCCTCCAGTCCTCAGGCACCTCTCCCGTTTCCCAAGACTTGGTAAAGATGATGGAGAGTGGTCTAGCAATGACTTCCGCCAGTTCCCTCAGCACCCGCGGGTGCATCCCATCTGGACCCATGGATTTATGGATGTCCAGATTGCTCAACTGGTCTCTAACCCATTCCTCATCGTCTAAGGCAAACCCCTCCGTTGACCTGACTTCATCTGAGGTCTCAGGTGTAAAGGACTCTTCAGGACTGCCTGCAGCAGAGTAGACAGAGACAAAGAAGGCATTCAGTAACTCTGCCATCTCTGTATCTTCTGTCACCAGGGCACCCATCCCGTTCATCAGTGGGCCTACATTGCCTCTGGTGTTAGTTTTGTCTGCCATGTATTTGAAAAAGCTCTTTCTGCTGTCCTTGACCCCTCTTGCTAGATTTAATTCTAAGGAGGCCTTAGTCATCCTAGCTGCCTTCCTACATCCTCTAGCAGCAGCCTTATATTCCTCCCAAGTGGCCAGCCCCTCCTTCCATGACCTGTAAACTCTCCTCTTCCACTTGAGCATACCCAGCAATTCCCTATTTAGCCACGCAGGTCTCCTGGCCCTCTTCCTTGACTTCCTACGTGTCGGGATGCTCTGATCTTGAGCTCAGAAAAAGCAGTCCTTGAATGCCAACCAACTGTCTTGGGCCCCTTTACCTTCAAGCAGCCTTGCCCATGGGATTTCCCCTAGCAATTGCTTGAAAAGGCCAAAGTTTGCCCTGCTAAAGTCCAGGGTTGCAATTCTACTTGCTATTCTACTGGTCCTACCGCACAAGATCCTGAATTCCACCATCTCGTGGTCGCTGCAACAAAGGCAGCCCTCAACCCTTAGTGCTTCGACCAGACCCTCCTTGTTAGTGAGGATGAGATCCATCAGCGCTCCTCTCCTGGTCGGCTCATCCACCATTTGCATGAGGAAGTTATCATCCATACACTGGAGGAACCTCCTGGACTGTGGCTGGGTTGCCGAGTGGTTCTTCCAGCAAACATCAGGGAAGTTAAAATCCCCCACGACGACCACGGCCTGTGACTGTGAGGCCGCTCTCAGCTGCCTGTAGAAGGCCTCGTCAACTTCCTCACCCTGATCTGGTGGCCTGTAACAGACACCCACAACAGTATCGCCCCTGCCAGCCTGCCCCTTAATTCTGACCCGCAGACTCTCAACTCGCTCGTCATCTGCCCCTGGACAGAACTCGGTGCATTGAAGTTGCTCCCGTACACAGAGCAACCACCCCTCCTGGCTGGCCTGTCTTTCCTGAAAAGGACATAGCCCTCCATGACTATATTCCAGTCATGTGAGCTGTCCCACCACGTCTCTGTAATTGCCACCAGATCATAGTCTCCTGACTTAACACAGGTTTCCAACTCCTCCTGCTTATTTCCCATGCTGTGTGCATTGGTGTACAGACATTCCAGGGAGCGAGCTGAGCACACCGATTTCACCCTAGGATTATAGGAGGCCTCCCAGTCTTCATCAATTCTGGAGTGCTGCCCCACTGGGGCAAGCCCAGCTACAACCCCATCCCCCTTCAAATCTAGTTTAAAGCTCTCCAAATGAGCCCTGCTAATTCGTGCCCCAGCATCCTTTTGCCTCTGTGAGATAAACCTTTCCCACTTGTCATTGTCCAGACTGGTGCCCTATAAAACCAGCTGTTATCAAAGAATCCAAAGCCCTGCCTGCAGCACCAGTCTCGAAGCCAGTTGTTTATGGACTGAATTTTCCCATTCCGTCCCACATCATCAGTGGAAGATGGAAGGAGTGAGGAGAAGATCACTTGAGCCCCAGACTCTTTCACCATCCGCCCCAGGGCCCTGTAGTCTTTCTTCATCCCCCTCAGACTGTGGGAAGCAGCTTCCCCCTCACCTGTCTGGAAGACCAGCAGCGGGTAGTAGTCTGTCGGGTGCACCAGGTTGGGGAGCGCCCTGGTGATATCCCTGATCCGGGCTCCAGGCAGACTACACACTTCCCTATGATGAGGGTCAACTCTGCATATCAGGCCCTCTGTTCCTCTCAGTAGGGAATCCCCTACTACAATGACCCCTCTTTCTTTCTTATCAGAGGCAGTCTTGAGGTGCAAAGTCGACTGCCTTTTCCTATGTGGCCTTGTAGGCTGGCCTTGCACCACATCCTCACCTACTTCTCCTTCAAGATCCAGGGCCTCAAACCTATTACGGAGGGACACCTGGGGAAGCAGGGCAGGAAGGAGGGAGGGTTTCCCACGACACCGAACTGGAACTCGCTTCCAACCCTCGTCGTCTTTTTGGTCCCCTACTTCTGCTCAACAGCTACAGGGCAGGGGCTGTCTCGGGCCATCCCCCTCTGTGTGAGGGGGCAGGGGGTCCTTCCCCTTTTGGGGGGTATCTCCCTGGAACCGTTCCGACTGGCACGCCAGGGAGTTACTCCACCAGTCGATCTGCCTTTCACACTCCCTGATGGTCCTCAGCCTCTCAACCTCCTCCTTAAGTTTTGCCACCAGGCTAAGCAGATCTTCTACCTGCTCACACCTCACACAGGTGGAATGCTGTCCTCCCTCCCCCAGCAGCAGCAGGCTCTGGCACTCCCTGCATCCAGAGACCTGAACAGCCACGGTTTGGGATGGGGTCTGTGTCTGGGTTGTTACAGTCTTCTTACTGCAAGCTCTCTTTCTGGAGGTGACCATATTGGTCAGCAGTCTGGGACACCAGCAACAGGGTTATTTGATACGGTTCTTGTTCTTATCAGGATTGGATTTACCAGGATGATATCCCATGTGTAAGCACTGTTTCATGTAGTGAATACTATTTCATGCAAAGTGGTGGGTAATGTACTGTCTCCATAGCCTTGCTTCTATGAACACTGCCTGCATATAGCCGAGTTCACAGCTAGCTCCAGTGTCCACAAGCCATTGGGTTTTTTTGGTGTGCCAGGCAGGAGGGCAAGCTGTCTGTGGCAAGTTAACTGAGCTGATCTGTTGCCTTGGTACTGCCAGGCCCAAGACCTCCTGAACATTCATAGTTCTTCACCTGTTTTTTCCTGAATAACACTGCAGTGAATCATGTCCCTCAAGAACAGAAATATCCAAACACAAATCCTGTAGAAGTCTTATGAAACAGCTTACTTGCCATGTCAGGCAAAGAAGCAGGAACACTCAGTCACTCAGAGACTTTCTGATGAAATTTGTCTACTTTAACAGGAATTTATTTCACCAGAGGAGAAAACTAGCTCAGTAAAAGAACTTTTAGAGAAAACTTCATTGTTCATGTTATCATTGGATTTGCAGTTATGACTTGGCATTAATTTTTACTAAATACAGGACAAAGCCACCTGTTCTCTAAGCTTTTCAGCAAGAAACAACAGGTGAATTCAAGCAGACAAGGAAACACAAGGAAAACATTCAACAGCCCTATATCCCAAAAGTGGAAATAACAGTAGTCTTAATATACCAGAGTCAGCCTGATTTTTGCTGTTGCTCACTTGAGAGATAATAGACAATTGTAGGGGAGCTTTGCAGATGTTTCTGGGTAAGTCTGTCTAAGCACAGTGGATTGTATAGGTGGAGAGTTTTGTCTGATGAATTAAAGAAATCATGCTGCTCCTAGATAAGCTTCTGCTATTTGTTGTTCATTACTTAAGATTGTTGTTTCACATCTGGATTATTCTGACTAAAAAAGCCCACACTTCACAGCCTATTGAAACTGGTTCATGCATTGCAGCTGGAGAGGGCAGAAACCTGATAAATTTGTTTGTTTTTTTTTTCTCATTCTGGAAGCTGGTTATCACTAACTTCCTTTGCTGACACAAATCCCCAGTTAAGGGCACAACATAGGCATACAGTGGTGGATACTAGATGGATGGAATGACCATCAGAAAAACACCCTTGATGTTCTTAAAATGAAATTCAGAGACCTGAGTGAATCTTGCCACAAATTTTGTGCATCTGAAAAAGCTGATGGCATATTTCCAATTATTTGTGTACCATTTAGCATTGCTGTTGGAGAGGAAATGCCCTTGCTTGAAGAGATCTTATACATCAAATTTATGTTTCAAACCAGTGAAGACGAAGAGGTAATCAAGGGTGCTAATCATCACAGTGAGGTGTGATAAATCTGGACAAAAGTAGTGGTTGTGGGCAATAAATCCAACACCTTGCTGGGCCTGGCAGAGAGCCACTTGAGACAGGTTGATTGCCAGTAGTTTTGAAGGAGTGTAAAATGAAGCATTCTCTAAGTTAATAACACTCACAAAATGAATATACTCTTTTATTAGAGCATGAGGTCTATGACCAATGCAAAATTAGTCTGTCTGAGTGCATGTACACGTGGGTTCAGATAGAGACCTTGAGAGATGCAAATACGATGATGAATGCACCTGCAAGTTGTAACTTTTCTTCACTTTAGGTTTTCTAGTCCATATTTGGCAGCTGTATTCTCAGAAGGCTGTTTAGTCTTGAAACTGTGGTGTCTGATCATAAGATTATACAGTTCTACTGAGTTGGAGGTAAATGGAATCTTGCCATATTAGGATCAGATACTAGGACATGCTTGGGAGGGTGTATCCTATGGGTAGTTTGGATGTCAGTGGTACAAAATCAATTATTACTGTCTGGGCTGAAGAAAATAATGCCTACAATCATCACTGTGGGTTTCCAATTCTAAGGTGAATTTGGGAAATCATTAAAATTGTCATTTGTTTTCCAGGATGGAGGACTCCTTCCTGATCACCAGTGACTACTGGCCACAATACAACCTGTACAGTCTTCTTCTCTCAACACCCTGTTCTGCCAGAAGATCAGGTATTCCTGAGGGCCCTTCAATAACTCCTTAAAGTTTGCATGTCTTAAGAGGCTGAGCAATCTTGGAAGGCTTGTACAGGTCATGGTAGGAGAGACATAGTTTATCCTTAGTTCCTGAAGCAACTTGCTGATGCTGGTCAGAGGAAGAATAGAAGGAGGACAACTTAGGGGAAATTCAGTCCTGAAGCCTTGTAGTCAAGAACTCTTTTGTAGGATCGCAGGGCCATAATGCTGAACAGTAATCTGTTGTGGTGGGGCTAGAGGCCTGATAGAACTATAGGCTGATCTCAGCTCTGCTGATAGTATAACTATTGCTGTGCCAGTGATAAGAGGCCAGCAGTCACACAGGTGTGTAAGGTGCCTCACTTTTCTCCTCTCCAAAGACAGCCTATGATGACGCTCATGGTGCCACATGAGCACAGTTCTTTTGACGATCTCTTCAAGTACTTCATATTCTGGGCAGCAGTGGCTTCCTGTCCCCAAATGGCAGGAAGAAATGGAAGTGGTCATTTTGTCATGGACCTTCTTTCATTTTTGTTTGTTAATAATTTTGATTCTGCACTAGTGTTTATATGGAGACAGGTGGAAAACACTTTCTTCATTCAGATACCTCTTTTGGAAAGATTGATGTTTTTGTTTCATACGTATGATGTTGTGGATTGGTCCTCTTTTTAGATTCAGAGGGCACAATGTGACCACCTGCTGGAGAATGTGTTAAGTACCATGATAATATAAATGAGAAAGGGCATATCCTACATCTGTTGAGGAATTTGTGACCAGGGAATTGTACAGGAAGATGCAGAAATGCTGGTGCATGGCAAGAAAGTACTGTGTTGTGGGCTATGCTTCACAGCTTTGTGAGGCATGCAGAGATTGCCTGGGACACTGTTCCCAATGAAAATTTTTCCTGTATTGAGTGTGAAGGCAATGTAGCAGACTCTGTGTGGAGCAGATACTGCTGCAGTTCTGCCCATGGTTTTTCATTGTGACTTTATTCACAATATCCTGGAGGGCTTTGTCAAAGGTGTGTGAGTGATCAGAGCAGTTGGATTTTATGACACTTCTGTGAAGACCTGAATTATGGCAGTACTGGCACAATGACTGCGACAGATGTTCCTACAATGTTCTAGGAAGAGGAATGCAATTGAATAGGACTTCTGGACTAATGACATGAGGATTATGCTGCAGCACCGTATCAGAGAGTTATTTACCTGTCTCTGCTGTCACTTCATATCCATTCATTAGTCCCACATCTCCTAGAACTGCCCCCAAAAGCTACAGCTCCCTGCAGATTCAGAGATGTTGGAAGATTTTCAAAAGGGGGTGATCTTGCACCCTGATAGTCTCAGAAATTTACTTTGCAGTTCTTGATGTCCCAAGTCTCAGTTATCATATATTTCTATCTTTGTGGATAACATATTACACCATTAAACTGCAAAATGCCTTCAGGAGGCAAACAGGATTTGTGAGGTATTATTAAAGCACTACAGATGCAAAGAGCTTCTCTGTGAAAAAAGTTTTTAATCCATTGGAAATCATTACTGTAGTGATATATCTGCCAATACACAGGGTGATTTGTAGGTAAATGAAGATTACATACATATCTCTGGCAGCTTTATTCTCCCTCACTTAGCTGTGGTAGTGTAAACCATCAGGCTAATGGGATTACAGTAATATAAATGAAGGAGAATGTGACCTGGGATTTCCAGCATAGGAATGCCAGATGTCTGACTTAACATCAAAGGATAAGGATCTTCTAATTAAAACTTATTTTTAAGAGTAGGTCAAAACACACTGCATATTTTTAAACAGCAGCTTGTTGGCGTTATGGTAGTATAGGTCTGGCAATATAATGAGTAGCTGTAATGGGCAGATAAAAATGGTCAAATTACTTCAAATTTTCAACTGGGCTTTTGAATCAGAGAAAGAGATACATTGATCCACAGGCTTCTGAGGATACTGCAATTAAAATCAATGGAAATGAGTAAAAAGTTTTAATGATGGCATTTTTAATGATTCCCAGATACAACAGTTGCAACAGAAAGTGGAAAAAGATACACATTAGCAGACCAGTGAGCGTGTTTTTGGGGTTTAACCACTTCAGTATCCTTGTCAGTTATGGACTTTTTTGTTTGCACCTCCACTAAGTGACTTTCTACTCTTAGTATCTCCCCATTAAGTTAGCAAATGTGATGCCCATCTACTAGAAGGTTCAGAAGGAAGACCCAGGGAACTACAGGCATGTCAGTCTGACAAGTTACAGAGCAGATCATCTTGAGTGCCATCATGTGGCACATACAGTACAATCAGGTGATCAGGCCCAGTCAGCATGGGTTTATGAAAGGCAGGTTCTGTTTGAACAACCTCATCTCCTTCAAAGACAAAGTGACCCCCTTAGTGGATGGGTGAAAGGCTGTGGATGCTGTCTACCCAGATTTTAGTAAAACCTTTGACAGTGGTTCCCACATCATTCAACTGGAGAAACTGGCTGCTCATGGTTTGTATGCGATGAACTTTAAGAAGCTGGGTAAAAACTGGTTGGAGGGCTGAGCCCAAAGGATGGTGGTGAATGGAGTGAAATCCAGCTGTCAACTGGTCACAGGCGGTATTCCCAGGGCTTAGTATTTGGGCCATTTCTGATAATATCTTTATCAATGATCTGGATGAGGGGATTGAGTGCACTCTCAGTAAGTTTGCAGACAACACCAAATTGGGTGGGAGTATTGATCTGCTGGAGGGTTGGAAGGCTCTACAGAGGTATCTCGACAGGATGGATAGATGGGCTCTGGCCAGTGGTATGAGTTTAAAGGCTCAGTGCTGGGTGCTGCACTGGGCCCACAACAGATCCATGCAATGCTACAGGCCGGGGGAAGAGTGTCTGGAAAGCTGCTCAGCAGAAAATGACCTAGGGGTGCTGACTGATGGAGCTGAACATGAGCAGCTTGTGCCCAGCAGCCAAGAAAGACAACAGCATCCTTGCCTGTATCAGAAATAGTGTAGCCAACAGGACCAGGGCTGTGATCATCCCCGTGTACTCAGCACTAGTGAAGCTGCACCTTGAACACTGTGTTCAGTTCTGGGCTCCTCACTACAAGAGAGACATTGAGGTGCTGGAGCAGGTCCAGAGAAGGGGAGCAAAACTGGTGAAGGGCCTGGAGCACAAGTGTGAGAAGGAATGGCTGAGGGAACTGAGGTTGTTTAGCCTGGAGTGAAGGAGGCTGAGGGGAGACCCTATCACTTTCTGCAATCACCTGAAAAGAGGCTGTAGTGAGATGGGTATTGGCCTCTTTTCCTAAGTAACAAGTGATAGGCCTGAAGGAAACAGCCCCAAGCTGAGCCAGGGGAGGTTTAGATTGAATATTAGGAAAAAAATTCTCTACCAAAATAGTTGTCAAGCACTGGAACACGCTTCCCAGAGAAGTGTTTGAGTCACTGTTCCTGGAGGTATTGAAAAGACATGTAGTTGTGGCACTCAGACATGGTTTAGTGGTGGACTTGGCTGTGTTATGTTAATGGTTGGGCTCAACGATCTTCAAGATCTTTTCCAGCATAAATGACTCTATGTTTCTATGAGTGATAGTCTATTCTATTCTTTCTCTTGTGGAAGCATACTGGCAGCAAAGGAAACCCCAACAGTTTATATTGGAGGGCTGGTTGAGCATACTGTCCTTACTCAGTCCTGCCTCAGACTGAGCTCTCTGCTGGTAGTGGTAGATGAGGAATAGCATGAGGGCTGAACAGCCTTTGAGATGACAGGACCAAGTAACTCCTCCTGAAACTATTGTTTAGTATCTCTTCAGATAGACTGATGTTTCCTTAATGCTCTGGTCCCAGCAGACCAGAAGCTGCTTGCTCACTCCCCCAGTTCTTTCTCTCACCACTCCCAGAGGGGTGTGGAGGAGAATCAAAAGAATGTAACTCCCACAGGTTAAGAACAGTCCAGTAACTAAGGTATAACACAAACCACTATTGCTGCCACCAATAATAATAATGATAAGAGGAATAAGGGAAGAGAATACAACCACTCACCACCAGCTGACTGATACCCAGCCTGACCAGAGCAGTGATCTCGCCCTCTCGCGTAACTGCCCCCAGTTTATATAGTGGACATGACGTGCTGTGGTGTGAAATACCCCTTTGGCTGGTTTGGGTCAGGTGCCCTCTCTCTGCTTCCTCCCAGCTTCCCATGCTCTTCCTCACAGCAGAGCATGAGACTGAAAAGTCCTTGATCAAAGTAAACATTACTTAGCAACAACTAAAAACATTGGTGTTATCAATGCTGCTCCCAGGCTGAAAGTCAAAAGCACAACACTGCACCAGCTAGTAAGAATGAGAAAAATGACTGCTACTGCTGGACCCCGGGGGAGGGGGGGGAGCTTTTTTCCAAGAAAGGAGTCAGAAAACGATACCTGTGTCTTGGAATAACAAGGGACCATAACATGGGTGTCTAAGCATGTCTTTGTGGCTTCTAAATCTTGTTTCTGAAAAAGAAAAAACAGTTTGCTGCAAGAAGGAAGTTTCCAGCATTTGGTTATCAACATACTTGGTGATAACTGTTTGTTTGTTTTCTTCCACCACTCACATACATTGATTCTTCCAACAGAACCAGTACTTAGGAAGCTGAACTAGATGCCAGATGGAGTAAATCCCTTGGGAAGCAATATTTTGTCAATTCATAATAGAAGGTTGTTTCTAGCCATTTATTTGACCTGTCTTTCTTCTTTTCTTTTTTTTCTCCTTTTTTCTTATTTACAGGACAGGTTTCATGTTTTTAATATCTCCAATTGGAACTAGGAGGGCTGCTTCAGGAGCCTCATTAGCATTCACTTTCTTAGCATACAATAGGATCTTGCAGCTGCCCTTTCTCTGCAGTATTTACCAAGGCAGATTCAGGAGCTGTTATCAGAATGCTAATAAAGCAGAGAGCTTCCACACCCAGCAGTCTGAAAGGCAACTTTCAAAGCGCATGATGTGTCTTGCAAGTCTCAGTGTTTCCAAATTAACATCACTGTACCCTACCGTACTTCTGTATTTTGCTTTATTCTATGTGGCATTTGTATACTTCCATTAATTTTAACCAGTCACTCTGTGTCTAGCACTACTTAGCCTTCTATTTTTCAGTTTGCTTATTAGATGGAGAGATCTGGCTCCATGCATAAGATATTTTACTATGTGGAAAGCCTAATATGCTAGGTAGTATCAGTTCTGCAATAGAAATCATGGGTAAGACTAACCAGGTATTTTTAATGAATATTTCTTTTCCCTGCTGGAAAAATACTTGTTTATTTAAACAGAACATTTTCTTGGGCAAGAAATTATCTGTTCTGGGAGAATTATCCTCATAAAAGTTTTGCAGATTTAGAGCATACTGTCGATCAGACCAAGTTCAGGTTCAAGCCCTGGCTCAGCAAGCTGTAGAGTACAGGATCTCCCAGTCTTCTTTACCTCAGGAGTATGCTCTGGCTGTTGGGGTGCAGAGACAAGTGTTCTGGCAGAAGAGTATTGAGTTGTGGAAGAGACCCTGAGAGTGATGGTCCTGGATGGGAAGATGCTCAGTACACTTACCAAAAAGTTGCAGAGATGTGACTTCCAGTCTTCTCTCTATCATGAAATAGGGTTCTTGTGAGGTATCTTTCTCTCCCTCCATTTTGTAGTTTGTTTTCATTTCCTCCTAAGAAAACACAAAGACCCAAGTAGCCTTCATAGCCTTAGTTTCTTTTTTCCCAGGAAAGAAGAACTTTAAAATGTTAATGGGTGAAAAATAATTTCCTACTCAATTCTCAGTATCGGACTCAAATGACCTAAGATGAAAGAGCAGATTGAAGGTCAGTTTCCTTCTCCTTCAGTTTATCAGCTATGTTAAAACAGAAGTTTCAAGAGCTGCAAAACTACAAAGTTTAAATCCATAGAGTCAAGAATTCCTTTTTCTCCTTTTTCTGCTGAACCCTGTCCTGGGTTCAGCAGTAGCAGTCATTTTCCTCCTTCTTGGTAGCTGGTGCAGTGCTGTGTTTTGACTTTCGGCCTGGGAACAGTGCTGGTAACATCAATGTTTTGGTTTGGCCAAGGACTTTGTGAGCCTCATGCTCTGCCAGGGAGGAGGGGAAGCCGAGAGGAAGCAGAGACAGGACACCTGACCCAAACTGACCAAAGAGGTATTCCATACCACAGCACGTCATGCCCAGGATGTAACTGGGAGTGACCCGGAAGGGCTGGGACTGCAGGGTTGGAGGAGGTATCAGTCAGAGCTTGGTCGGGCTGGGGGGGGGGGGGGAGGGGGAGTTATCAGTCAGCTGGTGGTGAGGTGTTGTATTCTCTTCCCTTGTTATTTCCTTTATCATTATTATTATTGGTGGTATCAGTAGTGATTTGTGTTATACCTTAGTTACTAAACTGTTCTTATCTCAGCCCGTGGGAGCTGCATTCTTTTTGATTCTCCTCTCCATTCCTCCGGGAGTAGGGGGAGGGCAAGAAGGGAGGGGAGTGAGTGAACGAGCTGCCTGGCTGGGTTTAAACCACTACAATGTACACAAACCATTGTAGTGTGGGACTCTATGACTGAAGCCTACAGGCACTACCACAACAGAAAGAAAAAATGTTTAAATGAGACAGAGAAGATGTTTTAGTCAAAGAGAAATTATCTGAAAAGTAGGATGCAGGAATAAATATTTGGTTTAGCCACTATATAAATGCAAGTGTGAAGATAGGCAACACCACTTTCAGCAAGGTTTAATAACCCAAAACCTGCCTTTAGAATTTCACAAAGTAAATCAGCAGAATGCATTCAGCTGAATGAGAAGAAATATGGACTTGGAGCTTATCTTCCTGGGAACAGAGTGAGGGTTTCCTTCCCATTCGACCCCTCCCTGCCTCCGCTCCCCACAAGGAAGGTCGAGCTTTGTAAGCTAACAGGTCAGCCAAACTTCAGTCCCTTCTTGTGGGGAAGCCACAGAAAGTAATATACAAGATATTATGTGCTCTCAGCAACTCTCCTGCTATGAGTGCATCTCTTAAACGCCATCATGATGGGTCTTAGTGTCTAGTAGTCAATTCTGTGGTAACACTTCTAGCATTTAGTTTCAATGCATTTTCCATATTCAGTTTTTTTCCATTTCCAATAGATTATTTTTTATACTATCCATGTTCACTCTCAGATCAGTTAAGATATCTGGGAGAGATTTATCAGACATGGTGTCTTCAAAAAGTATGGAAAAGTTAAAAGTTCAGCAATAAGAGTTGTTCTGCTTGCAAGTACTACTTAAATACTTGTTCTATTTAAAAGTACTTGAAGGAGTATATGTCTGAAGAAGCTTTACTGAAGTCATTGGAGACAGAGTAAAGTGGAAAAGGAGAAAAGAATTAGCTGCCTAGGGAAAATATATGGCACATCTAGATGTAAACCCTCTTTCTTGGAACATTCATTTTTTGTTTACTAGCCAGTTTTCCAAGATTACAATTGCTACCAAGAGAAAAATAAAGTGACATTTCACCTGTATTATGCTATATGTGAACTATGGATTTCAAAAAATGCTTCAGCATTTTTATCATCCTAAATCAGATTTTAGCCTTCCATCACAACTGGTATTCACTTCAGAAAAAATACTTTTTAAAAAGTGGCAAATTTTTCGGTTCATATGTTGGAGATGAATCTCTTTTGGGAAGAACTTCTTAGAATTTAGATATTCATATCTTTCAGTAAAAGCTTACCTGTCTCAAAAGAAGATTTTATAAGAAACTGAGTCACTTGTTTCAAATACTCTTCTGAATTTGGGCTATGACTTCTGCATAACGTTTGGGTTGACTTCTACAAACAGTTAAGGAAAACCACAGGACTAATCCAGATATTACTGATCTTGCTGTCAGGGTCCAATTGGAGAAAAACCCCAGTGGCAGACCCAAGATTAGTGATCTCAAGAGTGAAATTAAGACACAAACAAGGTCAAGTACTGTAATTGGACAGTTTGCTTATTACAAATTACAAAAAGACAGTTATTATAGAAAGGGGAAATTATTGTAATAATGCGGATAGTGATAGGGCAGATTGGAAAAAAAATAGAAAATAAATCAAGAATTTGGGGTGCAGAGAGAGAGAGAGATAGTCACCACCATGGATCTAGAGGTGTCCCAGGGATCCGTTGTTATCATCTCTGGTGGTGGGAGTTCTTCAGGGTTCGTAATCTCGCAGTATCAGAGCAGAGTGTGCCTCGAGATTTCATTGGCAGTGGGAGTCCTTGTGGAGGTGTCCTTCCAGAGTCCCCTTGAAGGTACCTCATGGAGTCTGTCTCATGGAGTTGCCCTCATAGCCATGTCTTATGGAGGGTGTCTCTTAGTGTCTGTAGTAGCCATCAGTGAAGAGAGTGTCCGCACCGAGGTGACCTTCTGGAGTCATCCTCATGGCAATGGCTCCCTGGTGATGCATCTCTTGGTGATGTGTCTCTTGATGATGTGTCTCTTGATGATTACCTTTTCCCCCTTTGTAAAGAGTTGGGGGGAGTACCTCTGCTCTTCATGTCACATTCCTGGTGGAACAGTTTCCCTGGTCTTGCAGTCAGCTCTTCAGCTGCACACACATGTGTCTGCAGCAATTCTTGGGATAATACCTCACACTAATACTTAAGGTAATGGACTGAAGAGTCTTATCAACTCTTTTTCATTCATCCCTCAGGCAATGGATGGTGAAGTCCCAGTTCAGGTCTTCATTCCCTTCTCCCTGGAAATGGATGGAAGAGTCTTATCTCAACTCCTCCCACCCATCTCTGAGACAATGGTTGGTGGAGTCCCATTTCAGTTCCTCAGACCAATCTTTGAGGCAGTGGACAGCAGAGTCTGATTTCAGATTAGTCTCTCACACTTGCAAACAAAGCGACAGTGGGAAGACAAAGATATGACTTCCAATGTAATGTCCAGTACATGAGGGGCTTCAAGAAATCATTTTACTAAGGTAGTTAGGAACAAACTACGCATGCACGTCCACATAAATACATGCTCACACACACACACACATAAAAAAGGAAAAAATCTGTGTAGTCTGTATAGCAAAAATACACATTGATTTCATATCAGATTAAGGATGGACTAGTAACTAAATGTGTGTCAGAGACCAAACTCTTCCATGTTTATAGCTCCTATATGAATAGATTAGATCCATCCTCTAATGTGTATCTAAAATATCTTCCTCTTTAATCCATTTTTACACTTGCATAGTTTAGCATGTCAATTAAATCTTCTGAATTGAACCAAATTGAGGAATGAATAATTGGTTGCAAGCCATCTCCTAGTATGCAGGTGTCCACTTCAAATAAAGTGTCGTATAATATTTTGGCATCATATTGTGTTTTTCTTGTGTGAGTATAACTTGCCAACAGAAGCCAGCTTATTCCTTAAGGTTTTTTTTTTCTTCAGTCACAGGGAAACTAAGGCAAAAAAAACCAAAATCAACCTGCCTTAAGGCATCAAAGTGTTATTTGTTTCAACTTGATCTAACTCAAATCCTATTGAAACCAATGTGGGGGGTTCTGTTGTCTTCTGTTCAGTTTATCGTGTCCATTCTTAGACAGAACCACCCCACAATCTAGTAATGCAAACTTTTCAGAGAGCTTATCACCTGAAAATCCATACAGGCAGAGTGAGGACACCTGAAATGGCTATAGGGGGTGAGTTCTGATAAAGTCATTCATGGACACGGATCCTATAAAGAAGAAAAATTCTCCATGCACTCCAAGATGTGGTCTGACCTTCCCACCTGGATGAATGTAACATTAGACATAGACGAAAAGCTTACAGAGTGACTGCCAAGAATGTTTCATGGGACTTCATAGATGAACAGCATGTTTGCTATTCAGTGCAACTGGCCACAATTCTACCAGTGACAAATTTAATTGAGTGAAAAAAAGTCTTTTTTTATAAGTATAAAACTGTCTTTGGACCCTCTGTTTTCCAGAAGAAAATTCAACTACTAAGTTTATAATCTCTAATCTGCTTTGTATATCAAAGTAATTCTAAAATCAACATTGAATTAAGGTAACCTGAAAGAACAGACTGAAGTTCTAATTAACATTTCAATTATAAAAAATAACTAAAACAAAATTATTATAAAATGCTTTCAAGGACTTTAATACAACATAACAATGGGGTTTGGATTTACAGAAAATAAATAAAAAAAGAATTTCAAGAATTTGTAGTTGCTGTCATTTCTGAAGCAGATATGGGAAGATTTTTAAGTTGATACCATATAGAAAATTCTATGTAGAGACTTCTGAGGACCAACAGTACCTATAGCTAAATGTATTTGGAAGTGGACAACCAGTCATCAGTAGGAGTCACAGTGGTTAGCACCAAATTCACCAACTACCAACTCAGCTACAAATGGCCCTGCTTGAGCTAAATCCTTTTCCACTCAGCTGTCATTCACTATCAAGCATTGCCTTCAGAGAGTACTCAGCAGTTATGCTGGTTGAGCATAGAATTAGAATTTGTCTGTTTTTGAAGGAAAGGCCCAATTCCACCATCCCTAGACATAATACAGCTGTAGTGACCCAATGAGAAGACCTGACTTCCACTGTTGTATGGAAACAGTGAGGAACAACCTCGTAATGAATCTGCTAACAACCATCTCTATACTGCCATCAGTGTCTTCAGTTCTGACATACCCAGACATTTTCTCTTCAAGATAACATCATAAACTTTGGTTATCTTCATTCAAAATAAAACATAATAAGTAGTAACCCTGTTGTGTTTACTAAGTCATCTTCATGGGTCTAATAAAAATTCAGGTTTGTAGGAGGTTGGATGTATTTGCCACAGCCAGTGTTTCAGGTATCTGACTTGATTCCAAATCATCAGTAAAAGGAAGCCAACCATTGTGTGTACGAAAGTGAAATTCGGAGGTTTTAATTATGTCCCCATGTTTGAAAAGATGGCTTTTCATAAGGTCACATATTCTGGAATGAACTCTGAAGGGGTACCAGAAATGGGGTCTGCAAAGATGCAAAGAAGCCATATTGCCCTCTGAAAAATTGCTGGAGATACGCAAGAGTGTCCATTTCCAGTGGAGATATGCACTGGAGAGCTGCTGCTCTTGCATTCCTTAGAACTGTCAGGGATCAAGTCAAAATACCCACTCCTATTCACCTCAAACTCTTTTTATTTAATAAGCAGCAAACAGGAATTTACATGTTGTCTGCCTGATCTCAGGACTTGCTCAGGAACAGTTCCTATCTGTAAGGGCAATAACACTTTAAAGTCGCTCTAAATAGTACTTTTATCCCACTTACTTTAACAGCCTCAAAGCATCCTCAGTTTCTGCCACTGGAGTCAGAGCTGCTTCAGTCTCTGCTGAAATTCAGGTCCATCATCTTCTTTCATCCTCTCTCATTTTTTCTGCTACAATAAAGCTTCAGTAATTCTGTATGCTTCACACTTGCAGAGACTAGTTGGCAGATGCTGGTGGGGAAAAAAAAATAATATTTGAAATATTTTTTATTCGTCTCAAAAGAAGTTCAGGACTGCCCTAATTGAAGAAAGAGAACAGAGGTTTTCTGAAATACCTGAAGAAATAGCGTGATAACTCTTCTAATCTCTGAAGAATTGTTTTAATCCTAGAACCTCTTTGTAAAGAAACACGAAGAAAAATTCATATTGTCAACTCAATCTATAACCAAAATGTTTTCAAAATGTTCTTGTTTATGAAAAAGCCTTTTTAAGCCTCAGAAGAACTGGAAGAAGCTCGTGAAAAACAAGGATTTGCACCTTTTAGTCTGAGATTTTATGAAGAGGGTGGAAAGATGAACAACAATGCTTAAACCTTTCTTCTAAATCTCCTGGCAGAGGAGAACTACTTTGACCTGCTTCATCCTTCTGCATATTTTTTTTTTTTTCTGCAATCTAATAAAAATGATTTGATTCAGAAATACTGAGACTGCACCCAGGTTATTTTTATTTTTTTTTAATGCTTGTTGAAGTCTGCTACCAAAAGTCAGTTATCCAGATTGTTTGTGTAATGTAACTTCCAATATTTTCAAAATTTACAACAGCTGGTTAGGATGGGTCCTGATAGTTTGATACCAGCCTCTTTCACATTTGGTAGGTAAGAAGATGAAATAACCTCCCAGATAAACTCAACAGTAAGAGAAATGCAAGAAGCTAAATTTTGCAATTTGTTTATCTTATTTAGAGATGTGACTAAATAAATGTGAGAACAACCAAGGACTTCAAGTTTTAGCCTAGCACGTTTTGTTTTCTGCTGCATCATTTTCCATTTGGACTCAGCAAGAGCACAATTACTTATTGATTAGTAGATATGCACTACAGAGAATTCAATAGGTGCTTTTGCATATGCTGAGTCCTAAACGCAGAAAACTGAGCTAAAAGAAATTAACACTGACTTTCCCTGCAGAGCCTTGCACATCTTTCTCCAGGGAAATGACTGTCCACATTGTACTTCTTTGAATTCCGTTAGGAAAGAAAAAAAGGTGTGTAGTAAGTTATGCCAAATTATTAACAAAAGTGCCGTGATAGTTCTTTGTCTTGCAACACCTTTTAGTGACACCAGCTAGTACCAGGCATCTTTGGGCTAAGCAATATTTAAAAAAATAAAAAGAGAGAATTCTGGCCTTGAAATATTTTCGACTAAAATAGACAAGACAGGAAAAAAGGCGAATAAAAAAAGTCTTACGAGCATCCAAAGACAAGGGGCTGAAATGGAGGGCTAGAGTAACCTGGTTTAGATTAGAGGGAAAATAAATGGAAATGAATAAATTAAACCAAAACTTTAATACTGAATCTCAAAGGAGGTGTGGGTTTTTTTTATTTTTTTTTTTCATTTCCATTGCAAAATAAATATCAAGAAATGCAGAGAAGAAAGAAGAAAGGTATTTCAGACATCTCCTTAAAGATCATAAATAATATTGTGAATAAATTTAAACGAATAACATTTATAGTGATTGTATTTAGTGAACACTGTTACTCTCCAGTTCACAAATATTCTGTAATATTTCTGAGCTGCATAATAATACAAGTATTCTTGAAAAACTTGCCATGAATATCTGTTGATCAAGTGTCATTTTGTGAAAAGGACTGTGAGGATATGATATCTGAGAAATTAATCCATTAATTGTGTTCAGATCTGTGGTTTAATTGTAGTTTTGACTTCCCCCAACTGTGACATGAGCCATACTTTGTGAATGCTGTCATTTCTGTGTAAAACTATGTAAGTGCTAACTGCTTAAAATATCAACCATGATTCAAATCCTTCATAATTTGGTAGAGAAACACAAAGCTATATGTGCTTAAATTACCCCTTCCATAAAGAAGTAAGACACATCTTCAGAAGGCCATTATTTGTGTAACTGCTCTTTGTCTTTTTCTTATTTTTAATTTGTTTCAGGTATTTTATCACACAAGAAAATAATTCTTTGTGTTTTACTCTCATACAACAGTACAAGTGGACATTTCCAGTTTAGTCACCTGCTAGACTAGATGAAATACAAACATGGGCTATCTACATGGGAGAAAGAAAATCCTAGCCACATTCACTAGCTCCTTCCATAGGCTTCACAGATCTTTCATCTATAAATAACAAAGGCATTAAGTTTGCTGCTGATCATGGTGTAGGATACCATGGAGAACTTCAGAAACTATAAAAAAATTTCATCTCAGGGAAACAGGGTGAAATTTATACTTTATGCAAAAGACAAAATGAAAGGAAAATGGGCATGAGTTGGGAAATGGGCAGCAGAGAAAAGAAGAAAGGCAGACAAGTGAGAAGTAAGGGCAAAAACCCTATAGCTTATACCTGGCAAGTAAGAAAACACAGAGAGAAAGCAGATGGAAAAGTCTGCATTTTTAGTAGTTCAGACCCCAGATTTCTATGGCATGTTTGTGCCTCTACTTTTGTGTCTCCCAAATGATGGCTAAAAACCTGTATATTTAAAAAACTGATGTTTAAAAGCATTCTTAGTTTACAATGTGTGGGCCCACACACCGATTATTCGCTTTATGGTTTGGGGAGAGACTATACCATCATTACTACTGCATTCAGCTCTATAGACAGGCTGTCTAGCATACTGTTTGTCTTTGCTGTTGTCAGGGCTGTACATCAGCAAAGGAAATCCCTGAAGATAGTCTTGGAAAATATGTTGGAGTTTTCAGTGAGATAGGTGTTGCTGGCTCAGTATAAACTCTCCACATTTCATTTTGCATGGTTATTATTTACAAATCTGATAGGCCTTTGAAGCAGCCACCATTGAACTTCGTTTGATGACAGTGCTTAATAATTCTTGATCAGCAGGAGTACACAGGCAGAGCTGGAATCACAGCAAATTGCTCTTTCAGCATAGTATGAAGTGAAAATAGCCCTCTGCATTTGCTGAGTCATACAAAGTTGTTTAATGAGAACCGGGAAAAAATGCTCAGTAGTCTATGAGGAGACTACTGGTACAGCTTGGCAAGATGATAAGCATAAACCAATTGGTTTCAATTAATGAAGAATCTCATTCAGCTATATTAATTTCTTTCCACAGCATTGCACCCCTGGAACTTCAGCGTATGGAAATTTGTCTCTCTTGTAGGCAATAAGATGTTTATAAAACAGAGAGTGTATTATTGTTAACCTTGTAATGGAGATAGATGCTTTATTTTAATGCTTCACTGTGTCTACAGGTGTCAGTAATGTCTCAGAACAACAAAAAAAAAGTTAAGCATTTCATAACCTGTCTGTGCCTACTCTTGATAGGAATGAATGCATTGGGAGAGCTGTTCTCATGATGCTAACATGAAACTGTAGTCTTTGCACAAGGGAAAGGTAGATATAATAGTTCAAGTCTTCAGACAGTAAATTGCTTTACAGCTTTTCAGGTCAGCTGAAAGATGTTAATTTTTTTTTTTTTTTTTTAAAATTACAGGTGTATCTTTTCCTCCCATAATTTCATTTTTAGGATTTTAAATATAGTGGACTTATCCATTGCATGGAGTGCAACCTCTCAAAGTCGTTGAAAATAGTTGTTAGCCACACAGATTTCCTGGAAATCACTGACTTTTTCATTTCCTACTTTTCTAAGTAAGTCTTATTCATAGCCCATGACCTTCTGTTGCTTCTATAGTTTATCTCCAAAATGTAGACAGGAGACAGTAACCTCAGTAGAAAGCAAGTTATCATGGCCTTTACTGTTCTCAAAAATTCAAAAATGTAATCAGTTAAGATTTCTTTGTGTTTGTTGGGCAAAACTGACACAGTCTTCAAATGTTTGATGGGGCTTTCATCTTGCAAACTCAGCTGTTCCAGTCAACCCACAGTGGAAACCTTATGTGCACTGAGATAAGTAACAAAATAAAGTGGGGAAAGACAACAGCTACTGAGGGTGACACACTACAAAAGCACAGGGAATTTGTCAATTTATTAATTAGTAGACAGTGTCTTGGAATTACACTTCCTCCAGAAGGCTTCTAAATTCCAGCCTTAGTGTTTCCTTGCAAGGTGTGACAAGAGCATGGAGAGCATATATTTCATTTAGTGATAGCAGAGGTCTTAACAAACTTTAGGGAGATGGAAATGACAATGGCATCCTGACTCCACAGAGATGAGGCAGGAAGAGCACAGTGTTAATTAAGCAGAAGAAATTCTCTCGTAAAAACCCCAGGGAGCTGTGAACAGAAGGAGACAAAGTGTATTTCTGAACTCAGAATTGCCTGTGTGTTGGAGCTTTGAGTCAGACTTGTGTTCTCTACTGCTAGACTCAATATTCATTCCCAGAAAACCATTGTAGTGAACATACACTTCTAATGAACTCACTACTAGTGAAGCCACAGTTACAGGTTGGGTGAAGAAGTGATTCAGAGCAGTCTTGTGGAGAAGGTTTTGGGGCTGTTAGTCAATGAGAAACTGAACATGAACTGGCAGTGTGTGCTTGCAGCCCAGAAACCAACCGTATGCTGGGATGCATCAAAAGAAGCAAGGGGCAGTTCAGGTTAGATATTAGAAAGAAGTTCTTTCCTGTGAGGGTGGTGAGGCACTAGAACGGGTTGACCAAAGAAGTGGCAAATGCTCCATCCTTGGCAGTGTTCAAGTCCAGGTTGGACATGACCTTGGGCAACATGGTCTAGTGTGAGGTATCACTGTCCCATGGCAGGGAGGGGTGGAACTAGATGATCTTAAGGTGCTTTCAACACAAACTATTCCATGATTCTATGAATACCCTGGTTATGAATGCACTAGAAAATGTGCCCAGTTAGTACACAGTCCACCCTGGAAAAAAAAAAAAAACTGAGAAAGGAGAGATATGGCATCATAGAATCATAGAATGCATCTGTTATTTATATTTCTTGTAATGTTTTGAAGAATGTTTGGATCTAATCCCACTTTGTGTAATAAATCTGAAGACTCATCTAGAAAATGTTAGTTGTGCTAAGACTAGTATAAATGACAGTGGATAGATATTTAGCTAGTTGTGAGATTCTCACTCAAGTTAAAAAGGGTTTTTCAGTTTGAAAATGCAAAGGTCTGTATCATCACCACATGAATTGCTTAAAACTGGACAGCTAATGTTACACGTTTATGTGTTAATATCCAGAAACAATTTCTACTTCAAACAAGCAAACTGAAATTGTACTGAAAAATGCATATGACTTGTGTTGCACAATGGACTTTGGGGACCACCTTTCTAATAATCATATTTCTTTTTTTTTGAGGGGTAATAATTCACATCTTCATGCCTTGCTTTTAGTGGTCAAACCTGTTTCCTTTTGTCTGTGGGATTTCTTATCTTTTGTTGTGTTTCTCTGAGTAGTCCATGTATACATTGACTGATACAGAGCATCTTTATAAGGTAGGATGTCCAGATCCACAGCATTACCATAAAAAGGTGTGGAGACATGAAAGACTGGTTCTGTACTAGAGCATCTTATTTTCCTGTGGAAATAGGTAAAAGAAAGAAGAGACATGTTTTAAACTTTGAAAAACACTCATGGATACTTTTAATTCCTTTGTTGTCAGCATATTGTCCCCCAGACCTGAAGCTTCTTTTCCTTCAAGATAGCTGTATTGCAATGATTAGAGTACTAAGAACTAATATTTTTCCTTGGGTTTGTTTTTTTTGTTGGTTTTTTTTTTTTACTCAGATTCTGGATGAACTTTGGCAATTGACTCTGTTTCCTCATTTCTTAGGTTTTATATCTGCAGAATGACCCTGACTTACTGCATAAAGTGCTCTGAGTTATATGCAAGAAAAACAGTCTGCAAGAGCTGGCTGTCGTGATTGCTGAACTCCAAATAGAATTACTTTCAGAGCTGTGACTTATAATTAAGTAAGAAGGGCTCAAGGGCACTTCTTCATGGGTGCTAAATAGAAAAGTTGACAAAGCCAAATACTTTGTGTCCAAGAAAAAAAAACGATCATTGCCCTCTGCAACACTAGAACATTATTATTAGTTCTACGATACAATTTTCTTTGACACTGTTGTTTGCATGCATTGTATAAGAGAAACCATAGAAGAAGTGCATTGAGGCAAAAGACAGCAAGCTGTACTGTCCTGTAAGAACCATGAAATAATGCCAGCACTTTGCAGACTGGTAACCTACGTGGGACTGAAGAGTGGAGAGAAATGAATGGAGGAAGAGCAACTGGTAAAATAAACAGCTCAGTCTACCAAATGTTAATACAAGTTAAAAAGTTCCAGAGAACATTTTGAATTACAAAATTGCTTTTGCCCAGGATGTTTACTGATATTCTTCCTGATAGTAAAATAATCCTTCCATATCGTTTACAGGATCTGTGGGATCTCCGACACTGTTTACATGGTCTGAGGGTTCAGATGAGCGAAGTAAGTGTCCTCATGGCCTTTTATTTTTTACTCATTAGCACAACATGGTATGCAAGAACAGGCTGTCCAGTACTAGTGTATTTTGTGTGCTTGTTTTTTTTTAAGATTACTTGTGAATGCTGGATTGCTGCCTTTGAGCATGGTGAGATTATTCAGTAGTTTAAAAGGTATAAGTTTGGAGGTTTTTTTAAACAAGCTAATTGAACTGACACACAGACACATTCTTTGGTGATAAATGAAGGAGAAGATATTGATAGTAGAACTGAAGAAGTAGGTAATCAGACCAGACTTTATTTACAGGGATGGAAGAGGAATTCCTTCACTTCCTGTTTGGAAGAATTTTTTATTGTTAGTATTTATTCAAAAAAAGAAACAATACTCTTTAAAATGACTTCCCTACAATAGCTGAAGATTATAAGAGAATTCCTTCTGAGGGGTGGCATGGAAATTGTTTGAAAAAATTGCAAGAGGATTTCCTCAGAAAGATTGTTCTTCCTTTGTGTTCAACCACAGTCATCCTCCATGGTCCGCACAATTCCATCCTCTTTGAATAAAGCCAGTGTCAGCTTTGGGGATGCTTGTCTCTTTAAGACCTGTTAATATTAAGTCATGCTAACAAGAGTTATTGATTATTCCATCCATTTCCTAGGGAACAGAACCTGTCAATCAAAAGTGTCTTGTAAGGACCACAGCTGATTTAAGCTGATGCAGCACCATTGACACTACTTGAGCTACACTGACTTACATTTGCTAAAGTTCTCCCACGATAACCTTTTCACTGAAATGCACAGACCACTGCAGCAAAGAGGCTAGAGTGAAACTTTGGGGAAAATATCACAGTGCCTTCGTAAAACAAGTTTTATTTCAGTTGGAAAATACCATATCAAAAGGGCACAAAATTAGATCAGCCAGGAGTCATCTGGGCCAGCTTCAGGGCGTGCCTATCTTCCCATGACCCAGCCTCCTTCCCAGCCATGAGTACTTCATGGAGGCCAAGGGTTTACAATGAAGATTGAAAGCATATGATAGCATTTCTCTGTGGTATTGCTGCAAAATCCCTTTTTCTGGGACCAAATTAAAATAGTGCAGGATCACTTTGAGGGCTGCTTCTTATCCAACCTTGCTTGTAAGAAAGTTTCCACAGGAAGAAAAAGAAGCCTTCTTAAGGTAATATATGAGAAAGAAATTGGGTCCATTATTGACAACAAAATATGAACAAGTACTTGCGTTCATCGGGATAGGACATTTTCAAAAGCCTGCCCTAGGAAGTGCATACATAATGAACAGATAACAGGGACTTACAGCCACAGAATTTCATTTCAATATGGAAAAGGCCCTAAGCCACTGCACAAAAGACTCTGAAAGACATAAATAGCATAAAGCCTGTGAGAAGATTTGCCCAGGGAAGTAATTGCCCCATTCCTGGACTGTTTGTTCTCTGGTTAATATTTTCTGTTGCTATACAACTGGATAGTGTGGAGCTGAATTCCTGGTCTTCTTTGGGACCTTCTGATATTGTAAGAAAACATCAAAATATCATCATGCTGAGTCAAACTGCACAAATAGCTTACAGACTTGTCTGGGACTCCCAGAAATACTCAGTGTTAATCAGAAAAAACAGTGACAGCAGATTCAAGTTCAAGTGAGGCTACAGTGGGGATGGCCAGTGTAAAAAAAAAGATCATCTGACAAGGAAAGAAGACTTTGCTGAATTTACCCAATCAGACCTGTCAGCATCCCAGTCTGAAAGAGGAAAGGTGGTTTATAAGGAAAAGTAGAATCCAGGAATGAAGCAGGTAACTAGAAACAGCTAGGAAACATTGTGCTGTCAGCTTTGTTTTTTTCAACGAATACCAAATGTCAAACTTTAGGGAAACTTAATCTGCCACTTCATTTGCAAAGGGGAAGATAGAATTAATAACAGGTTAAAAATGTGGTAAATCTAAAGATCTAGTTAAATACAATGAATGTTTTTCCAATTTGATTGCCCTGATAACAGTCCTTGAGTAGTGCTATTTGTCATGTACTATTCACATTTATGCCATCATATGGTTATACTCAGAGGTACACAGGGCAGAGCAAAAAGGCAAGGATAAAGCTTTCTAGTCTTCATACACAAATGATGTAGTATGACAGTACAGCACTGTCAAATTCAACTAGGATATTTAGCTCATTGGCTAATCATATCTTGTTGATGAATTAGGGGCTCCTGCTCTAGTGGGGTTGACGCTAGGACAACCAACAAGCAAGGCAGATTTGCTGCGCTTTGTTGACCTTTTTCCTATCAGCACTGCACCACTGGAAGCAGTGAGTGTGTACAAACAAGGGAAGCTAGGCAGAAAACAGATATTTTCCACACAATCGGTTCACAAATAATGAGACTGTTTCTGTGCATGTTGCTAGCTCTCCTCTACTTGCTATTGTCAGCAAAATACAATGGGAGGGAGACAATAAAGAAAACACAAATGAACAACTATTCTGTTTATGTAAAAGTGGGAAAATTTCACTCCACAGGAAGGAAGTCTTTAAACCTATGGGGTTATTTCTACAGATTCAGAAAAAATGTCACCATCCAAAGGGACAGGATGCATCAAAGGAATATAATAGCACATAAAATATTTTATTCAAACCTGTCACATAATGACCATAACTATACCAGATCGATAGCTTCTTTGTTTATATGAAGAACTGTTGGTAAGCTGCAGATAGATAGACAATTATTGAGCAAATGAGTGCCTTCAATCCATTCCCCTCCTTCTCCTCAGCTGGAGTTTCAGAACAAATTTTTACATTCATAATTTGTTCAGAATGAGGCACATCAGCAGTGCTACAAGCTGAGGTTACATAAAAATAAGGAATGTTTGTTGCAAGTCTGGAAATCTCTCCCATTTACCTAAAGTTAATGATAATGTTAATTTCAATTTAAATTTAAAGCAGTTCAGTTTTTGTGAGATATTACTTAATTAGATTCAAGATAAAGAAAGATAAATGGAATTTTTAAATCTAAAACGTCTCTTCTTAAATACAGTGAGGCTATAAACGACCAAAATGACCCTTCACTGGTGTGATTTCCTGCTGAAGCCTCTGGTACAGTTCACCATAGCGCAGCAGACTACTTGGATACATAATTTTTCTTCTATCTGAATGCAAAAAAGAACAGTTGCCAGGGAAAAGTAATTATACAGATTCCAGGACCAGACTGAATTTTCTTCATCTGGTAATCAAAGTAGTAGAAAAGCTTCTGCCACCAATGACTCATTTTCACTTACATTCATCTGGTCATCAGGAAGATGATAATAGCAATGCCTGCACTGATGAATGGTAGGCACATAAGAAAAAAGGAGGAGAATTATATCTGTGAAGGACAAGACTTGGATAAGCATGAAGGTTGAGCTCTTAGCAGATCCTTGGTGATTTTTGATCACTGCTTGTGAATTGGCAAATAATTTAACAGGAAGCAGGAAAAATTTACTAAGATAGTGTATCATCAAATTTCCTTCATAGTCGGTTCACAGTCACGTATCAGTAAAAGCTTAAATATCTGGGTTTCAAAAATGCACCCCCTTAAAAAAAAAAATCAAAGCTTACAGTGCATTCTATTGGTATAAAATCATGATCACACTAAATATACTCTGTAAAGTTATTTCCAAAAGACAGTACACGCTTTCTCTTTCTTTTGTTAAAATAAATTGAGTTTTACCACTGGGATCTGCAGGTTGCTTTTGAGGGTAGGTGATGTTAGCTGCTGTGATAGAGAAAGTTCTTTGCTGTTGCAGATCTACAGAGTGGTGGCCTGGGAAGTGGTCTTAACAATACCTTGTGTTTTAATTCTTGGATGTGCTATGATTTCATATCTCCACCTCTTGCCCATGAGCTATTTCACTTTAAGAATAATCATTTTGCTGAAGCCAGCTACACTTCTACTTTCTCACTTTCATATTCTTTAGTCAATGCATAATTTGCCACTAATTATCAGAAGAGTTTTCAAGGAAGCCCTTTGAAAGAATAGCATTTTTTCTGAGACTGAAGATGGTGAGAAGTGAGGGTATACCTGATGTTGACTGAATTTAGCGATTCACTTCTTGAGAGCTTGATACACTGGCATAAATTGCAGAAGAACTGTCACTGCTTAAGAGCTGCCATTTAGCTGTCTTTGAGTGGCAACATATTGAATCAGCAAGGTCTTAAGGCTATTCCTGGAAGATGATAATCAAGACACTTGATGCCCTGCATTTGCAGAATGTGCAAAAGAAAACTATAAATTCTGATTCATTTTGCTGGAGTGTTAGTGGAGAAAGGGTCTGGCTGGGAGTGGACTAACTGCATTCAATTTCTTTCAGTGTTGGAAGGACTGGTAGAATGTATTCTGGCACCCATATCTGACAAATCAGGGATTGTAATTTTGTTGTACTTATACATTGTCTGAATGTGTGATGGATTCACAGTCTTTTCTGAATGATCAGATAGATTCAGTTAAAAGTCTGGAACAAAGCTGCTGCAGAAAATATATGGACCCAGTCAGAAATCAATATGATCAGACAAAAGCCATTTATTACAAAGCCTTAACTCCTTATATACTATTTCTTACACGCACTTACAGTGATTTGGCATATTATGATTGGATAATGTCTTGAAGACCCTTAGTGACTAACATATAATTGGTTAAGCACAGGTGTGAGAACTTGCCAACAGTCCACAGTTCTCATTAACTCGGTGAATTCCAGCTTCTTCTTATCTTGCTTGCTTAAGCTTCCTCAGGCCTCTCATGGCCTTGCTGTATCTTTCAGGATTATTCAGAGTTTATGTACCAATTATCCATTCTCCTGTAAGAACACTGCCTCCACACAAAACACAAACTTTTCCTTTAGAGGAGGAACCTAGACTCATTTTTGCATGATTTTGCATCTGGAAATTGCATTCATTTCATGATGTCTATGGCCAATATAGCACTGATACTGGAATACATGACAAGGGTGATTATTAAAATATTCCTACTGGGAATTGTTTGGATTAACAAGGAATTATCCTATTGGAATAGAAGGTGTTAGTGATACAGACTTAGATTGAAATTTCATTACCAGTAATGTCATTTTTCTCTCTCAGAAAATGTGGTCACACCTGATGCTCAGGAAACATTTTCCCCTAGGGCTGCCTTTCTGCAGTGGTGGAGACTTTCAAGACAGCTTTCAGTTCTGGAGGTTTTAATTTTAGAAAAGCAAAATATAGAAGACAGATACTGACCCCCTTTCAGGTTTAAAGCAAAATTAGTGTGTTAACCATTCTCCAGGTTGGTGAATTAATCTAGACTTTTAAATCCTGGGACAAAAACAATGTCTTTGCAGTTAGATATTTCCTTTTGGGTGTAATGAAGCAGGAAGAGCACAGGGAAGTACAGATTTTTGTGTAAATTTGCTGTCTTCATAACATAAATTCAAGCCAAGAGTGGGTGCTTCTGTTTTTCCTCAAACGTGAAACAGAAGAAGCATGAATAAAATGAGAATCCAGCTATCCAGCTACAGGTGACAGCAAAATGTTTCATAATCCCTCCAGAATTTCCATTTACTAAGAACTGGATTTTTTTAAAAATAACAGTTTTTATTTGAATCATAGGTTGGAAGGGACCTCAAAGATCATCTGATCCAACCTTTCTAGACAAAGTATGATCTAGGCCAGATGGCTTAGCACCCTGTCCAGCCAAATCTTTAAAGTGCCCAGTGCTGGGGAGTCCGCCGCTTTCCTGCAGAGATTATTACAATGGTGATTGTTCTAATTGTAAAAATCGTGATTTTGTGTCACAGAAATACAATTATAAAAACTACAGTTTGGTAATAGTTAAATGTAAGAGAGTCTTATGAGTGTATCAGTTCTGCAAGGCTTCAGGGCTACCTCTACTAGCAGGTCCGTTTTCCTTACAGCGAGTCCTCATGCATATTTATTTTTGAAAAATACAGTTCTTTCTTCACTGAGATTCGGTTAGCTGACATCATGTGTTGCTTAATAATAGGATTTGGGTATGGCTCCAGCTTTTTCATGTTTGCTGCTGATACAGTTAAAGGCACCATCCAAGCAGCAAGCTTCAGATGCCAAACACTGCTAAAACACAGAGGCCTTGAAACAGGAACAGCTCATTAGTAAAACTTTGCTCTTTGATTACTCATGAAGTCAAAATGCAGCAATTTATGCTCATAAGCAGACCAAGCACAAACATGCAATAGTACTTGAATGAGACAGTAATGGGGTTGTGGGTCTCAGCTGTGGGACGGAAAGCCACACTCCTCCAATGTGGCAGCCACCAACTGTGCACACATACTTGTGACTGTTTTCAGGAACAAAACCAGTATTCATTTTCGTATTCTGGATGAGCATTGCTGGCTCTGTCTTGTTTCTGGCACCATGCTAAAATGCTCTCATTTCATTGTGGAAAGAGCAGTGTTCTCTCTAAAGAAGGAATATGTTTTATATATACAGCACCAAAGCTGTGATGTGATTCTTTGCCATCTAAACTGACTCAAATTAAGACTGCTATGAAATGCTATACTTAAACCATATTTTTGATGTCAGAAAACAGCTTTGTCAGCTTGAATGTGTTTCTGTTTAAAAAAATAAGATGGTTTTAGTTGAACTTTTCACCAGAGAAAGATAGGGAAAACATTTGGTTTCCAGTTCCTGATGGGATGCATCATGAATAAAACATAGTGCATGAAGGAGCAAGTGGGCAGAAAATGAGCACAAGAGTCTTAAACAAATGGTGCTGAAGGAGTGCAGCTTTTCAGCTGGATTAATGTAAGTCTGCAAGTAAATGCAACATCGTCGGTGTTTCTGTGTTCTGATACACTTTTTTTTTTTGCTTTTGCTGTGATTTGCAAAATAATAAAAGTCAATGCCAACATGCTGTAATTTTCTGCAGTATTAATAAGTGTACAGATTCTCAGAAGAAAAATAAGTAATACCACATGTTTTGTCCTCAGGCTGCCTCTAAAAGTACTTTATCCCCAAGATCTCATTTCTCCAGGTACATACATCTAAAGGATCTGTAGAGGACAAAGAAATAACAACATAAAGGGAGCACCCTTCTACTTTCTTTGTGTCCTAGAGAGAAATATTGTCTCTGTTGCTAAAGAAAACATCTTGGTTCTACAGTGCTACATCATTCTCTTGCCTATCAAAAATGTCACTGGATTTTCTTCCTTTTCCCAGGAGGCTTGTTTGTGAATTTGTATTAGTTCTAGTGAATTTGCCAGTGTCAGAGGTACTCAGTAGCCAGAAATGTTAATCACTGCAATGTCTCTGTAGCATCCACCTCTGAGATCCTCCTAAGCAGTGATTCATTTCAGAGTTCACTTTGCTTTAGATATAGAGGTAATGAAGGGTGAATCAGTCAGTCAATCTTACCATGTCCACTTTGAATGAGAAAAGACAGGGCTCAGGTGTCAGAAACAAACAAGAGACGATTGATGCTGCTGGACAAACAGTACTGCTGACTTTCTCTGTTTCTCCAGTGTGCCAGAGGAGGAACAGAGTTTATGTTACAGTTGTCACCCATACTCTAAGTCCTGAATCAGTTGCAGATGAATGGATTTCTGACTTCGCTGCAGACTCCTAGTCCTCTCTCCTTCATCTTTCAGATTAGCTTGCCAGCCTCTGTACCAACAATGTTAGTTATTTGGATGATCATATGTCATATGAACATCTGTCTACTGGTTAATGTTACAAAATCTGAGAAGAACCAGGAGCTAATGACTTTGGTGACTATTTAAGAGTTCACTCAGAGTAGAAGGCAGAAACTGTGAAAAAAAAAAAAAAAATTCCTTTTATCTCATTTTTAATGCTCTGAAAAACCTCAGTGCTTAGCACCTTAGTCTTTAGGTAAGTGACCACCCTTTTTGCTGCCCTGTGAGCTTTGCAGTCATGCAGAAGTATGTAATTTACTTTTGTATATGTTCTTAGAGATTGTGTGCTGAACAAACTAGGAAATAATCACGGCTGAATAACTAGGAAACAAGCACTGCTGTTCTTTGTAAATAGTGTAAAGCATTACTAGAGTGTACAGAGCTGGTAGGCATGATTATTTGGAGCTTAACTACACTTCTTTTACTTATTTTTCAATAGTGATTCTAAGAGAAAGAGTTGGAGTGTACTTTCTGGAAACATTCTGACTGTCACATTGGAAGCTATCAATATTGTTAAGGTTTGGCATATTGCAAGAAGTAATGTTTAACCTTATTAACAGAAATAGGGTGAAATGCTAACACTGTAACATGAAAAGCCATATGCAAAAAGGGCTAATACGAGGAACTTACACTATAAGCTGGGTCTTACCTATTGGAACCACGAGAAGAGAAAAAAAAATTGGGTGCTTTGGTTGATGAAGGGCTGACTGTAAGCCACCAATGTGATGTGATGTAGCACTGAAGAGAGCAGATGCTGCCTGTAAGCACCAAAGATGAAAATACTTAGCAAAGAAGTGTGTCACTTGGGAAAGCGCTGGTGGGACTATGCTATATGAGTTTGGTCACCTGCCTGGAAAGGTTCAGTATGAGCTCAGCTGAAATAAATGGGGCTTGTGGGATGAGCAGAAGAAAGGAGAGTTTCAGAAGAAACTTGTAGAGCTGGGATTTTAAGTTGACCAGACTGAAAGGTGATAGAAGATGTGATTGTTCATTCTACAGTCATTTAAATGTTTTTAGCATACATGCTAAAAACAAAGAAAAAAGGCCATCATTTGAGCTAAAGGATTTTGTTAGCGTCATTCATAAGTACATCCAGGTTATTTTTAAAGCATTGTTAAGCACAGGAGGTGAGCTTCAGGAGCAATGTTCAGGGGCAGGACAGTAGAACCCTTTATTCCTTCAGAAGTAGAGAGAAGAAATGCAGCCCCAGCTGCCTGGGACAGGAGGGACTAGACTTCTAGACCCAATGTAAAACTATCTATCTTTGGCCCTATTCATGAAGTGCAGTACACAAAAAAGCATTTTACTGAAGTGGGGTGGTATGTATGTGTCTCTCTGACTTTAGTGGATGGCAGGCCACTCATGGCAGCCTGCTTACTGGTGATGTCCTTTGCTTGTCCAGTGTTCAACCTGTTTTCACAAGAAATGACTGTGGTTTCACTTTGGCTCCCTGCTCTTCCACATCAAACAGTACACAGGATCTGTAGCAGTGATGGTGGCTCTGGGTTCACAGAACTGAACATCTGATCAGCCACTGCAGGAACTTTTTTACCAGTAAAAACTTAATCCAAATAAATGTGTGCATTTGACTGAATTTCTGTCATATGCAGGAACACACAATACAAAGTTTATACTGATGTTTTGCTTTGTCTCAGCTGTGGAAGAAGCTGCAGTACTTGCTAGAGCATAATATTTGAATGTCATAGCATGTACCAGGTCTGGCATCATAATCATAGATACAGAGTTAACAATCAAATTTCAGATATTGGTGTTAATTTACAGCTCTAGAATGCTATGTGCCTTTATCAGCTTTCATTCAACACCACAAGGGGCCCTAAACCAGCATTTACTGCATTCCTGAACCGTGGTCTGTTACCTTTTCCATCTGTAAACTGTCTGGTCACTGCTGTAAACTAAGCAAGTAATAAGCAGGTAAATATTCAGGTGTGTTTACTTTATACTTTCTGGTGCTGTCAATTCTAACTCAGGATAGCAACTGGAGGTAGTTCTGCCTGAAAAAATAGTAATTACAAATAGTTAATGATTGTATGAGAAAGAGCAATAACAACACGTAGGATCTTACATTCCCTAAGCAGGTTTCTATTGACAATTTGGTATTTTGGTAAATGTAATGAACTGTTGTGGTTTAAGCCCAGACAAAAACTCAGAATCATTCAACTGCTCTTTCACTTTCCCCCTCTTTTTCCCTCTCCTGCTACCAGAGGGATGGGCAGGAGAATCAAAAGAATGTAAATCCCACGGATTGGGATAAGAACAGTCCAGTAACTAAGGTATAACACAGATCACTACTGCTACCACCAATAATAATAATGATGTGGGAAATAACAAGGGGAGAGAATACAACCACTCACCATCCGCTGACTGATACCCAGCCTGACCTGAGCAGTGATATAGCTCTTCCGGGTAACTGCCTCCAGTTTATATAGTGGACATGACATGCTGTGGTATGGAATAACTCTTTGGCTAGTTTGGGTTGGATGCCCTCTCTCTGCTTCCTCCTGGCTTCCCATGCTCCTCCTCACAGGCAGAGCATGAGACTGAAAAGTCCTTGATTGGAGTAAAGATGACTTAGCAACAACTAGAAACATCTTTGTGTTCTCAGTGTTGTCAGACTAAAGTTGAAAACACAGCACTGCACCAGCTAGTAAGAAGGAGAAAAATGACTGTTACAGCTGAACCCAGTATATGAACAAATGTAATGAACAGAAATATTTATTGTAGTAAGAATAATTGAATGTTGATCAATCTTAAGGACTAGGTTTTTATGACAGGTTGACCCCAAAATAGTACACTTTCTTGAGTGAGGAGATATAGGGATGCATGAAGCATTCCCATTTGTAGCAAAATCACAAGAAAGAATAATGTAAGTATAAAAAGGCTCCTTCATAAACCTTTACTTCTGATCATGCTTAACATCTTTGCCCTATTTAAATCAATATCAAGATTTCTGATTTGCTTATACAGCACAATTACTGTTAGTGATCTTTTATACTTGGATGACATCCAAGTTGTTTATTCACAGTATGAAATTTATTTAGGGATAGAATTGGATAAAAAATAGTAATATCTAGTGTGTTTGTCTTGGAATGCCAACCGCACTTTTTAAAAATTACCTGAAAATTATATTCTAATCCTTTAAATACTGTGCTTTGTAATGCAAAACTGTGAATTCAGATGGTCTGCTACTATTTCTTCAGTGACAAGCAAAAAGCCACTGACGTTCACACAATGCTGTTTTGCAGATAAATCCAAGGAAAGAAAATAAGAGAAGAATAATCCCATAAGATTTTCCTTCCAAAGTCAGCCCTAAACACATCATCATAAATGGAGATGCAAAACCATACTGTGTTGTACAATATTTTGTGGCTAGCATTCTTCAAGGAATGCAGCTTCTTTATTTTTCTTATGATGTTCTACTGCAAAATATCAAGCCTATGAGCCATAGACCGTTACTAGGATCATGCAGACTTTCTCACAGCTATTAAGACTTTTGTGCTTTTACACTTCACAACTTCTGCATGGCTTTGTGCTTCCTGAAGATGATGATCATCCATTTTGTTGTTTTCTCTAGCTTCTCAGCATGTTAAATTCTTGTTCCAGTCTCTAATTCTGACTAGTTATTGTTCAGAGAGCCTTTCGGCTTTCTTCAAAGGTAACTTCACTCTCCAAGTAAATGTAACTTCACTCTCCAAGGAATTCAGTGCCATCAAGTTACATTTTATTTCTATATAAATACAGCAACAGTTAAGCACAGATACAAACTGTTACTTAAAGTGTTATTATAACAAGCAGAAGGACTGCAGAAGCAAGTACCATCATAGTCAATGAATTGCCTCCCTTTGTGTTTCTTCGAATTGAATTTGGGTCTTTTTTTTTTAGTGATAGCTAAAGATGATTCTACAACTGTTAACATTGCAGAGCCAACACAGCCATGAAAGGTTGATCTGGATTCAGTTTTGCTTCACACATCATTAATAAATCTGTCGGCTGAGCTCTGACTGCAGGAATTCTATTTCTGATGATGAAAAAAGGATGCATTTCAATTTTCCACTCTAGTTTGGGTTTGCAGCACTGGCAGTTAGAAACATTACATTTTGATTTGTGAAATCAGCAATATTGACATAGAAGCCTTTGAGAAAAGAAGAACTTGTGAAGAATACTTTTCAATTCCTTGTGTCCTGTTTAATTAGTTTAAAATGCTTTCTAATAATGTCTTTGTATAGGTTGGATCACTATTTTTTTAGGAGGGAACTGTGATAGATATGCTAAAGCAGGGAGATAGAGAGACTCCAGCTGCCAAATTTTCTGTGTAATTTCTAGCTTGTTGTGTGGCACCCATGGGAAGCACACAGTTTTGGCATTACAAACCACTGTTAGGTCTGTCAGATACATTATTTTACTGGTGTTCTTTTATTAATAGGTACATGAAAGGTTACTGTGAAGCAAGTAAGAAGGTTTATGTTGTATCTTGCTTTGGCTAAGGGACAGAAGGTGAATGGTGGGGAAAAATGAAAGATAAATTACTTCAGAATTTGTAAGAATTTACAAAAATGTAGATTTGTGATCACAGTGCAACTTATATCCAAACACAAATAGATAGAGGTATAAACACATCAGCAACCCTCTATTTAACATGAATTCTCACCTAAATATGAGAACATTTCTGTAGCAGCTTCTTGACACCAAACAGCACCACATGGCATAAAAGTCATTACACACAGAATTCCTGCATATTGCAAAAAAAAAGGGAGTTACTGAGACATACATCAAATCTTTCAGTCAGTAAACATTCTTCATACATAGCCCCATTGAGACTTCATTCATATTTGCTGATGGCTTTGATGAAACAAGTGTCCAAACAATGAGCAAGACTTACGGGAAAAGACCCTGAGGAAGTTCTGACCTGGCTGGGCTATGTCTTCTAGCCTTTGGACTGAGAGGTTAACTGAGGGAGGACTCCTTACCTCTCAAGTAAGAGTGCATTGAAGTTATTAACAACATGTTTTATGGTTTTATCTCTATCTTCATCATCTAGTAAATGCTGTAAATAGGTGCTTAACTCCCACCTGATCTACTGATCTTATTTATACCTGGATGAGAATCTAACTTAGGCAAATCTATGTGTCCCTGTGCAGGTCAGACTGATGTCCCAGGAACTTGGGCTTCTGGTGTCTCAGGAAGCGAGAGCAGAAATAGGAGAATACTGTGCTTTTCCTTGCAGGAGCCAGAGATGACATGGCAGTGCTACTGATCACCCTGCACACCACCTACACTGGCAGGCAATGGTCAGTTCCTCTGGCAAGCAGTATACTGGAGCTGAAAACAGTCAATGGCACAGGGGGAATGCTAGTTTTGCTATAGGAAGCAGAAAGCAAAGGGAGATTTCAGGAGACATTTTGGTGGGGAATTAACCACTCATATTCCAGAACCACTCTCTAATAACTGCCAACTGTCTCTCATCCCTTCTTTTATGCCCACAGACTCCATTTCTTTCTGTTAATCACCTTTCCAATGGCAATGACATTAGATGGTAACAAATTAAAGCAGCTACAGCACAGAGAAAATCTGAAGATAATACAAACTGCATTGAGCTTCATTTTAAGCCAGGCAGCAGGAAGATTATTGTATCCTTGTATGCTTGTACAACAGAGCAGTACAAGCTTCCGTTAAAAGGTTTAAATTAAGCTGCTGCCAGATTTGCAACTTGTAGTGATAAAAAGACAAAGAATGCAGATTCCAGATGGGGAACTAATGTCATGTTTGTCAGAGAAAGACTGAGTCTGACATAATTTATATAGTTAAAATATTAAACTGAAGACAAGCTGGAATCCAGCCACTGTTAATTTGGTATCAGTTTCAGTGCTCTGAAAGTCACAGAAATCTCAAATTATCATGTCAAGAAAAGTTAGGAGTGTACTGATGAATACAGCTTTATACTAGGCTCTACTGTAATGAAGGGAAATAAACCACTACATTCCAGGTCAATTCTTGAGGTTACTAATGATGTATTTCCCAATAGCCTGGGTCCTAACGATGAAGTGCAAAACAATAATAGCAGCAAATCATTGGAACTGCAGCATGGAAAATTCCAGGTATCCCACTGCAGTTTTGCACAAGATGTGCTTCGTCCCTGAATTGGTTGCTTTAGTAATTCACTATTATCTGGTTTCACCTTGACTTTAAGAACTTCTGCAGTTATTATTGATATTTCCAAAAGACAAAATTATATATTTGTCGCCTCTGAGTTGAACCCCTAGGGGCTGAGGAAGTGAAGACTCACCAATTAAAGGCTTTTAACAGCTGGATGCTTCCTAGCTGTGTAGCAGAAACATTAACTACTTTTTGCTTAAAAAAAGAAAAAAAAAAAATCCTCACCAATCTGAAGAGAGCCAAACCTCTCAAAAGCAATGGATGAGAAACTTGTTGAAAGCAAAGGAAAATAAACAGTTTAAATTATACATTGCTCTCCCTTCAGACAGACAGAGCAATTACCTTTTTATGGCAAAATGCATGGTCCCATTTTCCCCAGTGCTAATTATTCCTGGGGGGCAATGGAGAGACTGCATGTTCATGGGTCATCTTACTCCATTTACACTGATCTTCTACACAGGATGCTGTCCAACATATAGAAGTCATTAGCTGGTGGCCTGGAGAAATAATGTTCACATTGTCTCTTATGTGCTGCTGTGTAATAGATGTGTCCATCCAGAGAAAGACAAGGGCAACACCTGCTTTTTTCCTGTTGCTCCCAGCATATGGTCACCTGGGGCAATTACCATCCAGATGAGTTTGTGGTATTTTGCAAGGTGTCTCAAACAAACAACTCTGTTCTTGACGTGTTCTTTATTGCTGAGTTCTACATCTATCCAGTGCTATGCTCAAGAGTGTAGATGATATTATCTATCACATGGGATTTGCGCGTTCTCTTACCCTCTATTTGAATAAGAGAAGATAGTTGCTTTTTTAATGTTTTGCTTTTATGTGTGCTTGCTAGCCAAGAGATTGTAGAGGGTGCTTGTCCCTTTTAACAGGAATTAGTACAATTTTTCTTGGGATTGTTTATGGGCAGTTTTTCCAGAATGAGATATAATTATGTCTCTTTTCTTCTGGAATAAGGGAAGAGGGCTAAAGCTGTGTGATTTACCATGGCTCATATCCAAGAGCTTCAGACAAACTTATCCAGACAGATTGGTATCTAAGGTGTTTCTTCACTGAAGACTTTATGAATGCCTTTCATTTCCTAGAAAGACAAACTAAAGACAGGCCAAACTTACCCCTGTGCCTGGCAAGATTGTGGAGTTTCCTGGAAATTATGATAAGGCATATGGAAAATAAGGAGGTGATTTGTGACAGTCAGCCTGGCTTCACAAAGGGCATATTGCTCCTGGAAAATGTGGTGGCTTTCTATGATGTGCTTACAGCATTGATGGATAAGGGAAAAGTGACTGATGCCATCTATCTGGACTTGTGCAAAGCATTTGGAAGTGTCCTGCACAACATCCCTGTCTCTAAGTTGGAGAGATATGGTTTTGAAGGATGGACCACTCAGTGGATAAGGAGCTGGCTGCATGGTTGCACTCAAAAGAGTTGTGGCCAGTGGCTCAATGTCCAAGTGAGAATCAGTGATGAATGGTGTTCCTCAGGGACTGGTGTTGGGACTAATCTTGTTCAACATCTTTGTCAGTGACATGGACAGTGGGATTGAGTGCACCCTCAGCAAGTTTGCTTAAACAAAGCTGTGCGGTGTGATCAACACGCTGGAGGGAAAGGATGCCATCCTTAGGTACCTTGACACGCTTGAGAGGTGGGCCAGTGCAAAACTCATGAAGTACAATAATGCAAAGTACAAGGTTCTACACCTGGTTTGGAGCAATCCTAAGCACAAATATGGGATTCTGAGCAGCATTGAGAAGAAGAACCTAAAGATGTTGGTTGACAAGAAGCTCAACATGAGCCAGTAGTCTGTGCTTGCAGCCCAAAAAATCAGCCGTATCCTGGGTTGTATCAAAAGGAGCAGGACCAGCTGATTGAGGGAGATGATTCTGCCCCCAAATCTGTGTTTAACGTACTACTTCTGGTCCTTTAGGCAGGCTAAAAGGGTGTGTTCAAGCAGAAGTTTATGATAGATGGAGACTTGTGGGCCAGTCAAAGACTGAATGGACATGAATCTTGCCTTAACATCAGAAAGATGTACTTGCCTATCCCATTTCCATTGCTGAAGAGGAGGAGGATTTGGCACCATAAAAATTAGTTAGCTGTGAAACTGATGTATTTGCAGCCTGAATTACATTGGGGAATATAGTCTGGCTAATCTCTGTTTAACTATTCTGTCCGCATCCTTTCTGGTCTGATAATAATAATAATCTCTTCCCTGATTAATATTCTAACCTCTTAAATATGTAAAAGCTACCTAATTTTCTGCTGCTGCATACCTAAACAGATATGGTATGCTAATTAAAGGATTTGTCATCAACTAACATTTATGATGTTTTCCCCCAAAATACACTTGCAAGTGCATGTTATGTGGGGTTTGATTTAATTTTTTCTTCTCTCTTCTATTTGAGATAAATATTTTAGACTATTCCCAGTTTGCTTTTCTAGTAGCACACTCTGATCTCTGTGATCAAAGTTAAAGAATTAGATGAAAACTCCAAGATTTCTTCATGGTTCCCCTCAAGTTGATTAGTTTGCCATTGTCCTTGCTCTGATCTTTGAAATAGTATTTCCATTTTACTGTAAGCATAAATACCATCATAGAATCAGGTTGCATGAATGTGGCTAAGGATCTAATGTTGTGCACCACAGCTTGCAATAAAGTGAATTAATGCACAGAGAATGCAACTTTTTATCTGATGTTACAAGCACTTGATATTGATTACATGAAAGAGTAAAGTGTTCCTTACTTTGCGTCTGTTTCCTGACAAGTTATCTTGCAATAGACTTAATTTTAAAGAATTTTGAGCATTTAGATGCTTACTTACTGTAATTTTTAAAAGGGTGATATTACACAAAAAAAGCAAGAAACCCAAAGAAAAAAACCCTGACCAACAATACACAAGTCCTCAATGTCACTGAGTAACACTGTCAATCTTAGTGCAATTATATACAAGTAACTTATTTATCCATTAAATGTCAGAACCAGAAGAAAAAAAAAAAAAGAAAAGAAAAGAAAAGAAAAAGGGTGAGAGAAATGTGGAAAGGTAGGTTTCTACTGGTCTGGCATTTACTGCCTGCAATACTTAAAGCCTTCAGGTTACTTTGGTTAATTGAAAAGTCAGAAAGTATTCATCTCAGGTGGAAGAAACTGCTTTGTGTAAGGATATGTGCTATTTCCATGCAATAAATGAAATAAAAATTGAAACAAAGGCGATTGCAAAGAGAATAACTGAAATAATTTGCCTCACAAAAGTCAAAAGGAAATGCTTTGAATTGAAAGCCTTGAAATGCTTGGCTTGGGAAATATCAGATGGAAAATTAATGCTTTTTCTCATTTGTCTTTGTCCTGCATTTTAACTGAATTAGTACATTTGATATGAATAAAAAGGATTTGTCAGTGCTTTTTGGTAGGCTTTTATTTTCCTTTCAGATCTACCTCTGTAGGCTGAAGAACTTGAAAACATGCTATAACTTTAAAGAATCTGATGTGCTTCTGCAGGTACTGCCATAAGTTTGTTTTCAAAATTTATAGCTCTGGAAAGGCACATGGATGCAATTTTCAGTTCCAATACTTTGCTATCACCAGATTTTGTAGTGCTTTCCTTGGCTTTAAGTTTTCTTGTTGTCTTAGTCCATGCTCAGGACACGGTGCAAGAGATTGTCAAGTATTTTTTGCAGGAGCAAAGCTGTTCGAGTTTTGCTTTTCTTGTCTTTTCAGCTTCAGCAGGAGGATATGCTAGGTTGTGGCATCTTCATATTGGAGATATTCAAAAGCTGTCTGAGCATGGTCCTGGGAAACTGGCTCTAGGTGGTCATTGAGCATCATGGACAGGCAACATGACCTACAGAGGTCCCTTCCAGCTTCAACTATTCTGTGATGCCTAATAACACTCAGCCTACAAAGACTTCTGAAATGTAACTTGTCTAAGAGTGAACGATTAGGACAAATTCTGCATTCCTTTTTCATCCTGTTTTCAGCTGAGCAGACTTCTCATTGTGACTTTAAGAACTAGAACGACACATTGAGAAATAGTAATATGGTAGGAAAGGCTGGGGGAAATGGGTTTTTAGGAAGATGGTGTGAGAGAATTGAGAAGGATAAGAAGAGACAAGTGAAGAAGTGAAGAAGCAGCACAGGAAGAGTGGTTGCAGCAATGAAAGAGAGCAGAGTTTTACCTGGTTTCTTTTTGAATTAGAGCAGTAGCTTTCTTTTCATCTCGCTTTGCACTTTTGAGATCTTTCTTACAAGAAAGACAAACATCAACAAGCAACAAATATTTAGGAACCTTGTATTCAAACTTTGAAATTTGAAAGGAAAAAGCATGTGCCTTCTTCCCAGTTCAAACCTGGTTTCCCAAATAAAATTACTTCTTTATGTGTCTTATTTGGACTTGAAATGTAGTTTTAATCTCCATTGTGTGATGACTCCATCATTCATATGGCCCATGACAAACATGTTGCTGGCACACAGTAAAAATAAAATAACATCAGTCACAAGTTACTCTGCCAGATTTTGAGATCTGGGAAGAGCTTTGTTTCAAAGAAACTTTATTTATTTATTTATTTATTTATTTTTATTTTTATTTTTGGATTTAGCCTAAGTAAGTTCCCAATCATCTGTATTCGTTAAGGAGAGTGACAAGAAGAATCATACATGACCTTTCTAAGGGGCAATTTAAAAACAAACAAGCAAACAAACAACAACAACAACAAAAAAAAAACAAAACAAAACACACAAAAAAAACCCAAACAACCATATACCTGTGTAATAATAAACTACCTAATAACAAGAACCATATGCAATAGAATGAAAACATGCCTATTAGGGGATCACTCAACAACAAAAAGGATCTGTATCTTAATACCAAGAATACAAATGGGAAAGAATTTGATATATTTTGTTGGCCCCACTTCAGATGAGAGAGAGGAATGGAAAAATACAGCAGCAAAAAGGAGCAACTGAATACTAAATTTTGCTTCCACTCATTCACTTTCAATAAGAAAGTTTAATATTCCTTTCATATTGCTCTTTGCTTTAGACATTGCACTTGCAGGACACCTTGGGGCCTCTAGGTCTAGGGAGTCCTACAGATGCCCACATTCAGGTTAGATATAAGGAAGATGTTCTTTACTGTGAGGGTGGTGAGGCACTGAAACAGGTTGTCCAGATAAGTGGTAAATTCTCCACCCCTGTCAGTGTTCAAGCCCAGGCTGGACAGAGCCTTGGGTGACATGGTTTAGTAGGAGGTGTCCCTGCCCATGGCACGGGGGTTGGAACTAGATGATTTTAAGGTCCTTTTCAGCCCTAACTATTCTATGATTCTATGACATGGTCTAATGTGAGGTGTTCCTGCCCACGGCAGGGGGGGGTTGGAATTATACGATCTTAAGGTCCTTTCCAACCCTAACCATTCTATAATTCTATTATTTAGCTGGTGGATAAAGGAATGTCTAGGAACTGACCATGTAATGACCAAAAGTAACAGCAGCTGAGATAACAGATTTTGATATCAGCATGATTTGGAGGATTGCATATAACCTAGGAGAGTTTTCTCGCATTTATTTTTTTGTTTCATTTGGTCTTCAAATGTACTTCTTTTCAAAAAAAGAAACACTGACTTAGGTTCCATGAGATTGTTTTCTACTAGTAACTCCCATAACAACTTGTCCAGCTGCAAAGAAAAAGATAAAAAAAAAAATATTTCTAACCATTGGTTCTACAAACAACCTGTGGTTTCAAAGCCCATCTACTTTTTGTCTAGCTGCTTTGTCATCACCAGTAATGAAGATTCTTGTGCCATAAGACCTGTGTAATCCTGGACTGTCTGTTTGTGATTGAAGGCAGACTCTACCCTCATCACTCAAAATTAATTAACGACTCACTTGAAAGCAGGTTTGTCAGGAGAAAAATTCAGGCTGCCTTTCCTCCTATCTGGGCTGTGTTAACAGTGTTTGATGGAGTGATAACTTTTGTCACTAAAATAAAGGCAGCTATAAAGGCCTTGGGTGACACAGTCTAGTGTATAGTGTCCCTGCCCATGGCAGGAGGGTTGGAACTAGATGATCTTAAGATCCTTTCCAACCCTAACTATTCTATGGTTCTATGATTCTATGATTCTATGATTCTATGAATAAACACAAACAATAGACTTGCAAATCAAGAAAGCATAACTTTGTCATTTTGCAGAGCTGAACCATGGTCTTGAGATAAAAGCTATATTGTAGTGAGATGATATTGTCTTTTGCAATAGCATTATACTGCTTTTGTGGGATTTTTTAGTAGTTCCTCATATCTAGTAGTAGTCTTAATAATACCCATATAAACAGCAGCTTGGAAAATGAAGTATCATGTCCTGTCAAGCTGTTTTCCAGCATAAATCCATTATTATTCCATTTATAACTAATGACAGATGCCAGAAATAGAAACCTGGTCATTAATTATGTGCATTATCTTTCTGGCCATGCACCTGCACATGGTTACTGTCAGGGCACTCAAGAAGTCCTATTGTGCTTTTGATACTAAATTATATGTCTCAGCAATGATTCCAGTTTTCAGGGTTCATGGACGTAAGACATCTCCTAATTCAAAAGGAAAACAGATGGCTGAGAACTGGTGCTCTGCTGCACATAACATGGACCCCCCAATAAGGTAGGCACCATTAACAAAGGAATTTTAGATCTCTGCAGTCCCACGTGGTAAAGCTTGTCCTAGAAAACTGCACTAGGAGGCATACAGGAGCAGTAGTACTAGGGCTGTGCACAGAAGTTAATTAAGGGAGAGTTGTCAAGGGAAGGGAAGGGAAAGGATAAAAACCAGAGTATTCAAACTGAAACTCAGTGCATCTCTGTCAGTGTTCTCCTTTCTGTGCATTTTATCTACCTTTACTCTAGCTTTAAAAAATCTTAGAAAAGAATCAGAAAGTAAGATTGTAGGTCTCCTGTAGCATTTATCTGGAAAGTCTCAAGTGCTTGAAGTAAAATACCATAAATTCTCCACAACATGAACCAGTAAATGCTGGGATGGAAAAGTTCACTTTGAGCCTTTGTAGCAAGACCAAAGTTGTGGTTTTGGAAAATCTGCAAATGTGCCTGACTGCAGTATGTTTTCGTACTTACTATTAAAGAACAACAGACAGACTGAAACCAATGGTCTATTTAGCCCTACAAAATGTCTCCAGCTATGTCTAGCCATGGATACTAAAGGAAAACCCTAATACCAGGCCAAGCATACAATGTTTCTTCTTTACCTACAGGCCTAGATCCAATGATAAGGATTTCAAAACCCTACTAAGACAGAGGTGCTGTTTCTGGGTTTAATAACACTTTGTCAATTGTAAAGTGGGGAAAAAAATAAAATCATGCAATTTAGGTGGAACTTGACATCTGATAGTTTCAATTGATGGCCTCTCTTTTGTGTCTTATCAAAACCAGTGAATAATGGTTCCTCATTTGTCATCTCCTTGCCACTGATAATTTCACAGCCCCATATTCTACCCTGTTTAATTATCTTTTTTTCATGCAGATGAGCACTAGTCTATTTAATCTCCCTCAAATGGAAGACATTCATGCCTTTGATCATTCTTATCATCACCCTCTGCACCTTTTCCAGTTCTGCTGCATCAATTGTCCAAGATGCTGCAACCAGAAATGCTTCTGCTCTTTGTGATTTGGTCATGCTGTGGATTTTTATTGTGATACAACGCTTTCTACTTTATTTTCCATTTCTTTCCTTTTTCTTTACTGGTAATTTCTTTTCTTTACTCACAACTGAGTAATAAACTGACATTTTCATAAAATTATCTGCTATAACTCCAAGAAGCTTTTTTTGATAGTTTGGAGTCCATAAGTGTGTATTTAGGACAGGCTTTCTCTGTCTGCACTACTCTACTTCTATCAACACCAAATTTCTTCTGCCATTTCATTGCCCTATCATTTAGTACTGCAAGGTGGTTCTGCTACTCTATGTAGTAATTTCATCGCATTGCTTAACTTGGTGTCTTTGGCTTTTACCACTTCACTCTACACTCTCTTTGCCAGATAACTCCACGAGCAAGATACAGCGTGGGTTTCAGCAGAGGTTCCTCAGGGGTTCCTCTGGCAATGTCCACCCTTTGTGAACACTCACAAAAGAGCTCACTAGTCCGTTTCTTTCCCAGTCTGTAATCAGTTATTAAATCACAGAGATTATTTCCCTCTTTTATTGAGGTTTTACTTTCTTCATTAACTTTTAATTAGGAAGCTATTGGAAAAATCCCACTGTACACTATCAGAAAGGTCACATTTGTTCACAGCACTTTGTGGACAAAGCTCATTGATTTGTGAGGCCCGAGTCATTGCTGTGAAAAACTGGTTGAATGTCCCCATTATTATAGGAATGTTGAAATGCTTCACTTATCTGGAGCCTGTCTCCTACAAAGGTCTGAAACCTTACATTTCCTTTAAAGGTGGAGCCACTGTGTCCTTGTGTGTGTCCCCTGCAAAAGGCTTGACCAGCCATAAGGGTACCTATCACTGATGTAACTTTGCTCTCACTAGTGTTGCAGATCTCAGTTAGGACAGAATTGGACTTGTCACAAGGACTTCTCTAGTGCATCTGAATAGAAGCTGAAGTTTTTCTCTGCGGTAAGTGAAGGATGGGATATATATGACTAATCTAAAAATCTCAATTAGCTAAACTGAGGATTCAAGTTGACTAGCTGTAGCTTATTATCATGTTTCATATTTGCATCATAATTTTTCTAAACAGTGTTAATTTGCTGCCTAATGGGTCTGTGTTTTTTTTTTTTTCCTGCTGATGATGTAAGAAGCAGTTTTTTTTGTTTACTTCCTATTTGAAAATTTTGCTATTGTGCTGCCCATGTAAAATGTAGTAATGATCAGAAAGGACTGAATAATTTCTGCAGAAAATCTGACCTCTAACAATGCTTAGATGGCCCATAAGCGTTCTTTGCGTGTGTTCAGTACTGCGCTGAGTGAGACCATTTTACTCCTTAGGTATAAATATTATTTATGTCATGCTCAGCATTTGACAGAGTAACTTGGCTAGCTGAGACTGCCCTTCCAAGTGATGGTCACTTCTGCACTATATTTGTTTTCTGTTGTGAGCCCTCATCTAATAAATTGCATTCAGAGAAGTGTTCGAAGAGAGCTAGAATCAGTCAGCTGCTTCATTGTACCCAAAGGATCTGTTGCAGACCATAGCAGAGACACGTAGGTTTAAGACAGCAGGGCCACAGCGGGTATCTTGTTTCCAACCATCTATTGAAGTGTCTAAAGTTAAAATTTCTTACAAGCAGCAGTTCAGAAGAAAAATTTTTTTTAGTACTTGTTTTTAATAGGATGATAGAATTAATTTTCATGCAGCAGGTGGAATTTCCTGTCTTTACCAGTTCTTCCATCACAAACATGTAACTACTTAGTAGGAAATGCAAAACAAAAGACTTTTAGGTAGTTTCAAATATTTTGAATATTTTCCTTTTTTTGGTCAAAAGATCTTGACAGGTGCATCAGTTTTTAGAAGTAATTTTGGTATGTGCCATGTTTTTGGTTGACACATTCACATATAATATCTCTGCAATACACATGAGCGTAAGGCAGTGGCTATCAAGGACCTGTGCGCATTGCTTAACTGCTTTTATGTCCTACCTCTGATGAAGTCTTTGAGTAATCTCTGCTACTTTTGTGTCATACCAAATAATGACTTCATAATGTAAACCTGGCTGTGCAAACATACTCCAGGCTTTTCTTTATACTTCTGTGAGGATTAAAATACATACCTGTGTGACAAATGCAGTTATTCTGCCTTCGTCAAAAACTCTCTTCAGCAACAATTGGATTAAATATTTTTTTTCATCCTGAATCAGCTCTCACTTTTTTTGCTATTTGAAATGACAGAGTCCAAAGATGGTTGCAGAGAATGAAGTAATCTTATTATTTTTCTTGGCAGGATTTAGTTGACATAAAATGATGTTAATATTTCTAATAATTACCTCTATTGTGGTAGCAGCTAAACACCACAAATGAGATCCTTAACCATTTTCTAAGGTTCTATAGAGCCAAACACAGTCTCTGAAGCAAAACAAATAATTCTGCAGTCAAAACAAAAAAAAAGGGGTAAAAAGCAAGATAGATTAACAATATATGCTAAAGGGTTGTTAACCTACTGATGCTTCTTATTACATGCGTAGATATTTAGCTACATACAGGTGTATACAGTAATTTATTTAAAAGACAGTATGAGATGATGTTTTCTGAACATTTTAGTTGGTTGTTCAGTTTAAAACCACTCCTTCCCACCAAAATCCACCCTCCCCCACCAAAAAAAAACACCAAAAAACAAGCAACAGCAAAACCAAATCAACCAGCTTGATTCACTGACTGAGAGTGAGGACGCATGGAAATCAACACTATCCTGCTATCCTGAACAGGAGAAGAAAGTTTAGGGAAGACTTAGGAGTCGCCTTCTGCCTAAGAGGAGGTTACTAAGAAGAGGAAGCCAGGTCCTACCTTCCCCTCCATAGGGTGCATAGTAGAAGGATGAAAACCAGGGCTCCCAAATTGAACCAGGATAGTCTGTCACTGGGTATTAGGCAAGTTTTTCATTGTGAGGGTAATTAACTTGGGAAATACTGAAGACAGAGTTTGCAGAATCTCCATCCTTGGATGTTTGAGACCCAGCTTAATCAAGCCATGAACAAACTGCTCTAAGCATTAAGTTCAATAAAGACATCCCAGGTCCCTTCCCACCTGAGCTGTCTGATGAAAAGCTACACAAGTGATTCAAACTATGCAGTTGCTCAGATATGCCATCTGAGTTAGGTTCTCATAACAGAAGTTTGCAGAAATAGTTAGATGTTATTCTGTTCTGTATGGTTAAGAGTTCCATCCTTAACATACTAAAACCAAGCAAATAAATCCCCACCAAAATCTAAACAAAACAGATGTTGAAATACAATTCTCAGAACTGGCATAGACATTTAGGGTCCTTTGTATCATCTGCAAATATTTAGCCCAGTGCAACAGCAGATGGTTGGAACTGCACTTTTTAATTGTATCATAGGGACTCTAAGAGAAAAGTATGCAGAAATAAACAGCTATCAGTTACTGCTGTTGGAAATGTTTTTTGTTTTTTTTTTATATTGACATTAAAATGTTTCCAAGATGACGAAGAGAGCAGGGATGGCTACTTGATTTAAGAATATGTCTTCTGTGAAAATAGAGCCCACTTCTATGTTGTCTAGTTACAAGTGATTTGGCAATCCTTTCAATTTTCTCAACAACAAGGAACATCTTTACTTGGCCTTCTCCTCATACATTAGATCTTTCTGACATATGTTATCATCCTCTTAATTTATTTATATTTAATTAAATAATAGCTTGAAACTTTCTTAAATTGCTTACAGGGGAAGTATCTTATTTCTTGGGAAGTGGTAAAAACCCCTTGACATCAGTAGTAACTGCTTAAAATGAACTCCTTCCAAACTTAGTGATGCAGACCATTCAAGGTAATAGCCTTGGCACAAACTCTGTTCAACAAAACCAGCTGACTGTGTCTCCCTTCTCTCTCTCCAGCATGAGTCGTTTATAAGCTATTTAAAAAGGTAGTTGTAAGGAAAACACACCAGACATTAAATGCAGCAACCCAAATCTTCAGAAGGTGTCCACATCACTTTGCTGAACTTGTTAGATTTACCCTGATTTATATCAGTTGAAAATGTATTTCAGCCCCTGTGAGCTCTTTTTAGCTTAGGTTAATACCATCCACACTGAACTGCTTATTGTTACTGCTTTTAAGGTAACACAGAGGTAAGATTTGGAAATAGTCATGGTTGTTTATTGCCTCTTACTTTGCAGCTGGTTAATAAGTTTATAGGGTTTTTCATGGTTTTGGGATGGGGAGAAGTGAAGGTAAATTAATCTAACAGTGATCTTTTAACTAGGAAGATTAACTAAATAATAAACCAAAGCATCTAATATTTTGCAATCTCAGTGACCAGTAAGAAATAGCAGCTGCTATTTTGTAAGGACATTAAAATTTCATCAGGGTTATCAAACTGTCAGTAAGGTTATGCATTGGCAGAAACCCAGGTGTATATACACATGCATACACATATATCACTTCAAACTTCAGGGGCAGAGGGCAGAAGCTATAGCTGAAAAGAGAGGAACAACCAAGCCCCCAGGCACACATGATGCTGTCTGAAACTCAGATGTGGCAAATGAAGTCAGAGTCAATCACTAATAGAAAGCAGCTTGGCCGCTGTCTGAGCAAGAGAGTGAGATGGCCAGGACTTGAGGCTCTGAATTTACTAGAAAATTCATTCAGTTTTTAAGAAGCATTCTCTGAGCAAGTTTTCTCCAAGAGGCAACGCCACGGATTTGATGTTCAGATGTGCTCTTAAGATTCCTGCTGTTACCAGCAGACTGGAGTCCAACTCAGACCTCTGCCTAACCTTCTCTGAAGTAATTTCTCAGTGGACAGTGAGCAAATGCCCTCCACCACACCTTCCCATGACCCGTTGTATCTGTATGTGCTTTTCTAGTACATCTCATGATTTCACAAGCATTTAGACTAAAAATGTTAGTCTCACATAAGGAGCATGGAAATTAGAGGAAAGCAAAGAAAATGTTGAAAAAAAAAAAAAGAATTAAAATTTGCAGAGTAGAAATGTTACTGTATGGATGGGTATAAGACTTTTTTTTTTTTTTTCTTAGAGATCAGTCAGGAATTTATAATACCTGCTATTGTGATGTTACTGTAGACAGGTGACACATGCATTGTCATCTAATCAGCCTCTTATACATGAAAGAGGCTCAAGACTGGGGTTTTTTTTAGAAACATGAATGGGTTATCATTTGAAATCTAACAGGGAGTATGAGAGATAAAAAATGACTGTGTGACCAAAAATTCAGGAAGTAGTATCTCTCATTCTACACAGGCTGGACACAGGTAAAAATAAACAGCCCAAAAGTCCAAAACCAATGTGTGTGATCAGCCCCTTTAGCATGTTTTTCAGCTCTGAGTGCGAGTAATCAGGTGCGACTCATTAGCTAATGGCTTGAAAGTGGGCACATCCATCCAAATGTTTAGCTTTGCTTAAACGAAAGCTACAAACCCCAGGAATGCTCTCAATCAGCAAAAAACTTCTTATTTGCAGTCAAGTGAAAATGTATATGTGAAGTTTCTTCCCTCTCCTCTTTAATGTTGTGTCAATTTTTCCTTATAGATATGATTATCATTCTAAGAGCATGTACTTACTGCAGACTGTAGGCTGCTGGCTTTGCCCGAGTATTCTTGCCCACTTTATTGAATGGCAATTGAACTTTTATTTATCTTTGCAAATAGAGAACCTGGCTGAGGTTTATGGGAGCAGAATTGCTGCTTTTTCATCAGATTTGTAGAGTAAAACACTTCTAAGAGTCCAACAGGGTGGAAATATGCTGACTTCACACCCCATCAGACTGGACTCTCACTGTAATAACTTTACCTCCACACCTTGGTACCATCTCCCACACAGCTGAGCAGCAGCCAGATAATTCAGGGAGAGTCACACATAGTTTAGTGAACATAAGCTCTAGAAAGTTAAAGGCTACAGATCTGTATTTGTTATTTTAAGACAAGATTCTTTCAGTGTTGCATGGCACTAGGAGCTGCAAACTTAAACAGGAGGCTACCATTTCTGTCCAGCTCTGCTTGCACAAAGCCTGAAATTAGAATGAGATTTGCACAGAATTAAAATAAATAGCAGTGAGGTGGCTTATATTTCTGCTGGTGTCAGTTTTCTTTCACGATTGTGAATTCTAAGTTTAAGGTGAGGCCTAATTTTATAAAAGCAAACAAACTTCCTCTTCAGAGAAGATGGCCTGAACAGGCAGATGTGGCTTTTGTTAATAATATTGCAAGATAGGATACCTAAACAGTTGTGAGTGATCCTGTAGATAACAGCTTCTTTTTCCGAGTGTAAGAATGTTTCACTATTGAAAAAGTACATTCACTAAATGAAAGAGTGCATTTTAAGGCTATGTGCTATTTTCCTATTTATGTCATGAGGACATTCTATTTCTTTCTTTGTTGCCCTCAACTGTGACCACATCAAGGATGTGTATTTAGAATTCAATTACTGCATATGCTGGAAAGTTACCAAGAAAACTCAGTTGTATCTCCAGTTGTCATAAATTTAGTGTGACAGACAAAAAAGGAGTGTTTTAAAGAACAAGTGCACTTGAGCATTGCCCTTAATGAGGTGTAAACTGCTACTATCTAAATAAAACTTATGCATTCACTTGTCCACATTTTCTGGCTGTGCATATCAAAACAATGTTTTTTTCATTTTGTTGTTCAATCAGCTTGGATAATTTCTTTTCCATGTAGGAAATAAACAGACATTTCTGACTGCTGATAGGAAGCAGTCAGAAACGACTAGACAGAAGCAGACAGAGAAGGATCCACCTGAAAGTTATATTTATCCAGGCTCCAGTTATCGCCAAGCTAAGAGCGCAGGTATATCCTGAAGAAAGCACGTCCCATCTATCACAGGCACTAATTGAAGACAGTGAATGTTCCATGACTCTTGTCTCCCTCCATTGGTCATAGACAGAATTAAGCTACCTCATCTAACTTTCAGATGTGTAAAAACAAGTGAGATGAAACCCCATCCCAGTTATGCTTCAGATCCCTTAGTCGCTTTCCAATGATGCTTCCCGGTATGCATGAGTCCTCTTTTTTTTTTTTTGTTTTCTTCTCATCCTGTTATCCTGAAAAAATAATTTTCCTTATGGGATAAGGAAATTATCCTTATAGGATAACCATTCTAGGGGGAAGAGAAGACTGGAATTACCCTTAGCTCAAAACCCAAGATAATGTTTCTGGAGAAAGCTTGAGGAAACCACTGAAAGCAGGATCACTAGCCTACTCACACATACATATGTAGGCCCCCACACATATGCGCGCATGCGGGCACACACACAAAAGTCTTCAGGAACAAAAAGTTATTCTCTTTTGAGAAGTTTAAGGCCATTTTTCATTTCAACAAGATTTTTTCATAACCTTTACTTGGAGGCTTTCTCTGTGAACGTTAGTAAGATATTGAGTCAAATGATTATGGACTTTTTTTCCTCCTGCTAATAATTTTCAATAATCATTTTAAGAATCTTTAAATTTTAATGGTGCAATGCTTTTCATAAGGCATGAAAAATAATACCAATAAAAATGTTTTGCTAAATATTTAATTGGAAAAATACAGCACGTGTTTCAAGATAAAGGCTCTTTGTTCCAAAGATCAAGTCATCTCTAATAATTTTTTTTTTTTTAATTTTATGTCTGGACCACTTAGAATAAATGAGATATCTTCCTGTGTTTTTAATAAAGGAGATGGAATTATTCTTATTCATTTAGAGATTTTATTAAGAAGCAGATGAACTTTCTTAACTTGAAAGTTATGGAGAAAATGGGCTTTCAGGAAAACTAAGAGATAAATACATTCCTAAATATATAATGATTTTTTTACTCCATCACTCCCCCCCTCACCATACTAGCTGGATTACCTCAGTGTTGCTCCTGCAACCATTTTCTATGTTAAAAATATAGTTGATAAGCAAACGACATTGCTTCTGAACACAGTTCTGTCTCTATAGGGACCCTAAAGATTCTGTAGGGTTAGATTAAGTTTTATCTTTTGGCTTCTTGCGTAGAAAGACTCAATGGGTTTTTTTTTGTCATTTTTTTCTCATTCATGTTCAAGAAATTTAAGTGCTTTGAGCCGAATTTAAAAAAGTTGGGTTTTTGTTTTGTTTTTTTCTATCTAAAGACAATAGCTCTGAAACTACAGTTCAGACATGCATAAAAATACTATTGTGTGTCTGTTAACACTGTGGTCCTGAGATGTGAGTTTCTTAAGCTTCCAGTCTGAAGGTCCCGTCAGAATTTTTTCTTTTTTTTAAATCTGCAGATTTGTAAATTACTGAGGTATTAATTGTACCTTTAAGATCTCATTTCTAAAGTGGGGATAACATTTTCCATGTTATCCATATACTACAGAGTGCTCGAAGCAGGGATGGTCTGTCACCAGACGGGGGTGAGCTGCAGTGCTCATGGACTATCTTTTGTGGTTTTCTGCTGTCGCTGGTGATAACAGCAGCTGTAATTAATAGTAACAAAACCAACAGCACATAACTGTAATGTAAGAAGCCCAGACAGGTTGTTTTTTTTCTTGTGCTGCTGTTAATATAGAAATATTTAGACAGATTTGCTTTAGAAACATGGATTTAAGTTCCTCAGTCCAAACAAAGTTGTCTGGAACTTGTGTGGGGAGAACATGATGTACTGGACCACACTGGAAGCAAGCAAACAAGCAGTCTCTTGCTGCTCTGCCACAAGGCATATTTATTATTTATTCTTCTTCTCTGCCCAGTTTATTTTTCAATACCAATTAAAGGCTTATACCTGCCTCTGATTCCAAAATACCTTGGGCTTCAGCCATCCTGGGTATTCATTGTATTTTGTCTGTCTCTTTGTTCTGCAAAGAAGACATCAGCCCAGTCCAATCACTGTAAATACTGAATCAAGACACCATAGGGTTATTTTTTTCCAAATGTTTACTATTTTTGAGGAGGGTAATAAAGGCAGTCAGCATTAAAAACAGGGAGGCCTTTATACCTAATAAAATACGTCTCTATATATTAAGCAAAGTGAAATGAAGTCAGTGCAGAGTCAATTCTCTGGTTCACTAAGTTGGTCCAATAATTTTTTTAACACACTGTCCTGTAATTCCATTTTAGATGGAAAGTTGTGACTGGTTTTCTTTCCCCAGCCACTGTTAATTCAGCTAGGCACTGGTAATTTTTATCTTCATGTGGGTATCAGTCTGGCTTCTGAAGTCAGCTTGCCCCTAGAAAACACGAAGAAAAAAAAAGGGAAAACGAAAGGAAAGAGGAAGGGAAAGGAAAAGGAAAGGAAAGGAAAGGAAAGGAAAGGAAAGGAAAGGAAAGGAAAGGAAAGGAAAGGAAAGGAAAGGAAAGGAAAGGAAAGGAAAGGAAAGGAAAGGAAAGGAAAGGAAAGGAAAGGAAAGGAAAGGAAAGGAAAGGAAAGGAAAGGAAAGGAAACCTGGATGAAGAACAACTGATATTCCCAAAGACCAAAGTCAGCCCATGGACTATATTATGAGGAAAGAAGTTCCACAGCTGGATTGTCAGAGAGCAAAAAGCTCGGCACAGCATCCTGCAGAAGTATAACAGCTCCCATGTTCACTATAAGATTACAATTAATGATTAATACTCATCCAGGCCCAGCTGCTTCTTCCACAACTGCTGTAGGATTGTTCTCACTGGAGCTTCTGGCACAGCAGCCCTTTTGATGCCAAGGGGAGTAAAGCAGAAAGGAAAGATTCCCACTGAGAATGGAGCAAGGAAACCTAACAGAAGATTTTATTTCTCCGTCAATCACAGCACGCCAGAAGCTGTTTGTTTGTGTGACTGCTACTGATCAACCAGATGCTGGCAGAAGGTACCAAATGAACCTGTGGGGAAAAAAAAAGGATCTATGTGTGTCCCTGGAAGGCTACCTGCAGTTTTCTAGGGGAGCTATCCTGGATCTGAGATACTGGGTGACACTTCAGTCAGGTTTCCTTTCTCCAAGGACAAGACAGGAATTTGGTTTTGGCCATTAACCACCACACTTCCCTTCAGCTGCCCAGTTTGCACGGCCTCAGCTACTCCAGCCTGTAACCTCAGGTTTACCCACATCCTTCTGGAAGGCAACATGTCCAAAGCATGTACCAAGTCAGGGATAGTTCAGAGTAAGAGGTCCAAATCTCCATTGCTGCATTCTTGTTCTAACTTTTAACTTTCAATTTTGTGCTTAAGTGCTAGAACCCCATAATTGATATGGTATTTCTCTCTGACAGTTTAATTTGGGGATAATGGAGTGGAATTGATTTTAAAAAGCAGCAGAGGGTATAGGGAATGCAAACATTTACCAAATTCTCTAAGGAACAGCAAAACATTAAAACAACAAAGAGGGAGGGGGTCCATATAGACATGATTATAAATTGAAGATTATATTTAGTTTCTAGCACTCTGTAAGAAAAGAATGTCAAATGCCTCTTGGTTTAATTCCTGTGGGCTGAGAGGGTATGTAGAATGGAAAAAGATTTATCGTGGGTCCTTTAAGTTCTCAGTTTTCTGCCTAGCAGTTATGTAGCATCCATTCATAGCCTTTTCTGCACCTTTTAAACTTTGAAATAATTGAGTATGAGATTGGCAGGAGATCAGTGCTATGAAAAGGGCAAGAGGATACAGTAAGTGGATAAAGTCTAAAGTTAGAATTGCTTTGTGAGCTATTACCTTTTGGGACCTTCCCTGATCTCGGGACAGATGTTTATTAATAAATTCTTCTTAACAAGGGTTGTAGCAAGATATAGATTTCTAAACTGGCCGCAATGGAAACAAGCTGCTCATTAAGCCACCCTGGCAAACTGCTATACCCTATTTACATTGTTAGTGCTGAGGATGACAGTGTGTGTACATTCAGACTTTCCTTCAGTCAGGTTTGAGTGTCTTTTAGGGTATGAGTTTGCCATTTGAGATTACAAAGAACCACTTTTTCTTTCTTCACTCCCTTTCAACCAGCATTTGGGCAGCTGAAATGAAATGCCCAGGAGCCACTAAAATACTGAGAATAAAAGGCACCAGGAAAACTGGAAAGTGACGTGACAAGACCCCAGGTAAAATCGAAGACTAATTAAACAGACATAAAGGCTTTTTTTAAAAAAGCAAACTCAAACCCTATGATTACCTATATTTGGCTGTAAAAACCTGTAAGACACAAAAACCTGATTGGTTTGTATATTGTCAACAAGGACATAACTTTTGACTCATGCACAGAAGTTGTAAGGGAAAGTTGAGGTACAAAGTCTTGTGATCCTCAAAGAAAATTACCCACACTTGCAGTGGGGGTGCTATTAGTACTTGGTCTCTATTTCAGGATCTTTAAATAAACAGGACACCCGGAAAGTCTTGCCATTCTCTCTTTAATTTACTGCTATGCTTGTTCTTAGATGTCAGAGGACTACAGTGTTTTGTATGGCTTTGCCTACACTCACAGTCTGGTACTGGTGGCCAATATAGGGAGGTAACATAGGGATTATTGCTGCAGCTTTAGGAGAGCTAACCCAGATGTGCCAGCAATCTGGCAGCAGCTCCAAGAACCCTGAACTTTTTTAGCCTGGGCTTGTCTACCCTCACTGCTAGTGCAGACCTACTGTAGGCATATCGATCAAAAGCTAGCCCAGGAGGATCAATACCCATCATGAAACCTCATTGTCACACTAAAGAAGAACTATGTCTCATTTTCATTGCAAAATCTGACTGCTTTTACTGATGCACTGGTGTAGAATGGTTTTGTGTTTTAACAGCAGTGTCTTCGCTTCCTTCCTTGCTAGAAAGAATTAGCCAATATCATCATGCCTGGCAGTGTCCCCATTAAAATGCTCTGCCCTGTAATTGCAGTGAATTCTCTAGGCTCACACAGAACAATTGGAACCTATAAGCCAGCAAAGCCATCAGGCACAGGTCAGGAACACAGCTTGTCACTGGGGAGTTTCCTCACAGGTTTGTGTTTGCTACTGTCTTGAGATAAATCTCTGTAAAAGCTCTTCAGTGCCAAAGCAAACTGGATAAAAGGTGAAGAAGGGATTTTATTCTACCACCCTCTGCCTTCAAGTTTGCCTTCCCTCACAACCTTGATTAATCTGTCATTATATATCTTTTACCATATCTTTATTTCCCTTGAAAAAACCCTTAAGTATCCCTACTCAAGATCTTTACGTGGCTGATCTACGAGCTCTGAATTAGAGATCCCTACACTATTTCCAAGCAGCCTGGTGTATAGATACAGAGGAAAAGCCTCTGTTCTAGACTTAATTTAACTGGTTAAACCCACGGGTTGCTGCACAGCTTTCCATTGCGTCCTGCTGTTTTTAATCCTACCCCTTAACACACTCTTCTCCAGTGATTAGGTTTCAGGAACTTTACAGGGACCTACTTGTCTTGTCCACTGCATTTATCCTCTCCTCCTAGCTAAACTGGGGCCACTGTCTCTCTCTCTCCCATGCAGATGCTATGGTAAAAGAGAAGATGCCTAGACTGTTCACAGGTTTGTGTTGCCACAGCCCCATAGATTTTAGGAAAGCTTAAATTATTTCTATGAGTCCAAGTAATTCTGATGATTAAACAAGGCCACTTTGGCATCTGCCACCTAAAAAAGTGATTTAATACCAAAACCAGCCTTTGCTAGCATCCAGTGGTGACTGAAGCAAATAACTTGAATTTAAAGCCAAATAGATATTGGAGGACTAGGTCAGCAACTGGGCCACAGAAATAGTAACAGAAGAGATCACTTATGCAGTTCGTGTCATCAGGCCAAAGTAAGTATGTTGTCTGTGCATGAAGATAATCAGGGTTTATAGTACAGAAGTGAGTTTGTGTGGGATTAGGTTTGGAATATTTAATCAATTATATAGCTGTAAGCTATAATAAAAAATAATAATACTTTGCACTTGCATAGTGCTTTCATACTCAAATCTCATCTCAAAGCACTTCATAAACATTAATTAAGCCTCCTGTCCCTGTGAAATACATATTATTATACATTATTATTGTTGTTGTTATTATTTCAGTTTTTTAAATGGAAAAAAGAAACTGAGTGACTCAACCAAGGTCACCTCCATCATGTTCGAGATTGCTGTCAGCTGACAGTCATCTGAAATGCAGTCTTCAAGCTGAAGGAAAGGATGGGGTGATCTAGGGAGGATAAAGTGGTATTGCTGCTGCCTTTTGACATTCAGCTGTACTGGAGAGGAAAATGCTGCCTCTTTGCAAGGTACCTATTGGTAGCTATACGTGGGTAGAAAAAATTTTGTAAACAAGAGAATTAAAGAAACCTTATTTCCTTCAGATGTTTATCTCATGCGTATGCTACATTTCTCTGCTCCATTTTTTTCTTAAGACTGGTGCATCCATGTTGTGGTGTAGACTATTTAATGTTTAATTTGTGTGGAGATCACTCTTCAACCTTCCTCTCAGCTAAGGATATTTACTTGCATCCTTTTATTTTCTGAAACCTACAGAAACTGTATTATCTGTGAAGCCTTTGCACTGCTGTTAAATTTTCTTTTAAATTGGTCAGTGTACTCAGACATCACTAGGAAGGATTAAACAGACTCACAATACAACCACAGGCTTGATTCCCTATATCTCTTGTGCTTTTGTCCCTTTTGACCTAAGGGGGACAGGTTACAAGAGTCGGCACTGGCACAAGCACTAACAGAGGACAGAACTGTGACTAAAGACAAATGTTAGGAGATCGGCTCCCATTTAGGCATAAAAATAGATTAATAGTAACTTGTTATTAATTTTCTCACTCAGCTTATTTTGTTCTTTTGCAGGTCTTGGCTGTAACCACTGAGATGGAGTGCTGATCTCAAAGTAACACAGAAAGGAGGAAGTTTTGCTCTCCTCATCTTAGAATGTGTGGAGAATGGGAAAGCCAAGACAGAGCAGTGAGGAGAGTTGCCTTTCACTGCATAGGAGTAGGGTCCACACACACCAAGCTGTGCAGCAAGAAATTGGGTATTCTACTGTAAAAATGAGTCCTGCAGTGTGCTCATGAACTTGCTAGAACCTGTGAATGTATCTTTCAAAAGACATATTTGAAGGGACTCTTACATTGCATCAGAATAGAAGTGAATGAGAACGATACCATTTTAGTAAAGCATATATCTGATTTTTATTCTCTCTCTCATGCCTCAACCCAAGAAAAAAACCACTTTCAGCTCCCCATTTTGGAGATGTAATGCTCTGTGATATGTGGCCGTCTCTTCTGGGAGAGCTCATCTATGGGTTTCACCCATAGGAGATTTGAAACCCTGAAGATCCTATAGGGTTTATGATCTCTCTACTGTGCCTCTGAAGGAGGGATGGTATCAATATGTTTTCAAAAAGGAAATAGTTTCCTAAGTGGCTAAGACATGCATAGAAGTATTGGATACATATATACTGACTGCATCTCTCTCTGTCAGATTGACTTGTCAGAAAAAGAGACCCGTGTTAGGACTGCACCAGGAGTTTAGAAACTGAAAATAAGGCCTTGCATAAGTGAAAACAGCTCTAAATATTGTATAATTCCTGATGGATTCCTAAGGATGCTGGGCACCTGCTCTGCAACTCAAAGTGATTTACAGTCTCCTGAGAGAGACGCAGGACAAAGACAACTTCTCCCTCTCCTGCAGGAGAATGGCAAGTATGGCAAAACAGAGCAAAACTAGTGAAACAGTCCCTTGGCCACTTCAGCAGGCTTGGAATGTGGGTCTGGGCTGACTCCAGACCAGGAAGGGGTGCACTTCTCTTATCATCCAGACTCATTTACTCAAGAGTCATTCAAGAAGCTGGAGGGAGAACAGCCGGGAAAACTGACACATACTGACCACAGGGATATTCCATGCAAGATGATGTCATGCTCAGCATATAAAATGGGGGGGGGGGGGGGTTTACCAGGAAGGGACTGATCGCCACTTGGGTCAGGTTGGGTATCTGTCAGAGAGTGGTAAGCAATTGTATTGTGCATCACTCGTGTTTTTCTTAAGTTTTATTCCTGCTTCTCTTTCTGTTATCTAAATTTTCATTACAACTATTATCATTATTAATAATATGCTTTATTTTATTTCCATTTATTTCCAAGGTTTTACCCTTTTCTGATTCTCTGTCTCATCTCACCTGAGGTGGGGGAGCAGGTGAGCAGCTGCACGATACTTAGGTGCCTCTGGGGTTAAACCACTCTGTCTGTCTTTCCTTGCCATAGACCCACTAAGTCTCAGTTTCCAGTCCTGCCACCTGGAGAAAGAATAAGAATCCCTAATTAGTTTCCTCAGTACTTTTAAAGCTGTTAGTCCACAGCATAACAGGAAAAGATAAACAAGCTCACTGTCACAAACTGACTGATATGAGACTTTCAATGGCCTGCACAGAGGAGATTTAAGGCCTAATTTAAAGCCCTTTGAATGCTATTTGAAGTTTCCTATCAATGCCACTGGCGGTTTTGGATTAGTTCTCTGACAAGTGGGATAGGCATAGGGTTTTACAAAAGGAGGGCTGGTTCTTCAGACTGAGAAAGCTGCTGTTTGCTTCTTGGCAATACAAAATATCTGTTAGGTACTCATATGTTTGTGCCCAACCATCTTCTTTGGTTGACCTTTGTGACTACTATTTGTACAGATGTGCCTGAAGCAATGCACATCCTTAATGAACTTATAACTACGATGAGTACCTGCTTAAAGAAAAGAGATTAAATATTTTTGTTAAATGTAGAGAGTACTTTAGCATGCCAAAATTAATTATGCGTCAAAAATGTAGCTGTTTGACATTGCAAGTTAATAGATGTAAGACATTGTTAATAAACTAAAAGCTCTTGCGCTTCGAACTCTCTATCTGTGCAATAAAAGGCAGAGAATTTAGCTTCAAAGCTACATAGCCAAAAACCTATTCACAAAAAACACTTTGCATGAAATACAGAGAGAGTTTTCTGATTTCTTGGATGCAGTAAATACCATTATACATGCATGCATTTTACAAAAGTTTGAAATATAGGATAGAGTCCAAGAGTTTCTGGACTAGACATGTTGGAGTCTCCTGAGACCTCTCTGACGTACATGAAACTGCTACTCAGCCCTTTCTCTGACTCCCAAATGCTTTGCAACTGACTCAATCTGCATTCATGGCAAAGGAATTCCTATATATAAAGCATTTGGGATCTAGAAGATGAAATAACCACTGATAAAATTTATTTTATTATTCTCTTACTACCCAAAGCCAGTTCTCGTCATTTTTGGTGACAATAGCTAAGATACACAGCCCTTGCTGAGCTCCCTACATGTCCACTGTTTGCAGTTAGAGACTTTTGCTTCAGACTGGATTTAGTCTGATTCCCCAGGCAAAAAGTCATCACTGAAGAAATTGTTTGCCCAAAGGACTAGGTCCTGCTTTGGACCCTCCTGTCCTCATGGAGGCTGGCAGCATTTGATGAACTCTTGAAGTATGTAGTTCATTCAGATCAGGCAGTGTGCACCAAAACTGCTCTACTACTCTAAAGAACAGTAATAGATGAAGCTGTGATGGATTATTTGAAAATTAGGAGAGAGAACTGCTTTTGAAAACAGATGATTAAAACTCCCTAAGCTACAAGGAAATCAATCTGGCATGCAGTTAAATGTCCTTCCTCAGTTAGAGAGAGTCTTCTATTAAATGTCCTTCCTCAGTTAGAGTCTTCTAATCAGGTGCCTTTATGCCTCAATTCCCAACCTGTTGTACTTACCTTCTTTATCTCACTTTGATAGAAATATGAGCTGGAATTCCCCAATAGGTTTAAATAAAAAGATGACACAAGCTACTGAATGGCTGCAGGATAAGGAAGCTAAGTCTTCTTAGAAATTCCAGCTGGGACTGAAAGCATCTGGGTGAAGGTATTCTTTCTCATCTTGCGTTAGCACAGTGCTTGCCATACAGAGAACACATCCCCAAACCTTGTATTAGGCATTTTCTTAAATTCAATTGAACAAAAAATGCTGCAGAAATAGGACAAATTAATCAAAACAATATTTGCAGAATATAAAAAAATGGCTTTTTTTATAATCTAAGATTTGAAATCCTGCACTGTTTTTCTATCTGAAATCTATCAGCTCCTTTTTTTTTTTTTCATCAAAAAGTTGTCATTGTCAGCTGCAGAGTGATGAATTCCAAGGAATTTCAGTTCTATTGCTTAATATAAATTAAAAAATAATGAGAATAATTCACCAGGAATAGAGTCTGTCTGCAAGTTATTATTATTCTGTAGTCTTCCTTAGACAGGCAGACAAGCTGACAGTTATTAAACAGTGACCTAATATTCTGCTTTCACTTTTGCTGCAAAGCTAGAATTCTTTCTGCTGTTTTACCAGCAAACAATAATAAGGAATCTTAAGGTACATGCTTAACAATTCATGCCACTATTGTTAACAGTCTCTGCCTTTTTTGAGATGCATGCTAACACAAAGAAATGCATTTAATTTCAAATATTCTTGTAGAAATGTTAGTATTTCTAAAGTGTTTATTTGTTATAAAGCACTTGGATATGTTATTACTAGTGAGTGCATGAGTTCATGGGTGTGTGTATATGTACCTGTGCTTGTATGCACACATCTTCTTATCCATGTGCCTGTTCATGCATGCATATGTAAGTACACATATCAGAATCATATGCATGCAATTAGAGTTTCTGGACAGTTATAATTATCATAAAAGTAAACTAAGGATGTCTTGGAAGAGGTTTCACATTTCATTATGGTGGGAGACCTCTCTCTAAATATTAAATAAAATAAAAAAAGTCCTGTAACATCAGGCAAAGTTATCAAAAAAACCCGGGTGATTTGATGAGAAACATGGCTGCTAATTCTTACTACTAAATTACTTCTTCATGTCTCACGAATTGCTATGAGACTCAAATATGCATGTCATATTCTTATTTATAAGTATGAAACTTTTTTATGTTACCTCAAAAGTAATCTGAATTTCCTTAAATATATCTTATTATCTAGGTCTCAGATAAAACCAATATGAAATTCACCAATTCTGAACCTGTTCTTATGTCCTTAAACCTAGGGTAATATCTTCAGCTTTTATTTAGTTATTGCAAGAAAACCTCAAAGCATCTTCCCTCTCCTCTGACAAAAATCTGCTATCTTTGTAACTCATCTCATGGCCTGCATAGAATTAATCCAGTCTAGTTCCAGTAAGCCTTTGTATATATATTTATATAGAATCATAGAATCATAGAATAGTTAGGGTTGGAAAGGACCTTAAGATCATCTAGTTCCAACCCCCTTGCCATGGGCAGGGACACCTCACACTAAACCATGGCACCCAAGGCTCTGTCCAACCTGGCCTTGAACACTGCCAGGGATGGAGCATTCACAACTTCCCTGGGCAACCCATTCCAGTGCTTCACCACCCTCACAGTAAAGAACTTCTTCCTTATATCCAATCTAAACTTCCCCTGTTTAAGTCTTAACCCCTTACCCCTTGTCCTATCACTACAGTCCCTAATGAAGAGTCCCTTCCTGTTATCCTTAATATCCCTAGCTAGGTTTAATTCTAACTGGGCCTTAGCTTTCTTACTGGGCCTTAGTTTTCCTAAATCATACCTGTAACCATACCTACTTTTTTCAGACATCAGTGAGCTGCTTGTGGAATTAATTCACTGGCAGACTTTACCGTGGGGTGTAATCTTAAATTGTTTACTAGTCTACAGTGTGATTTTCATCTACCAGTCTCAAAACCAGTGATTCCATCAGTTACAGAAATGCAACACTGCTATGCTAGAAAAACTGCATATTGATCTTACCTGTACTCAGCATTCTGCTTCCAAATCTTCCAAGCTCTCTAATAAGTACATAAGTGAAAATTGTGGCTTTAAGATATAAGGGAAAATTAAAAAAAAAAAAAAGAAAAAAAAGAAACTTCTCTCGGATGAATTATAATAATATTTTTATGATATCCATTGGTAATTCTTGAACCAGAATATAAAGTGGTACACAAGTGTATTGGGCTGCTTGTCCAGAATCTAGCTGTTAACAAACACTTTCATGAGATAATGACTATAAATCCACCTTTACACACATCTTTTATGACTGTCTCATGTCTTTTGGTATTACACTGATTTTGGGCACTCAATTTTAGTGGTTATTGTAATGCATATTATTTGCCATTTTCATCCACTGAATAGACAGGGAATAGAAATAGTTCCAGAGAATAAAAATTGAAGCAAAAAATAATTTATAAATGGGAAAAAAAAAAAATTAACTACCAAATGATACGTTAGCTCAGTGCTTTGTTGGGTAACACCAAGCTAAAAAACAAACCAAAAAACACACACACACACAAAAATACCTTCTTTTATTAGGAAAGGGAATGGTTTTCACAGGGCTTACTTCTAATTCCCTGTTGTGATCCAGGTTATCTTTGGTGGAGAAGAGGGACTTTCCTGTTATCTTTGGCATCTCTGGCCAGACGATACTAGCTGGACCTTAGCTTTCTTGACCTGATCCCTAGCTTCCCAGACAATGTCCCTGTGTTCTTCCCAGGCTGCCTGTCCTTGCTTCCACGCTCTATAAGCTTCTTTTTTAATTCTGAGTTTTCTCAGCAGCTTCTTATTCATCCATGGAGTGAATGAAGTATTGGTGTGTCAAAGTTTTGGTGTTCCAGAAAGCAAGCTGATACAGTACCTACAGTTTGAGAAGAGACAAAAATTGACTGAGGAGAGTTACAAAGAGCTTGTTCGGACAGCAGAAACTGGGAGAGAGTAGTTTCCCCACAGTATTAATGATGATTTCTGTGTGCTGGATGGTAGCAGGGCATGAAGCAACAAGGAGATGTTGCATCAAAGAGGCCATAAATCCGACAAGGTGATTGTGAATCCTGTCTGGCAATGTGAATGCAAGTCTATTTAATGGTCTGCCCTGGCTGGTCCAAACTCTAGTGTCAGATGCTGGTATGGGACGTGTCCAGAGCATGAAGGACAGGAAAGTCTTGCCAACTGCCTGGGTGCATGCACAAAAATTGGTCCTAGCGTCCGGGCTTGTGTGTATTTCACTATTCATAGAATCATAGAATAGAATTATAGAGTAGTTAGGGTTGGAAAGGACCTTAAGATCACCTAGTTCCAACCCCCCTGCCATGGGCAGGGACACCTCACACTAAACCATGGCACCCAAGGCTCTGTCCAACCTGGTCTTGAACACTGCCAGGGATGGAGCACTCACAGCTTCCTTGGGCATCCTGTTGCAATGCCTCACCACCCTAACAGTAAAGAATTGCTTCCTTATATCCAGTCGAAACTTCCCATTTAAGTTTGAGCCCATTACCCCTTATCCTGTCACTATAGTCCCTAGTGAAGAGTCCCTCTCCAGCATCACTGTAGGTCCCCTTCAAATACTGGAAGGCAGCTATGGGGTCTCCACACAGCCTTCTCTTCTCCAAGCTGAACAGCCCCAACTTTCTCAGCCTATCTTCATGCGGGAGGTGCTCCAGTCCCCTGATCATCCTCGTGGCCCTTCTCTGTACTTGTTCCAACAGTTTCATGTCCTTTTTATGTTGAGGACACCAGAACTGCACACAATACTCCAGGTGAGGTCTCACGAGAGCAGAGTAGAGGGGCAGGATCACCTCCTTCGACCTGCTGGTCACGCTCCTTTTGATGCAGCCCAGGATACAGTTGGCTTTCTGGGCTGTGAGAGCACACTGCTGGCTCATGTTCAGTTTCTCATCAACCAGTACCCCAAGTCCTTCTCCACAGGACAAGTCACCTTCAGCCCTGCGAGTATAACAGGCTATATCAGAAATCACTGCAGGCTGACTTCAGCCCACAGCCTGGGCCACCAAGGTCTAAAACATTCCTTTCTCATTGAGCTACTAAGCGCAGTGCAATTGATAATGTTCACTGGGGCAGATCCAAACCAGGAAGAAGGTGCCAAGCAGGACTGAGTTACCTTGGCAGAGCTACCTGGTAGTGAACTTGGAAAAGTAATTAGTGCAATATTTAATTTTACTCAAAGTGAATGCCATGCAGGTGAGGACTTAACCAATACTCACTAGGTGGAAAAACTTTTAGAGTCAGACTTTACATAGGTGTCTGTATTCCTGACCTTTGACCAAGATTTTTTTCTGTGTCACTTTTCTCCTTCTTGCAGATATATGAAGAATGCAAGTCTTGGTCACTCATTTTTAATGTTTTTCCAAAAAAAAGCACCAACTGCATCACTCTTTTCTGATTCTGGAGTATGTTCCTGCTCACATCCCTCCAGGCATCAGATATAACCTGGACTGAATCATCTGCAGAGGATAAAACATGACGTCTTTGGAATAAAAATTGCACTTCATGAATACCTTAGTAGCCTGTTGTGAAGTGTTGAACTGCAATAGTTTGGAAACATTTGTGATTTTCTACAGCTTTTAATATAATTAAATAAATATCTGAAGTGTATAAATCTCTTGTCTGTAAAACCTGACCTGAAATCTCACCAATCTGCTTGAAGCTGCCTGGCAGTTCTGTTTTTGATCCCAGCTGGAAGTACCAAGATAATTGATCTTGTGAGAAGCTTATGAGTTGGTGAGTATGCATATGCGAATGAATACATGTACATATGCATACCTACATAAAAATGTGGATCTTTTTAGAAAAGCTCAGTTACATGTGTAACTAACAGTGAATAAAAATTTTGGGAAGGAGTCCAGGTTTATACAAAACAGTTCAGCAGTGCTTAATTTAAAGCCATTTTAAGCTTTACCATGGAGACATTCATAGGCAACAGGTTCTCAGCCAATCAGATCCAAACTATTGTATTAAATTAACTCAAAATTAATAACCAGAAAGCCCCAGAAGTGAATCAAAAGGAGTGAAGTGTTAAGAACGCTGAAATAAAGGGAAGATGAGCAGAATTAAGGGTTAAAAGTATCAAGAATAAAGAGCAGATAAGTATTTGGTACTTTTTATGCACAGCTCACAGAAATCTCTAACTTGTGGTTTAAGGCTGAAATCAATTTATGTTTATTTGGACATGTCCCACAGTGTTGACAGGAGCCAGGAGTACAGGGAATCTAAAAACGGTTGCACAATAATTAACAACAGCCTTGCTAGCACAACTCAGCCAGCCCTGGTGCAGCATTCATGCTGGCCATCACAGCAAGCCCTGAGACAAATTCTAGTCAATAGAGACAACAAACCATGTGACACATGTGAGCTTGCTTTGTGCAGAGCTGCAACCTTTTCCTTCTGAACCGTGTAGTGTCCCAAGCAAATTGTTGTGCTGCTGTAGAAAACAAATGAGGTCATACCAGGAAATCTGGTAGTGACCAAAGGAAGAGTTTTGAACGAGCAAATAAAGAAGTCGCATAATTAAAAACATACATTTGAAGAATTACAGCATTGCTGTCATGAGCTGCATAATCAAGAGGTGTGAACTGGCACAACTGTTGATTTCTGTTCATATTAAACATGTGGCTAAATATCTCGGAGGGTCATTGAAAGTCAAAAGACCAGTAGCCGAGACTGTGGTGGGATAATCCCTGATTTAACAGGGTCCTGTGTAAACTTGAATGTAATATGGCAAACATTGGGAAATGCAAGTTGATGTATCCATTAATGTTTCAAGGTGGTTGTAAGCTTTTTTTTTTTATTTTTCTACGACAGTCTGATGTTGAATTCTTTTTTACTGCCTCTGAGAATCAAATCCATTTAGTGCTATATAAAAGTTATTTTCTTTGTGTAGCTTGGTAGTTTGGATTATTAAAGACCAAGAAAACCTCCAAGAAATAAATTTGTCCCATCCTAGGGAAAGCATTTACAAAGACAAAGTTAGCTGAGGTAAAACACACTTTCAGGAAAGCCTGTGGGGACATGTTTTCACCCCACTGACACCAGCAGGGTTTAAGCTCATGTTGAAAGTTAAGTATATGCTTAAACACTGCAAAAAAGACGCTTTCTAGGATCACGGACTTTGATGGCTGAGTGACTACTTCTTTAAGTAACAGAAGGTCAACATACGGCTTTCTTGGCCCAGTTATGTGATAGAAAAGTCTTACATTCTTCTCTATATGGTACGGAAATATAACTGTGCATAGTAACATCACCAGAATTCATGCAGTTGATAAGGAGGAAAAAAAATTAAAATATTTCAAGCCACAGCTCCTTCTTCAGGAGGGATACAAGTAACTCACTGCTTCTTCAAACAGCATTTGACTGTCAACTCTCATTGTCTTAGAAGGTACAAACGGCACAGGCAAAACTAACACAGGTAAACCTTACTTCTGAGCACTTGATATGGATTAGTTAAAAGAGCTGTTCTTCAGTAACTTGGTCATTCCTTTTGGTATTCAGTTAGGAGCACAAATACAGGGCTTTTTCTGTGAGGTAAAATTTTTTCTTAGGCTAAGTTTCAAACTCTTATCTGATGAGAAGCCTCTTTTCTACAGTTTTTGCTTTTTGAAGAATAGATCCTTATTTGCAAATGGATAATTTGAAATTTGCAGCAGACAAAATTCCAATTAGTATGTTAAATTGTAAGCTCCATCATTTCTTGTTCTGGAGGAGATATCCATGATACATTCTGTCATATTTGATTATTTATTTTTTTTTTAGGCAAATGGTTTGAAAATCCCAACATGTAGCTTATTAAAAAAATCTTTAAATTTTTGAATGTATTTTGAAGAAAGGCTCCCAGATGTATCTTTTTATATAGAATCATAGAACAGTTAGGGCTGGAAAGCACCTTAAGATCATAAAGTTCCAACCCCCTTGCCATGAGCAGGGACACCTCACACTAAACCATGTCACCCAAGGCTCTGTCCAACCTGGCCTCAAACACTGCCAGGGATGGAGCATTCACAACCTCCCTGAGCAACCCATTCCGATGCCTCACCACCCTTACAGTAAAGAATTTCTTCCTTATACCTAATCTAAACTTCCCCTGTTTAAGTTTTAACTCATTACCCCTTGTCCTGTCACTACAGTCCCGAATGAATAGTCCCTCCCTGTAGCCCCCCTTCAAATACTGGAAGGCTGCTATGGGGTGTCCACACAGCCTTCTCTTCTCCAGGCTGAACACCAGCACTGTACAAAATACTCCAAGTGAGAGCAGAGGAGAGGAGAGCAGAGTAGAGGGGCAGAATCACCTCCTTGACAGAGGGGTGATATGGGAGACAGAGGAGTATTTGACCCATTTATTAGGAAAAAACCTTCTAAAAAGTGCTTAGCTTCACGAAATTCTTCAAGTACTGTTCTATTAAAACAAGGATATGGAACCATACACTCAAGGGGATTAGGATTTTAGGTTAAAATTACTATCCTCAGAATATTATCAGTGAAATAAAAAACTCATATACTACTGCCACTAAAAAATAACAGCAACAAAAGACGATTGAAATGTAGCAATGAAAATCAGTTGTGTTTGGTGACATGCAAATAATGAGTCAAAAATGGAACAGAGCTGTTAACTCCAGTGATAATATCTGTCCCTCCAGTCTGTAAAATATATTTTGTGGAAATGCATGTACTTATTTCATGCTTGGAAAGATACATAAAATCTCATAAAATTTCTATGGGGGATAAATAACCAAAAAGGTGTTGTGACAGGAAGTCTGCAGGTAAATGATTAACCAAGCAAGATATTTGCTTGTGTAGCAAAGGGAAGGATACTAAGGCTTTTTTTGTTCAAGGGTTATGTTGAGAAAGCAAGGATGGAAAAGGAGCTTATGAAGAGGAAAAATCACTGGCAGGCAAAAAAGGGAAAGCAAATGAGCAAGGAGTGTTATTCCTGATGCTGCACCTCCAAAGAGCAGTTTGGGAAATGGTATTCTCATACACAGTGAATTTCAGGCATTCTTGTTGGAGGGGGAAAGAGAAGACAATATAGCTAGACAAAAACTAAGTTCTGGTGGTCTTTTACAGTAGCTTTCTTTAGCACAAAGATGCTTCACGATTCAGTTATGTAAATGAGGTTTGTATAGAAATGATGTGTAATATAATTGCTTTGGATCCATAAGCATCCATTTTGCATTACAGAAAATCACTGCTCAGTGCTGTCAGGTTCTACTTTGCTTGCCATGATCATCACAGATGGAGATAATCTATTCAGTACCACTTAAAAAAAAAAGAAAAGGACAGCTGGAAAGGTTATGGGCTGTTTTCCTTAATGTCAGAAACCATAACATTGTCCTTTCAAGTGCAGAAATGCATGTCACTGTCCTCAGTGTGGACTGGGGGGTGAACGTTTTTTGACAACAGCATGTTGAAAAGAGGATCACAGAGTCCACAAGACACTTAAAATACCAGTTCTAGTTTGGATTTTTAATCCCTGACCTCTAGAGTCAAATAAGACCTGGAGAGAGGGCAAAGCCCACTTCTTATCTATCTGCTTCAGCACCAAAGCTTACTACCGAGGCTGAGAGATGCTTCTGTCATACTCCTCCAGCTCCTGAGGGAATCCACAGTCAAGGAACATTAACTTAGCCCTTGTGAAGCTCATATAGCTCATTTGATCTATAAAGAGCTTTACAGTCATAACTCAATCAAAAGTTGTAAAGGAAATACAATCTCTTCCGTACTACCCACAAACAAAATTGATGTGCTAAGTTTAGTGATGATATCTAGGTCTGCTCTGAAAATCTGCATTAAAACTGAGACTTAAATGATCTAAAGCTGCAACAATCTGGTGAGAGATCTAACTTCTACTGCATTTAAAATAGCAATAGGAAAATATCAACATTCATGTTTCAATCACATTTTCCCATCTCTAGAAGTCCCTGCCATCAAGCTAACATGCTCTGAAAGCTGGGTAGATGTACACAGGCATAATCTGGTCAGAGAAACTGCACCCATACATCTGGAAAAAAAGAACAATTAGCAACAAAAATCAGCTTTAATAATACCGAGAAAAACTGTGTCAGTCACAGATTATTCCAGGGGTACTTGAGACTGATTTCTAAGATACAATTTTAATATGCCAGCTTTATCATCTTTGTCCCTTATTTCTCTTAGCCCCAGTACATTACAGTCTAACAGTTAATCATGTTAAAAATGTGCTATACCTATGGAGATGTGATTTCTTCCTTTTTCTGTAGTGGACTAATAGAATACATATGAAGACTATGTAGGACCCCTGAGGTATCATGGATGTAGGTAACTCAGGTAACAAAGCCGTGGGGATGCATCTGCCATTCAGAAACATTGAAGCTCCACACAGGAAACATGGGTCAGTTTTTGCTTTCCAATTTCAGAAGTTTCAAGACCAGCTCCCAACTATTTAATACATATCTGTCTCATGGTGGAACAGTATGATACAGAGCAGGTGACTCAATTAAATTCAAAATGCTCTTATATGTCTGCAAGGTGCAAACAGAGGTTTAGTCAGTTGAAGAGCTCAATAGGTTCTGAAGTCATAGCTCCTATTCACACAGCCTGGGAGAGTGGGTATTTCATTATTGCCCTGCACCAGGAGAATGTTGTATGTTGCATTTGAGTATAGCCAGTCTCTCTCTTTGTTAGACACAATCCTGAAGTAGAATCTCCATTTCCATTTACAAACATACATACACTTTTTTCAGATTCTCAGACTTCATGAACATGGGAAGCTTTTTCAAAGTTACTGTTTGAAAATAATATTTACCCTCATTATTATTTCAAATACTGTGGTCAAAGCTCTGATGTCAGAAGACAGGAAGGAATAAGACAGCATTCCGTTATTCCTTCCTTCAGGAGTTTATTACACGCATGATATTATTTCCCTACAATACATCATCTGTTTTTATTCTGTCTCATCTCTGTCTCCTTTTGTACTGTTATACTGATCATGTCATTAAACCCTCAGATCTTTCACAACAAGGTGTATGCTCATGTTCTCACTAAAGCCAATGGTAGAATATCTGTTTACGTTAAATTTGCAGTTCTCTCCTTACATGCCAGACCCTTCTAACTGTCTTTTCTAAATTATGGTATCATTTCCCCCTATTCTGTTGCTCATGAACATGTTGCTCATGTTCTGTTGGACATGTCTGCCATCATGTTAAATACTGGGGATTTTATAGAGAGAGTGACTGCTGGGATTCCATACCAGAAAAGATTTGACAGTGAGAATGTAAATATACAATGCAGAATAATTGTTCCCAAGGTAACTGTAAATCTGGGTCAGGGAACGTGGTTTTGAAAGCTACTGCTGACATTTGTAGAATAGCTGCTGAAAATTATCATAGTCCCTTTCACTTCAGAAAAGCTATGGCATTTCATGCCAGCTGTAGAAGTACCCCTGAATTTATGAAGAAAATGTAATACCTGTTCTTCAGCACATTTCAAGAAACAAGACAGCTATCACATTTAGGTAGAAGTGCAATTCAGAAACCAATGTTAAAAGACAAATATCTAATATCTTTAAACAGGCACAGCTGTATGTATTTGAATATTAATCATTCTCCTAGGATCTCATAAACAATTACCATGTACTTCAAATGTATTTAAATGTAATTTAAATTTAATAGTCAAAATTTCAAGGAGAGGTTAATCGGGACTGTATACATCCCCACTTTTCTGGAGGGAAAACACAGAAACTTTAAAAATGGGGTCCAGATTTTGTTTGGTCTGTTCTTCAGTGTCTCTGCTGGTCTTCAACCTACTTAATTCCACTAGTTTTAATAAACATCTCTCAGTTCATGGGAGCAGCATGGGAAAATTGGCAGGTTAGCCTTGAATTGATATGGTGAACCAAATAGATCTGCCAGGCTTTTTCCTCCTCTTTTGCTGCTGAATGTCCAACTCAACTCTGAAACAGGCACACACATACAGCGTAGGCTGTGGTGTGCTGTGGGATGCAGAGCCCTGAAGCATGAAAATGTTGATTGGAATGAAAGCTGTGATAATCACACTTTCATCTAAACATCTTAGCAGGGCTTCACAGGAAGGATGGCTGTGTGCAGAAGGTCAAGAGTGGCTAATATTAGGACAGACTAAATGACACCTCTCAAAGAACTGCTGTTGTGTTTCAGAAAGCAGTGCTCCATACGTGTTAATGGTGGCAGGCACACAAAGTTTATATTGGATATCAGAAATTTAACACTGTGGGAAGTGAATAAAGACAAATGATATCAAACAGAGTGAAGCCTTGGAAGCCATGCTCAGTCTCAAAAATCTTCCTTCAGTTATTCAGGAAAACAATCTAGTAGAGATTATAAGGTACATGCTTATTTCATTTAAGTTAACAAATTTTATCCTCCATAAAGATGGAAGCATCATGCTTATGACTTGAAAGAAAGGCTGAAAGTGGTTGAATCCTGGGTCAAGTTTATATGACATTTATCATGAGAGTTTTCTGATCGCTCCAAGCTTTGTTTCGATTTTCTTCAGATTTTCCCAGACAGCTTGTCCTCATCATTATGTCCACTTCAAACATGGTATATTAAAATATGGTAAATTTGGGGTTATTGATGGGAAAAGTATTATGTGCATATGTGATGGCAAACTGCATAGTTTTTATTGGCTTGTTAACCCAAAAGCAACCAATCTGTTTTAACAAATACAACAGAAAAAGAGTGAAAATATTCAGCACCTTTTGTTTGATACGAACAAAGGAAATGCCAGGCTAATGGATTAGTCTTTTCCAGAAATTTATAAACATCTGAAAAGAAGGATTTATAATGAATGTGTTTCTTCAACCAGAACAAGCACACTAGGACTGCAAAGCTATCGTAATACAACATACCGTACCAGTGGGAAACAAACACACATCAAGAAATCTTATTATTTCTATGACTATGCTACAACATGAGTAATTTTAATGAGTATAACAGCAACTGCCTCCCTACAGTTACTCTGCAGGCATTCTTTTCATACAGAGTACAGTGGAATCCAAGGTTTGTCAAACTTCTTTCGTCCCAGAATATATTTAAAGGGGGAAAGTCCCCTGAAATTTGTTTTCTCAGCTTACAACAGTACAGGTCACTTCTGCCATGTCCCTTCAGCCATTACACTAAATGTACATGGAGCTACAACACTAACAAAGCATTTATTTGCTGAGAAAGGTTGGACCAGATGATCTTTGAGGTCCCTTCCAACCTGTAATTCTATGATTCTGTGATTTATTTCTCTGCAATACAATTTGTGTTTTGTGTAAAGAGTACTGCTTTCTTCTCTTTCATTTCCTTGGATACTGCCAGTGACTTCAACTCCCCGTTCAGCAGTGGGGAGTCATTTAGGTTATGATTGATGGTTTCAATCCTAAAATATCCCAATATATCTTTCTGGTTCAGTGCAATAGTTAAACAGTTTCATGTCATTTCTTGCTTGATGAACTATTTACACAATCCTGAAGACACACAGTTATTGCTAGGGATCCTTTGGCTGCATCTTTCAGACAAGAAACTTTCACAAAATGTCAAACTCATAAAACCGTACACAGGTACAACCTATCATTTCATTTTGTTTCATAAGTTATACTTAGCTCACTTCAGAAAGTATTAGGAACAGATTGTCAGTTGTAGTAAATAATTGTAGCTCAGTTAGAGCCATAGAAGGTTTTCTCATTTATGTTCAAAAAGATCTGACTTAGAGAAGAGTACAGCCGTTATCTATCTCTCCATCCTGAATAAGAAGTTTTATCTCCATGTAGTAACTTGCTTCCCTGATCCTCATGACTTTTTTATTAAGTCTTCTCACTTTAATATTTTCTTCAATTTAATTAACTTTTATGGATATTTTCATTAATTCCTATGCTTTTCTGTTATAAAAACTGTCAAGTACTTTAATGTTGTGTAACTTAGCATGGCTACATATTCCTCTGTAGGTTAAAATTCAAGGAGTGTGTGGTAAAACCAAAACTTGTCCCAAAGTTCAAGAGCTATCTCCATATAGGTATAGACAGAGAAAAAGATAATTGACATTCCAAATGCACAATAGATTCCTACTTAAAAGTAACCCACAAAAACAGTTAAAGTGGACTTTATGAGGATCAGAGTTCAGGATCCTTCACAGTCTGCTCTGCCATTTGTTTCCCCAGGCAACCCTGTCTTTCAACCTGTGTCCTGAGACAGTTAACATCCTGCCTTTATTCTCTGATGCATGCACCAGAGAGTGCAAGTGTGCTGCCAAATTTTGTCTCGCTGCAGGTTTTATTTAGCAGTTTGAGTTGCTCTTTCATGTAACTTTTATATACACTATATACACCCAGTACAAAATCTTAGATTGTGAAAGTGAGGTTTATTGATAGTCTGGAAATAGTTCTCTGATAAGAATGTCAGCTTTACAGAAAAGAAAAAGAAGAAGAACGTAAAAGTGGTAGACAAAATTAATGAAGAGTTTCCAGCTTTCCTGCCTCAGAAAGCTGGAGTTGAATGAGAAATAAAGAACTTATTTTCTTAAAATGGAGGGTCAAGATCATCTTATTTCACTTATGAGACTTTAACCTCCCTTGGGTAAGTGCCCTGAAGTAAAATCAATAAGAAATTAAGCCAAACAATAGCTGTCTGGCTTGTACTCAGCACCTGCAATTGAAACTAGACATAAGTGGCTGCGGAATACCTGCCACCACTTCATCTGTGGGAGACTGTGTGGGATAAGACAGTCCTGAGAGTGCAGCTTTGATTATGGAAGATATCACTTCTTTCAAATCGCAAACACAGAAAGATAAATGAATCCAGTATGTCTGCAAAGCTGTTGGTTCAAGCAGAGGACTCCTCTGTGATCCAGAGAGACTTTGAATTGGCTCTGCTAGCATACCCAGGGCTCCTGTCTGATCAGAAAGAAGTTAAGCAAAACAAAGTGACTGAGCTGAGACATTGTGTAACCTACACAGTTCCAGGCAGCAAAAATAGAAAAAATGGATGGATTAGTGGATTTCATACACTTTGCAAGTATTCAGAAGCACTTCATAAAGTAATGAGTTTGATGCTTGAATAGTCCAGTGGCTCTGAAAGCGAATCATTGTTTGGTTTCTCTTCCACTCTTTTTAAAACTTGCCATGGGATCTTGTAATTTCCACATGGGCAACCAAACAAATCTTTAATTTAATATGCCCTCTGAACAGCTTTTCTTCTTATAGTTCAGCAGCTACTCCTACCACCCCAAGCACTGCACTGCGCTAGCAGCACTAGGCATAGGCACAGGCACCTTCATCCAGATCAAATGTGGTATCAATTGTGAATAAAAGCAATGGCAACACTGGAAATTGCAAGGTGTACTGGTCTAGTGCTATTCTGATTTCATCTCCAATATGTCAGCACTAACAGAAGTTACTGTTCTTTGCATACTTTCAGTTCAAAAAGAACTGCAAATTAAAATATTTGCTCTCAAATTGTTGGTAGTGACAGCTCAGAAAAGCTTCATAGCCATCATCTGGGAGCTAATGGTCTTAAGATCTTCCTCAGTATTCAATACAACCTTTTGATTCATCTTACATCTAGAAATTCCTGGATCCATTTTAACTGAGACATACTAATACTTTTGGTTATATGTATTCAGCAGTTATTTGAATTTATTATATAAAAGAGACAATTTGTAATTCTAGTAATGGGAAATAAAGGGGTTCTAATTTGATCTGAGAGCTCATCAAATGATAGGAGAGCTGAAAATGCATTTGCACTATATCCCCGTATACCCCTTCAGAGAACCAAGACACTTTTTCATGTACTATTTTGGGTAGGGTCTAGAGTAAAATTCTTAATGTTCAGGGGATCCATAAGAATTTGAAAAGTTTCTCAGTTTCAGAAAATTTTGCTCAGAAGAAGCACAATAGAGAAACATTTTTTTTCAGAGGTAATTAGGCAGCACAAGGAAAGTAAGCACCTAAATATCTTTATATTTTGCCTCATATATCACTGCAAAAAAAAAAATCTGCCCTTTTTTCACTGTCATTTAGCTCTGTAACCTCACAAATAGGTTTGGTCTGTCACACACAGGAAGTCTCCAGCACTTGGCAAAACCCAGATTTGTCAGTGTTTTCCTGTGATTCCACCTCAGGGGTTCTTACCAGTGAAGCACCATGAGGACTGACTTAAGAGGCTTATGTCTGAGGTCAGCCTTACTCTGCCTCATCTAGTTATTCAATGTACACAAGTTACACAAGGACCTTGTGACTATTGGAGAGTTTGGTCTTCAACAGAAGTTCAAGCCTAATGCTAACAACAAAGGCAGTACAAGTACTAATATTACCTTTCTCCATGATTTCTCTACACCTTCTTGCTAAAGCCATTTACATTTCTACTGGATATCTGCTAATACTGCATGATGCTTATGACCTTAGCATAAGGTTCTCCTAGCATCACATCTTCATTTCATTTGCTATGCACCACCTAGAGGTCAAAATAGCTGTACATGATGAGATATGACAAAAAAAAAAAAAAAAGGAATTCTTGCAAAATGCCAGATACCTCTTGGGGCAATTAAGAAGTAAATAAGAAGCATGATGAAGAATGGCAGTTGTAGTGGTAACAGTAATAATGTGTCAGAAAGAAATAAAAGAGCCAATCTTAACTGAAGATGAATCTGTGTGACTGACAACTAGTTTTCTTCTTTTTTTTTTTTTTTTATTAAATTTGTTTATTCCCTCTCAAATTTGCTTTTAGGACTAAAGAGAGACAATAAGCACAGAGCGCTTGTAGTGTTACAGGCCAGAGTCACACTTTCAACCAATCAACTCTAGATGTGAAAAGTAATATACATATGAATAGAAAATGTTGAAAAATTAAATTATTATTTCCCTTTTCCCTTTTGGGTAGCAATTGTGCCTCTACTGACAAAAGATCATGAATGTTCCTTAAGTAGAATTTTATTCTTTTACCCAATTTTACCAGTTATATATTTGGTAAAGTCCAAAGAGCCTGTTGTGCACTGTGGGCAGAGTCAGAGAATTCCCAGTCCTCCTTCCAAGATTTTCTGCTAATTGTTGAAAGCATGTGAGTTAGCCCTAGAAGGTGAAACTTAAATCTTTTAAGATCTTTACTCATGATACCATCACTCCAGTCAACTAGAATCGCAATGCAATTTAGACACTGATCATTCTTATACACCCTTTTTCTCATGCCCTGTGCCTGCAACTGAATACAGTGATACAAATGATGCCTTCTGAGCACCAAAAGAACAAGGAACATCTCAGATGGGTTGCAGCAGATACTTTATTTTTTACATATTTTCCTACAGTGCTTGCCCTTTTTGCAACATTGTCAGCTGTCATTAAGGTTGTGTTCCTTTCCATATTTCAGCTTAACAAAAAACTACTTTCCAGCCACTCTTCATTTTGGCAGATAATTACTCTTCAGTGCAATGATTGTATTTGCCCCTAATGATTAATTTTTTTTTTTCTCTAATTAGTCGAAAACATTCTGAATTTTTCCCCCTTTCTCTGATGTACTCACAGCTCTCCTTAATTTGCCATCCTCCTCCAATTTATATGCTCTGTGCCATCACTCTGCATGGGAAAGTAGGGATCGGTAATAAGTTCAGGATATATTTCTGCAGAAACCTAGACGATAATTACTCTGCAAGCATGTTCATGAACTTTCAAACTTACCTACAGTCTAGACTGTCTGAAACTCCTACCAGGCTCAAAGGTATCTTTTATTTCTCTTTTAAACAAAAATCTTTACCTTGTCATAGTAAGTTATGGTTCATTTTCTCTGCACCGCTTGCTCTTGACAGACACACGTGGCCTATTAGCCTTGTCTCTTATTAACAAAATGCTTATGAATCCAAGAGTACATTGATCCAAATCACTTCCCCAAGATCACAGAGGAAGTCAATGTCATCACTGGGGTTAAACCCAGGAAAGCCCAGGTGTTAAACTTGCTCTCAGACTACAGCTTTCTCAATGCCTGATTAAAGTGAAAGTTTGCAGGAGTTATATAAGGGATTGAAGACTGCTTGTTAGGTGGTGCTGGGTGATAATGAGCAAAGAAAAAAGAACAGATTTTCTGAGCTTGAACGTTTAGCCCCACACTGAAGGATTGAAGTCTAAATTCTTTCTTTTTTTTTTTTCGTTATATCCAGGATAAATCAAAACAATAAAAAAAATTGCAACTGGAAGCAAGGCTTTGTCTTGCAGGATCAGGGCATAGAAGTGACAAGGAAAGGTTTACACAAGCCAAACAGTAAATCCAGAGAGACCTTTCACAGGAAACTATCTGAGGCCAAGTTTGAAATGAAAATTCTATAGGTCAAGAACAAATGTCAGAAAAACATCAGGACATATTGAGTGAGCAACTGTGGAGAACATTAAAGATGGTGAAGAAAAAAATTAAACATCACAACCCATTCCCTGGAGGGACCAGTAGTGACAGTTGGTGTCTAGACACCTTGAGAACAATTCTGGTGCCTAGACAGAGATGTCTCATGCCATCTTGGACATTCCATGCTATCTGAGACATGTCCACAAGACTTAGAGACATAACACAAAACCTATGCGAGACTGTCCTTTCTAGGGTGGTAGCTGAAGCCCAGAAGTCTTACCCAGGTACCTAGATTCCATTCTTCACTTCAGAAGTGATTGTAACCTGAATTGCAAGAAGGCGTGGATGGTTGGTTCTGAGTAATGTTGAAAAATTTGGGGCTGCTTACCCAAACCTTACAAATAGGCAAAACTTCATAAAGTTCGAAGAAAATAGGATAATTACAAAATTTTGATTAAACTAAAATGGTTTCATTTATTGCCTCTTCAGATAGATTTAAAAAATATTTTTATTTCTTCATTAGGAATCACAAACATGGAGGTAAACAACCAGCAGCAAAAGTTTAAAGAAGGACTAGTCTTATCACACACACTCAAACATTTTTTGTTAGTCAAAAAAATACTTGGCAAGAATTTATTTCTGGTCAGGTATAACAAAATTGAAATCTTACATATTTTAGATACCCTCAGCATCAGAATTTGGATTTGAGTTATGACTTAGAAGCCAGCCCATTATCTATTTTTTCCAAGGCAGTTTTTCCATCTGCAAAAAAAGGGGCAGATGTTTGCACTCTAGCTTTGGCTTTACTGTAGCTATAACAATCTAGAAGTTCAGCTTTCAGAGCAACTGCAAGTCCAGAATATATCTTCCCTTTTTGTTGTAAAATAGAGGAGAAATAAAAATAAAAGGAAGGATATATTTATACACTGAGACCGATGTGAAAAATAAATTTCAACAATAGTAAATCATACCTTACGGCGATAATGCTGGTTTCTTTTTAGTTCGGCCATATTTTCACCCAGGATGAAAGTGGCCTCACTCCAACATTTGACCCTTTGGAATGAGTGAGATATTTCTTCCACAGCTTCTTTATTGGATCTCCATGCAGTCTGTGCTGCAGATGTACATGTAAGAAAGGTGGAAGAAGTAGCAGCAGTTTGTTAATCAAAAGTTGCTTACAGAGCAGTTTCTTATTTACTGCAGAGACCTGTTAAGAAATTGCCTTTTATTCCAAGTTTCCTGGGCTAACATGAGTAAAAACAAAGTATTGCATGCAACAGTGATCTGAATTATGCCATCAGCAAGCATTTGGTCTCATGTTGTACAAAATAACATAGTTACTGCCTTAGAGAAAATATAAAGTTGAATTTTTACTCTGAAATGGGACTCACATCAGAAAGCATAAAAAAAAAAACAAACTATAATTTTTTATTATAAACTGTTATCAACTGTGTGTATTTTTCTTTTAGTGCAATGAGAAATACAAACAAATGGTTATGATTTGTGGATTTGTGGGCTTTCACCTATTAAAAGACCTTCAGTGCATCAGTACTCATTTGAGGACCTGGCACATCTATTACAACAGAAGCTGTTTATACACTTAAAGAATGACAGCTAGGAACATGTGTGTGCTCCTATAAGCTATAATGCTTTTTTTACTGTAGATTCATCTTTACATTATAAAGAGTGAACCCATATAAAAAGGAATAAAGCCCACCCCACATAAGAAATATCTTTTCTAATCGCCCTTGCTCATACATTCCTTACTCCCTGGTGCTAATTATTAGCTTTAATATCAAGACAGGATTGTGGTTGTACCTGTGAATTAATATCAGAAGGCAGCAGTTAATTAGAAAGCATAACGGTATGTCTATTTATACATGGTTACTGTGGCTGGACAGTAGGCAGTGATGGGAGAAGGAAACACAAACCCATAAATCAAGCCTAGTTTCTGTAAAAATGGTCAGAATTTTATGTGAATAGTTACTAAAACGTAAAGATAAGATTCTCAGCTGGTGGAAGTCAGTGGAATTACTGCAATTTACACTAGTCAAGTGTGTGGGTCTATATATACAGTTAAATACACCTTTTCTGAATAACAATAGTAATTTCCCTGCAAACTCTGCAGAGTCTAGCAATTAGAGCAAGAGACCATGACTCAGATCTCCTGAGATCTATTCTGAGCTGAGCTGGTATGCAATCCTTGGCCTATGCATGTATGAGGATGGATTTCAGAAACACTGAACATCCAGAATCCACACTGAAGTCAAAAGGAATTGAAGATTGCCTGTGGGAAAATCAGATCTTTAGTTCCCTACAATTTGCTGCTGTCTGTAATTGCTATTCCCACTGTTCTCTGCCTTGTGGGGTTCACAGGTTTTTGGGGCATTTTCCATGTAATTCATTCAGATCTAATGGTTTATTCTAAGAAAACAAGAGAAAAAAAAAAAACATGAAGAGGATGCATCGGAATTATTTTCTACAAGAACAGTAATAGCTATAAATTAAAAAGTAAGAGTAGATTTCACTATAGTAAGAGATCACAGAACCATAAAATGGCTTGGGTTGGAAGGGTCCTTAAAGATCATCTTGTTCCAAAGCCCTGCCATGGGCAGGGACACCTTCCACTAGACCAGGTTGCTCAGAGCTCTGTCCAAACTGGCCTTGAGCACTTCCATGGGTGAGGCACCCACAGCTTCTCTAGACAACTTGTGCCAGTGTCTCACCACCTTCACACTAAAGAACTTCTTAAAATCTAATTCAGATCTGTCCTTTTCCAGTTTCAAGCCATTACCCCTTTCCCTGTCACTATGGTTTTGTAAAAAGTCCCTTTCCATTTTTTTTTAGGCCTCCTTTAGGTACTCCTGTAACAGAATATAACTATTATGTTCTTGCAAAGTGCAGTGAGGCTTTAACAAAGGCACATAGATTATTTTTTTTTCCCAGATCTTCAAGACTAAATGCTGTTCCAAAAATGCCAGACAACATTGTCTTTCTTAGGATTGGTTTTGAGAGAGTCATTTTCCCTAGAAAGGGGCCCATCAAAGCACTTCTGAGAAAACACATAGATGGATCAGTTGGAAAATCACTACACCTTGCTGGTGAGATTCCATGTTGATATTTAACAGGGCTTAAGTCTGTAGCTGTACTTCATTCAGCAAGCCGTAGATAGTGAGCACCGATTTACTTGGATAGTTATTATACATTTTTCAAATAGTTACAAAATGAACTGGTTCAGAAACAGTTTTCCTTGTCTACCTTTGGGGGTCTGTGGTGCTGCATCTGGGTCATGAGCTGCTGAGTATCTGCTAGAGGGAAGAAAATAAGGTGCCTACGATATTCGAGAATCTGCTGCAGAAATAACCAAAAAATTCTCTACACATATTCCCTCACAAAATTTCCTCTCTGAGCTGCTCCCTAACATCCTTCTAATATCCTTCTCCACCTGAACTGTTTTGGTTACATTGCCAGCTGACAAATACAGTGCAAATGAAACAAATTCCACAGACAGCTTCAATGGACACATTTTTGTAGTAAGAGAAAATGTAGTGAGATTGAGGAAGGGGCACACCAAGACTTCACAGACCTGATTTCTATCCTAAGCTTTGCAGAAAATATATTTTCTGTCTGGCTCAGGACACTTCTGTGCTCACCTTATCCAGCTTCTAAAGGGAAAATCCAAAGTGTTCATGGTCTCAGAGATACTTTCTGGGGCTTAGTGAATGTCAGTAAAATTTAAAGATACTGATATAGTGTAAAGAAAGGTCTTGCAGTTTGTCGATGATGCACTTGAAAGCAGGACCTGGGCACTGGCCCAGTGCAGGAAGAAGCCAACACGCCAACACATTTTCTTTTGCTTCTTTTTTTAAATCATGTTAAAGGCAAAGGCACAAGAAGAAGTCTTTGCTGCACAGGAGTTTGGGAAAATCACCTTTCATTTGCTGTAGAAATACCAAGGGTATTTTCCTGTCACAGATGCTAGGGAAGGGGTGAAGCCAGAGTCAGTGTTCCCCTTTCCCTTCCATCTGCTTGAAGACATTGTAACTACCATACCCCTCCCAGTCAAAAAAAAAAAAAAGAAAAGAAAAAAAAGATAGAAATACAAAGATTCTATTTAACATGCTTTTTACTTTATTGACAGTCAAGCTGTAACAACTTCGCAGCCCTTAGATCAGAGCAAGCACTCGGTAAAAGTAAATATGACTCAGTGATGGGTCCAGAGCAGAATTACGTGGTATTTGACCTTTCAGTGACATCTTTGTAAAACACTGCCTGGTAAAATCTATTGGGGAACAATCTTCCGGGTTAGCTGGTTCAACTCAGAGCTTCAAATACACGCATAAAATATGTTTCAGACAATGTAAGCAGTAGTTAGAATGATATTCTGTGCGTTATACTCACTGTTCTCAGTTTAAAGAGGAAAAAAAAAAGCAATTCCACATCAGGCAATCAGAATAAGAAGGCCTGAAAAGGTGCTGTACATGCAGCCTTAATTCCTATATATAAAGCAAGTGACTAAGTAGTTTCCACTACCAGTACCATTTCTAAAAGATGAAACAAGTTCCTGCATGTCTATATGGTAGATAGGTCAATGCCAGTATTTGTTTCAGTAGTTCTATTTATGGGTGTATGGTTAGGCATCCACAGTACAGGGTCTGTTCAGTCCCTTTGCTGTATCAAGCTGTACCTGTCTCACCACCCAGTTTAGAGACTAGATTTCTGACAGAAACATATTTTTTGCTACTTAAACAAGTTCTTTAGTTTCTATTAAGGGAAGAATAAAAAGAACTTTGCCTTATCCATAGAGCTTGCACGCTGTGAACAGCTCTGCAGTAATAGCTCCCACACTTCCACTTGTTTCTGGATGCGAGAGTTGCGAGTTACATTTAGCAGTGCTTATAGGAATACACAGGTATGGATACGGTCAGTGATTGCAGAAGGGAAGTTGCAAAAATAGGTGCATGGTAGTAGATCTTCACACAAGGGAGTATGTATCATTCCTTTGTAAAATTTTTAACAGCTATAAACCACTTACTGTGTCCTCAACTGATGCTCTGAACATTAGCAATATCCAAAGCAGTGCTCACAAGTGAAGTCATGAGCTCTGCCTCTTTTTAGAGACATCTTTCCCTTATTGGCCTGCAAGTTTTAACACTCAAAAGATAACCAAGATCTCTAGGCATCAGAAGTAGCACTTTTCCATCCAGTGTGGCTAATCTCGGCTTTCTTCATTTCCCTGCATTCCCTGACCTGCACAAGCAGGCAGCATTAATAAACCAGTCAATTTTCTGAGTGACCATACCTGTCTCCAAATCTTACCAGCAATTGCCTCTTGGAACTGAAGAACAGCAGCTGGCAGAGGGGAAAAATCTCCTGAGCTAGCCATAATGTAAAGGACAGAGCTGAACGATGAAAGGAACAAAGTCATTGAAGGGATTTGCACCATGCGGTTGTTATGCAGTTCAGCTACTGTTCATTGTATTGGAAACAGCTGTCATAATATAATGTTCTCCTCAAAAGTTCATAATGATTAAAACATTTTTTGTAATTAGCAGATTCAGCTAAAGGCAGTCAACCAGGTGATCTGCACTGCAGTTAGGACTGAAAAAGGTATTGTTCTCCTTTACTTCCTTTTCTGTGAAACAATGGTCAGAAATTACTCTGTCCTTTTGTTTCACTACTAAACAGATTGTACAATAAAATTACCTACTAGGATAGGTGAGTGCTGGACCTAGCAAGGAGAGAAGAAGTAGGCCAGAGCATCCTTAACAAGTTTAAGTCAGAGGTTTTATTTTGCTGAAAGCAATAAAACATTACCAATATTCCCCAGCTAAAGTTTTTCTCGGTGGATGCAAGCAGAAAGTGAAATGTTGCTGCATTAGAACAGGCACATAGGGTGTCTTTGCAAGGATGCAGATGACTGCACAAGGTGATGAGCAGTGAAGAATAAACCCTTAGACTAAGGGCTGTTTGAAAATACTGCTTTAATATGGCTTAACTCTGTCCATCCAGGCAGATTAAACAGAGGGAAAATAATTTACCTGTAGCTATGTTTTTTAATGGTCTTAAATACAGCTGTGTGCTGGTTTTGGCTGGGATAGAGTTAATTTTCTTCTTATTAGCTCATATGGGACTATGTTTTGGATTTGTGCTGAAAACAGCATGGATAATTCAGGAATGTTATAGTTACTTCTCAGTGCTTGCACAGAGTCAAGGGCTTTTCTGCCTCTCACACCACCCCATCAGTGAGCAGGCTGGGGGAGCTCAAGGAGTTGGGAAGGGGGACAGCCGTGACAAATGACCCCAGTAGACCAGAGAGACATCCCAGACTATATGGTGTCATGCTCAGCATGTAAACTAGGGGGAAGAAGAAGGAAGGGGTTGATGTTCAGGCTGATGATGTTTGTCTTTCCAAGCAACCGCTGCACATGATGTAGCCCTGCTTTCCTGGGGATAGATGAACATCTGCCTGCCAATGGGAAGTGGTGAATTAACTCCTTGTTTTGATTTGCTCTTGTGTACGGCTTTTACTTTACTTGTTAAACTGTCTTTATCTCAACCCACAAGTTTTCTGACTTTTCCAATTCTCTCCTCCACCCAAACACAGGGGTAGTGAATGAGCAGCTGTGTGGTGCTTAGTTACACTGGGGTTAAATCATTACAAGATGTAAACAAAATTTAGAAACTGACCAACAATAAGATTTAACTTAAAGTCTCTTCCAAATCCCAATTTTTAAACCCCTTGATCTCAGACTGACAGGAGTATTACTGATAATAAAAGTTGTAAAAGATGTTTCCTTTAAACTTAAGTTGAATTACAAACTCTCCCTAGAAATTAAGCTTCAAGAAAAAATCAAATATGTGTTTGATAATGAAAAATACTTAATAGAAGAATGTTTTACATTCTATATTTACATGTAGAAGTCATGGTGTATTTTGTTGTTTTTTTTTTTGTTTTGCTTTTTTTTTTTAAGGCTCAAAATGCTGTCTTTATTGCAATATTTTAGAGAATATGTTCCCAAAGACATGACTATAACGTCTTACCAAATGGACAGAGACCAGCGTGAAGTTATCAGTATCAGAGTTATCAGGTGCTTTACAACCAAACTGGGTAGACTTGGTACCTGGGAGTTGAAAGGACATATTTTAGTCTGAATTCCATATTTTTATTAAGTTACATAACAAAGCAGAGAGCATGCTTATAAAATTGGCCTTGAATGACATGCTGCAAGAAGTTGTTAACACCTCTGAGGATTGAATTCAAATTCAAACTTAGCTTGAGATATTCATTTAAACTTAGCACAGAAGCTCAACAAACAAATATGTTCAATATTCAAGTAATAATGCACAAATAGAAATGGAGAAAGCCTGTTTGGACAGAAAAAAAAATTGCAGGATTTATAATGAAACCTGAACTGGAGTCAAGAAAATGTTCCTGTGGTAGAGAAGGAAACCATCATTCCGAGCTGAACAAATAAAAACTAGTTAATTACTCTTGTCAGTACTGCAGAGGCCTCAGCTAGACTGTGATGTCCTCTTTGGGGCATCATTATTATGAAAGCTGTAGACAAACTGGAGGGATTCTTGAAGAGACTGGCAATGCTCATAAGCAGTTCAGCAGCCATAGACTGTGAGAAAAAACAGAAAAGTTCAGACGCATTTGACTCAGGAAACGGAATTCTGAGGCTGGAGGGAAAGAAAAGTTTCTTTAAATCTGTAAAAGCTGCTATAAAGGTGTCTATCATTGATTCGTACCCTGTATCCACGTGAAAATGTGTTATGGAGAAGAAAACATGGGAGCATACCCTTGCTGACTACTGATTCTTCTTTCATTTGAATATTTATATGCCAGAAAACCTGAGTTAGAGCTGTTTAGGAAGCAGAGAAACATTCTTAATGTTTTTAATTTACTTTCTTCTTATTCCTACATATATTCCTGTGAGGATTTTCACTAAAAAATCAAAACATGAAATAAAAAATTAACCTCCTCAAACCTTTCTACCTCTATTAGCTCTATAGAAATATATGAAGTCAGAATAAAATCTTTTAGGCGTTCTTTTAATGCCTGCAAAACTAAAAAGAATATCCAGAAGGCAAACTTTGATAGATAAAAAGAATTCACAGTTTTGTCCTGCACACTAAAAACTATAATTCCCCTCCAGTCTCATTGAAGCAGATAAAAACAGAAAGTGTGGGTGTAGGAAGAACATAAGGGAATCCAACTTTTGCATCTAGGTTTTGAAAAACAAGCTAGTGAAGTAGCTCATTTCTATTATTAGCCACTCAAAGCAGCCAAAGGCAAACTTTTAGTGAACTTTGTATCAGTGGAAAATCCATTTATAACTTACTTTGATTTCTGCTCCATTTCCACACTGGGACAAGAAAATGATACGCTATAGCTACATCATCAAATAAAAACATTGGAGGAATACCTGTGACAAATCACCACATATTTGGGCATACGCTGTTTTTCTCACTTGAGCTTTTCAGCCTTTCAAATTCATTTACTATGTAATAAATAGAAAACAATTTCTCAAGCCCATTCTTCAAATATCTCAAGTCACACACAGATTTGGGGAATGCAAACTTTAATCTTCCATCCCATTTACTCAAGCAATTGAGGCTTTCCTCTGGCACTTTCCCCACACTGGGCAGTTGTGAGGTTTGTTTGTGTAACTGCTTCATATGAGGGTAGCTATGGGTGTGATGCTGGATTGATATCTCCCTTTTTTTCCTCACAGAGGGAGGGGACCATGTTCTTCTGTTTTGTTATATCCTTTAGAAGAAAGAGAATAGCTTCCCAGGGAAGATGTTTCTCTCAACAGAAGCATATTTTACAATGAAAACGGCTTTGGTGCAGATGTTTCAACACACTCTAATAAGAACATTTAGGCTGTAAATAGCACAAATTTATCAAAACACTGCATAAACCTCAGCTAATTAACCTTACCACAGGTCTTTAAGACAGGCAAGTACTGTCAGCTCTATCTAATAGCTCAGCAAAATCATTTAATACACGGCTTTGCTGAAACCTACACAGTGAAATAGGGGAAGAATTTGGGTTACAAACAAAGATTTCATCATCCTTTAACCTTTGATTAATTCACTAAGAAGCAGAGCTTCAAGATGAGACATCATATTTAGCCCTAGTGATAGCATTTAGACTCAATATTCAGTAGAGTATTTTGCAATACTCTATTGTTTAAATACAATAGAATATTGCATTTAAATTAAATTATGCTGGGATTGATGAGAAGTGTAAGGCTCCTTGGGCTGGAAAAAAAACAGGACTTGGGAGCAGAGAGTCTGCCATAGAAAAAGCATGGGCAATTCCAGTATTTCATCATTCAGCTTTAAGCAAAGCAAGTGACAATTCCTGAGAGCACTCCCCAGGAGCTGAACGATTGGTGCATTGTGTGAGAAATCATTGCCACACAGGTGGTATAAAGAAGCTTTCCCATATTCTATTGTGCACAGATGATGTGTCAATGTTTGAACAAATTATTTATAGACTATATGATAAACCCAGCTTCTGGGCTGAATTGCAGTTTTGCTGTGACAGTTAAGAATTATCTCCAATAGCCCCTGAATCACAATGAAAGCAGGGATCAGTGGATACATGCAAGAAATACCCCCTATACAGTATCTACTGTAAGTTTCAGCTATGCACAAGAGCCTATATAGGTGAGGACAAATGCTGAGCAGAAATTTCCCCTTTTCTGATGTTCATTTAAAGTAACACTGCTGTGTGCTCAAGAGCAAAGGTACATTAAACAGCGTCTTTACCAATAATTTGCACAACATCACCAGCACTGTGAAGACCTTGATGGTTTTTCACAGGTTTTATGAAAACTGTCATTTCAGTCCTGTAGCAAGTTCTGAAATGTGACTTTTACATAGGACAGAAACGTCATGCTTAGCTGAGGAGCCTAGCCATTTATTCTGTCAGGACCAGACACAGTGCTGGAAGGCCAGTGACTTCAGAGCAGCTCCCTAGAAAGATTTCTGAAGAGCATATATTTATATTTATATTTATAGAAGCTCTCTGACTCCCAGCTGCTCAGATATGAAGGAACAAAATAACAGAGTCCTAAGGAAAAAAATAAAATTAGCACACTTATAAAGAGTAGGCGACTTTAGCAGTTTTCCAGACAAATCTAGTAGATTTTTAATGTTACTTTGTATTTATTTGGTTTGCTGATCAGTTGTTTCTTTAGTAGAAAATACTTTCCAGCGCAGTATAATGGAGCTGTGGGGTCCTTTTTGAAAACAGGCTTTATAGGTTTCTTTAAAGCTAGCAGGATTCTGGATTCACCTGATTTCCACTAGAAATTTATTTCCTAAGCGGTTTGTCTTGACAAAAAAGGGTTAAATCTCAACTATAAAATAAATAGTATTAGCAGGAGTACTTTATATTGGTTCCTCAGTGACAGAAGGCAGGAAGCTCTGCAGAGCGGTGCTACCTCTCAGGGTCAGGAACTTGCAAACCTCTCTTTTGCCCTAGTTGCAAAGTCACTAAAGTTCTGAAGGTTTTCCCCAGGTCTCAAAGCAAAGATTTGGAACCAGTGATGCAAAGTATCATTACTTATATCATATAAATACTTTTCCTATTTTTCTCCCTGCAGCATAAGTGTGGATGCTAAACCTTTAAGAGGTATTTGTTGCTTGAAATTTTAAATGCATGTTGGTCTTACCCTAAATTTTGAATTGATGTGGAAGCTCTAATAAAGTGGAATCCAGTATTCAAGATGCTCTGACAGATACATGGATAGTTGGAGCCTGTCTGCGCATGAGCTCAGTACTGCTTCCCTAAAACTGGTCCTGAATGTCAACACTTTGTTACTACTCCAGGTCTTACAAATGTCTCTACCTTGAAACTTTCTTTTTCTTTTCACGTTTTAAAATGTCTTGACAGCTCCAAGGACAAGGAGATTGTGCTTCCTTTTTTATTATTTACTGTTCTATCAGATTTCTACTGCATATCCTAAATCCATAGAGCTATACTTGTGTTACACAGATCAGACCTATATCATCTGACTTCTTTTAGCAGAGAGGCATTGATGGCAATGTCAAGTTTTTCCAGAGTATGTGCTTATATGGGTTTAATAGATGTCAGCACCAGGAAAGCACATCACAATCTGCAAGTCTGACCTCCTCCTAACACAGGCCATTGGATTGCCCTTTATTAATTCCTACTTCACATCCAGAGGATGTCCTTGAGCTAGAATATCACTTTGAGGAAAAAATCAAATATGCCTATATACATTTTCAATGATGCAGAATGTTTTACCTGCCTGGATACATTGCTACAGTGACTGAATGCTTCTGTTGTTAAAAATACTATTTTTGTTCTTCTCTGTTACACTGAAGAAAATGTTCCCTGCTTCTGGATGAAACATAAGGAAAAAAGTTAATAGGAAACCCAAATTGCTACTAATTTTGATCTCTTCTCCAAGTATATGAACTGTAAATGATTCAGTCATAATTAGGTTTTGGTAATCTAAATAGATTAAACTCTAACTCATCAAGTTTTCTTTATATTCAAAATTGCCATTTTAAAGAAAGAGTGAAAACAAAATACGGTACTCCGGTAGCAGCCACTTCAGTGTTAGTTGCGGGAGAGAATGTAAATTCTCCTATTCAGTACTCTCTCAGTTGCACATTTAAAGGTTATAGTAAACATTTTGACAACTCTTGTTATATTTGGAATTATAATTCATCATCATAAATCTCAAGTCCTTATCAGTGTTTCCTACAATAAGATCTGTTCCACAATTATGTCTTGTATCCTTCTTTTACGAGACATATAGAATCATAGAATCATAGAATAGTTAAGGTTGGAAAGGACCTTAAGATCATCTAATTCCAAACCCCGGGAGGGACATCTTACTCTAAACCATGCCACCCAAGGCCTCGTCCAACCTGGCCTTGAACACCACCAGGGATGGAGCGTTCACAGCCTCCCTGGGCAACCCATTCCAGTGCCTCACCACCCTCACAGGAAAGAATTTCTTCCTTATATCCAATCTAAACTTCCCCTGTTTAAGTTTTAACCCGTTACCCCTTGTCCTATCACTACAGTCCCTAATGAAGAGTCCCTCCTCAGCATCCCTATAGGCCCCCTTCAGATACTGGAAGGCTGCTATGAGGTGTCCACGCAGCCTTCTCTTCTCCAGGCTGAGCAGCCCCAACTTTCTCAGCCTATCTTCATACAGGAGGTGCTCCAGCCCCCTGATCATCCTCATGGCCCTTCTCTGGACTTGTTCCAACAGTTCCATGTCCTTTTTATGTTGAGGACACCAGAACTACACACAATATTCCAGGTGAGGTCTCACAAGAGCAGAGTAGAGGGGCAGGATCACCTTTGACCTGCTGGTCATGCTCCTTTTGATGCAGCCCAGTATACGGTTGGCTTTCTGGGCTGCGAGCACACACTGAAGCTGGCTCATGTTCATTTTCTCATCGACCAGCACCCCCAAGTCCTTCTCTGCAGGGCTGCTCGGAATCTCTTCTCTGCCCAGCCTGTAGCTGTGCCTGGGATTGCTCTGACCCAGGTGTAGGACCTTGCACTTGGCATGGTTAAACTATCTAGCTAAACTGGTTAAACTATTTATCTGGTATCTAGCTAAGTGTTTTCTTTCTTCTTTAGGGTGTTACATCAACATTTTTGCTAGTGCTGTCTAAGTTTATAGCACTGTCAAAACATATTGTCAGTTTGATGATTTTTTTAAAATTTCATTATCAATCAGAATCCCTTACTAGTCATTCCACTGATTTGTCAATGATTTCTGTCAGTATAAGCAGATCTATATTTGGTCAGGTCTTGTGATTTCTTTTCAAACAATTGCACAGTGATATCCCACTGTGAGACCATTGAAACCACCTCTGTGCCGTAAAGCTTGCTGAAAACCTGTGATAATTTTTGACCTTCTGATGTTGATGATTTGTAAGGGACCTTAAAGATAATCTCATTCCAACTCCACTGCCACTACACCAGTCACTCAAAAGTCCAGCCAACCTCACCTTGAACAATTACAGGGATGGGGCATCCTCAGCTAAATCAACCTTTTTCAGCTTAAAGCTATTACCCTTTCTTCAAACATTACCTCCCCTTTTCAAATAGTCCTTCTAGTCTCGAGTTGGATATCAGGCTGTTGCCCACAACTCTTTGAGTGCAGCCATCCAGCCAATTCTTTAACCACTGAGTGGTCCATCTGTGAAAATCATGCCTCTCCAATTTAGAGACAAGGATGTTGTGTGGAACAGTGTCAAGTGCTTTGCACAAACCCAGGTACTTATTTTTTCAGATAAGAAGAAACTTGCTGTCTGAATTTTTTTGTAAAACAAGTTGAACCTAAACAAATCTTTTTGAATTGTCAATGTTGTAATTCCTTTTCATTAGCTGTTGAAATAATTTAGGTATAAACTATTGACTTTATTGATTTAATGATTTGATTTCATTTGCAATATAAAGGTGATTATTATAGTGCTTCATCTTTAATTAGCCTAATGAAATGCAGAAATTAGGTCTAGGAATATCATGCATTGAGTCTATGTTTGTTCATTCCTTATGATAAAATAATTAAAAGATGGACAGACTGTCTTCATCCCATCAAACTGCAGCAAGATTCATGTATAATGAATCACAAGTAATGTTGAGTAAGTAATCTCCAGCTCAAGTGAGGATTCTTACAGTCTTGGGTAAGTAATCTATGAGTCACATAGGTCTCTTTGCAGATGAATTCCCACAAGAGATAGTATGAGCAAATCACCTAATACTGAGGTCATGGCTGCAAGGGCAACAGCAAGTATTTGGTACAGCCCAGTGAAATACTCCTTTTTCCAGACCCTGCTCCTATTCACTTTGATGCTAGTAATGTTCTTGCTGCTAAAATTGACCTGTCAAGTAATTTGAAAGGGTGAAAAATCCAGCCAACCAGAGTCATTAACCTTCTGTAAAATCACTCAGACTTGTTTCCTGTATACTTGAGGGTGCTTAGATCTAGTGTCATCCCTTCCACTCTGCTTGTGGCATCAAAAAGCCATAACATTGTCATTGTACAATCACAGAACGAGTAGCAGACAAATAAGCATATACTCTGTTTTCTGTTATTGCTTATGTACAGCGGCTCTGATGGTGAAATGGGAAAAAAAGAGCTATTTGCTCCACTGTCTAATCAGGAAACTGCTCTTTTAATGAATGTATTGTTCAGCTCAGAGTACTTCTATTGAAATGAATTTGTTAGCCCCAGTAACAATGTCGCTCATCATGTAAATCAAATGTTTTTTTCCTCAGCTTCTGCCAGTTATAAAATATCAGTGCTTGTCAAAGGCAAAGGCAAATTATCTTGCCTTGCCTCTGGTCTTACCTATAGAACAAGGGAGCAAGTTACTGTAGCCCTGAGGACTACCAGCTCTGTGTTGCACACCAGTGTCATTTCTCTATATTGTAGGTTAAACTAGATGTTTAGGTGGAAATTATTTAAAATACCAATTTGATTTAAAATTCTCAAAAATGAGATTTCAGCTGAATATTTCATGTAAATAAATGTTTGGGGCACCTGGAGAGACAGGAATCTCTAATGGCTGGGAGATTCCTAGCCTAATTTTGGTGTTTAGAGAACAAGAAATCATTTTCTGAAGCTGCGTCTATCCACCTGCTGTAAACAAGCTTTAGATAACTTGAGCGCTAAACAACATCTTTCAATGCAGCAGAGGTTAGGCGGGGCAACTAATTCAACAGGATTTTATCTTTCACAGTTCTTTTGAATACATGTGCAATGCAGACATACACTCTCATGGTTGCTACCCTACTCCATCACATACTCAAGAAAGAGATGCAGATGTTGATGTGAAAGAACAGAATTTCAGCAGCCAGAGCACTAAGATTTTGTTTTAAGGAAATACTCTCCATTATAACCAAAAAAATTTATAAGTCAAAGTCTTCAATGGTGTTTTTCATACATCAAATAAACAATATGAACTCCTTCCAATATTGTGGAAATATGGATTTCCACAATTTCCTTTTCAGTATTAAGAACTTGCCATTTTGAATAAGGCAAATATAATTTAAATTGACATCTAACAAGATAAAAAATATGTATCATCCTTCTTATGTTTGTAGGTTATGGCTTTCTTGAAGCAGGGACAACTCTCTTTAAAAAATTAACAAGCTCTTGAAATGCATAATGTGATGCTGAAAATTAATATTGTCTTGAAACCCCTTTCCTGTGAAACAGGAGACCTACCAGGAATGCAGAAAACATTGAAAGGACACACAGCAAAGCATTACTCCATCAAAGACAGCTCACTTAAGGCCAAAAATAGAAACCAGCATAGGAACTGCAGCCTCCAGTTTCAAAACCAACACAAAATAAGATATGTGCAAAAAGGGTAAAATGTGTGAGAGCTTTAAGTTGCAGTTCTTGGGTGCTTGAAGGCAAGGTGGATGAAAACAAATCAGTCTGTGTCATACAGCTACGAAAATGTGAGATAAGGCTGGTGTGTGATGAAGAGCTTTCAGGTCATTGAACAACTGCTTGTGCTTAAACTCCTGCCATGGGAAATAATCTGGCAAGAATTATAACAAACGTTTGTAATTGCATACTTTAGTAGCCTGGTTGGCTTCTGCAGAATGGATAAAACCAGCTGGTGGAATGTTTATTTTGGCCTGGCCTCATGATAATGTTTTAGATGTAGGTTGATTCTTCATTTGAGGAGATTTGACAAAGCCATTTCCTTTCCCACTGTGGGCTGACAGAACCCTTACATGCCATTGGTTCCCTTTACTCATATGGAAAAATGTCAGTGAGTGACTAAATGCCATCACAATTCCCTGGACTTACTCCTACGTCTTTTTTCAGCTATTGTCCTTGCCCAGTAACATTCCGTGATGGAGAGATGCAGCCTTCATGCTCCTGCATCACAGATGAATGGCAAAGCAAGAGATTACAGAGGCAGTCTGTAGCAATCAGATGCCATGGATGAACACTTTGAAGCATACTGAAACAACTCTGTGAAGAGATAATGGGAGCAAACGATGGCCTGAAAGACCCCTTGCATGGGGTAGAAGTGCAGTGCAAGGCAGAGATCAGGATAGCAGTCTGTTATCTCCAGTGTGAATGCCTGATATATTTTCCTTTTATGAATTTTCTAGTCTTCAGTCCACTTTACAGCCCTTGAGCAGTGAAACTTTCTGACTGAAAATGTTGTTGGAACTGGTAGGTTCCAAAGAAAAATTCCTGCTTTATGAAAGTCTATGAGGATTAGGATTTCAGGGACAAATAGGAGCAGAGTCTGCATTTGGTCATGATGCCATGCAAAACTCCAGTTACATGACTGATGGAAATGTTGAAATGGAATGAATGAAGCTCTGAAATGTAGAAGTACTCTGCAAGAAAATGGAAGAAAATGACAAAGATAAGAGCACAGAAGATAATGTTGTTCTCTGCAAGAATGAACACCAGAAAAGCCAGGAACAGCAAGTAGTTTGAAACTGAAGGTTGAGGATCAACACCTTGCTTTATTCTGCCACCCCTAAATTAGGTGTCAGGGTTACACAGCTATCTGGAGGTGATGTTTTGTAAATATTATGTCTACAGCTGCCCTGTGTGTGTTGTCAGGGAAGCCAATAACACAGTCTAGCAGTCAGAGCCTCCAGCTATTGCACACTAGAGCCTTCAAATCTTTTGTCTTTGCATATTGCCCTGACATTAGGTATCTATTAGAAGTACCTAAAAGCAAAAATACCCCAAAATCTTTAAAATGGTAATTTTCCTCTCTCTAAATTTGAATCTGGAGCTGATGGCTTTATGGAACCTGCACATTTGTGTTTAGGGCAGTTATGCTGCTTAAGGTCAGGAGCGGCTGATGTCCAGCTTGGCTTCCTTCAGTGGAATCTCATATAGGGAATTCTTGCAATTGCTGAAGGCCAGATAATTGTAGAAATTTCTTCTAAATTAGATTGAGAACTTTCAAAAGTGAGTTGTATTGAATTGAAAATTGAAGAAGCGAGAATGTAGAAAGGGAGAAAAGGCAGTTAGCAAATGACAATGACGTATACCTGTATTATAGAATCTATCATGAGCTAGATCATCCATTACGTGGGTTATATGACTCCAAGCTTACTCAGAGTACTTTTACTGACAGTGGAAAATACAGAGTGTTTTTAAAATACTGCCCAACTTCCAGTTTCAAAACAGCTACTGATGGCAACTGTTCATCGGAAACTCATTAGGTAGCTACAGGAATTCATCTCATCACCATGTGCATTTATTGTCTAATTTCTTCTCTCACATTTTACAGTTTTATTTCTTGTTTTATTATGGTTGGTAATGTGAAGTGGGATCCAAAGGGGCTGTAGGAGAGAACAAGGACAGTTTGGATCACTCCAAAAGAATGCACAAATTTCAGAGTACTTCAGGATATAGATAAGTTTCAGGAAGGAGACAGTAATCACTCCACTGCTCCTTTAGCTTCAGTAAATCTTACAGTACCAGCTGTGAGGTTCCCTTGCACGGTAGCAGTGCTTTAAAGACATGAATATTTTTCATAAAACTTGTGGGTCATCCTATCAGCAGGGTGGTGACAAGTCATATTGCCCCCTTACACACACACAAACATCTACACATATACAGAATTGGCATTCTTTGGACACCTTACCAGCTTCCGTGAAAAACAAACACTGGGATAAGAAGATGCATAGTATTGCCAGCATATCCAGAGCCAGCAGCTTTATCAATGCCAAGGAATGGTCTCTGTCCCAGCTATCATGATTAAAATGTCTCTGGCTACAGAAGGAAAAAAAGCAGCACAGCCTGTTACTATACCTGTCTCTACCACTCATTCTGTCTTTGGCTTAGACATTGCTCTTTCTCACCTCCTTTCCAACAGGGACTTAACTTGGAGGAGTTAGATATACTGTTCATCAACTTCATGTAAGTGTTGGATTTGGGAACAGGGAGAAAAGTATTTTTCTCTGTCCTATCACCTAGTCCACTGAAGCCTCTTCAGTGGTATGCAGGATTCAGACCATCACACAAATGTCAGACAAGTATTGCATGGTTTTCCAGATGGATGCTTCCTGGTGCATGCACTCTAGTTTGAAACTAAGGTTGTTTTGTTTGTTTATTTTTCCTTTTGTGTCTGTGGTTCATTCACTGAGCTGAAAAATCAGTAATTCACGTGTTTCTAATAAAATGCAAAAGGGTACCTATGCCTAACATCTTGAAGAACATGTGTGGAGATAAACTCCTAAATCATAAACCATGGGCATGATTCAAAAGTTTATTTTTATCCAGAAGACTTTCAGGCATTGATCTGAGTTAAGCTACATTTATTGCTATGATGGCTATGTCGTTCATAATAACTCTTCTGAAAAAAGAAAATAAAATTATAATCCCTGTGACTAAACCATATCCCAGAATGGTGCTTGTGAGAGTAATGAGATCACTGCTTTCCTGACTCATCTCAGATAAATGGGCTGCTGGAGAGAAGAGTTTGTGCTGCATTCCAACCAGTCAAGCATCATCTGTAGTGGTTGCAGTGATTCAGAATTCAGATAATTAGCTTGGTGTAATTATTTCAGGAATCCCCACACTGGGACTGCTAAAGATGACAAGTTAACTACATGAGCTTGGCAGGCAGGATTACCATAAACTGCAATCCTCCAACAGCATAGGTAACTCTGTCTGAAGGGAGCTCAGCTACAGAGCACTCAACGCTAGGCTGGGATGGGAGCACCCCCACTGGCTCTCTCCATTATCCTGCCCTGGAATTTTTGAGCATTTGCCTTGGTCAGTATGAAAAGAAAAGGTTTAAAACATTTTCCCCAGGCCAATAGTTTAGCCTGTAGCAGGGCTCAAGTCATGGGGAGGTCAGTGTTGAGTCTCATGATCTTCCAAGGACCCTTAACAAGACTTCAAAAATATATTTTCTGAGTCTTCTCAATGTAACTAACATCAGCTTGTGAGGAAAGGACTCTGGAAGGAGACAAGAACTGTGTGCTGTCCACTGTCAGATTGCTTACATCTCATGATACTAACATCAACTGTTTCAAGACAGATCACAAACCTCCAAAGGGTCAGTGTCTTTTGAAATGGTGTGAAACCACAAATCGTCTTTGAAAATTCTTTACACTTTGAAATCCTAAATGTTCTGTCTGAATTTAAGTAAAAAAAAAAAATCACCTTTCACCTTTTTTTGTCTGAGTTTATTCATAGAAAAAAAAAAAGGAGAAATAATTCTTATATTTTCCCAAGAACCAGAAAAATTTACGAAGGCATAAAAGCTGCAAAGAAAGCAAGGCAATTGAGAGTTGAGCTCCTAGAGCTTATAGGAATTCTGAAAATGTATCTGATAGCATTAGGCTGATGTTTTTCAAGCATATCAGTATTTTCTGAATGGAAATGCTATGCAGTGTTAAATGGTAATTTACTTTCTTCTCCTTTGTGATTGATGTTTTCTGTTTACTAAACTGTCATGGAAACAGAGCATCTGTGATTTTGAAAACAGCTAACTGTTGCTGTGAGTTGTCTTATTAGAGGGAATCCCACAACCTAGAATTCAGATGAGCTTTGGAGAGATGTGGTGAATTGTAGCCTCCATAGGCTTTGGGCTGGAAAAAGGGGTTTTGTGTAGATTTAAAGAATAATACTAAAGGTACACAAGAAATGTAAAAATAAAGGCTCTGTGTGAGGTTAGAAAGATAAAATCTAAAGATCTCCTCCAAGTGATCAGAGAAAGACATCAAAGGATCTTTGTCTTACACAGACAGAAAGCTGATAAACAGAAACACATGTAATATGCATTTAAAGAGAAGTCAGGGGCCCCTCAGATAAAATATTATGAGAGTCTCCTTGCACAGTCAAAGTCAAATGGAAGGTACAATTTTCAAGCCTGAGGTGTGCTCATCTGATGCAAGACTAGAAGATTAGCTTTCTGCAAATTTTGTTCGTATTTACTGAGGATAAGATACTACAATTTTCATGATGTAGCTGAACAAATATTCTCTAAAGTGGGATAGATCTGAGGAATACTTGGTGACACAACTTCTTGAAATTAGGTATTTTCCTGAACCCATGTGTGGCTCTGTTCACTCACATAGAATCATAGCATAGTTAGGGTTGGAAAGGACCTTAAGATCATCTAGTTCCAACCCCCCTGCCATGGGCAGGGACACCTCACACTAAACCATGCCACCCAAGGCTCTGTCCAACCTGGACTTGAACACCACCAGGGATGGAGCATTCACAGTTTCCTTGGGCAGCCCATTCCATGGCAGGTGCAGAAATCTTTGGAGATGAGTTCCTGCAATACACATCTTGACTATAATACCAGTAGCTGCTCACTGACAGCTGAAGCAGCATTAACAGGGGGCTGAGGAGTGAAGCAAAGGCATGGAGAAGTACCTCTCTGGCTGTTGAGGGTAAGACGATAATAATTAATGTCTTAGTACTATTCCAAGGAAAAAGACATTAGGTTTCTTTAAGGTTGGTATGGTAAGGTGGCAAAAGAATAGCTGAGGTACTCACTTAAGCTCCTACAGGCATGTTGTAGGAGAATATCTGATTTTCTACCTCTGACTCCATTGAGATCAGATACCAGTACATCCAGACAGCCTTTATAGAAAAAAAATTATTATCTAGACAAGGAGACCCTATTGGATATGAGAGTTTTCCAGTGTGCCTGAAGTGAAAAAAGCATCCCAACCTGGATCATGAGAAGATGAAAGGATGTGAAAGGATGGCAGTACAGGGTTCAGGCTGTGGACAAAGTCCTTCAGCCTAAATATTCTTGATATCTTCTAGTCTTTAGGAAACAGCTTCAGGAAGTGATATTTTATCAACAGAAGACAGGGTTATTTAATATGCTTTTTCCAGACTGACTTTTATCCTGGACATTTCTCCTGAACCTTCTACAGGCAATTATGGGAAAAAAAGAAAAAATATCTGACTATAAATATGCATCAGTCTCTTATCAGCTTAATATGCTTACAGTCTTCATGGAGTACTTAGAGGAGGACAGCAACTGTGCTGGAGTGTTTTTTAAAAGGAAAATTTTGAAGCTGAGGAATGTGAGTAATGCCATGACATTTCTGTGGCTAAATAATTAATCTGGAGAGAGTGTGTTTTTTCTGCTCAGATATTTGAAATGAACTACTCTTAAATGAACTTTTCACTAGAAAGTGTTTACCAAAATCTGTGAAAAAAATACAAATATTATGTGTTTGAGTACTTTGTAGGTGGGGGGAAAAAATTGCAAAATCTAATTTCATTAACTATTATAAATTATTCCTTCTTCTCTTGCTAGTGGGCTGCTTCTCCACTAGCTGTTTTTATGCCAAATAGTCATACTCTAATTCAAGACTATAACGAAGAAATGCTGCAGACAAAAATATATTTCTTGGAGAAACTTCAAGATACAACCTTCTAGAATCAAAGCAAGAGTAAGAAAGAACAGGTATAATTCAGCTTTCAATACTGCAGAAAATGTTCTTGGAGAGGTAGGATAAGTTTGCAACAAGAACAGACTGAAATTATTTTTTCTGCTGCTTATATTTTCCCCTGCCCCTGTTTTGTGCCTTAATTTATCCAGTCATATTTTTATGCTATGCTTTTTTGACAGTTTATTGTGTAGTTATTAACATTTCAAACCCTTTGGATATCTAGCATGCTCAGGGAAAGCTGAACTGAGTTTTAGCTTTGGCTCTCTTCTTTCAGAGCCAAGAGGTTCCAAAGCTGTGCTGGGTACTGGTAATGCAGTGATTACATCAGCTAATGACCTTCAATATGTCCTCTTAGAAAGTCTATACATATCCTGTCCCCAAGATGCTTACTCATTGAGGGAAAAATATTATGATTCTAGCCAGAACTTCAGGTTTTACTCTTATACTTGCTTTTTGTAAAAAGGCTACCATATCAAGTTTATCCTTAGCATATATCAGAGTATTTTTCATAGCCTTATATGAAGTATAAGTTTTGGACCCTACATTTAAAATCATTTATGTTTTATATTTACTGTTTAGTGCTTTTTTAAACAGTGTAGGGAAAGGCATCTGTGCAAATGAGTTGTACCACCCTGGGGAAAACAGACCAACAGACCAAACAAAACTTTACAAAAGTCTCATAATTCCTTTCACTCTCATTTGGTTTTTCACCTCATTAAAGCTACTCAGGCCACAGAAAAGAAAAAAGCAGAATTTTGGCTATCAAATCTGAATTATTACACACACAGACACACCAAACAAACAAACAAAAAGAGCAAATGAAACAAAATAAAACAAACAAACGAAAAAACAACAAAAAAACCCCCACCCTACTTGCAGAGTTTATTTTGCTTTACTTAAAACGTATATGATAAAGTGACAGAGACAGTAGTGACTGATTGGTCCTGACGTGAAACTCTCATCTCTATAAAACATTTCGGCAGGCTGTCTCCTTCTGATTAAATCTGAAAGATTGTTAGAATAGAATAGAATTATTTGGTGGACAGTGAACTGATGGAGTACACCTACTGGAGTAGGAACTGATGAACTGACAAGCTGACAAGAAATTTCACAGTAAAAGACATTAATATCTACTGCATGATGCTTCATTTATTTATCAATTTCTTTCTCTTTTCTATGCATCTTCTTTCTATTTTTCATTTTCTTTTTTTTCCCTGATCCTCCCTGTTTTCAAGCTGGCAGATGGCATGGTAACATCTTGGTCATGGGTGGCACTGAAAAATGTTATTCGATTTTCTGTGGTCTGCCTATAGGGTTCATTTTATATCTACTGCAAAGAACAAGCTTACCTGAAAGACAAAGGAAAATGAATAAGAATAGCAGCAGAGACTTCTTTTGTTGTGTATAATAACTCTGGGAGGCATTTTCACTCACTGATAAAACAAGCAAATAGATACCACTGAGCCTTTAAAACAGATCATACATTTTTAAAGATGTGAGAAAATGTTAAGAGAAGCGGTGTCAATGTTGGTGTCATCCTCTAACCAGTCTTTTTTAATGTACAACTGCTATGGCAATTAAGGGAATGATAGCTATGGTGAATAATGATAGTGATACAGGGCGATTAGGAAGCCTGCTAAACCATGCACCTTTCTTGCTGCTTAACCTACATCTTCCATAGTCTGTTTACTGACTTTTCCTCCTAGCACTTACTTTTACAGTGCCAGCCTCCTTGTTAAAACTGCTGCTCCTTCTATAGGCTGGGCTGGCAGTAATCATTACTGTAAAATTGCTTAACACTTCCTATTATAAAACTTTCTTTAACAAAACTTATTTGCTGAATAGAAACCAAATGCTGTTCTGTATAACAATAAGTCAAGCAGCATGTAGAAAGAAATTGGATGTTACCAAGCAGTGAAGGTTTATACCGTAAACCATGGGGGCAAATGGAACAGGTTAATACAATCTGCATTACATGTTGAGTACTGAATTTGCCACCTCAAGGAAACTCTTTTGATGTGGTTTTACATACTGCATTTGTTCATATAGGATGGTAAAATCTGCAGGATATGCATGTTTAAATTTATATCTTATAATTGCAATAAAGGAAACGTTACATCATTGGAGAGAAAGCTTCTTATCTTTTTAAAAGAATGTTTAGCACATGACTTTGGCTTTGCAGTTCCCCAGGTGTGATTGTGGCTGCAAAACTATGAGAATCACAACGAAAATAGATGAGAGTGGCATAAAAATTCTGTGATCTGCGTTATTCATACAGAGTGGCTCCACTTATTAATAAAAAGCTAGCTTGAATGTGAGGCAAGAGATGAATTAGATGACCTCCCTAACCAATTATCTTAAAATCTCATGCTATCAAAATCTGTTTTGTGCACCACAAGACCGTATGTCTTACAAGCAAATATTTTGCCTGTATGGTTTCCATGGCTCAGTCTAGCTCATTTGCTGAGCTGTAGGTCTTTTTCTCCCATCCTTAATGGGCCTGAAGTCTTAAAAGAGAGTTTCAGCTGAGAAGAGCGCCAAAGCTAGAATTGGGTATAATGCAGTAGGTCACAGAGAAAACCTCTCACTGCATTTAATTTCACTGTCGGTTTTGGGCATTCTCTCTGTATTTTAAAACAGGAGGCCCTATTCCTCTCCTCTGGCTTAAACTAGCACTAAAGTATGTTTTGCGAAGCCAAAGCACCAACATAATAAGCAATGATTTGCGGTTGCGTATAAGCTGGTTCCCTGTGTAAATTGAAAGCTTTCATAGGACAGAAGTATCTGCCATTAGAAGACAGGTATAAATTGCATCTTTACAAATGTCTTTACACTTCCATATGGCTTCACATCGATCATCTCACATCAGCAATGATGCTGTTTAGTGACTAATTAGGCCATCCACTCACACAGTCTTTTAGGATTAGAGTTACAATACCTTGAGTTATTTAATCTCCTTCAAAGACAGACTGTAAAATTAAGAGCTGCCACAGCCCACAGCAATTCAGATTTATGTGTACAGTCAGGTCTCATAGGCCCTGAATTAATGTCTACTAAAGCCAGTGTAAAGATTTCTAGTCACCTAAGTAGGCAACAGTTCAGGCCTTTAATTTGTATATTAATCTTTTTCCACAGTTAGAGGCATTTCAATGGCCAGCCATCACGTACAGTCAGTGCCGTGATTTTCACATGTCCACAGAATCCTGAAGTACCTCCTGTGGTAAAGTGAGAAAGCGAGCAATGTCCTGGACATCGTTGTGAAGGGAGTCTAGACATAGGACACTGAAGGACCTTAAATTTTTCAACCAATGTAGAGACTTTTAATCTCTAACACTCTAATCTTATGGATTCTTTTTCCATTACTGTGCTAGAAAAACAAAAGTTACTTTTTGTTTGAAAATAAAGGCTTCTACCAGCCCTGCTACACAGGCTAGTTCCTTCCAGGGCAACACTGTTTAATTCAGATTGCAGAACTATTCATGATAGCTTCAGTTTTGCTACATACAGTCCCAGCTGGGGAGGATCAGTGAAGGCAGAGTCTCTTTCATCACTGAAAATCAGTAGTACATGAAAGAAAAGAAAACATAAACTGAAGGTAAAAAATAAAAATATAAGCAAGGATGAAGAAGGCATTTTCATGAATGAGAATATTATCCTACTGATTTCTGATGTCTGTTGGCTTTGTAGGGACAAATTGTCCAAAAACTCATTTAAATAAAAGCACTCTGTGACAGATCCTGGGGTTCATGCGCTGCAGTACACAGAAACCTCAGCAGTTTGTTGGTCAAGCCCTCAGCATCCTACCAGTCCTTCACACATGAGGCACAAGAAGGAGGGTTTTTTCTACACCTCCGTGAGGAGACATGATGTTGCCTCCTATTTCAATGCCATCCTTCCAACTTTGGCTGCTGCAGTGTAGCGTCCCCCCTCTGTACCAAAAGTGATGTGAGCTGGGTATAGGAGAGAGCAACAAAGTGAGGCATGTGTGTGAGTGGCTGGGGGCATCAGCACAATCTGCTGTTCATTGCTTCAGTTCCTCAGATGGGCACAGCTGCTTAAATCTAATTTCTTAAACACTCTGCAAGGTCCATGGGAGATTCAGAGACAGTGGACATACCCCAGATTACTGCATGTACTCAGCAGTTCTCAGTTGTTATCGTTGAATATTTGTGCCTGTCAAGCAGAAGCAGCATGATAGGGAAAAGAATGAGAACAAAGTGGGAAGTCATGAGCTCTGATTTTCAAGATATGGAAAGTCACTTTATGTTATATTCCCATCAGCATAATAACATATTGGCTCAGTGATCCACCATGATGTTGCAGTGATTAGTTAATAGCTGTGCAGCTCTTTGAATTTTCAAGTCCTTATTCATCACTCTGTTCCACCAGTTTTATGAGTTGGTGCTAAGAATCACTGCTGAGTGCTATAAAAGTGATCGATATCACTATTAAAACATCAAGATTATTTCTGCAATCACTCACAGAGGATGAATATCTACAAAAATTTTAGGATCAAAATAGTTAATAGAGTGGATAAATTATTCAGAGATGTTGGCAATGATGTTCTCCTGTTAATTAATAAGATATATTTAGGCACTTTCAATTGTCTTTCTGAGTAATCTCCACACACAGCTAATGCTAAAAGCTTGTTCCAGGATCACAGAATCACAGAATCCTAAGGGTTGGAAGGGACTTCAAAAGATCATCAGTCCAACCCTCCTGCAAGAGCAGGGTAACCTAGAGTACATCACACAGGAACTTGTCCAGGCGGGCCTTGAATATCTCCAATGTAGGAGACTCGATTAGGATAGTTAGTCTTTTGAAATGTTTCATTAAAATATTTCAGTTTTCATGGACCATATATATTTATCTTCTAGAAGAAAAAGAGGAATGTGGGGTTTTGCCCTTTTTTCTTCTGAAGAAAACAAGACAGAAGACTGAGGAAAATTCACATATTATTCAGTGATTTACTGAATTTACAGTGTCGCTGTGGCTCTGTTGTGAGTTTGGCCCCTCAATTTCCTAGTAATTGTTAAAAAGAAGACCAGAAGCAGTCAGATGTGTCCATGTCACTGGCATTGGCCACCACACCACTGAATGGCTTCTGAAGAGAATGGAGAAAGGAGTGCCTTGGAGCCTGCAGTATTTTCTTCAGACTTAATGAGGCCCACCACAACCAGCAGAAAACACTTAATTTTCTTAGTAGATATTACCTCTGGCCTTTACTCCTCCAGTAAATCTGTCCAGAGTGGTATGCAGGGACACGGAGAACATTGTACTGTTCCTATCAACGACCAGTTCTCTAGACAAAGAACCTTGTTTTGGCTCTGACTTCTACAGGTTTAACACACAATTGTAGGAGACATGGAGAACAGCAGGGAGAAAAAGTCATGTTTCTGATGCAAGCTGATACACAGCAACAACAAACAAGCAACTTGTCAGGAGATGACCATGAGAAGACCTCACTAAGACCAATTGACACGGAATGTTTATGTTCTCCATTTCCTTTTACATCTAAAAAGCAGATGTGATAAAAAATAAACTACTTCATTTGATCCCTTTGTGCAGTACAAGCTCAACTTTCATTATTTTAATTTCTTCATTGGGAAATGATAACACAGTCATTGATTAATGTGAGTTCTTGCATAATAATATGTTAAGAGACAAATCTTGTACATATTTCAAGCTGATATGGAAATTAATGCATTAAGTATATTTTCTCTTTATTTTAGGAGAAGCTAAGGTAAAGGATGCAATGTATTACTCTGTAACTCTGCAAGCCATTTTAAACACACCACCTACACTAAATATATTAATAACTTCCCTAAGGTCATGCAGAGCACAGATGAATGTTATTGATATTTTCAATTTTTAAGGTTTCCTAGACCAATTGGCTGAAATGTTTTCTTCTTATTTTCATGCCATTAATTTTGTATTTTTCTCACTGCCAATAAACACCAGGTTAACGTTCCAAAACATTCATAAGAACCAATGTCAAATCTTCAAATATTATGTGCTTTATTTTTAAATTAAATATGGATTGTCTTGTTTTGCTAACTGTGTGCCCCAAACAACAGAGTTACAAAAAATGAATGTATAACCTCTGTTAAACATTAATAACATTGAATACTGAGAATTATTCAACTATTTAATAATTAAATAATTAATAATTATAAGTAAGAAATAATTAATTTTTGTTTGCATTTTGAATAAAATAAATAGAAAAAACCCTGCTCATTTCAATATTAAGTAGATAACTAATGAGTACAAATTTCTAGTGCAGCAAAACTACCTGTCCTTATTACCTCATGGATCATAAAAAGAGAATTAGATAGCATCTTTGAATCTGCTCATTGCTCTGTGAATAAATTACCCTAGCTGGCTTTCTCATGACTCTCTCACTAGCAGAAGCTTCCTTTCTGACTAGCATGACTTGTTAGCCTTCTTGAAATGACAATGAAGAATTACTTTACTTCTCACTCTGTGCATTCCACTTTGGAAGTGATCCTTCACTTGCTTCACTGTTGCCTCAATTAATCCAGCTTTCTGGAAATCTTAAACTCCACCATTGACTTTCATTCACTCCTTAACCATTGCACTTTTGACCAGAGGCTAGCTTCAGTGTGGAAGGTATGTATTTCCATATAAATTAACCCATAGTACTTCAGTGGCACTTTTGGCAGTCTAGTAATGTTTAATATTAGTTTAAAAATTGTTATGTCCTGTTCATATAATTTCTAGCCAAGAGGAAAAGGAAGAAAAGCTTTTGCATCATTTTACTGCCTTGGACAGAAAAAAGCCCTTGCTTAATAGCACAAAAAGTAGCATTCCTACTATAAGGTATGCATTGCAAGTGAGGTAATATTCTTTTCAGAAACTTGAAACATTTGGATGTAGACTGATAACACCTGCAAACTAAGTCTTAAATGGAAGAAGAAGCAAAATGTATGTAAATGTGGACTATGCCAGTGTAAAATGTTCTAGTGGCTTACAAGTTTAATGATTCCTATATAACAGAGAGAGATTCCCAGGCATTTGAGACTCCAAGGTTTATTCCACTTTCACTGATAGCAAGGGGCATCAGCCCAGCCTTTGACCACCGGCCTAACCAGCTTTGCAAGATCGTTCTCAAACATTCCCCAAATTCATTAGCCAAAAGCTAAGGTATCAAAGTTTCTCAGCTGCAGCTTTGCATAGGTTATGAAGTAGTACTAGGACATTTTTCATAAAACTGAAAACCAGACTGATAATCCAAAGCACACAGACTGGTAGTATGCATTCAAGTTTCCCAAACCAGGATCCTTGACCACAGTTTGAAATGTTGTCAGGCTTACTTAGGGGCTCTTTGTCAGAGATCAGGTCAACTGAATACACAGATACTCTTGGACAAGCCTAGAGTTACTGAGGTCCATTTCCTCTGTCTGATAAACATCTCTGAACATTTCTGCCATGAGGCATAATTTCTGCTTGTTGCCAAAATTCCCTCCTCTCCACACTGCTCTAGGATGACACATGATATCTGTTGCTGCTCTTTGCCAGTTTCAGTTGCAATGCAGCTGGAGCTGCAGTGTGGTGACATTATTAATGTAATAAATTTTATTTATTTATGATGAAGGGCTTTAATTTCCACCCTTGATTGCCTTCTCTCTATCAGCTACCCTGCCCACTGACCCATCTTTACTGTAGCATTTGAAACCTCTGAATAACTTCAAAAAGCTGCAGCAAAAGGTTTCTTGTTTCCTTCATAGCTTGCTGCCTCCCCAGACAAGAGGCCTTACCTCCTTCATTGTCATTTAGGAAATGTGGAAACAGACTTTTAATCCTCTTCATTGGGAAGGTCAAAATGGCTAACATCATAGCAGATGAACTAAGCTGTTACAGTTAGGCTCTTCTAAATCATCCAAATTGGAGCTCAGTTTCTCTTGAGTATTCAAAGGAACTTCCTCTCCAGAAGATTAACTTCTTTGACCCTTGCAGGCATCTTCCGCACCCACTGCGCAGAGCTCTAGCATGTCATGTCAGCTCTAAAGAGTATGTAACTACAATTCATACCCACCTGACACTGCCAGAGTGATGAAAATGGACCCGTGTATAAATTAAAAAAATGCCCCCTAGCTTTGGGTACTTTTGCACTAGAATAGCTTAAATCAACATCTGAACATTTTTTAAAACTGCATTTCTTATTAATGACAAAAAATATGTGTTTCACTCCAGACTGGATGGCACTGTTTTTCTAGATGTGTCTCCCAAACCAGAGTTACAAAAAATGAATTCATACTCTCAGTTTAAGTATTTCAGTGTCTCACCTAAATTTACTCTCTTATAAAATATGCAATCTTAACTTTTAGACATAAATATTCCCTTGATTCGAGAGGGTCTCAGTTGAGTGTTTCAAGTATAACAACTTGATGGGAGGTATTTTTCTTGAGGTATTTTTCTCCATTAGACATGGTCTGATCCTTGAAAGCATCTGTCTAGATCTGCAAATGCAACGAATACCCACAAGTCGAAACTGTGTGCACAGATCCTCTACGAAAATCAAGCAATTAGTAGACATTAGACAATTCAGAAGCTGCAAAAATTAGCTGGTACTGTATGCGCATACACTTAAGAGGAGAAAACCCAAGAGCATAACTATTATTTGATTATGACAATTACAAAAGCTGAAGTTAAATTTCACCCTGCACCTTGCTGAACTTTATTTTGCAAAACCTATTCTCTGTGAGGGCCTTTTTTTGATTCTTGCCAATGTGATAGGAAAATAACCAGAATTGTTGACTTTCAGAGCAAGCAGCAAACCTCTTCCATTCTCATGGATGGTACACCAAGACAGGGACTGTTGTTCATCTTTAGCCATGGCTGTGGCATGAGATGTAGCTCCCGATATGTTTTTGTGCTGTGCCAATAAATATATTTTTAAATCATACTACTGTTACTTTTTTATTAGTTTTTCATAGTACTGTAAGTCAAAACCAATAATGAACAGCTGGTGGCTTGGACTATTTATCCACAGAAAGAATAAAAGACATCAAGCCTCATGTGAGTTATCTGGTCATGGGTTCTGAAAATGTGGGATAATTTCTGTTCATGTCTTTGTCCCTTCCTTGACCCCAGTGTCCAGGCAGATTGAGGCAGTAAATAAATTTACTTTTTCTCTGGAAGATTTTCAGTGCAACCGAGAAGAGTATTGTTTTCTTCTTCTATCAGAATAGTGTTAATTACCACTCTGAGGAATAAATGGAAATTATTGATGTTATCTCTTTTGATGCCTGTGAAGGCATCCAAAGAGGGGTCAGGAGCGTGTCTATGTGTATAATCTAGCCTGAAAAATATGAGATGGGAGCCCTCAGAGATGGACATTAAAGGAAGGTTCCAGAAAGATTATGGAATTTTATGTAACATCAGTGTACATTTAGATTGCAAAAATATTTTCAAAGGAATATACTGGAGTCAGGGTGGCTAAATTCTGACTTAGATGTACAATTTCGATGAGATTGAAGGTAGTCATGTGTCTCTGAGTTTCCTGAGTCTGGGCATATTCCAAGTAATAGCTGGTTGTTAAAGAAGGAGACCAGTACTAGGCACTTTATTATTGTCATCATGATCTAAGCCCCAAAAGTCTCTGAGATATAGACATAAGGAGCTGGTATGAATGAGTTACTGAAGGAAAACTACTAGTCAAAGAAATTACATTTCAGAATTGTTGACTTTCTTTTTGACTAAATTAAAAACACTACACCAGCAGATGTGCCATGTGCATAAAAGATACTGTTAATTTAGTAATAACTGTGTTTGTTTTATAGAGTACTTGTGGCTTCCTATACATGGCTGAGCTTCCTCAACTACCTTTTGTTAAGCTTCAGTTTTGCTCTGTACTGCAGGCAGGCCCTCTGCTTCCACAGTAACACAGCACCATAGAGTCGGAATTAAATACTGACTTTTGATGGATTAAAAGCAAAGATACAGATAGCACAATTTATAGCACCCTGTGTAAACAGCCAGGATAATCTTGCAGAAGTCATGCCCTGTCAGGGAGAGGGCTGTTGTTTAACAAGGAAACTTACTCCAAGCAGTCACACATCTCAATGAGCACAGGGAAGGCACAATCCACGTGTTGGAGATGGGTGATGTGATCTGCTTGTGCCTGGATATAAACTCACCATCTGTTGGACAGCAAGACCATGTTGTTAGAAGAGAGTTTTTAGCCGCTTTGCTAATTGCTGTTGCTGTTCAGTCGAAATATCTGACTCTAGGTCTACCCTGACATTATTTTTACATAGGTCTGTCTCTTCTCTCTCATCTAATCCAAACTATTGAAATGGTATAAAGACATAACACTGCTGGCAATAATTATCTCTGCATTTTTGTTGTGTTTCTTTTTTCTCCTCAGGATTAACTTTGTTGTTTTCTAACAAAATTGAGTTTTAAAGAAACTGCAGGACCCCTGCATTGCTGGATAATTGTATCTTCATCAAATTAATAACCAGCTCCACAGAGTACAATTAAGAATGAGAAGTATGGCAAAAGAAGTATGCCTGAGTGTGTAGTTTTCTGTTAAGTAACTGAGAAGAAATAGGCAATGTAATTATTGCAAAGCAGCTGGATCCTGGTTGGGTCTACTTTATTTTCTGCTTTGCAGCCTCTACCACTAGGAAGCATTGTCTGTGCTGTGGGACTAGGAGAGGTATGACACCTTTCTCCTCAGTGATCTGGTCTTTAAAGTTCAAAAGAGATGTAGGATTTCTTCTGAATTGGACAATTTATATACTTTGTTACTCATCTGCATTGGCTCAATTCAGCTGTCATTTTAGAAGTGTGATGGGATAGGAAGGAAATCTGTAGGCTGTTAAGTACTCTTTGCAAATGCAGACATGAGAGACTGACTGGAAACAGCTAAATGATCTTTTAAATATGTATATTGTTATTATTTTCAGGTGGATTTATTTTGATCATATATATACACCTTATTTTAGTCTGTTGATTTATTGATTTTGTGGTTTCCATCCACTGCATCCTCAATAATTGAGATTTACTCACAAAAATTCACATCAGAAATATCTGTGAAGCTTACCTGTTCAGATGCAGGTGGAAAACAATATTCACTCCTGGGCAGAAAGTTTTCTGCATTTCACTTCAGCTCTGCTTTTGAAGCCTACCTGACCACAGTACTCCCTCACCCCATGCATGAAACCTTGAGGACAGCAGCAGCAAGATTTCCTATTACCTTATGAGAGGAAATTGACAGGATGCCTGTTTCTGGACTCATTGCAGGCATCTACCCTGGGTTCACAACTGGGACAGATATCCTCACAGAATGACAGACCATCTTTTGTTCTGTCGTTTTCTGGTGCCAGGAGGCTGGCGGTGGGAGGGGGATTAAATAGAGAAAAGATCTGGCTTCCCCACAACAGTTACACCACATAATATTTCAAAAGTTTCACAGATTTAGATTCAATTTCTCTGTTATTACAATGGATGAAAAAGGAAAACCATTTACACTTGACTTATAGTTTAGATTCTGCTTCTCATTTAAATAGCAATTACTATTATTTTCTTTCACAAAATGTGATTTTCTGTAGGCAATATTAACTCAAGGACTTTAATATAACTTTTTATGCTTTGGTCATATTTCTTTTTTGGAATCTTACCTAGAAATCAATGAACTTGAAGGGCATGCTCTAATGGAATAACTTAGAAACCTCTCAGGATAGCTTTATTGTCATTATTGTTATTGCTAATTTTTGTAGTGCTATATTCTTATTATATTATTTTAATTTGTTGTTTATTTATGTCTTAAACATCAAATAAAGAAATAGGTTATTAAAACAGAAACCTCACTTCTTCAGTTTGATTTATAAGCCACTTTAGAGTCAAAACTTTGTAACTAGTCTATCTGTACTTGGACCTCTCTGATCTTTTGTGAAGTGTCCATTTTGGAACGTGATGGCTTGGCTTCTTGAGTGAAGATTTGGGAAGGGCTTTAACCACGCTTACTACAAGCACGATGACCAAGGGCATGTGGGATATGCAAATCTGGTTGGAAAAAAGGGTGCTTAGACAATAAGGAAGTGTCCGACCAGGACTGTAATCTACTGAGAAATCTCGAGCAACCCATGCGCTGGTCTGCCCGCATGCAAGGTTGGATCTGCAGCTTCCCATGCACCTTGTCACCTACCATTTCAACCCTCGCCTGTCCATACAGACAAACTAGAGTAAGCCCTTCCAGCCTGTGCAGTGGATTTTTTAGGTGAGGCGCAGCGTGCGCAGAACTGGCCCTACCCTTTACACCTGAGATTTAACTGCCACGGCCTAGCTAGCTAGGACGGTGACAGTGAAGTCCACAGATCATAGGTTCTGTAAGAGTGTCCTTCTCTTTGATGGAAGCCCTTACAAGGCTAGACGAGCTCCATCTGCCCGGGTTTGAAGTTAGAGCTTTCTTTCTCCTATGAGGAAGGCCTGTCTTTGCTAACAAAGATTCAGGAAGAGCTTTAACCCACACATTCTGAACAAGACTGTCATTTCCTGGGTCAATCTCGAGTGACTGATGACGCAACAGCACAACATCAAGCATCTAGGAGGAATTCTGACTTAGAGGCGTTCAATCGTAAGCCCGCAGATGGTAGCCTCAGGCCAGTGGCTCCTCAGCCAAGAGCATGCACCAGGGGTCTGAACCTGTGGCTTCTCTCGTACTGAGCAGGATTACTATTGCAACAACACATCAACAGTAGGGTAAAGCTATTTCAGAACTTAGTACGAGGTGAACATGCAGTCTGTTCCTCAAGGCAGAGTTATTTGGGCTTGCCTGACCAAGGAGAAGATTTGGAATTGTCCTGTGCTTGCTTTGGGGATGACCTGGTGTAACGATGTATTCAAGCCATCTATTCAAGGCAGAAGAAATTGAGTGAACAGCTCTACTAGCTCTCATTTTCACTTCTGAGATGAATGACAGGAGAAAGAAAGGAGATTTCCCACTGACTGGGAGATGCAAATCTGTTTTGTAGCTGAAAACACATGTTTTGTTGCTGTGCTTGTCTTTTCCCTGATATGAATGAAAAATTGAATAAGGATTAATTGTTTTGGTATCATTTTTAAATTCATATGGTTCTCATCTCTCCATTTTTCATTAATTTCCAAAATTTAAATCCAATTAGCCTATACGAAATTTAACAAGAACAAATGTTGGATTGTGCACCTGGGATAGACAAATAGTAGACAAATGTAAATTAGGAGATAAATGGCTGGAGAGCAGCTCTGCAGAAAAGGATCTAGGGATGCTGGTTGACAGCAAGTTTAACGTGAGCTAGCAGTATGTCATGGCAGCCAAGAGTGCAAACCACATCCTGGAGTGTCAGACTGCATCAGTGTTTAAAAGGCATTTGGACAATGCTATTAAAATGCTTTAAATTTTGGTCAGCACTCAGGTAGTTGGACTAGATGATTGTTGTATTCTGTTCTGTTCTGTTCTGTTCTGTCATGTTCTGTTCTGTTGCAGAAGGTGATTCTGGACATCAGAAAATAAATAGTCTTGCTTTAAGTTCCATATTGGGTTTTCTGTCTGTGCAATCCAGGTGTCAAGAGGAGGCAGTAAGGGAGCCGTCCTTCACAGGAGACAAAGTATGAGTTAGGGGAAGTCATGACAAACCTGAAAAAAAAACCCAAACAAAAAAAAAAAAGAAGTAATAATTTTGTCGCAGAGTCCTGGGCAAGTTCCCACACATTGCAAAGCCATGTAGACTATTTGTAATATGAGTGAAAGTAGTTAATGTTTACCTTTTTAACAGTAGGATGCCTGGGATGTCTTCAGACTCAGCATTGCAGAATTCTTTTCATCAGGGAAAAACACTATAAAGCTTGTGCACAATTTGCTGTTGCTCCAATTGATCATCATAGAAAAAGCTTTGTGCATTACTAGGTTCAGCGCTCAGTTCATTGAGATTGCTTACATGGATGAAGGCACTCTCAATTGTTCCTCTTTCCTTTTCTGGCTGAATGTTTTCCATGTGCTGTGAGACAGAGAGTAGGGAAAGCAAGAAAAGGAAGGAGGTTGATAATAGCTTTTGGATTAACAAGCTCAGAAAAGGAATTTCCAGCTTTTTCCTTCTGTAAAACCAAGCTGCTGTAAAACCAAGATTCTGCTGCAATTAGATAGTATTACATAGCTTGGGAATAGATAATGCTCTCAAAATCTAATTTAAAATGTATCAATTAAAAACAGAGTGGTACGTTTGTAAATCTGCCCTCTTGTATAACATGCAGACCATACTGTCCATTTTGAGGGTGTAGGCTCCCCTCTCCTATTTGCAGTTCTAGCTTATAGCTAGCGAGCCAATCACATTTTTCTACAGCAGAAACAACTGGATCCTCCAGTTCTTCACTGTATGAACTTTTATGGGTCTGATCCAAGTGGATATTGCAAATGAAGCAAAATGGTGTGGGATGCCCATTTCATCCTACATCGTCATTCAGCCTCTGGGAAGGATAGTACAGCAAGTGTTGTGTGCTACCAGCATTATGACCCAGCACTGTTTTTCACATTACACCAATATAGGAGGGAGGGTGTAGGTAGGAGGAAAAGAGGTCATTATTAAGTATGTTATTCTATCTACAGACTTAGGTACTCTCTTGTGTCAGGCTGCTGTTATTTACATTACAGGAAAATTAACAGCATGCTATCTTGAACTTTTGTGTCTCAGCAATATTCAAGAGCCATTCCAAAATGGTTACTAACACTACCACAGGTCTAACTGCATTGCTTGTTTCATATGTACAACTATAGAATCATAGAATCATAGAATAGTTAGGGTTGGAAAGGACCTTAAGATCATCTTGTTCCAACTCCCCTGCCACGGGCAGGGACACTTCATACGAAACCATGTCACTCAAGGCTCTGTCCAACCTGGACTTGAAGACCACCAGCATTCACAACTTCCTTGGGCAACCCAGTCCAGTGCCTCACCACCCTCACAGTAAAGAGCTTCTTTCTTATGTCTAACCTAAACTTTTCCTGTTTAATTTTGAACCTATGTCTATGCTTTATTATCTTCTGTTTCTTCACCTATCCTTGCTTCCTATTGCCATTGATGTTTGGATTTAGGCTGGCAGGATATACTGCATGCCTAAGGTCTACCATTTCCAAGTACCCATCCCACCTCAATGCCCTGCAGCTTAGCATTAACCTGGCAGAAAAATTTCCTATATCTATAGAGATGTTCTTACTTGCTTTTCCACTTGATGGGTAGAAAAGTAAAATAATCTCATATAGGATTTAGGGGCCCCTGCACAGGCATAATGTGTGGGTTAACAACAGAGGAGTTGATACTGATGCATGGAAAATCACCTCATCTACTAAGTCCATTGCACATTCCTGAGAAGCACAGACCAAAGTGCTGCTGCTCAATTCCTCTTTCACTGTTAATTTGTGGCTCTTGCAGCTCATGCCACAGAGGTCACTCAGGGACATGTTGGAGGATATGGGATTATGATGATCACAGATTCATAGAATTGCCTGAGTTGGAAGGGACCTTCGAAGGTCATCTGGTCCAACCCTCCCTGCAATGAACAGGGACATCTTCAACTACACAATCTTGGATCTCTCTGAAGGCAAGGTACTATATAACTGAAAAATCTTAAAGCTTAGCAGAGTTACTCAGTTCTTGCTAGGAGACTTGACAGAATAAGAATTGCACATGGCATTCAGAGTAGCATTGATCATAGCTCTTCTGCATCCTTATGTCTAGAGGCATCAGTCACTTTAACAAGAAAAACATCTTCCAAAGCCTGTGGATCTCATTGCATAGCAGTGTTGTGCGCAAGTGGTAACACCCCAAGCTCTGTTACTGCAGTCCATGATATGATCACAAGCAATTACCCCTCATCATTACCTCTGCAAGCTATTTGAAGTATTGTGCTTGTAACCCCTATTAAGTAATAAAAGGTGACAGGCTGGGCATTTTCAGCCAGTTATGGACACCTTGAGCAAGTTACAGGGCACACAGCTGAAATCTAAATGTCTTTACCACTCAAAATTCACACTGATTCACTGCCTCAAGTAGTTTACATTTTGATGAGGATGGAGACTAAAGATAAAAACAAGAAACCCAATCCCTTTAAACACTTACTGCCCATTATAACAATGGTTTTCACCACAGCTGTGTCTGACAGCTTGGCAGAAAGTTGAGCTCGTATTGCTTCCCACAGCACAGAAGCTAAAGTGGTTGAATAAAGTGAGTCACTCAGATTGCGGCTCCCCTCTGCCATGGTATTTGCCTACCTCTTTCAGTATTTATGTTCACGTAGAGCTGTTGCAAAAGAATCCAGTCCCTCAACTATGTCTTACCCTTGTCATACCTGTTATTGAATCTGGCACTTGTAAGAAAGGAAAGAGTGATTTTATTCTCCACAAATGAAGGGCAGTGTTTTGGAAATGTTACTGATATTTTGTTAAAGGCACTTTTTCACACCTTGTTTGCTGAAATGTAGGTGTATGGTAAAAGCCAGATTCCAGCTGAACAAGGGCTCCAGCTAAACTCAGTAACCTGTGACTATCCCAAAAAACAGTTGTTTGCTACACAAGAGCTTTTCAGCAACCAAAATATGGAAAATAACAATCATCTCAAACCAGAAGATACTGAGGAAGATGCGAATGTTTAATGTCAAGGTTGAAAAATCATGCTTATTATTACAGCAGGCTACATAACAAATTTATTATTAGGATACAAAGAATTCAAGATCATTTTCACTTTCCTGTAAATATTTGTGCAGATCTGTTTTTGCACAAACAAGTGTTCAGGAAGGATGTTTCATTCATGGGGATAAAGCCCATGAGCTCAGATTAATGCATTCCTGGAAGAGGTGTCTGTATATGAAGCAAAATGCATTAGTGTGACAAGTGCTTTCCTGAAAGGTACAGGGTAGTTCTGATTGCTTAGCACGAAAAACTTTAAAGAATGCTGATTGTCAGCCCTTCTGAAAAATTGCCAGCTATTTTTAAGTGAGTTGAGGCTATCTGCCCTAGAAATAGAAGCACTTGATTTCACTCCTGATTCCTGAACGTATTGGATGCACATTTTATTTGGCCATAACGCTGGTGGGAATTAAGAAAATTACTAATCACAAGAAATATTTACATAACAAATTAAAAGGAGAATAAACTGTTTTCAAGCTTTACCAAGGCAGCAAGTTACCCAGTGTTTTCTACAATGACATAGCAGCGGCGCATAATGTTCTCAGTACAATTAAGAGCTCAGTTTGCATGGCCTAACACTTGAATGTCACCAAAGTTCATGGAAAACTAGGGATACAATTTTTTCAGATGCCAAACATAGGTTTGTGTCAGTGAAGTTTTCACTGGACAAGAGGCAGTCTCACACCACACAGGTGTGGCAATGACCCTGGCTCTGGCTGTGGCAGGGTCTGAACAAGAGCTCTCTTCTGACCTCAGACTATTGAGAAAGACCTCAATCCTTGAATCTTCTTGGGTTAAGAGAGCCTTGGTGCTGGTGCTGTGTTCGTCTTAAGATACCCAGGACAATTTAGTGTTTTACAGGCTCTCCAAGCATTCCTGTGGTATTGCTATTTGACTGTCATCTCAGGTCCTACAGCTACAGAGCTTTGGCAGTCTGGAGCAGCTCCCAGGCTACAGTGCAAGTACTCTGAGCTGCAGTTTCAGCCTTCCCAGGCTGAAATACATGGCCAATCAGTGCACGCACCTGAACAGAACTGTGGGTAGATTTTGCAGAGATTTTTCCTAGACTCTGGTAGTCAAGGTTAGTGCAAACCCACCAGCTCTCTAGATGCAATTAGTAGCTTTTATTTTTACATAACTTTTATTGGGAAACTATAGCAATGATATACTTGGAGTCTGGAAAACATAGTTTCTCTATATTATCAACTTCTTAGCACAAGCTCATGCTAATGAAATTATTTGACAATGCAAACAGCTTGTGTAATCCCTTTTATCACTTCTTTATCCTGCTAGATGAATCCTTCATCTCTTCCCACAAGTCATAGTTTTGAATTGACCTTAGATCTGACAGCTTTGTTCTTGTAAACCTGGGTATTGACCTGGGATCCCATGGGTGTCAGGCACACATGCGTACCCGTTACACATGCTGCTTTTGATTCTGGTTCACATCCTGATTGCATTCAGCTTGCTCTTCAACAAAAGAAAACTTGAAGCTACAGTGCTTCTACTGAAATAAATAGCACTTAAATAAATTGCCCTGTACCCTTAGTGCTGACCCTTTCATAAATTTTCATTTAAAGTACAGCATAAAAACGAGTGGTAAAGCAATATGGTTGAAATGGAGTTTGAAGATATATCTTGACATGTGTGCAGTGATCATCAGTTTCCCATAAAATGAGACATATTTCATCTTTTGACTATCTCCTGTAAGGATTTTGTGCAATTCACAACAGAAACATTTGAAAGAAAGGTGGTTTTCCTTTTGCAGAACAAGTACCTTGCTTCTGTTGTCATAATCTTCTTCCCCACCTTGTTACCTTTTTTTTCACCATCCCATGCACTTGAGAAGCAAAACTATTTGTCTCTGGAGGCAGACAGTATTTTTCAGGAAAACATGTGTTGTTTTTCAGTTTGTTTAGTTGAACTTGTAACTTTTGAAGTGAATAAGTTAAAGTGGAAAGTGTACATGTACAAAGAGCATCCTTATATAAGCATGCAACAAAGAAATAGAAATTATCAGTTACCTGTCTAAAAACATTTTAGCTCACAGTTTTGTGAATAGAAAATTTCAGAAAGTTAAAAAATTGGCTCAACAACTAAATTTTGATGCTGATAAGCTTTTCAAGAAACACAGAAAATAAACCCAGAAGAAATAAGCTCAATGTACAACGTAAATATTGTGAAATTTACAACAGATTTCAGTATTTTTCTGTGGAAAGTTCAAATATCCAATATAACATGTTCTCCTGATTCTGGAATCATTAAATGTTTGAGTGGTTTGGTTTATTTTTATTCTGGCAATATTTATATGACAATATTTTACAAATGGTTTCTGTATAGAAATATCTCTAGAAATATCTACCTCATTAGTGCAGTGAAAATAATTAATAATTAAAGATTCAGTAATTTCTGTAGAGCTAAAGTGTGAGAAACATTTTAATATGGTAGAAGAAACATCTTGAACTCTTCAGAAAAGCTGCATTTTAAGATTACAAGATTTAAACTGAACAGCAAATCATATATGGAAGAGTAACATCAGCATTATTCTACAGAGGGTCGCAACTGACAGCTAACTCAGAGCTGAGAGCAAAACTAAAACACAGCCCTCTCAGCAGCAGCATGCACTGAACACTGGTTTTCAAGCCATGTTACCCAGGCTATACAACAATTGGTGGCTGCTGCCAGTCACCTAACACCTGCGCCATCTTTCTCTTTTCACTGGCTGCTGAGTATTCTTTTGTGTGGTAATTGCTTGTGCCGGTGCCAGAGTTCACTATCTGTGGAAAATAATTTATCCAGAATTCAGTGTTCCCTTGTTATTTCTCTGATGGCATTTCATGAGCCTGTGATGTTCCTACTCTAGCATCTAACTGTATCCTTTACACTTTCCCCAACTCCACTCCTCCAGATAGAATCATAGAATCATAGAATAGAATCATAGAATAGTTAGGGTTGGAAATGACCTTAACATCATCTAGTTCCAACCCCCCTGCCATGGGCAGGGACACCTTATGCTAAATCATATCACCCAAGGCCTCGTCCAACCTGGTCTTGAGCACTGCCAGGGATGGAGTATTCACAACCTCCCTGGGCAACCCATTCCAGTGCCTCACCACCCTAACAGGAAAGAATTTCCTCCTTATATCCAATCTAAACTTCCTCTGTTTAAGTTTTAACCCATTATCCCTTGTCCTGTCACTACAGTCCCTAATGAAGAGTCCCTCTCCAGCATCCCTATAGGCCCCCTATGAGGTGTTCACACATCATTCTCTTCTCCAGGCTGAACAGCCCCAACTTTCTCAGCCTATTTTCATACAGGAGGTGCTCCAGTCCCCTGATCATCCTCGTGGCCCTTCTCTGGACTTGTTCCAACAGTTCCATGTCCTTTTTATGCTGAGGACACCAGATCTTGAAAATATTTGCAATACTCTTTTGTGTCCATTCTCACTCTAACAATCATGGGAATATATTCGCTAAACCTCCCTGCCCAGTATATCTCTGCTCACAGCATGATGCCCCATAGGTCAATGGTAGACCAGCATGCTCCTTGGACAGAGGCACTGGAGCTGTCTCTGCTGCTTTCTCCACTGTGCCCTGATTGTACACCTCTGCCTTCTTTCTCTCTCTGTACACACAGCTGTCACATGTACTGCAGATTGAGAGCTTTTAAACATACATGTATCATATGACTAATTTAAAAACAGAAGAAGCAAGAGAGAAATGGGACCTAGGTGCAGAGACAAAAGTGATGAATTTCAAGGGGAAATGACAGCCAGAATCTGCTAGTTGAACTGTTGCATTTTCTGTGTTTCTTACCTTTTGTTTCCAGGCAAAATATCTTTGAGGGAGTGAATTATTGAAAAACTTGGGTGAAGGGTTTATTTCACTTGCTTCATACAGTAATACAGGGCATTAATTTCCTGAATTTCAGCCATTCTGTTCAACAATCCACTGGCTGTATTTGTTGTCTACATACTTTTCTTAACATCTCTGTGACAGTAACTTAGAATTTGGTGGAAGCACTGTTAACTCTACTGCAAGCACCAGCAAAAATAGCTCATCTTACAAATTATGAGACAAAGGACTATTGTGATATGATTCTGAATCTCTGAGAAATATTAAAATCTATCCTTCGTAGGCATTCAAACTTTGTTTCTCACATATTTCTACGGGATTGCCTGTGTGCTGGAAACTACCACCTTACTAATACTAATATTAATGCTAATGCTAATACTTCTACTACTATTAATAGCAAAAGATGTGTTGGGAGTCAATGACTTGGGGCAACTAGTAACTTGGGATTCAGCTGACTGTTACATGATGTATCTCCTTTACGCGTTGGAGCACCTGCAGCTTCTTTCTTATGTTTTAGACAATCCCAAGGGTGGGATTTAGATTACGAGTTTGGAAGCCAACATTGATGTGGCTGTCATAGGAAACTTGGACCCAAGTTTTTGAAAGGACTACCACAGTTTGGCTTGTCAGGTGAACCTTTGGCTATGCGGCTATGCAGGTAAAGAGCTCCAACCCAAAGGCTGTGTCCCAGCTCTGTTGGTCAGAGTGGTCTATGTCTACACTTTCTCAGATAGCTCTCTCTCCAGCTGACTGTCAGTTTTTATTCATCATAGTACCTACCCCTGGGCTTGCCTTTATCCTGTGTAGAAGTCATGTAACTCTGAAATATCACACTTATTTTTTCTGACTTTTGAAGATGAAAGTGCCTGAAGTAACTTTAGGGTCATGATGCAGCCTGTCAGAGCAATGCTGCACTGTGCAACCCCAAGGCTATATATTGCACAAATGTGGTCATGGTAGAAAGAGTATATAAGTATATTTAATGGCACAACAACTGTTGTGATAGTGTCAGAGGACTAGATAGGATAAACAGAGTTAGATTTTATGTAAATTTATCCCCACTGAGCTTTAGGAGCAGGTCCTAGAGGAAATAACCTATTGCATTTCACCATAGAGTATTTGGTTCACTCTAAAAAGGTCCTGGGACCACACTAATGCACAGGTAGCAAGCATGAATGACAAAGGAAGCAGGATGTGAAGTGAGCTGGGGATCTAAGCTACCAAACACTGTAGACACAGTCCCCTGATAGAAATAAAGACCAAGCAGAAGCTAAAAGACAGGCAATTTTGAGGAGATAACGTGGATCACAGACCTGTGGTAGATTTCTAATCTACACCTATTTCTGAATGGAATGAACTTGAAAGCTTGATGGGACTAGATCACACTCTCTAGATTCATGAACAGAGAAAATGCATTGTACAGAGCAGCCAGCTATCACAGAGATAAATCTAGATAGTCTGATAAGATACTGACTTATTTTGATGAAAGTGCTCATCACAAAATTGTACTTTCAATGACCCAGTGCAGCACCTCAGTAAACCCAGCCATTGTTCTTTCCCTCTTATATGCATTAAACATACACTCAAAAAGAAAACCAAACCATCACAGCCTGTGTCCATGTTGCATTAACAAGAAGAATCTCAGCAATTCTGTTTCCCCAGTCTGTTGTAGATGACATGGCTTGCTCTTGAGCCTTTTAAAAACAGGCTGCAAAACAATGGAGTCACCCTGCTCAGAATTTGTGAATGATCCAACCTAAGCTGCAGTGTTGTATGTTAGGAATGGTAATGCAATTTACTCTAGGTTAATTAAATAAAAAAGAAGAATCAGAAGGAATAACATGGTAATAAGTCCATGGCAATATAGTTGTGCTTGACAAGGAATATTGATTACTGGGGTGTTTCACATTTGTTCTGCACTAATGCACTGAGCACACATTGAAAAGTGACAGCTCTGAAGTAATTACATAGGAATTGTCAGTACATTCATTTGTGTTTGGGCTATTTCACTGCACTGGCGTTTCTACAAATTATAACATGTCACCTTAGATGCACACAGAAGTTAGATCATTTATCCTCTGACTAGTCACTAAAACAAGAGCAAAAAGGACCTTCCAAGAATTTGGACAAAAGCCTCAGTAAAAATCTGCAACGCTGTAAGATTTGTTGCTGTTTTTTTTATATGAATTGAAACTAGATTTAATTTTCCCCAGTCATCAAGGGTAAAGTGATTTCAACTGCAATTTTCTGCAGTGCCCACATTTCCGAGAGGTAAGCACTCATAGCTAGACTGAAATAAGCTCAATTATTTTCCATAGGCCATTAGACAGTCAACTGATACTTGTAACTTGCATTCATGAAGTTAACTGCTGTCTGAGATTGAACCAGGTGACCTGTAAGAGAAGGATTCATGAAATCCATCAGGTACCTAAGTTAAGAGCACTGGATTTATCTAGTCACCAGTCAGAGTCTAGAGCACAGGTTTTATTCAAAGAGTGTTATGCAGTAGTAAGAGACACAGCTGAAGCACTTGCCTGCTGGAAGTGTGCTAATACCTTATGTGAAATTTATGAGTATCCTTAGAGGTAAAACCATCTACTCAGATAATTATTAACTATCAGGTCAACGTTTTTTTTAGAGAAAGAATTGAAAGCTCTGTAAAAGCTGGAGGTTTCTTTTTTTTTTTTTTTAAATTTTTCTATTAACTGTACGGAGAGAGGAAAAAAAAAAACCCAGGAAAGCAAAAAAAGGGAAAGAGCAAAAGGAATAAGCCATCATTTATATGAGCCAGTAACATGCCCTTGCAGCAAAGAAGTCTAATGGAATCCTAAGCTGCATTGAGGAGTATTGCCAGCAGTTGAAGGGAGTGATTCTTCCTCTTTACTTAGCATTTGTGAGGCCACACCTGTAACGTTGCATCCAGTCCTGGACTCCCTAGTAAAGAAAGATGTGGCGAGAGTCTGGCAAAGGGCCACAAAGATGATTAAGTCTCTGAAACCTGTCTCCTACGAGGAAAGGCTGAGCGAGCTGGGACTGATCAGCCTGGACAATAAAAGGCTCGGGGGGATCTTATCAATGTATATAAACACCAGAAGGAAGGGTGTAAAGATGGATCTAGGTTCTTTTCAGTGGTAACTAGTGACAGGACCAGAGGCAGTGGGCACAAAGTGAAACACAGGAAGTTTCCTCTGAACACTTTTTTATTGTGAGTGTGACTGGGTGCTGGCACAGGTTGCCCAGGGAGGCTGTGGAGTCTCCATCCTTGGGGATATTCAAAAGACATCTGGACATAGTCCTGGGCTAGTAGCACTATCATTTTGTGTTTGAACACAGGGGTTGAAGAAGATGATCTCCAGATATCCCTTCCAACCTCAACTAGTTAGTGCTACTGTGAAAAGAAGTGAAAAGAAATAAAAGAAAAGGGAAAGGGAGAAGGAAAAGGGAAAGGGAGAAGGAAAAGGAAAGGGAGAAGAAAAAGGAAAAGGAAAAAGAAAAGGAAAAGGAAAAGGAAAAAGAAAGGGAAAAAGAAAGAATAAGAACAAGTGTGAAACATAGATATTCTTTTCCTGCTCAGACAGAAATATGAAATACATCACTATGTAACTTCAGTTTTGCTTTTATACTTAGTTCACTATGAACTTTTGTAATATTTTGAGATTCTATCAGAATTATAAACCTCTTAATTTGATCAATGACCTATTTTACCCCCAAACAAAACTGTAGGACTGCTCTTAAGGTTGTTCATGTTGACATACTGCTCTTTGCAAGCTGCTTCATTAATAAAAGTATAACTATACTGTCTATGTCAATAACTTGGGCTTGCGTAATATATCCCTCATACTTAACCTTTCTCAGCAAAGTCTAGAGTGGAACAGCTGTCAAGTTTATGATGTCTATGATTCATTACTATAAAAAGAAGTTTCTTATTGATGCATAAATTGTCAATTCTGGACATGTAACCTACACATTTTGTACAATTCTATCTCAGCCCTTGGGGGTTGGACAAGACGATCGCCAAAGGTCCTTTCCAACCCTAATGATTTTGGTGATTTTCTCATTCTTTCTTTTTTCCTTTTGTTTTTTTTTTTTTTGTTGTTGTTGTTGGTTTTTTTTTTGTTGTTTTTTTTTTTTTAACTCTAGTTAGAGAGGAGATTCCTACCAAACTCAATCCCTGCTTCCCTCAAGAAATTTAAAACCAGGACTCAAGCTGCTGTTTCAAACACTAAGCCTTGCAGACATGCTAGGTGTTTATTTTATACAGTGAATATTTTACACTGTTATAAACTACATGTATGAGAAAGCTGAAGCAGTGTTGCAAAAAATGTATGTGTCAGCTCACTTATAATTAGAAAGTAAAAGGACAGTTTTCACAATCTTATCTTGCTGACAATAGGTAAGAAAGGTGTAGCTGGGTTAATCTGGCAGACATGTTAAAAAGCTTGTTCACAATTAAAATCCCATGGTTGTTTCTGAATGTAGGGTAGGATTTTAATTCAGCAGTAGATATATCTTCAAATAGATCTAGATTTTTAACTTCCTTCACGGCTGAGGAGTTTACTTGATTATGCAAATTCTCTCTAGGTCTCTGCCATTTGCAAAATGAGGCTTAAATGTTACATGACACTATCAGTGCTCATCTTCCATGACAGCCAATGTAAATTGTATATGTTGTACTGGAGGCATATCTGGATTTCTTGATTAAAGGATATTTGAGATGACATTTCTTGTTCTTTTGTGTTCTAGATAGACCTATCGGCACTGTTTGAACAATTTTTCATTATGTATTGGCTTCTCTGACAAATAATGAAAGAGAAAATGAGGTATTAAAGGACAGGTGAACTGTGCACATTAGAGAATGGAGATCATCAGTTCCAGCTTTGCGTAATGGTACTGACAAGGCTGTAGTTCATTCATTTCCAACTGATTCTGTACCTGATCCAATTCACAATAATTCAAGACAGCAGATTAAGACACAAGTTGACAGACTGGTGTGCATAGCTTTACCTTTCCTACTTGCTTCCAACATCAGTTATTCCACCAGGAGCACCATAGTGAATAATGGACCAAAAAAGAAAATGTATATTTGCTTCTAAATGCTAATAATAGATCGGATGGCATGATCCAGTACAACAAAGGGAGACAATTATTTTTGAAAGGATAAAAAAAGGCTCTGATTTGGACTTTGCTATTTGCTACTTTTAATAATTTCTTTCCCCAATGGCCATCACTACTCATGTGTCATTCTCAGTGATCCCTGGGGTATATTTCCATAGCAGTCAATTCTCCCTAAAGGTTATCTTTTTTTTTCCCCTACTGATTGAATTTGATAGTCAATTTTGAGAGCGGTTTAACTCCCCATTAACTGTTGTTAATTTACAAGAGAACTCCTGTGGAAAACAAACAAACAAGCACATAATTTGATGCAACATCAGTTTGAAATACCAAACAAAGCCGTTAAGAACAGCACAACTATTTACAATAGCAAACACAGGTGATTTGGGAGAAAGGGCAATCAAGCAAACATCAGAAATATGTTATTCTCTGAGAGTCCTAGCATTATTTCCTTCATTTATTAATCTTCCTGTGAGGCTCGGAAGCATATTGTGAACCAACTCACACACAAACACAAATTTAAAGCCAAAGTTAATGTTTACAAATTTTGATATGCGGTAAATGAAAAGACATAGTTAATCCTTTTCCTCAACTCATCCACTGGGAGAGAATTTGAGAGTCTGATGCCTTTCATGTAAAGGAATTACACATAGCAAAGCTAGCCAACTCCTCTAAGTGTCCTTTTCCCACTCTGCATTACATGCCAAATCCTGCTGAAAACACAGTCTATGAAGACTGGTGAAAAAGAAGTTTGTATTAGGTCCATTTTCACTCCTGAGATCCACCTTTGCACTCTGCACCTGTTTGTTGTGACCAGCAGTGGTAATGCAAATCTCACTAGTCATAAAAGTTCTTGTTTTCCCCTCTGTTTTTAGGAAAAAAAAAAAAAGCAATAACATGGAGAATTCTGAAAACCCATTACATGTGTACACTTTGTAGTTAATGGTCATTTCCATGTTCTGTGGAAAATAAAAATATTTATTCTGTGACATCATACTTTTAAATGTTACATTTAATGTAAAGCCTAAATGACTGATTAGCACCCCATAATGTGAGACCTCATTGTACAAACAAAGATGACTTTATTTCAATGAGCTTATACTCTAAGTATTGTACTGGGGTTATAAAATTTACATAACTATTTATAACTGCATAATTTCTAGGATCTTTGAAAAAAATTAATCAAGTTTTACAGCTAAGGCTATACTGTGCAAAAAAACAAAAGAACAAAGTGGTGAATACTGCTTAGATGGACCAGGATTACCTGCAGCTGTTAGGGTACATTTCACAATTCAGGAAGTCCCTGCTACAAAAAAGGTGAAAGCAACAAAGGACAGGATATGTTACCTGAAAGTATAGGATCCTATGGTTATGGAACTGAGAAGTCAGGGAAGGGGTTTCAGTGCAATGTGTGGAGACAATAAATAAAATTATTGCCATTTTGGAGAATTTAATCATCTGGCAGAATCAGAGATGTTTAAGAAATCATCCTGCCAACAGAACCTAGTCAAGCCAAGAAAGGAAGAGGAGAATGAAAGTTCTCCATTAGCACTCTTGTTTTGTTTCATTTGGTTTTGTTTTCAGTTTATTAGCAGAAAAAAACCCTCAAATAAGATTTCAAGTTAACCTCAAATATATCTGTCAGTCCCATGAAAAATATTTATTGTACTTTTGTACTTTTTGGGAGGGAAGTGTGGGTGGGTGGTTTGGTTTTTTTTTTCTGGTTGAACGTCTTTTTTAATCATTTTTATCTGAACATTGAAAGAACTATTAATTTAAAATGAAAATTCAGTAAATTTCATTCATTCAAAGTTTTTTTAAAAAAGGAAAGATTTGCCTTTCTATAAATATTTGTTTCTTTCTAAACCTAAAGCTACTTGATAAATTTGTTTTGCTATTTGAATTAATAGTGGTTTCTGTTGACTCATTTCTGTGGCGGAAGCAATCGACAAATCACAGTTTCACCAGCTGAACAGTACCCAGTAGAACCAAACAGCAAGTTTTCAGCTCAGAAAGACAAATGCCAGTTCTTCCTGGGTTTGCTTTGAACCACTCCTGCAGCAGGAAGAAACTAGTCAAACCGACTCCTTGATCATCCTTTCTATGCAGCTAAATCTCCCTGGGGAGCAAGGCTGAGGTAATGCCAAAGTCACTCCTCTCTTCTTTGTCAGATCAGCTCCCAAGGGTTGTGAGTTGACAGGAATGATTTGAAGGACACTTTCAGGTGTCCTAAACAACACTGTTCAAAAAAAAAAAAAAAAAAAAAGCATCTTTGTTCTCAGCTTTTAGTTCTGTGCTGGGCACAAATGGGCCAAACTACAGAGTCCAGATATCAGTTGTCTGCCAGAAAAATCCCTCTCCTAGCATGGTGCTTTTCTCAAGGGATCGTATGTGTTGCATCTGTTGTACCTGGAATGTAGTCCTTTCGCTTTGATATGACATTTGTTTCTACAGTAACCAACTGGAAAATACTTACAGGTAATATAAACTGCAGAGACAGGACTGCTTCTAAATGAAATGTTTTTTTAAAGTTTCCCCAAGCCTGTCAGCAAACTCTAATATCTTTAATGCTCTTGATTTCCTAAGTGGAAGAGTGATAAACAATTCTGACCTGCAATTCAAAATAAAAAGAGAATGAAAAATAAATTGAATTGCTTCTATATAGACATGCACCAAATTGTCAGATACAAGGCAGAATTCAAAGTCTCCAATAAGCTTGAGCTGCTTATTTCCCAGCTCTTATAGTATTAAAGGTTATCCTATCACCTGAGGAGGTACTTTCATACTGAAGCTATAAATAAAACCATCATGATTCCCCCTAGGATATGAAATTTCCATAGTAAACAGACTGCTTGCAGTAACGTTCACCTGGATGGCAAAACCCCATACTTCAAGAAATTACTTATTGCCTGTTTATTTATTACAGTAACATCCTAAACATTCCCAAAGATCAGGAAAATCAATTACTTAAATATTTAAGGACAAGAGTTACATACAGAGACATTTTTATCTGCCTTCCTCATAATACAATTCATATTACCTCAGTCAATCATTCATGTAAGTACGACAGCTTGCATTTGAATGCAAGTTTCACTGCTGGGGAAGTAGCTGCTCTTTGACAGCAATACACTGCCCCAAATACAGCTGGAGCCTGCCACAGCCAAGAACAGCACCCACTTCTGCTTATGATGACACATAACACCAACAAGCCTGTTCATTCCTGAACTTCAGGGTTTTTCCTTCTTGGAAAAGGAAAAAAGAAAAGGTCCAAAGAGCATCTAAGCCCCGCCTTGGAAAAATTCTCAAGTCTACATTTAAATTTGTCCTTTCTGGGAACAGCATTTATTTAAATTCTCTCTTAGAAAGGAGGTTTTCTTGACTGGGAGCCTTAAATGCTTCATGCAATAAAAAATCCTTAATGTAAATATTTCCATCAGTTCATTGTTCACATTGTAAACTCATTGTTTTGTTAGATGCTATGCAAACAGGCACAGATTCTACTAGAAAGAAGGAGTGCTTTGATATGAAATATAGTAAAGGAATGAAAGGTGGAAAAATGTCATTACATTAACACTGTGTTTTTTTAATTTTGGCTATTTCATTTAAGCAATTCCATAGAACTTCATTAAAACACTGAGGAAAGTAAAAAAGGAAAGAAAAACAACAAACCCTGGAATACTGTTTGTTATTCTAGCCACTAACACTGGTGATTTCAGAGATACAGCAGGTTTTGATAAGGGATGTGGAATCTGGGAGAATAATGGTGTATCATAGTGACATTTTACTATTCTGTTCCTTTCCCTGTTTGATAAATTCCACAAACAAAATAAGCCTCAAAAGCTCCCTGTGAAGTAGGGTAGCACCATTATTCCAATTTTATGATGAGAAAATGAGACACAGTGGGTTAAATACAGAGTCTGAAGTCACACTAAAACAGTATGGCTCAGCTTCAGAATGAAGCCCACCTAGGTCCTCCTCCTTTCTTTTAATAGCACGGCTGTGCTTGCTTTCTAAAGAGACCTGAATACATTACAGAAATTGCCTTTCTTCTGTCACTGCATGGGCTGCCACAACATGCTGAATGCACACAGCGATGATTCCAGGGGACTGAATCTATAGCCGTATCATCAGAACACAGGGATAGGAATGTTTGATGAGTATGAGCTGGAAAGTATTTCTTTCGCATGGTCTGTTCGTTTGCCTCACAATACTTAATTCTTTCACAAAAATTAAATATATGCAGAAAACAAGCGAGTGAGGCTTTTAACTTTTCTGCTTTTCATCAGCTGTTCTTCCATTCCACTGAGTTTTCACTTACTGCTTTTCCAGATTGACTGTGAAAATGTGGGAGGTGCTGAAAAACACAGAACCACATGAAAGTATAGAAAGATGATAAAAAACAGGGAACAACAGAGACACTGGCAGAGCTCACAGAAGGCACTCTCACTGCTTCATAAGTTTGATTTGAATTATTATCACCCCAGAACTCTCAGTGGATGCCAGATTACAAAATTAGGACTACGGCTAATGCAAAAAGCAGCCAGAGCTCAATGTTCCACAGTTTTCTTAGGATTTTGTGCTCAGCAAGGTTACAAAGAGGGTGTTCAGAAATAAAATGCTTTATCTTCCTCTTTGGGCTATTAAAAAGACAAGGTCATTGTGATAATAATGAGAACTGGAACTTGTCAGACTCAAGGAGAAGCATTTCACAATATAGAAACGTGCTGAACAGAAAATTGTGACAGAAATGTCAGTTTGGGGAAAATGGGATGGATATTATGAGTGCTCAGAAGTCACACTCACTGTTCCTAAGGCAAGAGACTTGCAAAAAAAAAAAAACAACAACAAACAAACAGGAAAAAAAAACCTTTTTTTTATTTTATATTTTGCTAAAAGGTTTATTTGTTTCTTGGACAGTAAATCTAGGAGGGATTAGTTTTGTTTTGAATTATATAGGTTGGCCATTTCTTTCCTATTTTTAAAAGGAGAATAAAGAGAAAAAGTAGTTTGAGCTTCAGTTGTGATGTGACTATAAGGAGCAAATCCTCACCTCATCCACCTGTTTGGGAGATGGGCTAAAGAAAATTTACCCTTCAGGGAATCCTGCTCCAAGGTGCCGAGATTTACAATTTCACCAACAGAGCTGATCGGTACTCCACTTTCTCTAGACACAGGTGACCTGCAGCCAGTTGGCCTCCCATGCACACTCAACTGACATTACTCGCCTCTCTACCCTGTCCAAGTGGCTAGTTTGACTGCTCTTGAATTTTCTTTTTTTCTCTGGCTCAAATTTTACTGGAAGATTGCTGTAAATTCCTTGTGTCTAGCACTTCACATAGTGTATAAGAGTCCTGAAAGATGGAAAATTAGTTAATAGTGCTATTTCAGTGAAGCAGTTACAAGGCTGTATTTGTAGTAGTGTGCAGATGGCTCAACGTGGGAGGTCTTGTATATAAACAAGCAGAACATGGCTAGGAGTATGGTATCATGTAGAGAGAAAGCACATATAATAAAGCACATCAGGCAGGTTTTTTTGTGTTGCATCGGTGTCACAGCCTAGGAGACAAGGACAGAAAGAAGCCAAAGTCCTGTGTGTTCTAGAAACTAATGCCTACATGCCACCAATCTAAAGTCAGTGTTATATACACATGGTATCAAAAGGCACAGCCTAAACAGAGGTTGCCCACAAGTCCCAGGTGTTCCTGTGACAGATGCACATCTGGCTAGTCTGCCATATGTGGGATCTTTCCTAAAAGCAAATGAACTCAAGGCTGGGTGTTTCATGAGGCTGAGCACAAGCTGCCTGCATTGCAAATAGGTAGGCTTTAACCAGTCCTGTGAGAAAGCACAGTCATCCCTCCCTACTCCAGGGCATTCCTGAAGCATGCCTAAAACATCTGTTAAGCATGGTCTTGCTCTCATTATTTTATGCAATACAGCACAGGCATCTTAAGAGTTTTGGGAGAGACTCACACTATCCACATGATAGCTAGAACAGGCCTTGGCTCTGTGGAGTGTGCAGGTATTTGAGGCTGTTAGGATCCTTTCAAGCAGCAAATTTTTGCCATAGAAAATTTTACAGAAGGCTGTCCACGTATAGTTGAAGTCCTGTGCCTTCACTTGTGTTATGCTATGCCACTAATTTAATCACTTTACTAAAGAGCTGCTGCCCAGAGGTAAAACTGGCAGAACTTGGCTCCTAATATTCCAATAAAATGGAGAGTTTCTCAGGAAGACCTTCTTATCTTTCTCTTAGTGTGAGAACATCTGTGTGTTGAGTTGTGTAACACTGGGTACAATAACATGCTGACCATGACAAAGCATTCAGTTTTGGGGTGGCGGAAGGATCTCTGACACTTTGGATAGTCACTTTTCTAGGCTTCAGAAAGCAGTCAGCTATGTCTGGCATTTGTCGTTGAAGCACAGGAGACAAGCTGCTGCACCACCTCTCAAGTGTGCAAGTTGTGGATATCCCACTGGAGGGCATAATGTGGGAATAGCTGCAGGAGTCTCACAAGAGAGTCCAGGAGGCTTCAGTAGTTGCCACATGGGCAGTAGTAGCCTAGGACATGTGCATGATCCTTGACATTGAGGCAAACTTTGTGTCAATGGCAGAGTACCCAGTCTTCCCACAGGGGCTAGGACAGCATACTGAAACTAAATTTTCTAAGTGAATTTTGGTTAAGCTACCTTGGGGAGCAGACAGGATCAAAACAGACCATAAACCAGGAGGGAGCTGCAAGGAGATAAGACCAGAAGAAGTAATATCTTTATTTCTTTATTTTAAAACTGAGTGGCAGTTTTTCCTGCTTGATGTGAAAATATCAATCTAAGTGATAGAGCTAAGGAACAGAATCAAATATGTGCACTTTAGCTATGTAATACAGAAAACTTGATCCCCAGACTAACCTTATTTTGTCATAAGTGAGCTATATTGTATTTTGAGTTTACAATGATCAGGGATTATCCTCCAAAATAAATAATAAACTGGCATCTCATAGATATCGCAAAAGTTAGAGTCTTAAGGTATAAATTGGAAACAATGACCTTGAATTCTTTCTCAGAAGTGCAAACAAAACAAAAAAAAAACTGATTAAATCAATAAAGTTACTTTTCAGAAAATTAAAGTAAGAAAGAAGAGAATCAGAGATGAGGTGCTTCATATTTCTTTTTCAGATATTACACTAGTTTTTCTTCTTTCCTTGTCCTTTCCTAGTTAGCATCCCTAATGTGCACGCAGAGCCAGGTCCATGATAAAATCCCTCCATCAAATCCACAGAGTGTACTGCCAGCCTCAGCCAGGGAAATGGATTGAAGGATTCAGTGAGACCTCAGTGTGCTTAAATCCCTGCAAAAGGGAGAGAAAGAAAAGCTGATAAAACAAAATAATGACCACATCCCTCCTGTTAGGTAACAACAGTCACCCTAGGGCTGGAACACTTCTATCTAGAATATAAAATACCAGGAGAGTGATATATCTTCAAGAAAGTTTTCGTGATCACAATGAAAATACTAAAAGCACAGTTTCCCTATTTTTATTTTCACACACGCATTTTCTTCATGTAAGGGGAAAAATCAAATCGCTCTTTTCTGTGACCAAAAGCAACTGATTTACTGCAACTTAACAAGTTACTGCCTTTCAGGCAAGTGCTAATAATTCAATACCTTCATACTCAAAGCTATAATTTTTTAAACCACCTCTCAGCTTTCAGTCAAATTCTAGATATAGCATCTGTAGGAAATAGTGTTTTTCCTCTCTGCCATTGTCTTCCAAACACTTCCTTAATTAATTTTTTGTTGTTGCTGTTGTATGACTATAGTGCAAATACCAACACATACGTAGTGAAATCAACCATTTAAAACAATGGCAGTGTTAACAAGATGATCCATTTCATTGTCTTATAGAAACTAATGAACCATTGTGAATTTATTGTGATGGAAATACAGTGTCTGCTTGCAATTAGACTGATGAGCCAAGTTATTCTCAGGAGTGGGGACTTTAAAGTAATTATTTTCATTCGTTCCTGTCAAAAACAAACAAAAAAAAAGGCTATATCTATGCACAACTGAGCTTTGATTACCTGGCATTTGAAAACACATTCTCAAAGCCATGTTCCTAATTATTGTTTTAAGAGAGAAAGAAAATAACCACTGCTTAGGAGTCCTTTGAGTTGACCTTTTGGAACTTAAAATAGGAAGTTTTAAGTAATTGTAACAGTGTACAGCATCTGCGAGATCACATAAATTTATCTCTAACCGCCAATATGCAGGAACAGTCTAGCTCAGCCCTGTGGACTTTTTATATCCATCCATAGCCCTGGGCCTATTTCACTTCAGGCAGCTTTCTTCCATCCATAGCCACTAACCTCGATTCTTTTATTTGGTTATTTGACTTTTGGCATATGAGATGGTCCCTTAGTATTTTCTTAATGATGTATCATAAGGTGACAGCGTTGAATATCCTTCACTGTTCTGAGATCTCTCAGTACTTCCCTGACCTTCAGATATCCTTTCAATAATGTTTTCTGTAGCATCTTAGTAGTCATCATCCTGTGGCCCTTAAATAACAGCCTATCTAGCAGACTTTTGCTATAGGGGTGAAGAATAAGCTATGCCAGACACCCTGTGCTATCTCTTAATTACTTTTTTACAGGATTTTATTTTGTAGCTCTGGTGATCTCAGCCCACATTTCAAAGCAATCTGGGTGGGTTTTTAAAATCAAATATTTGTATACTTCTCTATGTCCACTCTTCTCTTGGGTATGCTTTTGCACAGATAGGATGCTTTCTGCAAAGAGTTTAACATCCTTATGTACCATCATAAAGGTTCGCTATTTTCCCATAATGTATTTGCAATGCTAAACAGCATTCCTATGGCAAAACAAGGAAGGAGCCTTGCTGATACTACCAGCTTTATTACTTTCAATACGTCAGCTACCTTTCTGAGAATGACTCTACCTCACAGGAAATGGAAATTGATTTCTTTTTATATATTTATTTCATTGTTTTGTTTCCTTACTAAGGCAAAGGAATACAATATTTTTCCCTCCAGTGAACACAGAGCTTATTAGCTCTGCTGGATCTTCTTTAGCATGCCCAGAACAATTATTTTCTGTGCATCTTTTGCTTTTGTCTCAACTTCATAAGAACAGAAACTATCCAAAATCCTGAAGTGAGGACGAGTCAGGATTTTTTGATCTCTTTCCTGGAACAGTTCCATTATTTTAATTCTAAGCAAATACTTTCTTTTAAACCACATTTTAGCCACCAAAAAGTGTTGTTTGTCATGTGTACTTCATTGCCTATTGTTCTAACCAACATGCTTTTGTCATTTACATGGTTTTTATTCATCCAAACAAAAAGACTCCATGCTCCCTGCTGTAGTGATTAACTGTCATAGCCCCAGATCTGGCACCTTTATCTCCACTGAGATACACAGTGAGGCATACAGAGCAGAATGCCATAAAGTGCTTTCATTATCCACCTCTAATAAAAATTGTTTTGGCCTAAGGGACTCCTTTTGGTTAATCAAATGCTGATTTCTTATGAAGAATTAACTCTTAAAAGGCTAGAAATCTTCAGAGATATTTACTTCCTTCTCAAAATCTAGTCTCTTAGCAGAAGCTCAGTTAAAATTGACAAATGCAAACCTTGTGGGTGATCTGCTGCTTTCAGCTGGTTTTCATGCACTCGCATTAATATATATCTACAGAGTATAGTACTCAAACTACAATTTCACCTATAATAACCTCTGCCCAAGTTAACAGAAAATTGCTTAAGAACAAATAATCATAAAAAATAAAGCTGTCTTTTCTATCTGGGTTTTTTTTTCTTGGCTGCTATTCTTTATAGTCTGATAGTGAAACACTGGTTTAGCCTTTCTTATTTCTCCGCCACATTAGAGAAGATTTTCATCTCTGGTGGGAGTTTTAAGATCTTCACTCAGCATCTTGTTCCCCTCACTCAGAGCCAAGTCATTCCACATTCATTTTATGAGGGGTAACTCATCAGCCCCATATAACAAAAGACACCAGCTTATGTTGTGAGCCAGCTAGTTTAAAAAAGGCGTACTCCAGTTCCCCTGAGCAGTGTAATTCTCTACACAGAAGACAAGTTAATATTTTACTACAAATCTGAGTGCTTGTCTCAGAACCTTAGGAAAAATGTATTTACTTAGCAATTATACAATGTTTTTGTCTGGAAAATGATTTGCAAAAGGTTTCTGGAGATGATCTCCAAAAGTGATGTTTAGGCAGGTAAATGAAAGTACAGAGATGAGATGTGCCCTATCCAGGATGGCACTTAGCCATGTACAAGCTGATAGAAGACAGGAAAAACTACTTTGTCCCCAGCATTAAATATCACAAGATGAAGGGGGCATGGACTAGGTGACCTTTGAAGGATCCTTCCAACCCAAACTATTCTATGATTCTATGATGCTCAAGCTGTTTTTTACCCTCAGGTCAGTGAAGTTATCCCACATTTACCATGGGATAAATGTTAAGAGCATTTCTTTTTGCTAGGTTAAATAACCCCCAACTCTGTTCAAGGTTGAATAACCCCTAACTGCTCAGCTATGCCAGTTTGGGGTCCATATGGTGAAGTGGACTGGGGAATGGATTAAAACCTAACTTTTTTCCTACTTTCTTGGTTTGTTTCACTCCCCTGCCCCAGAAAAATACTTGCACTCTGAGAAAGATTTAGACTAGGAAAATAGCATCCAGCGCTGGGAGACTAGCTGCCACTTCCTCTGAAAAAAAGTTTCTCAAACCAGGCCATGAGGCTCACTCACAAGCAACACACCCAACACAAAAAAGAAACCACTCCTGATGTGTACTTATTACTAGACAAAACTAAGCATCGCAATGGATTCCAAATAAATTCAGCAATATATAATGGCATGTCCCCAAAATGGAATTTCGGTGTGCATGAATGGCTCATCTACTAGAACATGAACAGCCTTCAAATACAGCATAGTAATTGCATTTTGGGCTGATACACGTGTGAGATTTGTGTATGTTTGCTCTTTAAAAGGGAAAAATGAGTGAAGGACTTCTCATTATCCCTATAGTCTGCAAAAAACAGAGGCCTACTGAAAACAAACACAGCAAAAATGTTGAACTTGGAAGAGGAGGATTGATGTTTTCATCAGATTCTTTCAAGAGTAAAGAACAAAAGACATTGCTTCTTTCATGTAACCTATATTCAAGTGCCAGGAGTCCCAGCAGAGGTGTCATTCCATCTGTAACACAAGCTCTTGCTCTGCAAGGAGCAGAGCATTGCTCAAGCACAAATCATTCATGCAGTATCTCTCACACAGTCAGTGGCTGACCTACCAGTTGCCAAGATCTTTACTCAGTAACTGAGAAAAGAGAGAAATGTACCCAGCCCCCATGCAGTAGGTTTCCTCCCTATAATTTGCCACAGAACAGATGTGAACCTGTCTTTTTTCTGCCACAACCATACACACTCAGTCTCTCCCTCCCTCTTCTTGACCCAGAAAAAGATCTCCAAATGTACCTTTCTGAAAGCTCCTCTTTGCTTACCTTAGACTGCTCAAGAAAACCCTTCTTACAATAATGGTAAGGAACTTTCCTGTCCTCTCCATTAAGAAAACCAGCACATCATTAGATGGCTTTGTGTCAACAAAAGCTAGCAGGCCAGCAGTTCTACCCTTGTCATTAGCTGCAAGCACATACTCTTCCAAATAGGCAAAATTAAGTTGAAAACTAAAAGTAAAACCATTTTAAAATACTTTGACTCTCCAGCACTTTAACAAAAGACATCTAATTTTACAAATGGTTCTCGTTTATTAACTCATTATATACCAAGTAATGTTGAAATGGCTGTAGTGAAACTTTTCACTCCAAACAAGGGCAGAGATGAAAGAACTCTTCTCCCTTACAAACTGTTCTGAATCCAGCTTGGATCGTTAGCAAGCATTTCCATGGGGTAAAGAAACCTTTTCATGCAGAGATGAGCCTTATGTTTCACTGACTTTGGTGTGTCCCAGGGAGCTGTCTATAGGATTCCCCACGGGAAGATACAAGCCATGCTCATATTTAGATTTGCTTCTGCCTATCAGGAGATGAGCTTCTGCTGCAGCTGCTTTTGCATGTGAGATGTGTGGGTCTCTCTTCTCTGCTCCGTCTCCTAAGTACTATAAAGTTCATAAGTGCTTAAGGATCTATCCCTGAAGCCTCTACTCTTCAACAACATATGCCACAATTTGCCAACGTTGCCAGAATTTTCCAAGGGGGAGGAATCCAAAACCATATGGTTGCAAATACACGGAGGCACTATTATTACATGAGCCTTAGTCTCCATAATAAAATAGGATAACTACTCAAGTGAGGTTTTTTTTCTGCATAACAAAATATTCATATTGGACTCCTGCCTCAGCCTATTTCTCAGCATTAACTGTCATGTCAGTACACCCTAAAAAGGGTGCAATATTTAATATTTTATTCTATTTTGGAAGTTCTACTCTGTATTTCCTAACTCTATTTGTCACAACTTTATTCCTTTTTGGATAGTAGAGAAAAAGTCTTCTTCATCTGGGTACAAATGCAGAAATGTGATTTAGAAGTTCATCATTATTTTTCAAAAAACAAAACAACAAAAACAAACAAACAATACATGCACAATAAAAGAACACCAACCACAATCCTAGAACAACATTGGCTCAGAATTCACAAGTCTATCTGCTTCCAATTTTTTTCTCTTCCATCTAAAAATGCAGATACACCAAAGTGTACTCCTGTTTGAAAGGAACAACAGAACTTCTGTAGCACACTAAGAGCGTGTGGCATACAGTCAATTCCAGGAAGTGCCAAATGCCTTCAAATCAAGTGCTACACCTGTACTAAAACTGAAGGAATTTTAGTTTCACAAACTAGAGATAAGAACAACATCAGAAAGAATAATGGAATTATTTTTTTAACTTATTGAAGGAATTTCAAGAACTTTACAAAACACCAAAGTTTTCCAACATATGTCTTGCACTAAGCCTAAACTATTGAACTGCTTTTTGAAAGTCCTATGTAACTGCCAAATTCTCAGTGAATTCAGCAGGTGATGAGAACATTAGGGTTTTGCTTGTCTTGGGGGCCAAATGAAGGATCTCTGGATCCTCTTTGGTGAAAGCTTCAGGCATTGCATGACTGTAGATACTGGACTGTCACACACTGTAGAAGAAAGAATTTTTTTTCAATCTAAAGTCACCTGAAAAAATGCAAAGTATGGGATAAAAGCTACTGCACACCTGATGTAACCTATGCATGAAAACATGTATATTTTTTGTGGAATTGTAGATATCTCTTCCTGCAGAAGCAACAGTAAAAAAAGTTCCACATCTCACAACTCCACCCCCAAATGGACACAACATTGTACAAACAAAAAGTGCTGCGTTGGTAAATGACATTTGGAAAACCACAGCAGCAGGTGACAGTACGTTACTGTGGAGATTAATTACTTCTCATGCTTCCAGAAAGTCCATTAAGAAATCTAATCTACAAAATGGGCTCTCCTCCACACATTACTTGTCCATTAACATTCTGAGAGCATTTAGCACATTTAGCAATTAGGCAACATGGGTGATAGCATGTGCAATGCTTGTGAAATAGTGGGATTTCAGTAACATTTTCACATTGAAGAGGAAACATCATAGCAACAAGAAGTGCAGCAGCAAGCAGTACCTTTGTGCAGTCTAGCCAGTAAACTTGGCAACAGTGGAAAAAAAACCCCATTGAATCTAGGCAATTCCTTGTTTTCCTTCGCCACTCCTCTTTTTCCTCTTTGCCACTTTCCTTTTCTATTATATTGATCTGTATTTTTCCCTCTCTCTTGCCTTATCCTCTATTTCTGCCACTATTCTGCCCTTAACTGGCTTCTCTTTTAATCTTTTTTGTTGTGTTTAATAGCACTATGTTAATCAGCATTACTTGTCATTGCTCATGTCTCTTGTACAGTCTTTTGCCATCACTTGTGTTTGGAGAATTTCGTTCCTTTCTCCTTCCGGGACTTTAATCCTGAAATTTTTCTCTCTGCCTACTCAGACTTATCTGAATTACATTCCATGGGTGGGGTTTTTATCCTGTGATATACCAAAGGAATACAACAGGACCTTTTATCATCAGAGAAAGCTAAAAGAGTGTAGGAATATGTTTCTGATAAAGAATTTTCTTTCAAAGTATTCTCTCTCTTGATTCACGCTCCCCCCATATTTTTGGTTCCATCCCATCTCCTGTGCAGCATTTATAAGAGTGTCTGATCTGGCCCTTTTCTCCAGGCCTTTAGCATATGCTGGCATTTAACTTGATATTGATAGCACATCCCTGGCACATCTCTAGCACAATTATACATGACAAAGTGCATTAAGGATTTTCATTTTGGGCAGCTGAACCTCAACAACTCTTTGTGATTTGGCATCTCTTTGAAGCTTGTCAACTAGGCTACCAATTATGATGAAGGTGGAGTTTGTGATGTATACATAACATCTGCTCAGAGAAAAATGGAAAGTCACCAGCAAATTTCTTGCAGTCTGTAGCAATAAAAATCTAAATGGGTTTTAATCAGAACATCCATATCATGGTCTTGATTTAAGGATATCAAAATGAAAGTTCATTACCCCCTGTTAATATTCGGTGAGTATACCTTCCTTCAGTGCTAAGGCTTTTGGATTTTTTTTTTACCCTTATTTTATTTTCTTTCCCTTACCTGTTTCATTTCTAATTCAATGCTCACCTGGTTCATAAAGCATATCTTTCACTCCATTTTCCTCCCTTTCTATCCTCTGGCACCCCTCTTCACACACTGGTGATTTAATTGAAAATGAGACAAATGGAATTAAGAGGGAGAACTTATGCAGACTAGAGATATTCAGCTCTAGACTTCACAATCCATTATTGCAGATGATTCAGAAGTAATGTAGTTTATCCTACTTCAGTGTTTAGTGTGGATGAGATAGCCATCGATTCTTAGCAAACGGCATTACTGAAAGGGCAATAAGCATATGGAACAGGTTACAGGAGAGAATATCAAAGCAAAGTGAGATTAGTCATAGTATAATAGAATCATAAATGTTAGAGATGGGAAACACCTATGTAATTCCTCAAGCCCCTCTACCTTGCCAAGCTTAAGCTGCTTCCACTCTAAAACATAATTTCAAATTCTTTGTTGACTCTAACTTTAGAAGCTCTGGTAGGCATTCAACTCCTACTTTTCAGAGATCACTCTTTGCTCCTACGAAGACTTCCTCTGCAAGTAGTTGTGCTTAGGATTGCCCTGACCATGTGTAGGACCTTGCACTTGGCCCTGTTGAACTTCATGAGTTTTGCACTGGCCCACCTCTTAAACCTTTCAAGGTCCATCTGGATGCCATTGCTTCCCTCCAGCATGTCAACTAATGGATACTTCAGGTGCATTTGATGCAGTCCAGAACACCAGCCATATGATGGCTGCATCAAAAGGAGGAGAGTGACCAAAAGTTCGAGGGAGATGATTCTCCTCCTCTACCCCACTATTGTGAGATCCCACCTGCAGTACTGCATTCAGCTCTGGGGCCCCCAACACAAGAAGAACTTGCTTGAGTGAGTAAAGAGGAGGGTCACAAAGATGATTTAAGGGCTGGAACACCTTTCCTATGGAGACAGTTTGGGAGAGCTGGGCTTGTCCAGCCTGGAGAAGAAAAGGCTCTGGGAACATTTCATAGCAGACTTACAAACTTAAAGGGGCCTACAAGAAATCTGGAGAGGGACTTTTTTACAAGGGTATGTAGTGATACTATAAGGAGGAACAGCTTTAAATTGAAAGAGGGGAGATTTAGGTTAGACATTAGGAGGAAATTCTTTGCTGTGGGGGTGGTGAGACACTGGCACATATTGCCCAGAGAAGTTGTGGCTGTCCCATCCTTGGCAGTGTTGGCCAGGTTGAATGGGGCTTGGAGCAACCTGGTCTAGTGGAAGGTGTCCCAGATCATGGCAGGGGGGTTGGAACAAGGTGATATTTAAGGTCTATTCCAAACCTAATTATTCTATGATTCTATGTGATGGCATTGATTTGATTGCCCTGGCAGAGACATCAGCAGTGATTATCAAACCACTGCATTACAGCCTGCAAAGAGCAGATTGTGGAGTCAGCAGAAAGCTGTCCGAGTTGCTGGAGATCTTGAACATGATGCGGCATCCATTAATAGTGATATACCAGTAGAAGGAAACGTGGCTGCTTTTTTAGGGACCCAATTATGGTCCCACTAGGCATACTTAATATGGTAGGAATGCTTTTGAGAATTTGAAAGATGCTGGAACAGCAGAAACTCAGGAAAGAATCTGAAAGTTTCGCCTCTGGGTAAGCATGAAGAGCTAGTTGTGAATGGTAAGGCAGTCAAGAAAGTAAAATAAGCAGCAAGGATGACACAGCGTGCAACTCCCTGCCTGTAATATATCTACAGGAGAAAACACATGGAAAAAGCTCATTAGAATAGGGTAAACTTTGTCCTCCATGTAATGAAAAAGAAAAGGGGAAAATAACAACTGATTATTATAACACACTATCAAACATTTTCCTTTCCAAAGGGTCCAGCAAGACTTTTCTTATATGGAAAAATGTCACACACATTTTTTTAAAACTATAAGGCTGCATGCTGGACTAATCTTAAAAGACTATCAGAAAGAAGGATGGAAGCTTTAAGAAGACTGTAATAAAGATATCTTAGGGAGTGTCACATTCTTCAGTAACCTCTTCCTTCAGTCACTCTTCCTTCAGTAAATCTTTTGCATTCTAGTGGTTTTCCAGTACTGAGAGATTTGCGGGTGAAATAAGCACATTCTAACAATACAAATCCATACTTTTGCTTTTCTTAACAGCTGAAAGACCGCTGCACTGTCTGATCCAAATGTTCCAGAAAATTAGTTTTCAGACTATAAGACTACTAAACTGCAGGTGTCAGTGTCCCACCTTGTGGATTAATTTTGAAATCTCGTTGTATGAGATCAGATAGATGCTTAACCTTGATGTCTACTTGAGATACAATTGTGGAATTACCAGCAGCAATTTACTGGTTTGGGAGCAGGAATCAGTTTCCATCATTAACATACGAGAGAGATTTTAGTGATGCTTTACTTCACCTACAGAAAGTGCACAAGGTTGCCTTCATATTTGAATATATTCAAGACATGGGTGGACACAGCCCATGACAACCACTTTGGTTCACTATGCTTTGGGCAAGTGTCTTGGGCTAGAGACCTCCAGAGTGATATGTCATCTCAACAATTAAGTGAAGAAGAACAGCATTTACCTTCACTTGATGTTATGTTTATGGTGGATACCTTGACACATTAATGATGGCTATTTACAATGTTAGTGAGTATTAAAAACAGAATGAGTGCTTTGGCAAGAGACAGTATTAGAGTTACTTTGTTTAAATGTATGGGGTGCGGGCTAATCCTTTGGATAAAAATCAGGATCTCATAAATTAAGTTGCTGTCAGTGTTTTGCCAGTCTTCAAGTTTGTTGCAGAAAGATAGGGGGTTGGTTGTTAATTAACAATGTGATTTTATTTCCTTATGTGTTTGTTAGGACTTTTTGCTTAGGTTTTCTATCAAAATGAAGTTCAAGTCAGAGGACATATTCTTGAGTAGACTGTGTAGAAAATTCCCCATAATACATTGGGATTTAGAGATTTCTGTAGTGTCATACTGCTGCTCTACCCGACAAATAATTGGGTTTTATTTAATTTATTTGGCCCCAGTTACTGTTCTATGCAGTGCACACAACAATATTTTATTATGGAATATTTAAACCCCCAAAATATTTACCCTATGATATCTGTAAGGTTGCTTTATAAATTGGAATATTTATCACTCCATGGAGTTGTTTACCCTTCCCCAGAAGTATTTATACAGTACGATGACTGAGTATTTACTCTTCAATTTAATCAGCAAATATTTATAGGCCACCATCTTTTATGCCCACCACCTGCTCTCAAGACATCTCACTGCCAAATTGTTCTATTTCTCAGTTTCTTTTTAATTTTTATTATAAGCTGTTTGCTTCAAGATTTTTTATGTCTTTTCCTGAGCTCCCTCTGCTCATTCATCACCACATTTCTGGGAGCACAGCATCAAGAAACAGGGTCAGGTTTCCGTATGTCTGCGGCAGAGCAACAACAGAGGATGACTTACCTCTCCGTTCTTTGGCCACTCACCTCTGCATTTGCAAAGCATAAACCCATCAGCCAGCTCTGTTTTGTAGACACAGCACATTGCAGACTCAGGTGCAATTTGCTATCCCACATCCCCCAAGTCTTTTTTTGCACTATGAGATTGTAGGTTATCCCTCTAACTGAATAGCTGCTAAAAGTTATTTTTATATTCAGATTTTTATTTTATGTTATTTAAAATCTCTCATTTCATTACCACTTTTCATGTAGAGTAGAATAAGCTGTATAAGCTGTTCTGCTTCATTAAGGATACTTAATTTTTTTTAGTTTCATCTATATTTTAAAAACAATATTCTCTTAGTTCTCCAATATTCTTAGCATTCTTGTACATCTCAAGTACTTTCTATAAAATGCAGATAATACAAAAAAAATTACTGTAAGCATAACCCCCTCAGTGATTATACTTGATTATTTTTATATCACATTAATGAAAACCTTAATTATCTGCCAAGCTGGAGCCCTAAGACCCTTGATAGAGGCCCTTTTGCTCCTGAAAATATTACTCTAGAGTATCAAAAAATGAGAAGTCTTATAAGCTGAAGGATTCATTTTGGTTTTCTGCTGCCTTAGTAGAAAGAGACTCTCTTCTGCTCTATGTGTTGATGATCTGAGTCACATAAGGATGTTTTCACTAAACAAGCAGCGTTTTTAAGTCCAGATCAATTCTAACAGAAAAGTCTTACATCAAGCTCCTCCCTTTCTGTTGGTACTTAACATCACAGCTGATATGTGAGTGCCAGTTCAGGAAATTTTTGTCATTTGATGGCAAAAGTACTTGTGTGTGCAAAACAGTGGCAGGACTTACCACTTTTCACATTTCACCAGAAGCACCCTCAGACTATGAACCAGCCCAAGGTGCTCTATACTTCCTACTAATCAAACATTTCACAGGAAATACAGGATTTGTTTTGTTCTGTCTAAAGTATTTTTTTCTTTTTTTTCCTTTTAATTTAATCAAGGTCCCACTGAATGCAGTATGTATATATGCATGACAGATTAAAGGGTACTTCTGAGCTCCTGTTGCATCATGCAGAGGTCTGTGCAAAACCATGTTTCTTAGCTGACAAGCACCCAAGAGGAAATTCCTCTTCTCCAAGAGAGGAGAAAAAAGGAAACAAGTCTGCACTCTTTCAGATATCTTTGTAGGACTCTGCAATTTACAGCCTTCACTGCAAGGGCTGCAGGCAGTCATTTATGTTCTGCTAACTGGGAGCCTTTTTTATGAGAGCAACAATAGAGAGGTAAGAAACTGGCTAAAACATGGTTGGAGCTAGCTAAAATTGGGGAGCAATTCAACACAGACAGCATAACCATTCTTCTCTGTCTCATGCAAAAACCAGGTTTTTAACTGTTCCTAACTAATAAGATGCTCTGCACCAATCTCAAAATCCACCTTGTTTTTCTGTTCTGACTACTGATAAATACCGGAGCAATACTGTACTGAACAAATACAAATATCCTAAAGTGACATTATCTAATTAAGATATTTCTCTTTCATAAATTCTCTAAATAATTTTCATTTTTTTCATTTTGCCCTAACAAAACTGAACCACTTGACTGACTTGGAGTCATTTGCACTGGAAATCTAGCATTTTTTTCTGGTTGGAACTAAGCTGATAAAAAAAAAAAATATATAAATAGCACAGTCTAAACAGGCTGCCCAATTTTAGCAAAATACATTTGCATGGATTTCTTCCCAGAGTAGAAATTCCTCTTTTTTCAATTGTGTGCAATTTATGACCATGCAGAAAATATGAGCCATGTTCTCTTCTCTTTTATACAGCATAAGCTTCAGGGAAATCAAATTACACTGATGTAAAACCATTGTAAATGAGATCAGAATCAGAATTTACCTCACCCAAGACAAAACTATTTTGTGGCTAAATAATTTAATTTTGTGATTAATTTAATATTACTGATGGGGCCCAAATGTGTTCTGTAAACTGCTTTATGAATAGAATTTCGTTCTCTGAAGTCAGTGAAATACAAATGAAAAAATCTGTTAGCAAAGGTGCCACCGTTTTTTGTGATCTTTTTTTCTCCGAACTTTCTATTCTTGCTGACATCTAAACATTGAGTTTTAGAGGTCCTTTCACTGAATGTGTCAGGTTTTGTTTGTTGGTTTGTTTGTTTTCTCTACAGATTTTCTATTTTATTTATTTGATTAATTATTGCAGAAAATATCTGCTGTTCTTGCTGTCTTCTCCTCACTAAGGTCAAGGTTTGTTTTATCAAGAAACTGGTTCTTATGCGCAGCTTGATTTGTTACTTTTATAATTAGTAAACTAACAGTTTATAAAATTGCACTGGTACAAAGAAAACTGCTTGGGTTCAGAAGGACATGATGTGCCCTGTGTTTGCAGAATTCTAATTGTGACTGGAATAAATATTGATTATGCCCTTTGTAAAATGACCGATAAACATTTCAGTATTCTTTAAACACAAGCTGTTTGCTCCTGATAGATTGCTGCACTTTCCCTGAGGAAAAGCAGGGCCAAAAAGTTGAAGAACACTGCACTAGATGTGGGAAAAATATTCAACAAATGATCTTATTAACAGAAAATTGTGCAACTTTACATAATTTTAATTAATGTCTTAATTTCATTCTTTCCAAGTCTGCAAGTGCTAAAAAAGAGCTCTACTGAAGGATTTTTTTTTTTTAAACTCTAAGCTGAAGATCAGATATTATAAAATAAATTAGTAGTATGCTCAGATCTGGTATTGAACTGAGAAAACTAGTATTAATTATATAAACTCTGCTGCTGTAGTTCATAATGCTGAGAGACATAAACACCTTGTCTTTTGTTTTGTCCTGGTGCAGATGTAAATATTATGTATATGAGTATTCCTTAAAAACTCACTAGTCATACAGTTTTTTACCCCTGATAAACACAAAATAATGGCCTTCTTTATTCAGAAATCACATTCTTCCAGTAGAATGAAAAATGCTACCTCTCTCCTGCTGATATAACTCCTTATAACTGATTTGTCCTTATGGGCAATCCTTCTTTGCTTAGTCACTAGGCTGCAAGGCTCCTCAGATTAATGTTACCAAGGTTCAAACCACTTTTCCTTCCAGAGCATCCTCTAGTATACTTCCTATCAATTATGGCATTTAAAAAAAAAACAAACCCAAAGCCCAAATCTCTATCCTCCTTTTCTTTTGTTGTCCATCTTTTAACGTCCGCTGATTTGATTTTGAGATTAGTTATTTACCTTCCTTGTTGGGTTCCCTTCAAAGAATTACCATTTTCCCTACTAGGAAACAATATTCAGATGTCAGACTCATTTTGTTCAGGCAGATCATTCACTATTTTCAGCCCTAAGCATCTAGATTTTACTTCTGGTTGACAAGTTCCCTGCCTGAGAACACATTTACCAGACTTCAACGTACAACAGTCTTCTACACTGAAGAGCTCTTCAGGCCTCTCCAATTGTCTGCAGATGCCACCTCCAGAACTTACTTTGATTACATTCTCCCTTCTCAAAACATCTCTGGGTAAAATACAGCTTGACATAGAGCTTGAAAAAAGAGCCTGATTGAGTGTATATAATTGATTCTGTACTAATGTTCATAGCCCTAGAATGACTGATCTAAAGATGTAATGATGCATTCCCAGGCACCTAAACTGGGGCAAATCTTCTAACCACCTTGAAGTCCATATTTTATTGATAAAAAACTACAGAAAGGGTTTTCTTTTTGTTTTTGTTTTTTGTGTTTTATTCATCTTTACATAATAAAGAATGGCACCAAAGGGAAAACAGTATTTTCTTTAGTGGTACTACTCCTAGTTATTTTCTGTTTTAATAAGGAGGTACAGATGAGTGCATCGCCCAGATATGTGGTGAAGGATTAGACTGTGTAACCTTCCTTCTGTTAAAGTCACTGTTAAAGTCACTCCCAGCAGTAACTTTTTCAACTGAGGCTGCTCCCATTGGTGGACATGATTTCTTGGTTACTCAGATGGCCTAGCAAGAATTACACTAGTTTCTGTGAGGAAAGATGTTTTCTTATTCTGTCCTTCATAAGCTCAGAGTCTGGGGAGCAGATTTACTGAACTGCAGATAAATAAAACAAGGCTAAATTATTGCTTGGTCTTACTTTCACTCTTCAGAGCATACCCTGATTATCTGCAGAGACCTCCCACTTTGAATTTACACACAAATAACAAGCACAATTAGTACTGTGCACTATGAGTAAGTGAGAAGAGACTCATACCAAGGAGATCATCCAAATGACAGCAGAAATAAACAGTAGGCATGGTGCTTTCTAGACATAAACTACCAACTGCTCTTCCAGTTACACAGAACCAGTTCTGACAAGGAAAACAGACTACTTGTTACTTCTTCTCTCATAACAGTAGAACTAGGAGAACAAGAGGGCAACTGAGGTAGAAGAAATGAGACTGAACTGCTTTTCATGTGATGGAAGGTCCTTGTGGAAATCAGTATCCAGGAGAAATGCTTGTAAAATGAAAAAAAAAGGGTTTTAAGTATTTTGCTTCAAGATTTTTCATGCCTGGCTTTGCAGTCATTCTGGGTAGACGTTTCATGGTTGGAATTTTACATGCTTCTTCTCAGATGCCTCAAGCTGACCTACATAGACAGGTCTCTGTTATGGCTTAGCAGAAGCAGTGCAGTCATTCCACCTGGCCCTCCCTGGCAGATTTATCTAACTAACTGGATGACTGAACAAACGAGTCAATCAAATTGGTAATAAATTGGGAGAAAGGGAGCATCACTCAGAGGGGGACCAATAATTAGGATTACTGCATGCAGTAGTTAAAGCACAGTCTGAAAATAATATTAAAAAAAAACAGGATTTTTTCTTTGTCATTGACAATTAAATCAGAAAATCCAAAAGCTGTGTAGTTTCTAGTGAAACAGCAAGCTTAAAAATAGCTTGAAGTGGCAGAATGGACAATTAACCTTGAATAATGTGAACTGACCAAAGCACAAAAAATCCAAGAATTTTCCCAGTGGAGCAGGCCAATGGTCACCCAATCTAGTTTATTGTCTCCAGTGGTACTTAATGACTGATGTTTCAAAGGAAGCTCAAAATCTCAGGAAGTTACTAATGACTCCTTGCTGAACTGGGGGCACAACTGATACAGCTTCTGATCAGTTTATGGTTGAGCTAGAAGCCTCCTGTATGTGTTTCTTCGTTAGTGTAATTGCATTTTTTATTCACACTGAAAACTTCTCTTTTTTAAAAAATTCCAGTACCGATAATGTTTTTTGTCTTCATCTTGAGTTTACCTGAAAAAGTTTTCCTTTACTAAAAAAAAAACAAAACAGTGGTTTAGTTAAGCTGATACTGTGGGAAGTACAAATTCCAAATAAAAGATTTTTCACAGAATGAATTAATTTTGTGCATCCTAACATCACTGTGAACAACTGCCCAATATATTAACTTCCAGGAAGACTGGCCATTCTTTGTTTTGAAACAAATATGTGAAAAATACCTGCCTGTAGAAATCTTAGGATAGGATAGGGCTGTAGCCATAATCTTTCAGCACTGTATCACTAGCTTATGCATGGCTTAGGTTAAAACCAGCACAGAAATTTTTCCTATATGGTTGCTGGCTTCAACCCATTCTGGGACGGATATTATAAAAAAATTATATTGCACTCGATGTTACCTACCTCATATACTGAAAGATTAAACAATCGAAAAAATTATTGTTATTACATCATCTTATCTTTTCAGGGCAAAATTAAAAGCAATAGAATGGGAACGGCAATTTGCTGCTCTCTTCAGCTTGCTGTTTGCTTATATTTTGGTTATCAGATCTGTAAGTTGGGAATCTTGGTCCTTTCATGCAAGTACTTTATCACGTGTTCCTTGTGGCCCTGGGGACTGTGGCTACCGGCCTTTCCCAAGGAAGCTAGCAAGTGAAGAAGGGTTTTCTTATCATGGCAACTATTATTAGCTTGACCATTCATTCAGCAAGACACAAGGTTTTGAATGATACATTTGCTCTGTGGAATTGCTTTTAAGAAAAATGGAGATTATCCTTTTATGGATTTTATCACAGCCATATGCCATTTTTACATAAACATATAAGAGCTGCTAAATGTGAATGACAGGAAAAGGGATATCAAGAGATTCTTCTCTCCAATAGCCATGTTAAAAAGCATTCATGCATATTGTAAATGTGTTCAGCTGTAATCTGAGGCTGATCAATAGCCAATCAGAGAATCAAATTTCAGCATCGCAATTCTGAAGCTTCATTGTATAGCGCTATTTTGAAGGGATAGAGAGAAGAGGAGAAAAGAAACGTAAAATAAAATATTAAAAATCTCTAGCAAAAACATCAAAGAGAAAGAAGAATTTGGTACTGAGATTCCTGTGATCATGGACCTAAATTACCTTGTAGGAGCAGTATGAAGTACAGTTTGGGGGCTTTTTTTAATTTAGACTTTTCAGTGAAAAATAGATGCTCTTTCTAGGTATACCTCAAAAAAAAATTTTTAAGTCTCAAAATAACCAGCTTGTGCCTCTTCTGATGGTAAATGAAAGCTACACTAGTTTAAGTAGTCAAAAAGTCTTTATAATGCCGCTGAGGGAGTTTATCATTTTTGGAACATAAAACAGATAAAAGGGAGATTATTTTTTTTTCTGCTGCCTAACAACTTTAATCTATTTTGTTCAAATATTCTGAATAATAAAATATTTTTTCACCTCATGATAGACATGGAATTTTTTCATCACAACACCAATTATGGGAAAATGATGAGGTAGGTTTAATGGGATGGCTGGAATTCAGTCTTAACTCTACAGAGGCCAGTAAATGCATGAATGAGCATTAGAAAAAAAATATCTTTCTGCTCCAGATTTGCTAAATTAAATGAAGAATTTACATTTGATGATGTAGCAATATTGATTTATTTGTATTGCATTTTTTGCTTTACAAATATAATTTTCAGTTGCCTAAATCCACTGCAAAACTCACCACATCTAATGAAAACACAATTAATCTCACTTTGAAAAAATGAAGTAAGCAAATAAAGTCTATTTTAGAAATATCTCGGAACTTCAGGCAGCAGTCAGTTCTCTGCTGTCAGACAACCAGTAAAGTTTTTCTTTTTATGTCCTTCCTTCTTAAAAAGTAGTAATGAATTTAAGTATTTCCCGTACTGGCCACTAACTTAAAAGGGAATAAAACAGTAGAGATACACCTAGGTAGAGACAAGAAACCTGAGGATATAAAAGGCAATGCGTTTCACTAGGGTCTGTTAGTAGAGGGACATATGTAGCTCTCTTTCATTACCAAATTCTATTTGAAATTATAAATCAAAAGGTAGCTTAGCAAGGATCTAAAGAATCTGAAAACATTTTATAGTGTTTTTCGAAAGAGATGATAGTAAAAAAATAAACATCTCATCATTTGAGCCTCAATGCAGAGAAGAAAACTAGTAATGCTCATACTCACACTCAACAGTGGTGTAAATTTATGCAAGTTTAAGTATAAATAGGCATATGACTAGCACACAGAAGACCTTCATGTAACAACAAATAGAATAAACATCTGAGATTTTTGTTAAAGTTCTGTATGGATTCAGACATGTTGCATTCACCAGCAAACACAAAATAGTCACTGCTATAGTAAACTGCAGTGAAAGACAGTTGTGGAATCCAGCTGAAGGCTTTCAAATGGGGAGAATGGCCTCCAAAAAGGAGTAGGAATAAATATCAAAAACTCTGGATAGTACAAGACGCAGACACACAAGAATCCTAGAAAAAGGGAATTCAGAGTTTTGAACTGGAGTAACAGTGGTACAAAAAAGAAATCACAGAAAGGGCATGGTTTCTGAAACTGGTGATCAGACAAGAATTCATCCTTAATGTGTTGAATGCAGGAACTAAACTAAAAGTGTTATGTTACAGTCAGAAAATACCATTGTTTGGGTCAAGTGTCCCTTTCAACTTCTATGTCATGGAAATCAAAGAATATTTTCATTTTACTCCCCCAAACTACTGAGTAATAATATTAAATTTGGAGGTCTGAATTTTTTTCCTTGTATTCTTAGCTACTTTTCTCCAGTCTCTTCCTGGCATACACAACTCTTCTTGCTATACTTCCTTCCTTTCAAATCACTCCTGGCTCCCTTTTATTCCCCACTGCAGTCTTTGCTAGCCATCATACTGAAGGCTCTGCACCACATCCTTTCTCTCTATTTCCCTCTGCTTTTTTGCCTGTTCTGTTCAGTTTTATGCAGCTTCCTTATGTCATGGAACAGCACATGTTGTTTTTGTTCTTTGCTAAATCAACAGGACTTCTGATTCAGTTGAACTACCTGGGGTTTGAGTGTGAATAATACATAGAGGTATAGTGCTGGAAGTTCTATCTTCAATCCATTTGCAGAGAGGCAGAATCAGAAGGAAATGCCTCAAACCCAAACTGGCACAATCTTTGAGATCTTTTCCCTGCTCCAGCTGCAAGATTTTTGTGGAGCAGAACATAGGAGGCAGGAGCATCTTCCCTCTCCCTATACCATATTTGCAATGGTGAGCAGTATTGTTACTGGTCAGTAGTCACCCCTGATTTCTATTTTTCTTTCTCTTCTCACTTTCTTTCCTCTGATAACGATTACTTTTTGACTAAAGGCAGTAATTTCCTAGGCAGTGAAGACAGCAGACAGAAAGTAAGCGTTTAGGATCTAAATATTCTCTTGCTTTCCCTTCCTGCCTCCCCCAGTCTCACTGCACTCCAGCAGCTGACTTTGAGATGTCACTGCACCATGCTTCCAGCGGAGATCCATTGGATCTGTTAATTAAAGCTGGCTAAGGCTTAATAACTAAAAGAGATTGGATAATTCCCAAAAGAACATGTATTATTATCAGTATTACTGAAAATCTGGCTTCCATTATTCATATGAGTTATTTTTTTTCAGAACTTCACACTATAATTTATGATGAAGTTAATCTTAAATGAAGATTTAAATTATTCACGCTATTGTTAAAGAAATGCACAGTAAAAGCATCCTGGAAATAGGATTAACGTACAGATTCAAACCTTTCATGAAGCTCAAGGAACAGAATATCCTACTAGAATTTCATGGATTAGCAGAAGTTAGAGAATCTGTTTCCACCATCCACCACCAAAAAAAAAAAAAGAAAAAGAAATCAAATAAAACAAACAAACCCAAACCCACAGATAAGAGAAGATATGAGTGGTGAGGGATTAACAGAGATTCCCTCTACCCCGGGGATTAACTCCACCTAGGAAAGAACAGGTTAGGAAATACCTTCCCTGGACTGTATCTGATATTAGAATTCTATTTTCTATGAAATGGGTTACATATTGCTGCCAGCACCCCCATTAGCATATGCAGCATGTAGAACTAAACTAAGAAAATGTTAAGCATCTTCGCAACTAATTCAAGCTGGAATTCTTTTGTTACTACGCCCACACATAAGTATATGTATTACATATCTACGTATATCAGACAGAATTAAGCAGACAGAGTTGGAATGAAAGACAAGAAGCTGAACTGTTTCACAGGAGAATGTCTTTAAATCCAAAAGTATTCTATGTATTCAAGACAAGGGCAGGGTGGAAATCAGCAGAAAACTTATATTTAAACTGGACTGAGGCAAGCCTACTTTTTCCAGCTGTTTTAGAGTTGATTTATGAGTTCTGCCAAAACAGATAAATAGAATAGCCTATCTCTTTAAAAAATATTCAAAATTTGTATACAACTTTGTTTAGCTGCATCCCATGTGAAATTCATTTTCAGTATGATTCTAATTCAATACTTGCAGAACCAACAATATGACTATGACTATCTCTAGTAAAATGTTATTTCAACAACGAAGGCTTAATTCCAAGAGTCACAGTGATTCAGTCAAGATACAAAACCAAACAACACATTACCTCTTTTTTAATAAAATCTAACTGACATAAATTAAGTATAAGATTGTGATTTTCGAATCATCACAGTGAAATATGCATGAATATAAAGAAAAAAATGGAAAATATCTATGACAAATAATTAAAAAAGAAAAAAAAACAAAAAACAAAACCAAAACAAACCAAAGGAAAAACCTAAAGCCCCAAAACCACATGGGTTTTAAGAAAGCATGAAAAAAGAAAAGTAACCTTGAGTAAATCCCAATTTTTTCAGGTTTTTAGCTGTTTAAGCACCAACCTAGTCCTAAAGGTACAGAAAGGAAAACCTCTGAGTATGCAAAGTTTCTTTAGTGGAATTCAGTACAGAGTATACTTAAGGTAAATGGAATTTCCAAACCAATTCTGACTAATGAAGACCTGCTTTCCTCTATTATGTGTGAAGTAATAGAAATCAATCAAAACCCAAGACAGCAATTTTTCTTCAGCAATATAATTTTCTTGTATTTACTTATATAACTTAAGGCTAAGAAAAGAGTTTAGTTTACATGCCCAAAGGCCTCAATTCTTCTGATGATAACTGACAGCATTGCTAGATGTGTCAAGAGTTTTTGAATTACATGAACAGCTTTTTACTGGACTAGCCTAAGTACGTACTACGTGGCTGGTCAGCTGGTGTTAGGTGGGGACAGTCTTTCTCCCCTTCTGGGACTGAAGCATATCACAACATAAATTTGGACCTCCCATAAAAGAATTAGTATCTCAACATTTTTACATGGTGTTTGGCCTCTGGAGAGGAATAGAAATAGCAGGGGTGAGAGGAAAAGTCAATGAGGAGGAATAAAAACTTTCAAAATCAGCTCATAGGAAAATTATATTGATGCTGTACCAGCTCTCAAATATATCTTCACAAACTATGTCTACCCTGACAAGTAAAATGCAGCTAGTTCACATGCTTGAACACTGAACTGTTCACTGACAGACACCATTTGTTCACACCCTGGCTCCAGTTCATTCTTCCAAAAACACCAAACAGACCTTTGGTTAATTCCCCTCCAGGAATGTCTGTCTTTCTTTATGACTGTGCAGCAAGACTGTGCAGCATTTGGCTCACTTCGTTTGGCATGACCCACTAATGTTATCCTAAGCAGTTCTTGTGCAGTACCTTAAACCAACCATGAACTCTCTGCTTTCTGGCTAAATAAGGGTAAGTCTAAGCACAAAAGTGAGAATAAAAATCAGGATAAAAGTAAGAATAATGTAAATATAAATCCTGGGCTTAAAAAACATCTCTTATTAACCTAGTTCTAAGAAGGCTGGCTGTTAATAATGACAAAAACAAAATTTGCCAGGAGATGCAGAAGTGAAAGCTTCACAAGGAGCATGGTGGGAAGGCAAAGATCTCACTAACAGCCCTGGCTTAGTCTGGGGGAGGTCTGTGCTGGACAGAAGTTTGCATGACCGTGGTGGGTTGTTAATGTAGATTTGCTTGGAAAGATCTCAATGTCTTTGTGTGCCTCTGCCACAGCCATGGGCATTATAGACTTAAAAAGACGGGACATTTTTTCCACTGAAAAGTCTCTTTCTACCAGCATGGCCTCCCAGAGGGAACATGTTGGTGCTGGCTGGATAGTGCCAGATCCATGCAGACACCAGTGTGAGGTAGGTCATTTGGATGTGGTTCTCATAGGTCAGACATGGCAAATGTCCTCCAGGTCCTGAGATTAAGGATTTTCAGGAGATGGAAAGAGAAGGTGCTTGGCAGAGAGAAGGTGATGTAATCATTTTGATAGGGACAGATAGCATTGTTTGGGAGAAAATATGGCCTCAAAGGGAGCACATCACAGTATTCTAGGACATGAAGATGATCAGGCAGTGCACTGAGCAAGACTAAAGAATGAACATTATGAATTACTGGAAGCAGTAACACATTCAAATCTGTCCTTTGTTCTGTGCAAATATCCACAGGTTGCCCAGGGTAAGAAATGGAGACTTGAAATTCTAGACCGTAGGTAAGTATTCACTTAAATTAGGCATACATATGTTTAATTGTTCATGTTCTGTGTTGTATGCCGTAGCTCTAATTTAACTTAAAATCATTCATAGAGATGCTCTTCAAGATGGATTAGACCATTTGCATGACTGTCAGGACTTGCATGTGCTATTATGTGTGTTTACCCTTCATATGTGCAATTAAATAAATTTTGGAAGGAGAGATAATAATATTCTTTGTTACTGTGGAGGTATATGTATATATTCATGTAGATCTCAGCACAGTAGAGCCTGGGTCCCATTTATGGTTTTCATAGAATGTTGTGGTATAAGCATTGAATAATAACAATAACCAGCATATAAGTACCAAAAAAAGGAGTGAAAAACCTGATTTACCTCAAGGGTGCATGTTTGAAGGTGCCCGAGACATTAAAAACAAAGAAAAGAACTCCCCCCCAATATGCCAGATGCACACATCTGCATCAATTCAAACCTGATCCTATGCCCCCAGAGCTGTCAAGCACAACTTGCAGGAGGAAAGAAAAAATATTTATTTATTGAACCATCTACCTAAGTACAGAAAGCAAGAGTGGAAAGAGCTCCCAGGGAAACCCATGGCTGAAGTATGTTTCTTACTATACCCCGACCTAATTTGTTCCCTCGTGTTTTCTGTAGGTCTTTTGGTATGTGGCTGTAGTAAACCACAGTTCTTGTGGGTTTCCCCAGGCAAAGGGAGTGTGTGGCATTGTGCTCTGCATGGAGATTTAGTTATACTTTTATTCAAGACACACACAAATTATTCAAGATTCTATAGAAAACACTTCTGAAGACATGGGTTAGATGTAAACTGATCTCTAAGTGTGCACCAAGGCACAACATATGGCTCTGGTCCCACATCGATGGCAGGAACACTGCTTCAGGCGTATCTCACTTCCCAGTTAGTCCAAGGGGTGTGTCTGCAGGAGGAGGCGGAGGTCTATCTGCCTTCCCCAGCTCACTCTGTGGCAGCGGTGTGCACACAAAGCCAGGAGCTCTGCCACATTCCCTACCCTTATAGAGCCGTATCTGCTTCCCAGGCTTTGGGTAGTGGATGTGGAGCTTGTATTGCTGCATACAGATGGCTTTGCCGATGCCTGAATTTGGGGTCCCTATTGCTTTGCTACCCCTTCCTTAAACATCACACCTGCACTGACCAGCCCCCTCACAAGCATCTGCACGCATGTTACACTGCTCTGCCCTGAGCACAGCCTGCCTTCAGCCCTTTGCCTTCCTCACTGCTGAACTGGGGGGGGCATGCAGCCGATGCTACCCCAGATCCCCAGGGAGGATGGCTGGTGCAAAACAGGGGAGCAGGCTCAAAGCGGGAATTCTAGCTATTGCCACTGTAATAGTAGCCTCACTTGGGATCTGCTATCTTTTAAGCATTACAGTGACATTGCATAATGCCTGCATGCATTGAGGAAAGCCCTGAGGTACAGAGGAAAGTCCTAATGGCTTTTTTGTACTGCAGCATAGAATAGGACCGGTTTCTCTTCCTGTGGTGACAGATACACACCAGATTTTGCAGACAGAGCAGCTGGTACATGGTCCATCATTCGACAGGGCATCTGAGTAGGTACATAGCCAAGAGCTGAACAAAGGATCTATATGCAAAAGAAACGATCATTTTGGGAAATCATACTCGAGGACTGCTAGAAAATGCCTCAAATTACTATTACATGGACTAATTTATTTATATGATTATGCTTCATTATAGCTTTCTTTTGCAAGATTTTTTCATTAACAGCAAAAATGTCAAATTATTACCCTTTTACATTTTCTAGGCAGTAATCAGCACTTCTGGGTGAGTAGTGAAAATCAGGATTTTCAGTTTCTATGGTCTTATTTATCACCTAACTCCACCCCACGGCAGCATCTAGTGTAATTTGCACTCGATCTTCAGAGGAGATGGAACATTTATACTTCCCTCCCTCCTCCATTCTGTACATGTTAGGATTGGAGATGTTGTGAAAATGTTAGAATTGCTTAGACCAGGGCACTGCCTGTTTCCTTGTGGTATTTTGTGAGGACAGCTACTGGCAGAAGACTTGAATTTTTAATATCCAATTCCTTACTCAAATAATAAAATCAAATTAACTTGGTTATGTGCGCTTAATAAATTTTATTCATTATTTAATCAATATTCATTGTTATTTAATACTGAAAATCGCTAAATAAACACTTCCAAGAGACTAACATATTTTTATTACTGATGCTTTTGCCTGTTTCCATCCTCCCAACTTCAGCAAGTTATTGAATGTCTTTCTAAACTTGCTTTTGATTTTGTTCCTACAAAATGTTTTTGAAAGCAACTCTGTTTCCTTGCCTGCAGGACTGACAAAGGGCGTACACAAGATAAGACTCTGCCTTTGGCATCACCCTCTAGATACTCTCACTATACTTACAAGGGGCAACCATTTCCCTAATGGTCAGAAGGAACTATATGGGATCATATCTCTCTATCCCAACCTAATATCACATGGAGCCCTTCTCTGCTCTGGGAAGTATAAAGGCAACTATAAGAGCATACCCCCTGTATAATTCTCAGACCTCTTACTTCCAGGGAGATTAAAATGTTTAATTAAATTAAGCCCGTCATCACTGTGGAATGGTATATACGGATACACAACTTTCAAGTGTGTGTTTGTATACATTTATAAATACACAAACATACACCACAGTAGATTCCATTTTTAAATGAAACCTTAGGCAGCAGGGAGCTAAATCCCTAATCTTGCAGGAAATCATGTGCTGCGCTGTGCTGGGTGCTCCTCTCTCAGTACAGAGGCTGCTCTCACCCTGAGTCCCTCTCACCTCAGCTCGCTCTGCTTGTGAAGATCCATCCAGCACTGAGATCGTTATTTCACACACTGGCATCTCTGAAATCCTGAAGATCAATATTCTTTAAAAATTTAAATACAAGGTTCAAGCCAAAATAGCTTGGCTGCCTCTGTGTGCTGCAACATTAACTACAAAGAACAAGCAACGGTTTTAGCCTTACACACAGAACAGTCATAAATAAAGTGCAGCTTAGGCCAAAGAGCTTGCTTTAGACAACCAGGGAAGATACAGTCAGCTTACGCCAACTACTCGTAATGCTAGCTCACAACCTGAACATAGGCTCAACAACCAGAGTTGAAACCTTAATTCAGAAGCATATGAGGGAATGGAATTTACACTATATCCTAACCAAGATCTTCATCTCCTGGTCAGTTTTAAACCAGCCATATGAGAAATAAAAACATCTTCAACTTATATGAAAAAAGAGAGGTTCAAAGTTTCTATAGTGAATGTTCTTCAGAAACAAAATCACAATGCTAGCTCTGAAATCCATCCAGGCCAGCACTAAGGCTTCCTAGTAATAGGGAGATTAGTAAAGAAGGTATATTTCCCACACACCTGTTATGAAGAAGCAGACTAGAGAGAGTGGCTCAATTCTATTGCATAATGAAAGATGGTCTGATGCCAGAAGCAGTGCTCTCAGGCCAGAAGCAGTGCTCATAAATGTTTAAGAACAGCCATCCAGTGTTGTGGGAATATGCTGTCTGGTGTTCGAGGAGGCATATGGGACAAGATACACAGAGAATTTAGTGAGAGGCAACAGAGGAAAAGTGGGAAGAGACTCCAAGAGTTGAATTGTGATGCAAGGACCCCAACACAAAGCCTGCTTATCTGGAATGTGTGTGTCAGACAGAATTGCACACATATCACCCTCATGGCTAGCAGCTGTTGTGCTGGGAAGCTACACTTGGGAGCTGAAGCAGGCAAGTGAAGAATTTAAAAGCAAGGATACTCCTTGTTAGCAGGACAGAAATATTTTGGAGAGACTGGACTTAAGTGTGTGTTCCTCAAAAGAACATTCTTTGCAGACAAAGATACTAGAGTATTCTGTAAATGGGACCAACTCAATCTATTTCCCATGTTCAGTTCAACCTGTAGTTGCAGTTTAGAAAATTTCCAAGGGGTTTGCACAACGCTCACTTGGGCCTGATGTGAGCCAGGATGGGCAGACAGGTGCTAACCTTATAAGGCAAACAGCATTGAATGAAAATACAGAGATTGGCGCAGAAGTCCAGATAATAAAGTGACACATGCAGTGGAAGGAAATAGAGATATAGATCAACAAAAGAGTACTATGAGGCGCACCATTTAATAAGTAAATAAGAAAAATATATCCTATAAAGCGACTGTTCTTCTCAGATACTTCTGGGACAAATCAATCCACACCAGAACACTTCTCAGGCTATAGCTAAAGAATTAATGTCCTGTGCAGCAGCCAATCTACTCTTCTTTTTTAGCAATGCACTGTGAAAAACCTATTATTCTACCTATAATTCTTACTGGCCTGTTTCTATTCACTGCTTTGATGTCTGTGTCAGCAGGCAAGTGTAGCCTTCCATTTAGTTAAAAGGGAATATTTCCACCCATATAACTTTCTATACAGGACCTCAAATGGGATTTCACGTGAGGTTTTTGATGGATGATCAGCAAACCGGAATGCTACAGTAAATAGACAGGCGGAGAAAAAACACAATCCAGTCAATCATTTCAGCAAAATGCAAGCTCTTAAAAGATGGACACTGTTAGGGGGTACAAAATAATGCACCTTGCTACTCTTTTCTGTTTAATATGCCATTACATTTCATTCTTGCTTTATCTTTACCTCTTGTGCTGCTTAAAAGTCTGATGACTTTACTTTGAATTTTTACCCAAACCGGCTGCAGCAGGTTATGAAGTCTGGTGTGGGTCAGACAGAAACAGCAAACTCAATGGCTGGAGCCGCAGCAAGAATTGCACTGGCAGCAGGGTGCAGCACCATCTTCGGGAAACAGGTGAGGTGGTGCACTGTCCATGTGATGGTCAGCATGATGTATGCATTGCGCCAGCAGGCATGCTGTAAAAAGACACAAAGAATAGTTAGGTAGATCCTCCAGAATACTTAGGAGAGTCGGTATCCAGCATGCCCGCCTGCCACATCTGCTGGGAGCCAGGAAGGATTTCCTGAGATGGATGCAGTTAGCACCTAGCACCAGGGATGTGGCTTTTTAAAATCTCCTGGCCTGAAATTATGTGTTTTCAAGAGAAGTGCATAAGTCATGGAAAATCACTGGAATATTAGTGGACTTCTGAGAGAGAGTTATTATTAGCTCAGAGATGAGATTTCTAGGCTGGGGCTTGTTTGTTTTTTCCAATCTATACAAAATTATGTTCCTGTTAGATCAACTGCATGCAATTTAATGCAAAGAGTACATGCAGCTGCAGCTGCTGTCACATTTGTGAAATATCTCAGCATATACTGAAAACGTAATGCTTTGTCTCTGCCACTTTTTTTTCCTCTCAGTAAGGTGTTTCAAATAAAGGAGGATGGTTCATTAGCATGTACTGGCTAAACAACTATTAGGAAAAGATTCATGAGCTGTGGCTTACAATAATTTTCATTGCAACAACCTAGAGAACTAATATATGAATCTCAAGATTGTGCAGATTAAAAGATAATAGCACTAATATCAAAACAATTTAATGTCTTAACAGTTTTTGCCAAGCTATTGTTAGTTGATCTGAAAAGCTAGTTACAGCCAGATTTATGCCACTGCTTCACAAAAGAGAAGCAAGAAATAAGGCAGCTGCTTTCTGCTAAAAATATAGAAATAGTCAATGAATGTTTGTTTACAATATTCTGCAATATGCCACACAGTTCGGAAAGGAAAAGGTCCTGGGGCCAGGAGTGGGTTTGCACATTACAGATCTGCTTAAAGTGGGATCACAATTACAAATGCACGCGTCACCTTGTGCTCAGTTTCAAAAGGAAGGGCTGATGAATATATAACATGCATTTATCTGGCATATTTACACATCCTGTGGCATTTTCCTTTTGTTTTCCTTACTACAAAAACTCATTTCTGCTTAGAGACAGAGGTAAATTGAAATGATCTTATGCCCAAATTCTTACTCCCACAAATAAAAATACATCAGGGGGATCAAAAGATTCTTCTTTCATCTACATATTTCATTTATTCAATTAAACACACCAAGCTCTTTGAATCTCTCTGTGATTTTGCTTGACTGAAATATGACTCTGTAGTTTGAGGTTTTTTCTGCTTTTTTTTTTTCGTCTTTATATTAATGTGTCTTCAAAAGAACAAGATCTGAGAGACTGTTAAGTCAATGTTTGACAGACACAACTCATTCACCATCAATCTTCTTTGCCAAAAATAACTGGACTCTAAACTTCCAAGATTTTGAAATTCAGAACACCCTCCTGAGATGTCAAGGCTGCGGCTTTTGCACATATAGTATATGTATGCAAGATGGTTGTCACGTTTTGAAGTACAGAGACCCAAATATGGGTGCCAACAGGGTGTGGGCACTTGAAGTCTGCTCTGAATGTAAGGTCGCAGTGCTAAGAGTAACCATACTCATGCACAATGACATCTAAAATGCCTTCCTTTCATCTAATCACAGAATTGTTTAGGTTGGAATGAACTTTCAAGATCAAGTCCAACTGTTAATGTAGGACTGCCAAGTCCACCACTAAACTATGTCCCTGAGTGGCACATCTTCATGTCTTTTAAAAACCTCCAGGGATGGTGATCCAAGCTGGGCAGCCTATTCTTGTCAACCCTTCCGGTGAAGAAAGTTTTCCTAATATCCAATCTACACCCCTCCCCAGTGCAATTTGAGTCCATTTCCTCTTGTCCTACTGCTTGTTACCTGGGAGAAGAGACTGGCACCACGCTAAAACCTTCTTTTAGGTAGTTGTAGACAATAATTCTCTCCCCTCAGCCTTCTTTTGTCTGGACTGAACAGCCTCAGGTCCCTCAGCTACTCCTCATAAAATCTTTATCAACTTTGCTGCCCTTCCCTAGACCTGCTCCAGCAACAAAATGTCTTTCTTATTGTGAGAGGCCCAGAACTAAACACAGTATATTCTAGGTGCAGCCTCAACAGTAAGAGTTTAGAGGGACGATGACTTAACACGTTTGGTTGGAAAAATCGCATCCTTTATACATGAGCTTATATTCCACACATCTGCTGAAGGTGGTACGCTGCTCCAAAAAGTCTGCTCTGCCATTTGTCTTCTGAGGCATTCAGCTGTGACTCCTGTGTGTTTTCTGAGGTAAAGCATGATGTTCAGTACAGAAAAAACATAAAGCTGAAGAGTTACCCTCATTTCTAAATTTGTTGCATGCAGCATTCGGGCATCTCAATCTGTTAATTACTATGTCTGGAAAGCCTTGGCATACATATTCATCACCTGTAATTGTCATGCTGCCAGCTCTTGCAATTTTAATCACTAGCTTCATGATATTTGGCATTTTTCTTGAAGTCAAATCCCTCAGAGTTGTTTGATTTTTTGACAGTCTCAGTTTTATATCTTTTTTAAAAAGAAAGTATAAATTTAAGGCCCTTTAATTTCAGAGAAAAGCCTGGAAAATATGCCTTAATAGAAAAAAAAACAAAACCAAAACATTTTTGAGAAGTGTTTTAAGAATAAATGATCTCTAAAATATAACTCCAAGGACAGTTTAATTCACTCCAGTGAAAAAATTTGGAGGAATGAGTTTATATAGGAAAAAGAATGTGGAATGTTTGAGTCAATATGATAATTAATTAAATAAGTTGTTATGATAAATGGTGATCAAAGGAGCCAACATGGGTCCTGAAGGATGACCTCAGAAGAAGAATTTATTCACAGCTGTAATAGAATGAACATTATTAAGAGCTGTCTGACTTCTAAGTTATTGGAGAGGGCTGACTGCAAAAACTGTGGAAATCTTATTTGCCAGAGGTCTTTAAATGATTAGATTAGACAAACAGCTGTGAAAGAACTTCACAGCACAATTCATCCTGCTTTAGATGATCCATGAAGCATTCTTCACCATTTTGCTTCTGTTATTCAATACGTCTTATTGCAGCAAGAACATGCTGATGACACACAGCAGCTTCTGTTAGTAGGGAGCAACAAAGCAAACAAGTGGAAGCAGAGATCTGTTAAAACATGCAGAGACCCATGCCACATGCTCATTTCCTGAGGAATATTATTAAGAACACTCTTAAGAAGCGTGATCCCACTTGTGCAGATGCTCACCTTCCCGCCCCCCTCCAGCATATCATACTACACAGCTGTTCAGATTTACTATGGTCTTTGAAGAGAAAGAGTCTGAAACCCTTGTGACTGTTTTAATAATGTTGTGATTTATTTCTAAAAGATAAGCATTGGATTCTGAAAGATAAGGTGATGGAAGACAGCTGAAAACTTTTGGGGAAGGCTAATATTTTATTCTCTACTTCAATACTTGATTTGCTGAAAAATCCTTTATTGCTTCCTTCACCCAGTTTAACATTTTGAAATGTTCAATTTTTCTTCACCCAAGAAACATTTGGAAAAACTGCTTCACAATGAGAAGTGTTGTTTTCAAATTATTGCATTCTGCACACAGAGAAAATATTTGATGGGAACATATTCAGGTAGAAAATAATAAAAAAAAGTGAATTATCTGAAATTTGCAAACGGAACTTGTCGCTAGGATTTTTTAATTATGTTGGTAGACGATAACTGCCTGATTCATACTTGGGAGTATTAGACATACTGGTGGTTCAGGATGCTATTAATTTTGAAGAAAGAGTGGGTATAAGGAGAAGTTATGAGGCTACCATGCAGATTTCAAATGAGAGGAACATCATCCACTTATTTAATTTGGGTATCAGAACTGTCTCTTCCACTGTGGAATTCTTATAGCACAACAGGAAAGCAATTTTATTTAAAAGCACTCAAATAATAAACAATAGAAGTGTGTTTACCTTTACTAGGTGATTTTATGACAGCTATTTATTTCTATTACCGGATAAGTATACAGTTCTATGTCTATATCATGTAATCCGGTTTTGTGTTATCAGTAAACTTGCTGATGGTACACTCTGCCCCATCATCCAGATCATTAGTGAAGATGCTAAACAGGACCAGATCCAGAACTGACACCGGTACACTGCTAGATACAGGTCTCTAACTGGACTTCATAGTGCTGGTCTGCACCCTCCAGGACAAGTCATTCAGTCAGTTTTTTTGATCAACCTCACTGTCTGCTCATCCCGCTCGTTCTTCATCAGCTTCTCTGTGAGGAACTTAAAGTATATGTGAGTTCCAAGTACGATGTTGACAGTCTTACTGAATTCAAGGTAGACAGAATCCACGGCTTTCGCTTCATATACCAAGGCAGTGTGGTCTCCTATCACAAAAAGTTTATCAGGCTGGTCAAACATGACCTCCCTTTAATGAATTTGTGTTAACTACTCCTGATGACTTTCAAGTGTCTGGAAATGGTTTCCAGGATTAGCTGCTTCATCACCTTCTAGAGGATTCAGGTGAAGCCCACACCTGTAGTCCTCCAGATTGCCATTTCAAAGTAAAAGGGGAGGAAGTTCGTTAAAGTTAGGCATGAGTTATGCCACTTGTAAAATGCCAATGATTATTTCCTCTGGAATATTGTAAAAATTCAGTTAATTTAGAGTTCTAATATAGACTAAAATATACAGGTATTATTTTTCCTGAGATCTTAGGTATCACCATGAAAAGCCCTGTTTTACTTCTGTTTTACTTTGTATCACCTTTGCATGAGAGGAAGATGAAAAAAACACAGGTAAAAATATGATAAGTAAAGAAGAGGTTTTTTCCTCCAAAGTTACTCCTCTGTGTTGAAAAGAAAGTGCTGTAGAACAAAGCAAATGCATGTTTCATTACTTCATTATCCTTACAAGAATCTTTGTGGCACTACCATAAGCACCCTTACAGCAAATCTATGTCAAACAGAGTTAAACTATAGATCAGCTGTGCAAGGTTACTCCTTCATCCTCTTCTCTGTTCTTTAGCTGGCTTTAGGGCAAGTTCTCCAAGGAGTGACCTCTAGATATTCCCACTGCCTGTACCAGGGAGTATGGATTTGAAAGCAGCCCTGGTTATTAAAAAAACAGAGTTATATTTCTTACTTTGCTCCTTAAGACAATTAAGACAAACCCTCAGCTTTATATTAGAGAGTGGGGAGCTGAAATTCTAAAAAAAATAAAAGTCTCTCTCTTCCGTAAGTGTTTTTCCACTCATCAAAGCTCTATTTCCATGATTCTTTGATTTCAAAATCCTAAGCAATTTCAGTAGAGAGTTATACAACACACAAGCACATGTATTTTCTTGCTTGCTAAAGTTTGTTTTGAAGAGATTAGAAATAAATATGGAACAACTGTCCAAGATACACAGAGCGTTTAGGGCATTTTTCTGATTCAAATCTAATTCAAGTCAATGACTGCCAGAAGTAAGAAGTGTCTAAATTCCCTTTGGCTGTTAGGATAAGTTAGTTGCCCTTTTAGCTTTAGCCTAAACAAAAATATGGACGCATCATATAATCTTTCAGGTTTGGGGCAGTTCCTAGAAAAGAGGATAGGAATTAAATAGTCCCAAGGCAGTTACCAACATGTTACTGAGCTCATCCTTTTAGAGAAAAAGAGCAAATACAGATGTACCTATAAGTTCTGGCCTCAACAGCAAGCAAACCTAAGGCAACCTTCTCCAGAAGTGTAAGACTATCATTCTATGAAAAGATGTCCTTTAGCTTAAGAGAAAGCTTTTTACAGAAACGTAAGTAAAGAAGAAAAATATAAATTTAGATCTTATTTCATTGGAGTCTGCATAGCTTCTAGTGGTTGTTGTACTTGCCCAGCAGGAGGAAGCCATTAGTTCTCACTTAATCAATGCAGCCCTACTTCACTATGTGAAACCTTAGCTTAAACTAAAGTTTGGATGTTCATAATTTGCAATTAACAATCAAGAGATACCGTTACCATTTAAACTATCCCACAGAACTGCAAGAATCACTAGTGTGTTTTTTCCTGTTCCACTTAGATTAATCTGAGGTCTATTGCTGGCTGGACCTCTGTGAATTCAGTACTACCTTTAAGTACAGTACTACTCACTATTAGTGCTAATAACTACAGATCCCTCAGTTGTCTGATTTCAGTAGTTTCTGTCAGCTTAATTTTTCCTGCCTGATACTCAAAATACTAACTTATTTTAAGTGAGCCTTGGAAGCACTGACTTCCTCACAGCTCTTCACTATGTAATTATGTGATAAATAAAAAAGATATCTATTTCTACTTTAATTTTTCTCTTACCAAAATATCATAGTCATAGACTCATAAAGCTAATGTCATAAAGGAATTCCTACACTCTTAGGTATGTTGCCAGCTCATATTTCATGGGAGATGCATGCAACACCAGTCTCCAGTCTCTAATAAACAGACCACAAAGGTGCTGGGGAAAGGAAACGGAAATGATGTGGCTTTTACCTACATGTGTATATCACCCAGACACATTCTACTCAGTTATTTTCCATGGTTTTGTTGAATAAGTTCTTAAAATGATCCACTGACAGTTTATCTTTCAGATTTCAGTGTTGCTCCATTTCTCCCCTGAAGAGCAGAGGCTCTGTCTCAGAAGGAGTCTCCCATAATCTCTGCTACTCAAAAGGATGTACCCTGGAAGCATGTCAGAGCTCTATAGAGAGAATGAAAATTTATAAGTTAAAATACTGGTCATAACTGTAACTGCAACAGCATTTTCAATCCTAGGTTCCAAATAATTTTGCACTATGTCTCTGGTTGGCTCCCAGACATGACCAAACTTAGACTATATCTGAGACTGTAAGAATGCAGCAGAATGGAGATGAACATGCTTGGCATGTCTCCTGCTTTCCTTTCTGATCAGGGAAGTTCAGGATATTGACAACATCCTAGTGGGACAGCAAATAAAGATCACCATAAAGAATAATGGTCTACCTTCAAGGTATTCCAATCCCAACTGGAAAAAAAAAAATAAAAAAGAAAACTCCAGCCATCACTTGTTATTGCAGAAGATGGTGTCACTCAAGCTACTGCTAAAGTGCTTTGCCACATACTGGCTAACGTCTCACAGCTGAAGAGTCAGGATATTTCTCAGTGGTGTGCACTAACAGTTGGGTTGGGTTATATTCCTTCTGCCCTTCTGGAGGGTCAGAAGTGTGAGCAAGATTTTATGGAGACTGCACAGGCTCAGGAAATGGAGCCATCAAACACCAACCAAGAAGAATCTTTAAAGAACTTAGTAAAATAATCTGCAACATTAGAGTAAAATTTAATCTGTGGTTTTCTTTTCCCTCTGAAGTAGAAAGGGGGACCAAAAAGGCATTTTGTATTTATCTTTAAGAATAGGAATTTTACTCCTTTTTTTTTTTTCTTTCTCCATATCAGATGAATAGTCATTTCTTAAGAAAAGTTTAAGACTTTGTTATTTCATGAAGAGTGCTAAAGAATATAAAATCCATTTCATAATGTTTAGGAAGTTCCCATCTACTAGTTGATATTAAATGTTTCTTCATCACTAATCCAGAGACACAAGAACCGCAGAATTTGATAGTATTAACTTGCAAGTAGTTCTAGCAGTGCATGAAGTGTGAATATAATTACAGTCTTAGAATATTACTATTTCTATTGTGCTGGAACTCTGTTCCACACACCTTCTTCAGATAAGATATAAGTGTGTGATGTGAATACATCTTCAATTAACATTGCTGGAAGATAATGGAAGGCATTGATTGGAAAATCGTTATCAAGGTAAAAGTGCTTGAGAACTAAAGAAACAATGTCCCTGTCAGACCTCACTACACTGTCAGCAATGTCCATAATCAAAGAGTGACATTATAACTATCCAGGCGACGGTAACAGTATTTTAGCCGTACATTTATGTATGTACAAATACATAACACTGTACATATGCAGATATATACATTTAAAAAATGATGTTTCTGATGTCTTTGTGGGGAATGTAAAGTGTCGGGTAGCTTAAGTATTTATTATTTTTTTTTCCCTCCTCCACACTTGTGTGTCCAATAAGAATGGGAATTACTGTCATGAATTATTAAAGCTGTAATCAATAGCATACTTGTAAATTTATAATCTTTGCAATGCACAACCTATATTCCTCTGCAACATCTAATATATGTCAGATATTACATTAGAAAAATATTGAAGTTTTGTTTGCTGATTTTCCTGATACTGAGAAAAAAAAACAATGTGAATTAAATTGTGCATTTGCATGAATTGTCACTAGGTCAGAGCTGACCTAAGTCTAATAAGCACATTTGCTTCTAACCATGAACTGTGTGTGAATGGTTGCCGCCATTCTGAGACTGCAAACAATTCCCAGTAAAAGGTTCACTGTTTCATCCTCCTGGCAGACATTAAGGCTGACTCCTACATTAAAATAGCAGTAGCACTATAACCTATCTGTCTGACCTGTGGTGACTTTGGAAGTCTTGTTATGACATGTGTATATATGTAATTATAGCAGAAGTTAAGTTACAAACTGAGACACTTTTTGTAGCCAATAAAGATTCTGGAAAGAAGAACAGAAGAGCAAAGCATGAAGATATATTTCCCACCGAATCTGGTCTACTTAACTTTAAAAGAAAACACAAGTGGGTCCCTTGTGAATCTAACTGAAGTCACATAGAGTTCATTACTGTAGTGTCTTCAACACATATATCCTCAGAATAGACATTACGTGAGACACTACAGCCAAACGTCTAAATAGACAACAACAGGAAAACACAAGCTCTATAATGCGACAAAGGACAAATAAATTGCTTTCTACTTCCCCTTCTCCCTGTGCACTCTAGGTTCTTGGGTCACAGCCCCAAGGCAGTGCACTTTTATTCTAGCACAACAGGGAATGTTTTTTTCCATCTCTGAGTGAGTTTTCCATTTCTGAAAATGTGCTGTTGGTGTCTGTTGAAGTAAAAGAACAAAGCAGATAGACAGCTTCTCTGATCTGGTTCAGCAACTTCCATGTCATTATAATAGTCTATCGGTAGTTTGCAGAAGACATTGTATTTGAGGAGTTTGTGATCTTGAGCAAGCCCTGTCTGCTTTATTGGGTCCTATATTAGGGTCTGAGCAGCCTATTTGTCAATATGAGTACCTGCTTCTACCTGGAGATGATGTCCATTCCTTTTCAAACCATCTCTTCTGGGGACTTCTGTTTGCAGACCTCTAGGTTGCTGCTAATAAAATTGGAGAGGGGAACCAAAAAACCCTGGGAAGAGAAGAGAAAAAGGAAACAGTTTGTCTTTGGATTTCTGAAAGACAGCACATTATTGTCTACATTGAGGAACAAGCCAGTAAAGAAACTTCATCTACTTCAGATAACACCTCTGGAGGTGGAAAAGTCTGGCAGTTGCATTTTTCATCTAATCTACAGCTGCTTCACTCTCTGCTACTCCCCAGCCAGGGATAGGGGGCAGCCAATATCTTACGCCTCCAGAGATAGAACAGGATGATAGCTTTCCTGCACTCCCTCCAAAACCATGTGCATTTGCTGCTGTCTGAGATGTAGCTGTATCACCTTTTCTGAGATCCTTACTGCTGGCAAAAGGTTAAGAGACTCAGGGCACCCAAATGCTTGGGAAACTAAAAGAGAGGTTGCTGCAGAAGTTATCCCCACCTAATCTAGCAAACTATCTGATTTCTGCCTTGCCACTGTATCCCACAGCAGAAAACAAACATGTATCATGTGGTCTGTCCTGGAAGATGGTGAAGTGTCTCTCCTCTCTTGATAGAGTGACACGTATTTCCTGACTCCACTAAATCCCATTCTTTAGCCTGCCTTTCAAGTGGACTGTGTGGTGATTGAGGAACTTGCCAAGAAGTGGTCAGAACTATGGATGGATATTTCCTATGTCTGAATGGTCACAAGCAATCAAAGACATTTTTAATGCGTTACCCAGCATCTGGTGTCAATGATCTCCAGACCAGGATATTTCAGAAAGTATCACACCATCCTTACTGTTGTACTTCAGAGGTCTGTGAGCAAGCTAGGTGCACCTGCACCTGGAGTGTCGGTAAGGATATGAACGAAGAGTTTTCAAGCTTTTCTCCTGCAGCTGAGCCTCTTCACCCAAGAAAGAAACATGAAAACAGCAGACAGTGCCAACATATGTACCTGTAGATAAGCAGTTTGGACAATTAGCAGAGAGAAGGATCCCCCCGCAAAACTACGATTACTTCAAGATGAGAGTATTCGCACTGCCATTGGGGTTTTTTTGCTGAGAATGAAGTGAATTGATTTGCAGCTTCCCACTAACAATAAATAATGTTCAACTCTGGAGACATACTGTAGATCTTTTTCTGCTTGAACAGTTGTTTGACGACTTGTGAAGTAGTTAATGACCCAAAATGAGAATACCTGAAAGTAAGCCAGCTTCAGGTCAGCTATTGAAACACTTTTACATTGCATAGAGGACCTAGCATTGAAGTATTTACTGTACTGACTCAAAAGGGGGTGGCAAAACTTAGGGTCCATATCAAAAGGATTTCTCATGCTTGAGTTTAGTTCTTTAATATAATGTAAGACATTTGGGGGAGTTTAATCTGCTTAGAGATGGAAAGTGCCTGAGGAAATGAAAAAGAATGGAAGACAGAGAAGATTGGTTTTATTTATTAGAGGGAAGAGGTGACAGATTTAAGAGAGGGTATAAAATCCAAATGTGTACAGGCTTGTAAACTCAGATGTTGGAAAGCATCTTGCTTCTGGGAGATGTGCTGAAATATTTTTTCATGGACCTATTTTGCATTCAAGAGATTCAGGATATTCCACAGGGATCCTTGAAGAGGACCTGAAGATCCCTTTGTCCTTCTTCACAAAGACTGTAGATGGCAAATCAGGGATGCTATAATCCTGACACAGGCATTAAGTCTGTCTCTTAGAGTTAGCTCTTTTAAAACCTGTGGCCAAATACACATAGTCTTACTACCAGGTTATATAGTTCACCACCCAAAATAAAATTATTATATGAGATAACCTAGAACATGCAAGGCATACATATAATGTTACTAAAAAAAAGGGTATTTTTTGACCTGAAATGCAGAGTGATGAATTTCCAACTATGCATGTCACATATGTACTCACTGTAACACAGAATGTCAGGGATAAAGCCTCCCCTGTGCTTCACCAGTCTTTTCCAGATGAATAAACAGTATCCTTCTTGATTAATCTATCCAGATGGCACATTTGTCCCCTAGTATTTTTAATATATGACCATATATATACCACATGCTTGCAAAAATCTGTGTTGAGTAGAAGATGCTTGTCAAGGGGGATTGAGATCCTGAAGAACATGTGCTGTTACTGCAGGGCAGCCACAAGCTTCCTTGTAGAGGGTGGCCTGTTGAATCTTCAAGCCCTGCAGCCACTCTTATTCACTGCAAATTTTAAGGGCAGTGCAATCACATTAGTGTTTCCTTCTCTCCATTGTCACTCAGTTAGCAGAAGAGGTAAAAGTGCCACAATGCATTTTCCAGCCTCCATTAACTCGTGGACCATGGCAACCACAATGGGGTCATTTGTTGACTCAAGAGCTGCTATAGATCAGTAACAGGAATGGTCCAAATGGCTCCAAACCTGGCCTTCTGCTCTGGTAATTGCCTATATCCATATGTCCTGATAATATCGATACTGAGTAAACAAAGTGTAAGTGAATGAACCACATCCCTGGCAACATGCCATGGAAGGGGATGCAGAGGTATGCGGGTAGCTGATCAGCCTGAGCTTCCGTCTAGAGACATGGACACTAGTGGTCCAATTAAATTATTTGATATGCTGCTTCCACTGCAGTCTGAAAACTAAGACGAGATATGTTCAAGTCACTGGTAGACATGCTCTGAAACTAGTGGCACTGCAACAACATCCAGCTGGAATCTAAAATTGCAATGGTCCAGACTTCAGGGTCACACCTGTGCATGGTGGTTTTTCGGTTTGGTTTTTGTTTTGTTTCTCAAATGTAGGATTTGTAGATAGTTAGTTCCCAGAAAATTCTCCAGATCCCCAACTTCATATGAGAGAGTGAAAAGAGATAATTTTCAGCTCACATCACTACACTCAGCTATTTCTCACATCTTGCTCACATACCATCAAGAATGCCATGTTCCACAGCAACAAGGAAGTTTTCTGTTTCTCCTCCATTCTAATATAGTGAATATTATCATAGAAGATGACTAGCAATATTCTCAGTCACTCCCAAACTGAAGACATGAAGAATGCAGAAAGAATTTTATAATTTCTTCCATACTTATATGGCAAAGAGCAGTTAAAAGTTAACTCTCAAGCTTTTCTGTGCCACTAAACAGAAAGATGAAAATAGTGCATGATAAAGATTGCATTTTTTTTTGTCACTGTGTTCCTGGAACAGGTTCCTGTTAGATAATTAGACCATAAGCTTCCTCACAGCAGGTACCCCAGGTTTATAGCCACCTGGCTTGTTTGTTAACCACCCAAAGCACTGATCATGCTTAAAGATCAAATTAATTATCATGAATCAATTAACAGTACCCTACCCACACTGATGGTTAGACTGGATCATCAAGCAAACCTATTCAGAAACCTTATGAAAAATTTTCTTCCTGGAGTTAGTGCAATATTAGTTTACAAGCCTTTAATCGTGATTTCCTTTCTCAGTTCATTTTTAACACATTATTTTAGCACAGACAAATAAGCCTTCAGTCTCTGTCTGCTTTGTGAAAATTTCACTCTTTAATTTTTTCTATACTTCTGTTATCAATTTGGCCAGTTGAATTACCTGCTGATGTCTGTTTCTTTTTAAAGCTGAACATTCATGATACATAGAAAATAACAAAATAAACACCTTTCAGCATTAATTTTTAGTAAAAGAATAATGTCTTCAAGGATTTATGAAACCAATGTTTAGAAATACTTTCTTGAAGTCCCTATAACCCTCAAGATCTTGAGACTAAATTGAAATCAATGTAACCTGAAAGTAAATAAACGTTGTGCTTTCTATTCAGGCTATGTGTTTACAGAACAGTTTTTTGTTTTGATACACTTGGATTGAAATCACTTGGAGCTACCTGATTATAGAGCTGAGCAAGCCAGTCTTAGGAATGCATCAGGAATAAATGTATGTGCCATATTTCATTGTCTCCCCAAAGAAAAATAAAACATTTGGTCCCTATTTTAACAGATACACCTGCTATTCAACAGATAGCTTGAGTCAGTGAGTGCAACCAGGCTAAAGACAGCAGGAATTCTGCCATGAACTCACTTTAAAATTATGTTCTCATAGAGCAAAAATCCTTCATGAAAAATTTAGTTGAGGGTGTGATTTTGCTTTGTACTTCTCTGAAAGAGAATATTCTGGGGAGTGTTTGTTGATTTAGAGAGCTAGATTCAGCAGAATACACATAGAAATTAAAGGTCCTTAATCAAGTCTTTTTTTTGGTCCTGTTTAGAACTGTATTGCCAGTAGAAATGGCAAAACTGGTCCCCATGAAAGCATGCTTAGAACTGCAGACTGCTCTATTCTGAGAAGAGGTAAGCAAAAAGAAGAAAAAAGAACATACTTCTAAGTAATTGGCTGGAAACTGTGTTATATGGCTCAAGACAGAGTTGGTGCAGTTTTGCTTGAGGAACCCCTCTGATGAAGCGTTTTTCATTCCCTGCCTATCTGAATACATCACATACATTGTGTCTACAAGACAGAACAAATTTGAATCATGAGAAAATCTGCCTGCAAGATATTAGTATCAGAATTCACCCTGAAAACAAAATATCATGTGAACCCACTTCAAACATGGGCAAACACATTAATTATCACAACCCTTTGCTTTCCTTCTATGCAACCCAAAAGCCATCAGCGTATTCTCCTTTCCAGAGAATGCCAGAGAAACAGACATGAAAGGGGCCTTCAGCAAAAAGTCTTTTTCCTCCTACCAGTAAAGCCTTCTATTAGAGAATGGTGACAAACAGATGACAGGTTTAAAAACTAGTTGTTTACTTCCCTAGAGCATGAAAAATATTCAGTCCAGCAAAAGGTATTTTGTCACAGTCTTCAATGTATTTGTGACAGCTGGTGACAGATTCACTTTGAAAATCACATCTTGAAAGGACACAACTTTGTAGGCTTCTCTTAAATCTCAGATTCAAAGGTGTCTGCCATCAAGGCAGACATCATAACTTCTATCTCACAGCCATATTTTTACTGAAGCAGGTAGGCTTCATGTAATGTCCAGTATCCCACACACTGGTCTTGTTGTCAACTAGCGTCTACCTGCCAGACAGTCCAGGATCCATAGAGATTTTACTGGTCTCCAGGGAGAACTTTATGATAATTTTTGAATTAGGTTGCACAGCATAACTACACTCTGAACACAGGGTTGAGTGTGTGTAAACTTAGTTTAAGCATTTGTCACAGTGCATCTATCTACTCAGCCAATGCAATTAGCAGCTTCTTTTGAAGATCTCCATATGATCAGATCCTACTGGGCTGAATCACTTTCTAGGCAAGTGAAAAAAAAAAAACCAACAAAAAACCAAACAAACAAAGTCAAGTCAGAATTTCAATTACAAACTTCCAGAGGATGTTTCTGGG